>NC_082359.1:3152700-3796450 GCF_027477595.1 Haemorhous mexicanus | reverse complement strand
CAGCTGTCGCCTCTCTGCATCAGTGTTAGAGAAGATTCACCTCCCAAAAACTTGGTGTGACCCTGAATGATTCTACCTACCCTGAGAGCTGCATCTCGAACATTCATGCAGGGAGACTGCAGGGCCTGCAGGAGCACATCGATCTCCTCCTGCTCGGCGTAGGCACAGCCGTCCTCCCCGCTGCTGCTCGCGCACAGCGCCGTCAGCGCCTCCGAGGCCAGCACCTACAACAGCACCAGCACGTGGCACAGACTCCACTACGCCCTGAACTGCTGTCAGAGCAAGCACTGAGTGCTGCCACAGCAGAAATTCCCAAAGAACAGTGACAAAACCCAGTTCCCAAAGGACAGTGACAAGACGTGACAAGTTCAGCCTGACTACTTTGCTTTTTATTATTGACCTTTCTGCCACTTCATCCCTTACAACACACTCAGAGGAGAGACTACTGAGTTTATCTGGCAGAGCAAGGCCTTAGAGAAAGAAAAAATGTCACCTCTGGAAGACTGAAGAATATATTTGGTGCAATAAAACCCACAGAAAAAAAGATGCAGACATTTTAATCCAAGAATACCATAAACACAGAAGAAAACTGGGAGTGTATCAACCACCAGCATCAGAGATTTAAACTAGTGGGTACATTTCCCTCATTTAGATGCTGATGAAACTTAGGGAGAATGCTGGCTGTGGTTATGAAGCTGAGCACTCACCTGTAACCGTGGAGAACCTGTTCCTATCACCCGGGTCAGCAGAACCAGCATGTCCCTGCGGGGCAGCAACTCTGGGCCATTCTGAAAGGTTGAGGGGAGAAAAGGGTGGGGGAAGAAGGAAAGAGACTTTTATCTTGTGATTTCAAAGTGCCTTGCCTGTGTATGACACTCCTTAAAACATCCCAGTCAAAACCTCGGGCTGGACAGGTACCAAAACCCATGGCAGAAAACAATCCTATACAGGTAACTCTAACCTGGACAATTCATCTGCTTTGTCCAGTTTACCCATCAGCTGTTTTATCCCATGGCTCATCTGAAGGAGATAATCTGACCCCACAGCTCTCACCTCATCCACCAACAAAGACTGGCCATTTCCTGATGATCTCAGCTGAGCATGGACTGTAAGAATCTGCAGAATCTTGACCAGGAACTCCTCCTTGTCTTCGCTGTTATGGGGTGTCTCAGTCATAACTGTCTTCAGGAGAGGAAAGACTAAGGAAAACGCTGGAGCTGATAATGGGGCAGCACCTGTGAAAAGGAAAAAACCACCTGTGAACACAGCTGATCCTCCCATGACTTGGTTGATAATACTGACTGGTATAAAATGTACACTTGAGTAGCTCATAATAGATATGGCCAAGCTTCAGCCTCATGCAAAAGATGCTGAGTAAACCTAAGTATTTGCCACTTAACAGCAGCAACAGCGTAGCTCCAACAGTGACTTTTGGCATTTCAGTCCTAGGTTAAGGATAGGACCTGATGATCTTAATGGTCTTTTCCAGCCTAAGTGATTTTGTGATTCTATCTGGCTTCAATAAAGTCACATTAGGATTCCAAATTACTACCAAGAGTACAGAAATACATACTGTAAATGGAATTGAAACAATTCCATTGATTAGACAGTCACTTATAAAATTCATTTGTCCCAAAGCAAGACTCTATTTATCAGCTGCATTTCCTTTAAACACTTCCTACCAACCTAGCTACCCTGTCATTCCAGCCTTCAGCTGGATCCTTGAGAATTAAGTTCTTCTAATTCTGGTGCAAGATTCAACTCCCCTCCCCTCCTTGAAAAAAATAAAGCTTTTGGATTCCCATTGTTAAAAGATTTTGCTCCTTCCTTTCTACAGGGCCTTGGCTATAGCATATAACAAATGCTCCTTCCAGTCATTTATTAGTCCAGTTAATATTCAAGTATCAGGTGTCTACAGAAAACATTTCCTTCCTATATCCTATCTGTGCTGACAGAGAAAGCCCAAGTTTAAATTTCTAAATGCAGATGAAGAGCATTGCAGATACAATACTGCAGTATTAGTCAGCTTATATAGGGCAAAAATACTGCAAAAGTAGTTCAAGGGAGAACTATTAAATCCCCATCACGTTCTGAGCTCCTATTTAACATGAACAGCTTCAGTAAAACCCTCTCTATTTCTCCTGTGGGATTTTTCTCTCTGTTTGCTCAGTATCTGTTTGCTTTTACACTTTTCTTTTTTAATTATTGGCTGGATACTTTTAGCCTTAAACCACTGTCCCTCCATACACAGCAGGAGGAAGAAAGCTTTACTGGAGGAGAAAAATGTTCTAATTACACAGTAGCTGGTATTGACCAACACAAGAAAGACCATAGGATGTATCTTGGCATTGCAGCAATGAATGATAAATTCTGTCATCCACATTACAAGGAGGTATGGTGAATCTTAGGTCTCATAGTAACCTAAGAAATTAATCTCTACTAAATCATATCACACAAGTACATTCCAATTTGAAAACAAGGAAAAATCCTTTGGGGATATAGTATGATTTGTCCAACAAAGTGCTGTGGAAACTACTGCCCTTCTCTTGCAAAAGTGGAAAAAAATTAAATATTAATATAATTAAACTATATAGGAAATCTTGAAGGACTGAAAATACTTCCACTATTTTCTTATTTTCTAGAAATAAGCCTGAAAAAGGATTCAATTGTTAATGAATGTGCACTTACTACAGCAATAAATTGCACAGTGGCAACACCAAATTATCACTGACAAGTTCAGCACTGAAGTGGTGATCAGTGTGGGCAATGGCCACTGGTCACCTGTGACAGTGACACCAGTCACACCACTGAACAGCAAGAGAACTGAACTATGGGGCTAAGGGACCAAACAGAATCCCAGATTTCCTTAAAAATATACACCATCTACCACAGCAGCTTCTGACTGGGTCATCTGATGAACAGCTCCAAATCCTGGGAGAAGTGAACCACCTCTCTCCCTGGAGTACATCCTGAGACAGCCAAAGCCATCCCAGCCCCCAAAGGACACACACCAACCCTCCTCTTCTGAACTGTCATCTTCAGTGGAGTGGCACAAATACTTGTGCACTCCACTGTGAAGAAGATTCTGGAAGCAACCTAAATCAAACCTAACTCCAGAAAATAATTTTTTTTTAAAAAATCAAGAAAAAAGGTTTACTTTAACTCAAATCATTACCTTGCACTGTAAAAATATTGGTGCTTGCCATCATGTTACAGAGTGGAGAGAACTACTTTTTCTACAATCATGCCAGTATAAAATATTCATGAACTGCAGCACCACACAGCAAACAAGCAGAGGCCATGGACACTTCACTGCTGTGATCACAGATAACAAGCAATTATTTTGTCTCTCCACTTAGTCTCAGTGAATCCCTTATGCTAAGTGGTGCTGAAAGGTAGGAGCTGTCCTTGGCAAAGATGAACCTTAATTTCACTGCTGTTAGTTCTGTATGAACCATTTTAAGAAAAAAAGACTGTTATTTCATTTCTACACTTAACTATAGTTGCAACATCACTTCTACTACCAGTAGAAAAAAACCCTTAAGGTTTTTCATATCTATGAACAGCTAATCCAATTAAAGTGGACTTTTGCTTGAAATATGTAATACAAACTCTGAAAACTAAACCAGTCCATAGTTATTGGAGGTGGGGGCAGTGTCAGCAGGATGTACCATATCCACCATACTTCATACCTGGCTCTCCCTTGCTGGTTCGGCTGGGAATGGTGTGGGCATGCAGCAAACTGACCACTCTGTTCAGAGCAGTGGGCAGCTCTTCCTGACACCAGGATTCATCCAACTCACACTCTGGTTTCATCAGGCGCAAGGTCACATGGCTTACCAGAGTACCTGGAATGGAAGAGTAAAGAATCCATGAAAAGGCTAAACCAAAAGATTTCTCGAGAGAAAAAGCCTCAGGAACACAGACCCAAGAATTGTAACAAAGCTCTGGGCAAGAGCCCAGGCTGCAAAGAGGCTCAGAGCAGGAAGCTCAGCCCAAGGCTGTCAGGGGAAAGATTTCTTCACAACATGTGTGAGTTACACTAACTCTGCATTGGGAAGATGGTCCCACAGTGACCAGATGCTCCCCAGAGCTGGTCACTGACCAGACAAGTCCTTGTCTTTGGTCCCAGTCCTACCCAGCAGTAGGACCTCTGAGAAATCACAGTCATCTCCCTAAGCACTGTTCCAGGTGGTTTTTCTTCTTGGCTTCCTGTGGTACATGGTCATGACCCACAGTCTGTAAGAGCAAGAATTTTCACCACCTTCAAAATGACACACCTGGCCCTTAAAGAGCAACTGCAAATACTCACCAAAGGTTTTCAGTCGAGCAGGCATGACACAGGAAGCTAAGGAAAGAAAAGGCTTCTTGATCCTTGGAGCAGCCAAAGGAGATCGAAAAAGTGGCAAGAAGGAACTGATGAGACCAGGGATGTACTGAGTGAGACCGGGAGGCTTTTTCTTTATAACAGTGTCCAGGAGACCTAGAGCTGTTTCCAGCTCATTATCAAGCTGTAAGAAAACCAGTTCAAGAGATTACCATAAAAAAAAAGCTCCACTGGGAAAAAAATCAATTCAGTCTCATCTCTAATAACAGAAACAAAGAGGTGACTGCTACACCATTTTCTCTCCATCTAAGTGACTGGGTCACGGTGGCTTCAGAGGTGACAAAAAAATACAACCAAAACTCACCTCCTTCAGCCGTTTCCTTATCTGAGCCTCCCTTTCCAGCTGTGCATGCATCAGCTCCTTCTGCTTGCTAGTCAGCTGCACCTCATCCTTTATTCCCTTCTTCTTCTTTATCTCCTGCAACAGAGAGCCATGGTCATCGTTATCTGGGAGCTACAAACGCCATCCCTTCAATTAGTCAGAGAAGCAAGTTGGAAACAGGGTTTTTTGCAATTTATTTTTAAAACAGTATCAAAATATCCTTCCAAGTATATCCCTCTTGAGTAAAGACATAAAATGGAAATCAGCAGGTTTAACAACACTTCAGTGTCCCTCAGCATAACATAAGTTTCTCTGCATTGGTCACAAATTATTTGGTATCATTAAAAAGCGCTGTCCAGTTTATTTACAGGGGATGGTATGTCACCCTCCCCAGAGCTAAGAGAAGTCAACCTTTGTTTAAAAAAATGGAATACATACAGATAAAAGTATTTCAGGTAATTCAGAGAATCTTTCCCACCAGCACACAGACATAAGCCAGAAGCCATGGAACAACACACAACTTGCAGTGAAGATTCTGACCAGCCTGCCATTCCTTTCTCAATCAACTCACCTCCTTCAGCTCCAGCTCAATGATTTGCTCCTTGAAGGAATAAGCTTTGTTCTCCCTCTTCATGTTAGTCTTTTTCATACTATCCTGTTGAGCACTGAGAAGGACAAGTAGAGAAAGAATTGGCACTGCTCTGGACTAAGGGCCAGGCATAAAAATCCAGAAACTTCTATGCAGAAAGAGCATCTGACACACCCACCAGTCACCCACTGGCAAGAATATCAGCAGTGATCAATCCCCAGATGCACACAGAAATTATGAAGACTTACCTCTGTATTATGGATTTGTCATACAGCTCTCCCTCGGGTGTCTTCATAATGGCAAATTCCTCTCGAGTAACCTGGCACAGAGCTGGATTCTCCATTGATGCTGAGATAGTGCTGATGAGCTGTGGGAGCACTCTGCCAGGTAAAAGCAGGGAGAGAGACCCCACTGCATTCATAGATGACTGTCAGGAAAATGGAGGAAAAAACATAATCAGTCTTGCTTAAAATTGTCTCCAAGAAGTACAACCCCATTACATTCCAATCCCCAATTCGTTATTCAGTGGGTATTTGAATGTTATCTAAAATTCTTCTCAGTTGCTGGTACATTCTTCCCCTCTTAAAATCCCAGCTCCTTTTCACCAGAGGCATTCTCTTTTAATCTCCCTCTTCCACACCTTTTAGACAGCTCTCCTTCCTTATAGACCAGTTAGTACTGAACTCCTCCAAGATATCTCCCAAAAATAACATAAGGAAAGCAGTTATCACCTGGTTCTGCAGAGTGTAGGTGGTGATCCTGGGTAAAATGTCATTCAGATGTTTGGTAATGAAGTCTTTAGGATCTATCTTCATCTTGATGAGGAGGGCTGGCCAAAGTCCTGGCTGCACTGCCACTAGCAAGAAGAATAAATGAGGATAATAAACATTAAGCAGGTTGCTGGTACAACAAAACAAAAAGTACAATAAAAACTCTCATACATTGACCATGAGAGTATTATCCCTGCACTTACCTACAGATGGATGATGGCTCACCAGCAGCATCTCCAGGGCCAGCTTCTCTGGCTCAAAGGAGTCCACATCAAGCCCTGCCACACTGGAGATGACACAGAGGGCCTCGTGCAGCACACGAGGGGGAATGTATGTCCTTCCCAGCTCCGACAGCTCTCCCGCCTCTGTCACCAGCACCTCGTGAGGCAGAATCTGAATGGACAACACCAAACCTCCCTGAGACCTGAACACACCTCCCCACAGTAACACCAGGCTGAATGCCATCTCCCTGTCAATAGCAAAAACCTGAAGTTTTCAAAAGAAAGAAGGGGATAAGGATAACAGCAAAGCCAAAGCACAGGGATGACAGTGACGGAAGATTAGGAATGGAGGACTATACTGGATTTGGCAAGCTGGGGTAAAATAAAACTAAAATGATCACTTCTGGCAAAGACTCTGGAAAAGGTTGAGCCAGCTGGCTGGGAACATTATGCTCAACTTCTGCAGTCTATAAGCCAGGGCTTATAAAGAACCAAAATACAAAAAAAGGAATGAAGCACTTGGTCTTTCAGCAGATATTAAATCTGCATTAAAATAATAAAAATACACGGAAAACTACAGCTTACTCCCCAAAATATTTTGGATATGTCTTTTCTATGTATGTAGGGAAGACTAGGCATACTCCAGACATTGATACTGTAATATGCAGTAATCCAGTAAAAAGTGGCATTCCAGGAGATCATCTGGAGCTGAATCCTGTTCACGTCAGGCTGTATGTCAATGCTAACAGCAAACCTAGTGCAGGGAGGTGACTGGCACCACTCAGACATCTTGCTGGCTACTCACCTTATGAGCACTGAGAACCACTTTGAGTTCCTCCAAGAGCCCATAGGCCAGCTTGTACCCTCCCAGAGAGGACAGGAGCTTCTTCACTGTTTGGTGGGCCTGCCTGCGGACGTGCCAGGTGCGGCTCAGCAGCACGGCCACCAGGGCACGGTGGTACTGCCTGCAAACACAGACACAGGGCTTAGCCAGGGAGCCAGCTCTGCAGCCAAGGGGACACAAAGGCATCACAAGTTCAGCATTCCCAGGCTCACCCCCCCAGTGCCCACAGCAGCACTCTGGGGTCAGACAGGGATCGGGGACAGCAAGGGCACCGTACGTACTGAACTTTGCTTTCAGGCAGCCGCTGTGCATGATCCAAGAGCAGGCGCTCTGTCAGCTGCAGCACTGTGCACATGGCTGGGGGAAAAGACAAATATTTAAAACAGGAGGAGACTTCGTAAGGAAACAGATTTTTTTACCTGAAAACAAACGAATAGCAAACAGGACTCATTTAAATAGCTCCCCAAGCTGAGCCTCTACATAATCTTCTCATGGAAGCTAAGACAAATCCAACTCAGATCTGCCAACACTGGGAACTGAACCATGATTTCATTGAAATGTTGTTAGCTGGATCCCAGGACAATTTTCCTGACCATTGTGTGTGACCTATTTTGGTCTAAGTTGACAGAGCAAAGCAAATTATAAACACCACGCTCAGTGCTTCTGTTCTGTTAATTCCTGGGCCCTGCCAAAATGGCTTCAGTGGCACTGAAATGGGTACTGAGTGTCAGCTGTCACAAGGCCCTTCCATTTCTTCATCATTTGGAATGATAAATGAGTGATAACTCAGGTTCATCAAGAAATAAATTAATTCATTTTTAAGCTTAGACTACAGCTACTGTAGATGTACTCTGAAGAGTACACAGCTCCTTTTAATCTGAAGCTTTATTCTCCAAGGACAGAGAACAGGGCTAACAACATTAGTTGTCAAATACTAAGAAACATAGTTAAACAGCAACTGGATATACAGTAACTGCCAATTTACCTTCCTCTGATGCAGACTGCAAAAACTTCTCAGATGTAAAAATTTGCTTTTTCTCATCCAAAATCAGCTGCCAGAAACCACTCAGCTTAGACTCTGACAAGAAAAGAACAGATGTCCATCAAGGATGTTTCAAAATAAGTCAGAACTCATCAGTGTACATAAAATACAGTAGAATTCTCTCTCCTGAAATCTCTCAAGTTAGCTCTAGCTTTACTGGTCTTCAATTCTTAAGCCTCTCATTTCTCTCATTCAGACTATAAACACACCCAAAAACCACCAGCTGATAAAAATACTTTTCTCTGACCTATATGTGTGAAATGTAAAGTCTAATTTACTTTAATCTTTCATAGGGCAAACCTTCCTAGAAGTAAAGAAGAGGAGGGAAGTGGTGCGTTGCTTTTGGTAGAACACACCTGATTTTATGTCCTGGCAGATGTATGAACTCAGAGAGCTCTTGTAATATCCTCTAATGGGAGAGAGAATTCCAGTCCCTGTGCTTTCCAAAGGTTTGTAAAAACACTGCCCAAATAACAATCAAAGAATACTTCCAATGCATCAGTCAAATCTGACCATGTAAGGTCAGGGTGAACATCTCCTGTCAGAATAAAGAGGAATATTTCCCTATGGGAATGGAAGCTGGAATTTGTAAAGCCATGGAAGAGTAAGAACTCTTCACTGACATAAATGAGAGAGATGGGAATTAATCTTTCCCTGGTTTATAGAAGATCAATGATGCTCTATGTAGAAACTACACACAGATTAAGAAATAGTATCTCCTGCACACTGTCAAGAAGTGTTAACCCTCAGAACATGTTTATATTGGATTCTGCCAGGTGTTTTGTGACCTTACCAGTTTGTCCCTCAATTACAGACATCCTGCAGATCAACAAAGCTGCAGCAACTCCTTCAGTTACCATGGGAACCTGAGTACTTTGAGATGCTGCTTTTTCTACTGTCTGGATCAGCATAGGCAGCAAGTCCATTCCCTGCAATAATGTGTCACCTGAGGGGACAAAAGAGACACATTACAAAACAGCATGGGCCTCACTTTACAACCCAAGTGTCAATGGTTTTTCTGCCGCCAGGAGACAAGGAGAGGAATCAGACACACACTGGGAACACTGAATCTCCCAAAGTACTTGCCAATCACTATCACTAAATTGCAACTATGAAAAGCTCAATGGCAACCACTTCAGTCCTTTTCTCACAGACAGAACAGTCCCATCTCAATAGATTAAGTTTCTGTTCATGGGATGCAGAAGAAAATGCTAATTCAGTTACATTAAAGGAATCACTTCAAATCACAGGAAGTCTGACTTCAAAGATTAATGCTTTCCTGAGAAAGGGAAAGCAAATTCCTGGCAAGCCATGACCATCTGTTTCACTTCAAACATTCAGAAGTTAAGGAATCCCAGAGGCCTACAAATGTGGATGAAATGCTGTAGTCAAAGGGGGCAGGACCAAGATGTCAATCCTGAGAGGATTACCAAAAGAGAGTAATTTCTTGAGTTCTTCATTTCAAACACAGAAATTTTTTTTTTTTTTGACTTTCCAAGAGTCAAAGCCTGAGACAAAGATCCAACTGTGCTGGGTGCTATATAAAACAGAAGTATGTCCCCTGAGCTAGAATTTAGTTGTAAGACAAAAAAAAAAAGCAATCAAAAATTACTTTGAGATATATGAAAGACAGCATAATGGACAGTGATTATAGTTATACAATGAAACAAACCATCTTTATAAACTTGAAGGCAGAAGAGTTTAAGGAGAAATGTGAAGGAAATCAGTAAAAAGACATTGCCTTACAAAATCTTTCCTAATCTGCACAGCTCTCTGTATCAGGAAGTACAAAGGTTGCTAACTCTCCTCCTAAGCCCCACAAGCAAGAGTTATTAACAGCTGCCCAGTATTACCTTTGAAGGAGGCCAGCATGCACTGCAGGTAGGCATGTCTCACTGCTGAAGTCGAGGTTTTAAGGCTGAAGGCTTTCTTTAGCCATTCCACCAGCTTTTTAGGAACTTCTGTGGTGAACCGAACACACCAAAGAGCCAGGACAGAGACTGCATGAACCAATGTGCCTTCATGGACTGGGGAGAAACACAGAAACACATCAGTTCAGCAACTGCAGAAAGCACAGAACAGAAAACAGAAAGCAGGTAACAACATCAGGATGCAGGAAAAGAACACGTGCTCCTGACAGGCACAGCACAGTCTCCCTAGAGTTGCTCATTAAAACAAGGCAACAGATTCTGTTACACAGCAGGCAAGAATCCAGATTAATCTTGAATAACCACGTGAAAACCTGGCTCAAGATGAACACAGCTTAGCAAACCCAGAACAAAGGCAAGAGCTCTCACCTTCTTGTTGCAGGAAAGGGATGAAAAGCTCAGCCACAGTGGCACTCAGAGCTTGGCTGGAGGGTCCAGAAACCACATGGTGACTAAGGCTGCCAATCCCTGAAAGGACAGAATTCTCTCAGTAATTCCCAAACTACCAGCACAACATCTAAAACCAAGCAAGAACGACCTTCACACTTCAATCCTTGCACAGACATCTCTTTTTCTTGTCACTACATCTGGATATCACATCCACCATGTACCACACTGCCAGATCTCTGTCCTCATTTTTACTCTGGGTACAAGTCATCTTCTTTGAAGAAAATTTTTGGCCTACCAGCCAATTATTTTCTTTGAATGGAAAGTCAGGAACTGGTATGTGGTATCCAGCACCCTCTCTGGCTTCCATTACACCCAATTTAGAGTGACAGGCTGGAAATCCTAAACGCTGAGGTACAGAGCCCTTCCATTCAGCCTTCTGCTCAATTTCTTCCACCAGAGAAGCTTTCTTCCAGGACCCTCACCTGAAAGGACACTCATCTTCTGAGCAACAACTGTCAGCTTCCCCTCTGAGCCTGCCAACAAGAAACACAAAGGTGACATTTGATTACAGGCAACCACTCTGTGTTACATCAAGAATCTCCTCCAAAACTCAAAAGCTTGCCCCATTATCCCTGATCTAGGCTGAGCCACCCCTTCCATACAGGCAGTAAAGAGAACAGAAAATACAATACAAAAAACTCCTTGAGGCTGTCAAACTTTGATTCATCCCCACTTCTTATCCTACAATTTACTCACCCCCTAAGATGGCAAAAAGGTGCCTCCCCAGTGACTCCACAGCTGAAGGATCGCTGCACTGCCTAGCCAAGTTCTTTAATGCCACAACTGCTTCATCCATCAGCTGCACACTGTTGGATTTCAGATGACCTAGACAATAACACATGAGCCAAGAGATCCTTAGGACAAACTGCATAAAACCAGCAAGTAAGGATTATCTTTACATGTGGCTTAATGCAGCTTCTGGAACCATCATGTGAACTATTCCAGTCCCAATTTACAGCATCATCCTCCCTGCCACCTAAAACAACCTTTTCACCAGCAATCAAGCTGTTGTAGGTATAGCCAGAAAGCTGCAAAAAGCTTTATTCTGAATTCATAATTCCCTCCTGAAGTGAGAGAGAGTACTTACTGGCCAGTCCTTTCACAATGTCTAGAGCATACTGGCTAAGATCCAGGTTCACAGATAGGAGCAAGCAAGAGATCGCTGACAACATAAGAGATAAAAAGAGTTACTTAACAAAATGTGATATGCCATTAGCATTTTAATACACTCTTCCCCACAGTTCACATCAAGAGCAGACAGGTTAGTAAGGAGTAGGAATAAAAAAACCCTACTGAAATTGGTGCCTAATGAACAGAATAATTCAGGATTATTCTTAGCATTCAGCTGTGAAATCCTGTCCTCGGTGCAAACAGTAGCTATCACATACCCTGACACTTGGGATCACACCACAAATGCTGCTTCTCCACATCTAACCCTTGATGCCAGACAATCCTGCCTGCACTTGGGGACCAAAAGCACAGCCCAGAGTGACACTGCCCCAACAGCTCCAGGGCACTAAGGATTTAGGCTCTTTGACAGAGCAATGCAGAGGTGACAGACTCACTTTCAGTTACGTTCTCAGGGCTCCGCAGCAGCGACTTCTGCAGAGTTGGCAAAACAGAGTCCTTGAATTCAGCGTGGGACATGTAGCGAAGCAGCGGAGAACAGCTGTCCTGCAAAGGGGACAGGGCACTCAGCACAGGGCAGTGCTGCCTGTGGGACAACATCACAAGCAGCTCTAAACACTGTCTCACCAGCACATGCTTCTGAGGCTTTGTCTTGCTCATAAGGATGGTCTTCAAGTAGAAATCCAGAAGAGCACTCTGAACAAGCAGAAACACCAGATTACAGCCACATCTCAACCTCTACTTAGCTCCAGCACACCATCAGGGGCCAAGCTGGACACCCCATTTCCCCCTCCTCCTCTGAAAGCTTTCCTTGCACCCTCACATCAGCCAGTCAAGCAGAGACCAGTGCTCCCTGCTCTACCCTGAGCCCAACACTCATACCACACTGAGAGCTACATGCTGCCTTTCATTCCCACAACAGGGACAAGGCAGGAAGCTGAATGTTGGACACCCACAGAAATGCACAGGCAACACCAAACAGCCACATATCTGGCACCTCCTCTTTAAACACTCCCCAGCTGTTTCAGTCCGAAGTGCAGGACTACTGAATTGACAGATAGTGAAACCAGGGCAGATGCAAAGTACCAGCCTCACTAAGACATTTACTCAGTTCCTTCTTCATGATAACAATGATGCTTGTTATTCCCCCCAAAAAAAGCTGTACAACAGACTTACCTTGTATCGTTTAATAATATCCATCTCCTTCTGGGCTGTGCAAAACTGCACCACAAGTCCCAGCATTGCAGCATAACTCTGGTTTGGTTCAAGCCCAAGAATGACAGATAGGTACTGATCCACCAGATCCTGGTTCTTAAGAGGACAAAAGCAAGGCACGTTAACACTGCAGAACAGAACAGCTGTAGAATATGGCACATCAAGTAAACATCACCTCTTTCCACAGCCTGTTCAATTTCTTCACAGCCCCATCCACCGCCTGCTTGTGAGAGCCTCCCAGGACTTCCAAAAGGAGCAAACACTGAACCTCCACCTGCCAAAGGCAACAGCCAAAAAAACCTTTGTGCACCTGCTTCTCAGAGAGCTTGAATCAAACAAGACATGCCAAATGTCAGTGATTGTCAATGATTAGCTGAATCTGCTTAAGTCTTTAGATCATCTAAGTTCTTCCAACAAGCTGCCTCTGCTTTCATCCCATACCTTGAGCAGAACCATGCCTAACAGTTCTGGAAACACTGAAAACAGATTGCATGTCTTCTTAAAATCTGTTCCAGCTATATCCCAGTGTGCTGTGAGCACAGTCACATGTTTGTGTAAAGGAAGTGAAAGGAAAGCAAAAGCTTTATAACAGTATCATACAGAGATATTTCAAGAGAGGCACAAGGACTTCATGTCACACTGCAGATGCCCCTCAGAGGCACCAACAGCCATCTCTGTATGCAGAGCAACTGCACAGGTGCAAGACTGCCCCACTCATGCTTTATACATCTTCTGCTTTCTCCAGGGGAACAGGAGAGAGGTCACAATATACCAAATCTCCCTTAAACCTGGATTCTAACTTGGTGTTTCCAGTTAAATTCAGAATTGTTTGCAACATTGCAGCAACTTAAACACATCAGAAATATTTAAGTCTCTATCTGTGATGGGATATTTCTGCAAACCTTAAAGAACCTACCAGTTTTTTCCATGTTTCTCCCTGTCTCTTGTCAGGTGTTGGAAAGACTGTGCGTACAAGCAGGCATGTCCAGGAGAGTGCCAGCAGGGCTGCAGATCCACTGCTCTTACTGTCGTACAAACATGAGAGGGAGGTAAATCTACACTTCCCAGGACATAACTTACACCTATTAGACCATTACAGACCTGTTTTGCCCAAATCAGAACAGCACCTGACTGACAAGCAATTTTATCACACAAAAATGCATCTAAAGCCTTAGTTTTTACAGAAAATAATCAGCCCTCAGAAGGTGATTGTTTCAGCTCTGATTTCACACTCAAAGCTTCCAAATGG
Source organism: Haemorhous mexicanus (assembly GCF_027477595.1). Lineage (NCBI taxonomy): Eukaryota > Metazoa > Chordata > Aves > Passeriformes > Fringillidae > Haemorhous > Haemorhous mexicanus. The sequence continues at coordinate 3,782,305 of NC_082359.1, read as the reverse complement.
CACATGAGGCAGCTGAACATTTGACAGGTGATGAAATTGCCTTTCCTAGTAATTTTGGAGATTGTTTCTTGAAAGAGTTTGTTCCTCATCTCCCCAGACCTGAAGTTTAACAAAGGCTAAACTGTAACCAGCCCCAATCCACCAGCAGTTACACCAGGATATTCCCTCTGCTTTCCCAGATCACATGGAAGAGGAAAGAGAGGAACATCTGAGCAGCATTAAGAGCTTTGTTTCTAAAGGCTTTTAACACCTCTGCCAAGCAGCAGCAGAAGCCTCATTCTGAACAGGAGGAACCGCCAGCAACTCAGAAGTGCTTCCACACAAGGCGACTCACCTGGGCACTGCAGCCCTGCCGCCGATCCCTGAGGACTGCAGCGAGTGCAGCAGGTTTCTGGCCGTGGCCTCCGGCTGGGACTCTGCGAGCTGCTGCAGGGCCAGCTGCAGGGCCCTGCGGGACGCCGCATCCCTGTGACAAACACGGGTCAGGAACGTCCCAAACCTCCACACCGCACCGAGGGCTCTGCTTTCTCACTTCAGCAGTCAGCCTAATATACATTTTATCCTTGCTGCTCTGCACAGTGGAGAAGTTTTTATCATAGACCTCCATTCCCTTCATCAAGTGACAGCACTTATGTGGAGACCCTCCAGCAGATTGTAGAAGAAAATGGGTTCTACAACAGACCATGATTTAATCCCACCTAAAATTTTCTAAAAGGCATCTAAAAGACAGCTCAGTCTTGCTTCACAAGGTCATGGGTGTTCATTCTTGCAAACTGAACCGCAGGATTGAAGTTTTAATTTCAAAATTAAAGATGAAACGCAAGGCAAATATTGTAGAACTTTTTAATGTCAATCCTTCCCTGAGAATGTCATTACAAGGTGACATTTTTTGATGTCACCTACATTTCTTGACACTGCATGCTAACGCTTCCAGATGCTCCAGACCAATTTAACTACTAAATACTGACAGATTACATAATACAGCCTTTCCACATCAATTTACTTGTAGCCATGATATTTTATGAAAAATCCTTTTGCTAGGATTTTTTCTCCTGAGAAGCTGAAAAGCCTCAGAGGAAAAGAAAAACAATAATTCTCTGCTGCTGTGGAATGCAACAGGTGGATCTTTGATTGGTCCATGTTGGTTGTTTCTAATTAATGGCCAATCACAGTCAGCAGGCTTGGAATCTCTGAAAGTCACAAGCTTTTGCTATCATTCCATCCTTTCCTTTCCTTGCTAGCCTTCTGATGAATCCTTTCTCTATTCTTTTAGTATAGTTTTAATATATCATTTACTTTTAATATAATATATATCATAAAATAATAAATCAGCCTTCTGAGGCATGGAGTCAGATCCTCATCTCTTCCCTTGTCCTGACTCCCCTGTGAACACCACCACATTTACTCACCGGTATCGATGCAGAGTAAGGCAGAAGAGTTTGCAAAGGCCTTTCACTGCACCTTCTGGGAGATCTGTAACAATGTATTTCAAAACACTTCTTCATAAATCACTGTGCTCTTGATCTTTCACACCAACATGATTCACTTTATGACTGAAATCAGTAAAATGCTTGCATCTATGAAATTGCTTGCAAGAATCACAGTAAAAGTTTGCTCTTGCTGTACATTTTACATGTATTTTTACAAAAAATGGTATAACTGGAACATGTGAAACACGGTTATCTTCAGAAAATGAGAGAATTAAGTTTGAAAAATTTGCTTCAGCTGTTTTATTAAGACCATCTGTAATCTTCCAAATATTCCATATGTACTAAAAGAACAAGCCAAGAGTCATGAAAGAAACTCAAGTGATACACTATATGAAGAAATACCACATACAGTGCTACAACTACTGACTAGAAAAAGCAGATGTGCCAAAAGCTGGGGTTCTGTGCTACCCACAAACCCCACACTTGGAATTAACCCAAGTAAATTCAGCACTGGCTCAAAACACTGCCAGCCTCTCCCTAAACAAATACCCCTCACACAGCCTTTTGAAACAAAACATTTTAACATTCTCCTCCACCCAGGTAAGCAGAACAGTGCTCCCAAGCTTTTACCTTTCCCAGAAATGCATTTTCCCAGCTCACTGAGGATCTCTCTCCGCTCCTTCACACTGGCTGTAGTTACTTTCACTGCAAACCGCTTCAGTGTGTCAGAAATCTAAAACCACAAAGCACAAAAAACACCAGACTGCCTTTGATATCAACCCACAGAACCCACATAAACCAGGGCAAACAGAACATGTCACTTGCTGCCACATGACCTCTTAGTGCCCAAATGTGAGCATCCACCATCTCATCCATCAAGGAGGGGTCACTGTGCTTCACACACTGTGAAACTCCTTCCCCAGGGTTGAGGGATGACTGCTCTCCAATTATCTGTGCTCTCATGCTCTGTAAGAGACACCCCTCTAAAAGTAACCCAGAGTAAGAACTGGGACCCAAAATCTGGAGTACAGGACCTTTCAAAGCAAAAACCAGTAACTTCCAGAATTCAAAGGGGCTTCTCCCTGTATGTTATCTCCTGAAGTCCAGGGAGTCTTGAAGGGGCACTCAAACTGCAGACAACCCAGGAAGACCTACACACCCAGTTTTTCTGCACTTACATAAAGCAAAGCACAGCTATCCAGGAAAGGCTTTTGAAATCCAGCTCTTAAACTGAGCAACTTTAAATCATCTTTGCAAAAGGCAGAGTGTGTCTTCAGAAACTCGTAGAAAACTGTTCCTTCTCATTTAAATCTTTTTCAAAGAGCTCATCAGAGCTGCTTTTAGTGAAGTGCTTTTTATTTAGTGCTTTTTGCCTACACTATGGAAGGCTGATCCTGCACAGTGGCTTCCTGGCCTTTCAAGTCTATCCACACTTTCCTGAGACTGGCACCATTTCACACCCACAGGTACCCTTAAAAGCTGGCTGGAAGCAGTGCTGCACCTCTGAACAGTAAGGCTGGGTTGAGCTGCAAAGGATGACCAGCAACGTCACTGACACCAGAACCAAACGAACCAGCTGCTCTTATGGACCTGTTCTTCTCTCAAAGCTTTCACCTACATGAGTTCATCATATGCAAACTCAAACCAAGCTGCACTTACTCATGCTGCTTAATGACAAGTAGGGGAATGTGCAGACATGAAAAACGTGTTAAAATTACCTTAAGTCTAGAAATGAAAAATATAAATTATGTATAACACTACAGGATCTCACCAGCATCTCAGTGACTTACACAAACTGCAAAACCTTGACTACCCATCGAGTCTCCACGGAAAAGCCACTGGGATAGTTTGCTTTCTATTTCTATTTTTTAGGATGTTTATGTACACATTACACAGGCAGCATACCAGTAATGCTTCTGCAAACAAATACAGAGGACAAAGGCAGTATTTGTACAAGTAAGGACCTGATGTTGAGCAGACTGGGATTTGCTCTGGGAACATCCCAAGCTCCTCAGGATGAAGCCGAAGGTCTCACGGCCGGGACACAGGGAGCGGTCACACCGCGGCCGGGCGGTGCGAACCGGGAACAGCCGCACACGGCGCCGCAGCCGGGCGGGACGCGATTCGTGCCGGGCCTCGGTCGGGCCGGGCCCGGTCGCCCCCGCTCCGCCCGGGCTCCCCGGCGGCGGCCCCTTCCCGCGGGCCGGGCACGGCGCGGTGCGGGCGGCTCGGCGGGGCCCGCCCCCGCTGCCACGTCCCCGGGCGGCTTCGGGCGCCGGGCCGGGCCCCGCAGCCGGACCGAGGGCGCGGCGGGGCGCGAGCGGAAGGAGGCACGGCCCCGGGCGCAGCCCCCGCCGGTGTGCCCTGCCCGGGCCGGACCCTGCGCGGCCCGTCCCGCACTCACCTGCGTGTCGGCCGCCATCGCTCCGCCGCGACCCCGGAACCGGTAGCGGCTTCCGGGGCGGGCCCGGCGCCACGGCGATGGGCGCTGCCCGCCCGTCCCGGGAGCCCCGGCCGCGCCGCGCGGGGAATCGGAGCGGAACGGGACGGAACGGACGGCGGCTGCACCACCCAGACGAGCTGCGGGCAAGGCCGGTGCTCGGCCCGGCCGGGGAGATCTGCGCCGCGGCCCCGAGAACAACTGCTCCCCTGCAGCACCCGCGGCCGGGGCACAACCGCTCCCCTGCCGTGCCCCGGCCCGAGAACAATCACCGCCCTGGAGCGCAGGGCCTCTCGGCTTACACCCTTCCCAAACCCCAGCTGATACGGAGGAGACTACACCATCGATGCAGGCACACATGAAAGTGTAAAATAGCTTTTTATTTCTCCCATCGGGCCAACTGTGACAGAGGCAAAGGGTGGCTGCTGTTAGTCAAAGAGACCAAATCCCATGTCCTCGTCAGACTCCTCCGACTCCTCCTTTGCTGCTTCCTTCGCTGGAGCAGCAGCAGCTGCAGCAGCAGGTGCAGCTGTTTCAGCCACCACAGGCATAGCTGCCACAAAAGCTGAGGGGTCTGCCAGGAAGGCCTTCACCTGTAAAAGTGGGGGGAAAAAAGTGTAAACTCACAGGGAACAAAACATTTTGCAGGACTGAACCTTTGCAATGATAAAGGCAGCACTTGCAGCTTGCCAGAATCCAAACAGGTCCACTTATCAGTAGCAGATATGAAGAACAAAAGACATTTCAGCTAAGCTTTCAGCCTCAAAGAAGGAACCCCAGGTAAATCAGCTTTCTCCTGCCACTTGTACACAAGATAAGGAAGGAAGCAAGTGCCCCTTCTCCAGACACATCCCACACACAGGTGTGTCCCAGTCCTTTTAAACCAGGGGACATGCTGTGAATGTGCTGGCACTTTTAACAGAGTAAGAGGCTCTCTGCAGAGCTCAGAGCCAGCCATTACCTTTTCAGCCAGTGGGAAGGTGTAGTCAGTCTCCACAGCCACGGCCAGGACACGCTTGTACCCATTGATGATGGAGTGGGGCACGGATGCGATGGTCGGGTACCCAATTTGCAGACAGATGCTGGCAACATTACGAACACCCTGCGAAGAGACACACTCGTGTTTCTGTGGTCTGAGAAATAACCTAGGAATCACAGCAGAGGATGGCCAGATGACAGCTTTTACACTGCCAGAAAGGAAAGCATGCAATGCACACAGGTAACAGCTCCAGTGAAATCAAGGCATCAATATTTAAACGTCACTGATCTCTGCTCTCTGGTAACCAGTGACAGGACCCGAGAGAACAGCATACAGCTCTGTCAGGGGAGTTTTAAGTGGAATAATAAGTTCTTCCCCCAAAGGGTGGTAGGGCACTGAACACACTCCCTATGGAATGCTCATGGCCCCAAGGCTGCCAGAGCTCAAGAAGCATTTGGACAATGCTCTCGGGCACAGGGTAGGATTGCTGAGATGTCCTGTGCAGGGCCAGGAGTTAGACTTGATGATCCTTGTGGGGCCCTTCCAATTCAGGATATTCCATGATTTTAACTGGCCTCAAACAATTTCTGAAGCAGGTTCAGATGAAGAATCCTACAGGAACGTACTCCCTGACACAGTGTTTCTCTAGGGAAGCAGGGAGAGCTCCTGGCTCTGCAGGACCTCATGGAAAACACCAGACAGGACACTTTGTTCTGGCAGTGCTGGCTCCCAGAGCAGCGAGAGACAGGGCTGTGGCACTCACCTCCAGAAAGCGCTTGTGCAAGGTCTCCTCGGTGATGTCCAGCACTTCAGGGTTGTAAATGCTGCCATTATCAAAGACCTGCTGGATCACCAACCCGAAGGAGAACGGGGAGATGTTCAGCATGTTGAGCAGGGTGGCTTCGCTGGCACCCACTTTGTCTCCAGTCTTGATAAGCTGCACATCGCTCTGAGGAGATCAGAGAGAAGGAGTGAGTACACACCAAGAAATTCCAATGAGCACAACCAACACACTCCACATTCAGCTCCACAATTCAAGAAAGCCCCAGACCACGTAAACAAGTCTATGTCAGCCAGGAGAAAGGCAGCACCTTTCCTGCACTACCTACAAGTAGCTCACCTGCACATTCCTCTGCCAGAGCCTACCCCCGGGAAATCTGATAGAGAACTTCAATCCTCCCACACTGCACACTGAAGCCAAACCAGACACCCTCCTCCAGATCCCAAAGTGCAATAATCACACTGCTCATACAGTATCTTGGCACTAATGAGAGCTTTGGCCTTCACAGCTCCCTCAGCTGCCACAATCAAGGCCTCCCAGTTAAGGAACAACTTGAACAACTACAGCTCACTGACCAGAATTTCAATGGTTCCTCTGGAAATCTTTGTGGTGATGCCCAAGGCCTGGAAAAAGGAGGTCTTCTCGGGTCCAAGGCCCGTGTTCTGGGCTGGCACAGTCACATCACAAGGAGCGATGGCACCGGCACGGGCAGCAGCTGGCACCTGAGAAGGGGGAAAACAAGAAGCTGCAAGAATGCCCACGTCCTCTCTGACATGCTTCTCCAGGAAAGACAGCACCCAGGCACACACAAGTGAGGCAGCTGAACTTAAGCAGTTTGGCTAAGACTGCAAGGGCCAATGCCCAACCCTTGAGGAGTTCCTGTCCACCATGAAGACTCAGTTTTATTTTGTGTTCCATCTCAGCATAAGCATGCAGTGGGGACTATCTCCTTTACCTTGTTAGCCAGCAGCATGTCCCGGATCTCAGTCAGATCCTCCTTAGTGAAGACAAAGCCCACATTCCCACGGATGTGAGGCAGCAGCCTGAAGAAAAGATGACAGCCTTCAGTTTTACTCCTTAGACAACCTCCCCTCCTCCAAGACAGAGGACCCAGAAGTGCCCTCAAGCAGCATTACCCACTTTTCTAGAGCAGGGTTATTCTCCAGATGACCACGAATAGCTTTGCGCATCATTGTATTCTTCCCCATCAGCACAACAGCTTTTCCACGCAGGGACATACGGATCTGCTGCATCTGCTTGGATCCCACGTTGTCTGCTCCCACAATGAAACATTTTGGGTAATCATCCAGGAGTTGCTAGAGCAAAACAAACACTGTGACTATACAAAAAAATTCGGAGCAGTGCACAGAGCAGCATTAAAACCACAACACATTAAAACGTAAAAAATGTCTGTCAGAAGTCTCACAGTGATGACCTCCAAGTGAGGCTGGGTGTGCCATAAGCCGCATCTTTCACTCAGCCATCGAGTCACATCCCTGAATAAGCCTGCAAGCGCCACGGTAAATTCCCAGGAAGCCTGATCTGGCCTAGCTCACATCTCTTCCTCGTGCCAGGAACTCGTTCAGACACCCCACAGCACTCACCTATTTCTCTTAAAAGCCCCCACAGCCCGGCCCGCCCGGTTCCCGCTGCCCCGAGCCTGTCCCGGCAGCGCCCCACGAGAGCTCCGAGCCGACACTCACGATGATTTTCATAAAATAGTTGGACTTCCACGTAGCCCTGTCTTCCCTGGGCATCTCGGCGGTGCTCCAAGGATCGCCCGGTGGGTTTAAAGACGAGCTGGGACCTGCCAGGAAGAAGAGCGGCTCAGGTGGGTCCCCACCCATCCCTTCTCTCCGCCCTGGGGCCCAGCGCTCCCAACCCCATAGCCAGGCCGCGGCCAAGATCCCGCTCCTGGTCCTGGTCCCGGTTCCGGTCCCGGTCCGCTCCCCTCAGCGGCCTCTCAGCCCCACCCAGACCCCGGAGCCACCGCGCTGCGCCCGCACCTCCACGAGGGCTCCGGGAAAGAAGGGCCGCAGGGCGGGCTTGTCTCCTTTTATACCGAAGCTCACGACCAATTGCAGAGCGCCGCGGTTTGTCTGCCCTCAGCCCATTGGCTGTCCTCCGCGTCAATCATCCGCCGCTCTGTGGGAAGCGCGTGACGCCAGCGGAAGGCGCGAATGGCGCAGGAGAGCGCGCGGCCGGGCGCGCGTCGCCCCCTGGCGGTCGGAGGAGCGCACTGCCCCTCCCTCCCTCCCTCAGCACCGAGGGGCCCGCCCGGGCTCCCGTCCCTCACAGCCTCGGGGGCGGAAAACAACCGCGACACAGGCGTGAATATAATGGTAAAAATTTTATTGGCGTAACTGCAAGAATTTTAAATGGAGAGAGAAAAAAAAAAAAAGCGGAGTTAGAAGTTTACAAGGGAGGAAAGAATCAAATAATTGTCGACCCAGCGGAGCTTCCCCCAACCCAGCCCGTACATGATGTGAAAGGCCTTCCCCAGAGGTAGCGCCTGGCCCGGGGGTGCACACACACACCCTCCCGGAGCACCCCCAGCCCAACAGCGGCTGTGCTACCCTAAAACCGCACCTGGACTGAAGAACAGGCATTTTGGACACCCACAGCGGCCGCAGCCACCACCAGGCATTATTTGGCAGAGTAGCATCGGTGTGGCATCCCAGCATAACAGACACCAGATGAAGGCAGAAGGTGAGTGTGACATCATCTCGGTTAAGCACTAAGGCCAGAGGAGCCTCCTCTCAGCACCACGCACCCCACACAGCACCCTGCACCCAGGTTTGCCACAAGTGTCACTGACAAAGCCTCAGCTAGCAGTGAGGTAGGTTAAAGACTCCCCAGACAGGGAAACTGAGGCACCGGATTACAGTTTGTAGGTGTCACACAAAGTGGCAGTGCCAGAAACATCTCACCCCTCTCCAGCATCTGCACACAACAGCTGTGTGTCCCCTCAGCGGCACCAAGGAAGTTGATCATTCCAGAGATAAACACAGGCAGCTTAGGAACGCCCATTTTAAGTCAGATTTACAAGATGAAAAGGCAAATGCACAAGGCCTCTTGCCTCAAGAATTTCCCAGAGCTGTGCTCAGCCCAGCTGACACAGCTCCAGTGCTCCCACAGCTCCCTCTGGCCTCACCCACACACTGAGGTTGGTTTGTTGGGGGAAATTCGTGGGGCAGTTTCAGTGACCTGAGCAGGGCAGCACAGCACCGTGACAAGGTTACATAGGAGAGTGACCCATGGGTTTCAGGGCTGGTTCCTGACACAGCCACCCCTGGAACCCCATAATGCACCTGCCGAGCTGCAAACACAGCCAGATGCCAACGGTGACAGAGCTGCAGCTCTCTGGAGCAGGAATTCCAAACACTGCTCGTGGGGCTGGTACCACAGAACGCCCCTGCGAATTTCAGCGCAGTGCTTCCCTCTCCACAGCACCCTCCAGCCAGAGACCTAAAAGTGCTTTACCAAACATGAACTAAGTCTCGTAATAACCTCACAAATCCAGGCTAAACTGCCCCCATTTTACAGATGGGGAAACTGAGGCACAGTAAAACTTAGTGACTGGACCAAAGCTGCACAGCTAGTCAGGAACAGACTGTGTCTCCCAGTTTTTTTCTCCTCGGTCACAAGACCTTTCTTCCACAGAAAGAAAGGAGCCCCTTCCCCAATTAACCCTGTTCTGGTTTCAGGCAGCTGAAGAAGAGAAACCAAGATAAAAGATCTGAACTCTTTCCCCCTTAGCATCATATTAAGACTCACTTTTAACATCCTGGAAGCTGGGCTCTGGGAGAATGGCAGGTGATTCAAATACAGCAGTTTACAGATTACAATAAAAACCGAAATTATACCTTTAGGTGACCCAGAGGAAGAAAAAAACACCCCAAATCTATTCACAGTTCACCTGCCTGTGCTAGAAAAAAAAAAAAATACAAGTCGTGTTCCCTTGCCCATAGATTCCAGCCCCTCCCAACCCGCAACAAAAAGGAAATATTGAATATTAGTTAGGCTTAATAAAGCATTGAGATTACAGATGCAGTAAGCCAGCCCAACTGGCACACTGCCTAGAACAGCACAGCTTGATATAAAAGTTGCTTTCTTAAAATCACTTCAAAACCAATTTCTGTATAATAGGATTAAAAGTAAATTAGATATGAATTCAAAATCAGTGTAGAAATCTACAGTTCTTATCAAAGACAGGATACAGTATTCACTTTGATAGTAAAACTCCAAGTGTGTCATGCACACCTGACCCCCAGGACTCGTTATACCAGTAACAGTCAATATAAAAGGTTATTGCTGTAGCATCTCTCAGTAGAACATATTTAACAAGAGCACAGAAAAGGGAAACACCAAGGAGTTGATAGGTCTCATTAGCAAACTGGAAGAAGAAAGGATATAAATTTAGGATTTTTTTTTTCCTGGCTTCTTAAACCCTTCCTTTCAGCCACTCTTGTGACAGATTCAGGCCCTGACAGATGGGAGAGTTCCAGGCCAGATAAACACACGCACGTCACACTCGCTCATGACAGGGCTGGATGAAAAAGGCTGCTCTAACCTCTCTGCACCTGTGTTTAAAGAAGGGGTGATGCCTCTTCCTCTCCCAGGAGCAGCAGGTGAGGGGAGCAGATTCCCTGAGCTGGCCTGGGTGCCTATGGAACTGCACGTCCCCACAGGAGAGCACAACAGTGCTGAGGGATGGTTGGGGCTTACCCCACCTCCTGCTCCAGTGTGCTGAGAAAAGGCATTGAGAAAGGGAGTAACAAACTAGGGAAAAAAAGGAAAAACACCCCACACAGTAACATCTTGATTCCTCTTAATTAAAAAAAGAGTAAGTGGTATTATCTCCTTACAGTGTAATGGAACTGGAGAGACCCTTGCAGGGTCTTGGCTGCCTGTGCTAATTAATGCTCTAGTCTCAGCAAGTCACACACACCATGTAACTCTGTGAAGAGAGCCAGGGTGGCACTGAGGTCACAGGGTGGCCTCGCTGTGCTGTCACTCACCCTGCACACGTGCAGGCAAAAGCCTGAGAATGAGGTGTCAAAGCAGAGGGTTGTGTTGTCTGCAAGTGTCACCATTTCCTCAGAGAGCTGACACAGGCTGAAATGTACTGGCAAAGCCTCCTGCTGCCAGGAGGGGGCTGGGAAAACCTCCCTGTTAGAGCCCTCGAGCTAAGCTCAGCTGTCAGTCACACACACAGACACACACACACCATAGTGAGGGATCTCAGCCTCTCTCTTCTGAGACACAGCAAGGGCGTTTCCAGTTTAATGGTCCATCTCATCTCTGGATCTACTGCCTCTCCATAGCAGCACTTCCCACCCCCCACCCCCCTCCTCCCCTGTCTGGTAAGGTTCCTAAATCACAGTAATGTTCAGAGAGACAGAACTGCCAAGGGGGTGGCAGAAAGATGCTTGAGCGCCCATCTATAGTGCCTCTAACAGAAGAGCTTGAGGAAGCAGTTCTGGCAGTAGGGCTTGTCGTTCTGCTCCTTGAAGGTTCCTTTGTTGAGCTGCTTGAGGCAGAAGGCACAGACAAAGTGTTCTGGGTGGAATTTCTTGCCCATAGCAGTGATGCAGCGTCCTGTGATGGGCTTCTGGCAGCCGGAGCAGAGCGAGCCGCGGCGCTCGTGGTAATGCACCTCGCAGTAGGGCTGCCCGTCGTGCTCGAAGAAGCTGCCGTTGACAAACGGGGTGAAACATTCCTGCAGCAGGACAAAGCAAAGGGGACAGGTTGTATGAGAAGCTGGGGTGGTGGGGAGGGGCAGCTCTACAAGCATCCTGTGCTCTACGGCACAGCCCAGCTGTTCTGTGGGCAGGTGAACTATTGCCTTTCAGCACTGCCCAGTTATCCAGAGCCAAACTCTGTCCATCAGGAAGAGCTTCCAAAAAAAACCTAAGAAATGGACAGATACAGACACAGGCAAGGGAATTAATCAGCTCCTTTGCCCAGCTGGCTTCACTTCTACAAAGAAAATACTATGGCTAAGTTATCAGAAGTATCCAGCCACGAAAAAGTAGAACATTCCTGCCCTGAGATGGGAAACACTGCAGCACCGTTCTTTTTTCCTCTCACTCCAGCTTCCCCACAAGGGCAAGCAGAAAAAAGGACCAACAGACTTTCATGCAGCAGAATCCTGATGAGCATGGGACTGGTTCCAGCTGAGAAAATCAGGCACAATTAATCATTATGAGTGACCTCCCCAGAATGGCTGGCATTAGGCAGGTACACTCTGCAAAAGATTGTCCATGTGTAATTTCCAGTTACACATGGGTCACTGCTGGGAGAAACTGTTTGCTCTATAGTGCTAATGATGTTGAATAGATAAGCAGAGGAGAATATACCAGCTATGTGCTAATAAATGTCCAGAGCTGCTCCCTCCCCTCAGCGTCAGGCAGCTGAGGACACTTCACTGCAGAACTTGCAACAGAAGCACCCACTATCCCCACCAGACTGGGGAGACTCCTCTACTTGTAAAAGTGGGAAACTGAGGCAGCAGAATATGGGAGGGAGTTTAGGACACTGCCAGATTTACCAAATATATCAGTAGCAAGACCCAGAGGAGCCAGTTTCCTGAACCCTGGTTTTGCTGTCCTCTTCCCCAGGGAGGACACTGAGTATCACACACAGCTGGCTCCCAGCGTGTGGACAGGAGTCCAGCAAACAGCATGCAGAGCCATGGGCAGTACCAGCAGAATGCAGCTTGTCTGCAGCAAGTCCAAGACTTCTGCCAATGCTGACAATTACTTCAGTAGACAGTCTCTTCCTTCAGTCAGCAGAACAGCTGAAAAGTTTGCTCTGCTTTTGCAGAAACAGGAAGAGAATCACATCTTGTGGCCTGGAAGGAATCTGTTCTGGCCTCACTAATTCAGGCCGCAGCAGGGGGAAAGGAAAACAGAACTGCTTGATAAAGTCGCAATCTCTGCATAAGAAGACGCCCCCACCCCCCCCAGCCCCAGTCAGGCACAGCTTCTGCCTCACTCTGTACACCACTGCAGGAGCCACAGACAGTCCCAACGGGTTGGTGACTGTCTGCTCTGAGCATCACAACAGGAATCAGCAGCTTGTGGTTCTGGCTGCTTGATCTGGTTTCTGCCTTCTCTCCCACTCTAGGAAACAGTGGCTGATTTGGCTCATCTCTTGGGGATGGTAAGAGTTAATATTTGCAATGCTCTCTGAAAGAGTGCCAAGCATTTAATCTGCAGTATTCCTGTTTATTATGCCTGTTGTGTGGAGCCTGCCACTATTTCATTGACTTGCATGTTTGTCTGAACAAGGTCACTCTCCTTAGTTTACATTTTCAGACAGAGCATGGGAGGAATATCCTCAAAATCTGATTGCTGAGGCAAGTGCTCAGAGAGAAACTTAGCTTTTAATTATTTAAAGGTCACAGAAAATATCTCTATCTGTAAGCTGCTGCAGAAGCCCATAGTTAAAGCTGGGAACAGAAAGAGCAAACCAACTCCAAAGTTTAATATAAACAGACAGAGAACAAGATGATGTTTTGCTGCTGGCATGTTTTTATGTTGTGGGGCTGGCTGCCCTTCACGACCCCACAGACACCTTACCCCAATATGGGACCAGATGCCTCAGGGTGGAAACAAGAGGGGTCATACAGCAGCAGCAAAGGACCTTGGGTTTCTTACCCGACAGACAAAGCACTCGGGGTGCCACAGGGTGTTCAAGGCAGAGATGTAGTTTTCCAGGATAGCCCGGGCACAGCCTCCACACTTGGGAGCAAACATATCAAAGTAGTCCTTGCGGCAATAGGCTTTGCCATCCTTCTCATGAAATCCTGCCAGAAGAGAGGAGAGGCAAAGGGATCAGCTCCTCATCCTCACCTGTGGCCACACAACCTGTGCAGGGTAACCCATGTGGGTAGGATCATCCTTCCTCCTGCTAAAACATAGAGCAGCTAGAGCTGTTTCTTGTTCCGTTCCCTTCCCATCCCAGCAGAGGCATGTTCTTCCTCCCCAGGGAGAAGCATTATTACTGGCATCATCCTTCCCCCACAAACAGCTCCCTTGGAACTCCAGTAGCTCCCCTGTGATGCCTCAGGCTGTACCCCGGAAGCAGCTCTGCCTCACTCCCTCATCTTGCAGTTCAGAGGGGAGATCCCTCTGAACTTTCCCCTTTCCCCTTGCATAAACCAGCAATACCTTCAGGTCCAAAGAAAGCTCCACACTGAGCACAGAAAAAGTGTTCAGGGTGCCATGTCCTGTCCAAAGCCGTCACCACTTTCTGTTGAGAAGAAAACACAAAGTGCAGGTCGTGTAAATGACTTGGAGGTGAGTAAGGGGGGCTAGAGAGAGGACACAGGAATGTTGGTGCTGACAAGAGCAAGCATTAAAATAGACTGTCCTTTAGAGAGCAGAGTCAATTTGCCCCTGCCTCTGGCTCGCTCAGACTTTCCCGCTGCACACTTTTTTTACCCTAAAAGGATCTTAGGCACTGCTTCCTCCCTTACACAGGGCCCCATTCAGCCCTAAGGACCAGCATTGGTGCCTGTTACCACAGGCTACCAACAACAAAAGCTGAGGAATGATGGAGCAATGTGGGGTTCTGAAGGAACTCCAGCAGAGGTAAGAGGGACCAGCTCCACTCACTAGTGTAAGAATTTGACTGTGCCAAGTTGTTTCCCTTTCAAAGGAAGGACAGAACAACTACAGAAATCCCAGAACAAAACCTTCCACCCAGGATACATGGGTGAAGTGGAATTTTAACACCTAGGCCTGCAGCAACTTGCCAGCACCGTGACTCCCCCAAGGAACTCACATCAAGGATGGGCCCATTGCAGTAGTAGCAGCGAGGAGAGAAGAGGTTGTGATAGTCCTTCTCGCAGTAGGGCTGCCCATCCCGCTCAAAGAAGTTCCGAGAGCCGATCTCCTCCTGGCAGTGGGTGCAGACGAAGTGCTCAGGGTGCCAGGTTTTCCCCATGGCTGTAACTACCTGTTGGGAAAACAGATTTTGGGGAACAACTCTATCTCTCCCTCCCCTAGACCACATGACAAGATACCAGCTGGAGGTCAGCAAGAATGACAAGTTCTACTACTCAAGTGAGCCCTGGACTGGGGTAGCATGAAAACTGAATTACCTATCATCTCAGGAGAGGGCAGTCCCTCAGGGGCAGGGTAGAGGTCACTGGAGGAGCTTACAGCGTACCTAGCCAGTGGATAAATAGAGTACTTCAGTTTCTCCAGCATCTCCAGTCTCTCCAGCCTCACGAAACAGCCCTCCCCGTTACTCCCAGCTGCAGCCCAAGGTTCAGCAATGAGGCAGCACCTTCAACTCACCTGCCCAGCAATAGGCTTCTTGCAGGCTCCACAGACACCTTTGGCAACTGTAGCTACACCCAGTTTATTCAGGTCAGACTGAAGACTTCCCAGCATGGTATCCAGCTGACTGCCAGGCTTGGAGGCTGTGGATGGAGGGGAGCTGCTCCCAGCTTTTCCCTGCGCCATGAACTGCAGGTAAGACAAAACAAATACTGTAAGGTGAATGGTGCTATGCTTATCAGATAAATGCCTGCTGTTGCTGCCAGTGACTCCTCTGCAGAGACAGACAGGAGTCAGCTACACTCTCTGAAGAAGCTGGTGAGAGCTGGGAACAAGTACACACATGTATTCTGACCATGCAGAGACAAGCAGAGAACTGATGTATGTAACAGCAGAGCTGTGAACTGAGAATTTGATTTTCTTTCACTGCACATACAGCAAGTCACCAGCACATCCCAGGCACTCAGTACACTGCTCTCTAAGCCTCTGCCAAAAATCTCCCTTTACCTCATCAGTTCCTGGCCAGCTGACAAAGCAGACACCATCCAGAGGGCCCCTTCTCCTTGACCTCTCTCCATTCCTATGCTCTTGCTCTCAGTTGTCTCTCCTTTCTGATAGACATGCTCTTCTCTCCCTCATCTCATCTCCCTTTCAGCTAGAAATTTTTCTCCCTTTGCACCACCATCTGCACATCTGTTTGCCAAGTCTCTCTCTCACTCTCAGGTGGTTCTCACCCCATGCCTGACCTAAGCAACTGGAAGCAGGAAGGAAGTAACTCCCTCCCAGCTGGCTGCTGTTTACCTACAGAGAGGGCAGTGCATCCCCAGCAGACGGGGCTGCTAGGTGTATTGTAGTTGGAAATGCACCAGTGGGGGGAAGGGGATTTGGATGCTTGTCTCAGAGGCCGTTTCTAAACTCACACCACCGCAGCACACACGGCTTGGAAAGCCTTCCAGAGGAGGGGAGAAATGTTTTACTGAGGTTCATAACTTTATAAACAAAGTGTTATGTTCTCCTTGGCCACCACAGCCCCCTTTACAGACAAATCCCAGCAAGCAAATAAGAGATTATTTTAGCTGACTTGGCACTGCCATAGCTACTGTCAGGTTTAGGGACACACAAAGAAGTTGGGTTTAGAGCACATTTTCTTTTACTAAGAGAGTAAATTAAAAGACACAAAATCTTTGTCTATCAACAACACACCAGCCTGCTGCCAGCATAGCCAAAGGAGCAGGGACATGCTGAAGTGTTCCAAGCCTTGGCAGACCCTGCCCTTCCAGCCACAGGAGGAGCTCTATTCCCTGTCCTGCAGCTGCTTGTCCTTGCAGCTGACCAGTTTATTCAATGATAAATCCTGGTTTCTGCTCGTTCGTATAAACAAACATTCTCATGACATACATGAATTTAGCTGCTTTTACACACACATCCACACACTCCCCAGCCTTGCCTCACACGCAGCATGACTCCCAGTGGATCCTAACACACAGCTGTTCCCCTTCTCTCTCAACTTACCTCTCCTAGTCCAGCAGCACAGAGCAGCCCCATCACACCCCAGTATCCTCAGCCTAAAACAAACCCTTCACCACACAACACACATTTGCTACCAAAACCATTACAGTGACTGCCTCCAAAGCACACACACAACTGCAAGGATACTCTCACAGAGAGAGATAGCTGGTGTTTGGAGACAAAGCCTGTCCAGAGCCCCAGGATAAAGCCCAGGCTTCCTGCATGGCGCAGCAGGAAGAAAAGGGCTGCTCTGTGTGGAAAGAATCACAGCTTCTCTTGCTCTAGCCATGGGCTATGGCCACGCAGGGCAGGCACAGATGCCACACACAAGTGATAAATACCATCCAGGGAGAAAGGAGATGAGATGAATTCAACATGTAGCAACAGAGGACTTCACCCTTGTAGTGACCTGGAGGGACCACACAGTCCTGCCAGTCACAGCTGACCCCAGAGCAGGTACAAACACCTGTGCACACCTCCATTTCCAGCTGGCCTGCCCATCCAGCCCTCTTGACAGCTCACAAATGAGCCCCCACCTGAAAGAGGTTTGTTTCCATCTCCTGTACATAATGCATGCTGTTTGTAGGGGGCACTCAGCACATCATCCTCATGCAAAGGCCCCTCAAACTCCCACCCTTCACCCCGAGATCTGCCATCACTCAAGTTCAGAACAGAGCTCTATGACTAGCAAACCATGCAATACAGGATATTATCCACATTAACAGTGCTGGGAGCTGCAGGAGCAGATCCCAGCACACTCATCAGCCAGAAGAGCACACACCATGCTGAGGAAACAGAAAGGGGATCCTGCCTTGTCAGGGGCTGTCAGGCCCTGGGGTGCAGGAGCAGCCAACAGACTGGCACTGTGGACTAGGGGAGGAGCAGAGGTCACCTGGAAAGTACAACAGGTCAAGATGCAGAGATGTTTCTTGCTCACTGTTTTAGAGCTGCCTGTACACTAACACTGCACTGCACATATATGTTAAGACTCCCCACCAGCCCTTCCCTGGCAGGAGATGCAGAATCCAGGTCTTGACCATGCCATCTCCTCCCCCAAATCCACTCACACAGTGGACACCTGCTTAAAAGGGCAAACAGAGGAAGGACTGCTGAGTTGCTCCTTCCAGTATGCATGTTCTGCCATCTTTTACTCCCCCCACTTCAGAGAGATTGTGGCAGGGAGAGCTCCAGGATGTGTTTCAGAGTTACCTTCTTAATCTCAGAGGGAAATGAGAGTCCCTGTTGCATCAAGTGCCCGTCAGGACACACAGGACCCACATATCCCAAGTTATTGCACAGACATGTACTGTGCAGTACTACAGCTGGGATTAGATATTGTCCATGAGTCCTCCCTCCCACCCAGCAGTTCATAACAGCCTTTACCTGAACATGTATCTACTGAGCTGTCAAATTACAAGCAGTAGTTGGATTGGAAAATACTGCTAAAAACACAAATCAGAATAGAGAAGCCTGCCTGCATTTTTGGGAAGAAAACTTCATCTTCAGTCTGACAGCCAACAGAGACAACTGCCTTGGTGCTAGGAGTCCAGGTCTGGGGAGAACAGGAATGTTTGGGATCTTCATTAGGAGGGGTACCCACAACAGAAACCTCATGATAATCATTATCAGAAGCTTCCCACTGGAAGAGAGGCTGGGGAGCCAAGCTGAAGGAAGAGGAAGAGACTGGACTAGGAGCTGGGGTAGATGACACATGGGAAGGCTGAGGTGGGAGTGAGAGAAGAGGTGCAGGGCCAGAGGCAGGAGAAGCAGCAGCATTAGCAGGGACTATCTTTGCAGGTTCTTTGGAAGGCTGGAGCTGGGAAGAGACTGGAACAGAGATTGTCCTCCTGGAGAGGAGCGGGGATTCTGGAGGAAAAACCACCTAGAAAGACACAGAGGAAGAAGAAAGGTGAATAAATCCAAAGAGGAACCAACAAGCACTTCCTTTAACAGGAAGGCTGGCTGCTACCAGGATGTTTATCTAAGGGGGAAAAGCAGCAAGGAAAAGGGAGCTACAAAAGGGGCTGCTCTTTGTAGCTTAAGGAAAGAGCACCATTTTACTCATCCCCAGGAAGCCCTGCACAGGTACAGCACTGGACAAAACAAAGCATGCCTGTGTATCAGGTTTTCCAGTGGGGTTTTAAAAATAATCCTCACATGGACATTTGAGATGTGATAGCAGCAGACTGCATGAACAGATACCATAAGCAGCTCCCTCAGATCCCACCCCAGTTCTTAAACATCCAGAACTAGGACCCTGTGCTGCTTTCCCTCTCAGGCCAGACATGGGTGAATAGTTACTTCTTCATTTTGTATTGTTCAGGATGCTCAGAAACTCAATCTGCACCTCCACACAATGCGATCTGGACAGAGGGACATGCTGGAATTTCCCAGCATGTGACCCTGCTTTCTACCTTCTCTACTTGCTGTTCACCACTCTGCTCTTCCCCCCGGGGCCTGGCAGTGACAATGACCCCCTCTGTCAGCCAGGCATCCTGGCTTTGCCACTCTTCCTGCTCCTGGTTATCGATGCCCAGTCTGTCCTGAAGCTCCTCAATCATGCGATCCTGGGACTCAGTCTTGTGGAATATGGCAGGACCTAGTTTACGCCTTGGAGAGAGGTCCCGAGACATTGGATGCACATTCGCAGTCTCTTTTGTCCTCTTGATTAAAGATTTTATCTAAATGACAAAGGCAATAGTATCAGCAGAGAAGAGCAAAGTCAGAGCAAGCCCCAAGATGCAACAGCACAAACTCAAAGACATTAGTGACAATTGTGAGCAGGAAGAGTGATGGCATTTATTCCACAATGCCAAAATTCCTCTTGGCACAGCCCAGAACAGTGACTCAGTGCAAGGAAAAACCCTGTAAGGATAATCACAGCGGCCAAAAATAACTGTCTAGAAAAGGAAGGCAAAGATTAACCAGTGGGAAGCCAAGATAGGAGGTGCAGCATGAGCACTCCACTGAGCCTTACAGAAACCTCAGCATCACAAGGGCACAGAACTGCGCCTCTGTGTTTGCCCTTGACAGGCACAAGGCTCTTGGTCAGAGATGTCTGATGCACAAAGTGTACTTCCAGCATGGAAAGGAACACTGACAGCTTCAGTAATGAGACCTAAAATGGTAGACAGAGCAGAGGAGCTGCCATCCCAATCAGGAGCATGAAACAGCCCTTTCAGCTTTTTGGAGGTCTCTGTGGACTGAGCCTTACCCTAGTTAGGTAATAGAAGTCCATTTCACAAGGAAGTCCCTACAAACTGCCATGTTCTGTGCTGCTGAACCACATGCAGGAGAGACCACAAGATAAAGCTGGGGGTTGTGAAGCCCTGTGAGATGCAGCTGTCAGTGACACTGCTCACAGCTCGTGCTGTTAGTGGGGTGAGCCCAGGCACACTCACTGCATGCACACACTGTTAGTGTGCTGGCAGAACAGTCCTGGCTAGGACTCGCCCTACTCCTACATTCACTCAGTGCCTGCCTGGCCTGATGCAGAAATCCTCTCAATGGGTGGTTTGGAGACACATGGCAGATGCAATTCAGCCTTCCCAAAGGTTTCAGGAGATTCCGGAGTGACTGCAGAGCTTCTGAATTGCTCCTTTTCCTGGTCTCCTCTGGCCTTGTTCGTGTTAGCAGTACCTGCCTTCCTAAGAGTTCTGTCTCTGCCCTGCCTCTTCTCGCCCAGATCAGGACAGTGGTATACCTTGGTTTCATGTGGCACTTCAGCTTTTAGCTCCTGTCCTTGCTTCACTACAAAGCCCAACTGGTTTTTAGTGTCTGGGAAGACATCCCACCGATCCAGGGCAACAACAGAAGGTTCATTAACAGAATCCAAAACATTGTCATTCTTTGCATGCACCTCTGGCACATGTGCAGGCAGCTCCAGGGGCCACAGCTCATCTAAAGCTGTTTCCACACTTCTGCCCCGGGAGGAAAGAGCTGAGTTCTCCCTGAGTGCTCCCTGATGATGCAGGTCCTTGGGTATCTGCCCCTTCTTTGAAATGGGTACACTTGAAATTTTGGGGTCAGTTCTCTGCTCCTTCTTCTCAGTCTCTTTTGCCACGTCATCCCCTAAGCCCTGTGCCTCCACATTAGCAGACCTACAGAGAAGCTTCACACTGGAAGCTGGTGCAGCCTGGGAAGTATTTCTGGAAGAGTCAGGCTTTCTGTTCAGCTGAGCTAAACTGGCAGAGGCCACTTGCTCCCCACGAGTAGCAAAACCAGAGGAGCTCCGTGGTGGGGGCACAGGGACAGTTTGTGCTAAATGGAGCACAGGTGGAGGGGCAGCAGGGTGCCCTGACAAAGGCAGAACTGCAGTGTCACTGCCTTCCTCAAGGCAGGTGTCTGCTGAGGGGACAGATGTTGGCACTGTTGAGTCCCCAGTGTGACTTGCAGAAGGGTGTTTGGAATGGGACAGCACTGTTAAACTGTGAGGAGTGTTGCTGGAGTCTGCATTTGCTGAAGTGGGAAGCGGTTCTAGGGAAGATTCAGAAATCAGAGACATAGTGGAACTAGTCTGCAAAAGAAGAGATAGAAGGAATAAGGAGAGAAAAAGATAATGACAGAGATAAGGAGAAGGAAAAAAAGGCACAGAATTAAGCATTATTCATGACTCCCAAATCAAAAAGCCGTGTTGACCCAAATCCTTACTTCCAAGAGTAAGGAAGAAAAATGAGACACCAAAGAGCAGAACCAGTATGACATTGTACCAATCTTCACGAGTTCTACAGCCATTGGGATCCTTTTCCTGGGCCTTCCTCCTCAGTGACAGCTCAATGTTCACCTGCAGCTGTGATGGGGCCATGGCATGGTCACTGCCACTGCTGGGAAGCCAGCTCCAAACCCAGGAGTGTCTTAACTGTGAATAAAGGTCACGTAAACTTACTCACAGTCAGACATGTAAATTTTGTATTCCAAAGCTGCAAAAAATTCAATCAATGAATAGAACAAAGCATGACATTTTCTTCTTGATACACTTAATAAAATGCTCCAGTTGGCTGAGTTCATGGCAATGAAAACAAAGCTTCAGGGCATTCCCAGCAAGAGCAGATGACATGGGCTTTGTTGTATTCACATCACTAATCTCACCTTGGAAGTGACACACACTGAATCTATACAAGCCTGTCAGTCATTCCATGCCCTTGTGAGCATTGCGTAGGTGGCAGATTAGCCTCTTTCCCTTAGGCCAAAGACTCCACATTGACATTGTAATAAAATCAGTATTAATTTTGATCCAAAAAAATTCTAAGAAGAGCAATTAATACATAGGTTTTGGTTTTCCTTGACTTACAGGATCTTTTGAAAACAAAAGATCATGGGTCCTTCTTTCCCCACTTCCAGTGGTTCCTGACTAAACTCTAGGAGACAAAGTATTACTACTCCTTTTTCTTAGAAAGGGAGACTCAGAACAGCGATTTGGACAAGCTCACACAGCAGGTCAACCTAAGACCAAGACTGTGCCTTCTCAGTTTTAAAAATGTACCCACAAAGGATTTCCAAATCCAAGAACTCTCAAGACCTGCTCTGACTCTTCGTCATATTTTCCAGAGAAGCCTAAAGAAGTCAGATGCTTACGCTCTGAGGTGGAAGGACACATAATTTCCTAAGCCCTAAGTATGCTACCTCAGTCTCCATTTACCTTTCTGAGATACTTATCATGAAAAAAACTACATAATTAAAATAAAAACCAGATCATGCACAAAACCTGTCAGTAAATGGAAGAATAATAACCTTCAGCTGACCTGAGCTCCTGCAATGTTAAGGGCCAGGAGCTGGCACACATGCACACGCTTGCAAAGTCACACCAGTAGTGCTACAAGGAGACTGTTCTCAGAAGGGAAAGAGCAATTAGAGACCAAATTTCATTACAGATTGCTCTTCCCTTCGAGTAGCACAGCCAGGCTACTGTGACCACAGTCACAGCTGAGAGGAAAATGACTAGCCAGTATATTAAAATGAGGGAATAACCCAATATGCCCTCTCCCTGAATTTTGCCTAAGCTGGGTACACCTGTAAAAGTAACCTGGTTTGATGTTGGGCTTCACATTTGATTTCCAGACTTCCTAAAATGAAGTCAGTCACTTTCAAGGCAAGAGTAACGTTTTGCTCAAACAGTATTTTCAACATACTGAAACCATACTAATTCCAAAATAAGAGCAATGGGTGAGCATTCAACAGTAACAGAACAGTTAACTACAAGTATCCAGCTATGCAGTAAACAGGCATCACATTACACAGAAATGGCAGAGGGTAAAAAAACAAGTGCATTAAGTAATCTCAGTGCCTGATGACCGATTAACCAGATAACCAAAATCAAATGGATACTGTAAGCAAAAACAAGGGGCAACAAATTAGGGTGAGCAAAATATAATAAAAAGGTAATGTATCATCACCTTTTACTGAGGGGTACAAGGTAAATCAAGCACCAGTGCCCTCCACTCCTCCCATCCTCATCTATTGCAACTTCTATTAATTCCAACTAATTACACATTATATTTGGGTTTTTATCCTATATCCTGCAGTCACACACAGGTCTGATACTCCAACAGCAGCCTTTCGTATTCCACCTTCACAAGGACTCCCGTTGTCTCCCTTATATTCTGACACTGGTACAGACTAGAATACATTTTTACAGCCAAGTTAACAGCCCCAGCTGGCACAAACAAAACGGGTATAACCCAAAAAAAAAACAAAAAAACAACTGAAGGGAAAATGAAGCAACCTGGACAAAAGGAGAATAGGAAAGTAACTTAAAAACAGTCAATGACATCATTAACAAAAGGGAAATGATCACAGAAGCCATGTTCCTTGTACTCCAGAAAGAATGTTTAGGCACAGATGAGCTCAATGCTTCACAAAAATACCAATGCTGTGCTTAATAAAGCCCAAATCTTAAGATCTTTCTGCATTTCAATTTGGTCTCCGAGGTCAACTGAAAACTAAGCCAGGAAGGCAGGTGGTGTTAGTCACAGCAGCTCATCTCTGTCACCCAGGTTTTAGTGGACATTGGAGCTTTAGAATCTTCTCAAGAGTGCAAAGTACTGAACACCTACACTTAAAAATGTCCACTCCCTGTATCTCATCAAAGAAACCTGTGCTGGGCAAGGTCATTCTCAGCTGCCAAGAGCTCACCTGGGAGCAAA
Source organism: Haemorhous mexicanus (assembly GCF_027477595.1). Lineage (NCBI taxonomy): Eukaryota > Metazoa > Chordata > Aves > Passeriformes > Fringillidae > Haemorhous > Haemorhous mexicanus. The sequence continues at coordinate 3,758,731 of NC_082359.1, read as the reverse complement.
GGCTGGGCCACACCCTGAGCTAGTTTCTGATAAAAGCAGCAGAGGCACAAGGCCAAGTGCTCAGCTCCCCCAGCACATGGAAGGAGCAGGGCACAGAATGCCAGAAACACAAGTGGGAACTCTCTCCAGCTTCACAACACTGCAGGGGTTCAACCAGGCCAAAAAGAGCTTGTGGCTATCCTGCACCACACCTTAGGACCTCAGAAGGAGAAAAAAGGCAACACTAAGGTGTCAATATTTGCAACTGACTAAACACAAGCTAAAGTAAGTCTAGAGAAAACACTGAGGAACTCACAGAGTCTCACTGATTTAGGTGCATGTGCCAGGAATGGCAGAGTGAACTCTATTCCAGCAAAGACGAGGCAAGTGAAGCTTCTCAGAACACGTGTGCCCAGTGCTAGATTCTGAACTCACACACTTGTCACAACTCTGGCTATTGTACTGATCTCCATGGGACCCACCAAGCACAGAAAGAACAGCAAAAGCTGTCACTACATGTTCTGTACCTCTCCTCACAAAACACTACTCAGCTCTGGCTGTCCCACCTAATGTCATCTAGGAGGGGATGGAGTTCAGCACAGACAAGAAATCTCAAGCATCCAGCAGAATCTTCCATATAGGAATAAAACAGAGTTAGGAACCGATTTAGGATTAGAAAGCAGATAGGTATGTAAAAAAGGCAAACCTAACAAAGAGATTATCCAGTAAATTTGCTTTCTCCACCTCTCTCAGAAGAAATCCAAGTCAATAATTCAGTAAAACTACAAGCAAAGCAGCTGAAAGTAGAAAGTGAGAAAGTATTTTTCATTTTGCCATGAGTATGGGTAAACGAAATCCCATGAGAACAACCTCCACAGTTCACCATCTAGGGCAGGAGTGGTAACACACCCACATGAATAAAGAAAAAGTTATTCAAGTACATATGCTGACACTGAATAGTACTTGCTGTCCTTTGCCCCCACAAGAAACTGAAACTTTAATCCCATATTGAGGTGAATAAGAGATTTTGTTTTAAGACAAAACCTTTGAAATCTCCTTGTGTCTGATGTAAATGCTTCAGTGCTCACACCAAATGCCTGGAATATCCATTCTCCTCAAGGAAAGCACATCAGGGTAAAAACACACTCCAGAGAGGAGTCATCCCACAGAACAGAAGGGCCTGGTCTCTGTCAGAAAGCAGAGTGATGTCCCATGCCTCTCTCCTTCTCATTAAGTTGCAGCACAGCAAAATATTTCACTCTACCGAGCAGTAACAAAGCTCATTATCTTTGGCAAACAGACAAACTGCAGAACTGAAGGAAAAACAGATCCCAGAACTGCCTTACCCTGCCAGTGATGACAATTTATAGCAGTCAAGGACACCTACAGCCCCACTCAGAAAGCACAAATACACCACAGGAAGTTTATCAGAGCAAATGTGAGAGGTAAAGGAGGCATTCTGGAGACCAACCAAGGTCAGCAAATGTGGTTAACAGTAAGAGAGACTGGGGTGGGTAGAGACCACCAAGATGAAGCATTAAGCTGCCACGACAGGGTACCTTGAAGTCAGAGAGAGATGCCATCAGCTCATCCAGTTCTCGTGTAGCTGAAGAAGCAGAAATTCGGGTCTGCTGCTGACTGGCAGTGACACGCTGGGGGCTGCTCACCTCGCCCTGGCTCACAGTGATTGCAGGCCTGGCCAGGGGGAAACATTAAAATGAAATTTTAAGAAGAGTGTGTTTAAACATAGGAGGGCACTCCTAGACTGAAGTCCCACTGTTCCCTCAAGTAAGCACAGCCCAACCTGGCCCAGCTTCCCCAGCACGTGCAGACCCTGCCTCACAAGTGCACTCACATCCCATCCGCTAAGAAACAGATGATGTCTGAACATTCATTTTGTATTTGTGGTCAGCTGTAAATCTGAGCTTGAACAGTCTACCTCTAATGGATGACTTATGCATTTTTCCATCCAGAAGTAGATTACAAAGCTCCAGTACCCGCCTGACTTCTGACCCTTTAGACAAAGCCCATCTTCCATCCATCACTCCCCTGCAGCAGCTGCCCCTACACTACAGTCATCATTCCCCCAGGAGCCCATCCCACCCCCACCCAAGCCTGCAACCAGCACAACATTACTCACACTGGACTTGGCACAGAGCTCTCCAGCTCATCCAGCAGGCTCTCCACACTGGGACGCACATCTTCAATCCCACGTGCACCATTTCGCTTTGGCTTTTCTTTTGTCGGGGGTGCAGCCTTCCCTCCCCCTGAGCTGCTGTTCTCTGGGACCACATAGTGAGGGCCAGCCACGTTGGGCAGTGATGGGCTTCTGCCAGCCTCATCTGAAGAAAGGGGAGCAGAAAAGAGCCATTCAGAGCCCCATTCCACACACACACATCTGCTAATCACAGGCAAGTACAAAACATTGTCAGAAATCTTGTGGAACATCCATCTTTGAGGACATAAAAAACTAAACAGTGCAAGGGCCTGAGCAACCTAAACTAACTTCGAAACTTTAGTTAGAGGTAGTTTTGAAGTTGGCCTTGCTTTGAGCAGGGTGCTACAGCTCAGACCTCTGGAGATCCCATCCTCACTAAATGAATCTTTGATTAAAGGCTGGAGGGGTCTCCCTCACTAAGGATGTTGGAAAGAAAATACAAGCTACTATTCTGAGAATCAAATTATCCACTCATATCAAATATCTTCCTATTCCTTACCTGCTGTGAAGCCACTGGCAGGGGTATGTTGAACAGCATTCAGTTCCAGAAGGAGTCTGTCCAGTTCTGAGAGGTTGCTGCCCAGAGAGGAGCTGGTCATTGTGGGAGATGGTTCCGCAGACTTCTGCTTGTTTGGGAAACTGAAGATAAAGGGGAAATGTGAAACTTCTGCATCAAGATACAGCAGAAGGATGGAGGGAAACTCATTAGGTTCCCAAAGTTTACACATGTGCTGTGGTCTTTTCAGGCTGATGCTTTTAGCTCTGGGGGTACAGAAGACACATGCTTTGTGACATGACTAAACACAGCCACTGCTATTCTTGTAAATTACAAAATTAGTGTTGATGGCCAGGGCCTCTGATTTTAGGACTATGTGCTGCCCAGCCCTGTAGGAAAGAGTTAACTGTCTGTAGATCCAAAATGCACAGAACAGCAGCAGAACCATTAGCTCATGTATGGGAAAATGACTTGTTTCTGCTGACACCACACCAAGCAGCAACATCCTCCTCCCTGAGCGAGGGAATGCAGGGCTAGCACAGCCTGGAAGCAGAGGCAAAGCATGAGCCTCAGGTTAGAAGCAGAAACTGAGAAGCAGTAGGATATGTTATAGCCTCTTCCAACACTCAAGGTCTCCCCAAGTCCTCACACCTTTAATTTGGGGAACTCTAATCAATTCATAAGAAAGTAACTTGGTATTATTTTCTACTGTGTTAAACACACATGTACGTATAAACCACTGGCTGTAATTACTGCTAGTCTTATACGGGTGATATCATTCACCACACAGAACTGCAAACTGTTCCAAAGCAGAACTTCACCTCAATGCAGTGATTTTTATAGTGGTTACACTGTAGTAACAGTCTTTCCATTGTCAATGGCAGGAACACTTTCTTCTCCTGCTTTTACAAATGAAGAAATAACTTTTAATGCTCTAGAGGTTCTTATTTTATCAAAAAGATATTTTCCAAATCCAAAATGGGAACTTCTGCCTTGTGCACAGGACCACATTATGCTCAAAAAGTTAGCATCTAGCAGGTTAAGGACTCTGACACCTGTAACACCAGTGACAATTATGAATTCAATAAGGGCAGTTATCCTTCTCTTCGGGTTGAAAAACAAGATCCACAACTGCAATCTGAGGAGAACATACTTCATGCTGAACCAACACACCAGCTACAACTCACACCAGAACCAAGCCATGGCAGAGCCTTGTTCAAGAGGACTTAAGGCTCTAATTACCTTAATTTAATACTAATTGCATGCAGTCATCTGAAAAAATTACAATTACTGTCTCCACTGGACCACCTTTGGCTAGGCTGCCCAGAGAGGAGCAGAGCTCTAACCAGAATTAGTTCTGGTTGGAAGGAACTTCCTGCTCAGCAGAAAGAGCTGGCATGGTTAAATTATGACTCCAAAGAAACACCAGTTTCCAAAGTGTAAGAAGGTGCCTGGGACGAATTTCTGACAGCCTCTGCATCACTCATCCCTATGTCAGCAGAAAGGTCTGTCCTACTGTGCAGGCTGCTCCTCCAGCCTCTCAGAGTGAGAGCAGCTGCCTTCGCAAGCGTGAACTTGTTATCTATCAATCGCCTACTGAGATGGAAGTTTTAAGAAGCTTAAATTTACCTGAAAACTCAAGTCCCTGCACAACACTCCAGGCCACAAGTACTGAGTTCCCAGAGAAAAATAACCCTAAGGCCATCCACCTCCTGAAGAACTTTTGTGCTCTTTAGCAGAGGGGTGGATTTGTCACTTGTGTCTGGATCATATCCTTCCCAACACAATCCAGATCCTGCTGTGTCTGATGGATCCTTAACCTCCTGCAGCTGAGCAAGCCCAAGGGTCAGGTCAAAGTCTGAAGTGAGTATGAAAGTTACAGTGGCATGTTACAAAAGAGGCAATCAAAACTGACACAAAGCAATGTAACACACACGGAGAGCAGTGTTTGTTTCCACTTATAGAAGGCAGCTTGACCCTCAGCAAGCTCAAGTTGTGAGTCAGGCTTATCTCTTAAAAGGGACAGGATACCTGTAGACGTGCTCCTCTTCACTGGCACGGGGAGTAGGAGAGTTGAGCCCGTCTCTAGGAACAGAGGCACTGGAGCTTTTGGCACTAGAGCTGTATATAGGAGACTGGGACTGAGGCTGTGGAAACAAGATTTGCATTGGAAACAGAGAATACCAAACAAATATGTACACTGCTGCATTACAAACCCATGCATTGACAAGGCAGAACAAAAAAAATTATCTGCTCTTTAGTCAAGCCAGTCTCTATCAGATGAGCTACACCAGGAACAGTTTTCCCCTTACTTCAGACCCGCCTATGAGTCACAGCTTTGTGCTGGAAACCCCCAGTCTGCCTTCCACAGGCTCAAGACAGATGACTAACACTAATCTCATCACACCACCATTTTGTCAGCACAATGACGATGGCTTTCAAATTCTTTTTTGCCATTTGCTCCAACCAGTTAATTCTAATAAAAACTCCCAGCTCCCCCCCTTTCCCTGCTCCATAGCCAAATTCATCTTCACTTCTCCCTATTTCCTCCTCCTTACTTTGCTGAGAGATCCTGCACTTGCAAACAAGCACACACCCACTCACCTGCTGGTGGCCGTATCTGGGTGTGCTGGGCTGCCACTGCTCTAAGGGGTCGACCACGGTGCCATTCAGGGCGTCGTTGGACGGCGGCGGGGGCACCGGGGGTGGCACAGCAATCTCCTGGTACGTGTGGTTTCCAGTTGGGTAGGAGTAAGGAGTTTCCTCCGTGAGAAATACTGGTCGCTTGGAGATATGTGAGGTGGTTGATTCCAGGTCTGCCAGTAAGGCGTCTGCAGGAAAGCAAAAAAAACCCAACAAAATGGTAAAAGCCTGGACTAGAGCTTTGTCTCTTTCTTCTCATTTAATGTATCTGTGTCAGAAGTTTTTTGGGAGGAATTTTCATCTTAGGTAATCTACCAAATGCCTTGAAAAACACTACTGCTGCTCAGGAATGAACGAGTTAATCAAACTTCTACTACAAAGAAAACACCAAGATGTAGCAGAGCAGCCAGAAAAGCTGTGTTAGTCTCAGATTTTTGCCTTAACTGGAAAAACACCCAACAACAGGAGCCCAGAGTCTCACTGTACCCTGCAGAAGTGCAACCTAGGCAAGCCTGTCCAGAGATCTACTCCAACAGGATATTGACACAGACTAATTACAGGCCCCACATCATCACAGAGCCATTTACTGTGGCCGCAGGCACCGCTTTCTGCAGGAAACAAGATCTCAGGAGGTGTTTTCTCCAGAGCCAAAAGTAGTGGAAGAAGCATGAAATGTTCAGATCAGTCCATCAGGGTAGCAGAAGGATGTATTGTAGTTCTCCTGACAAAAATCCTCTCAGTACATCATACAAACAGTTAACAAGTTTCCAGAGGCTGCCAGGTAAACGCCATTCCTTCTGGAAACAATTCTTAATTAGATGGGTGGAGACTGCTCACAAATTCCTCAAGAGAAGGAAAACCTCCACCAGCTAGAAACAGTCACTCATGCCAGGCAGAGGACTCACATCACACAGTTAGCACTACTCAAAAATCTCACAGTCCCACCAGAGATTAGGCATAAAATGGCATTCCCAGCCTTCTGGATTTCTCTCTGCAAATGTATCCTCTGCCCATCCCCAACCCTGCACTCCTCTGGGGTGACTCAAAGGCAAATCCTGACCTGCTGGACCTTCCAGGCCATGTGCCCACCCTGCAGAGCCCACTGCAGTTCCTGTGGGGGAAACTCCAGTGAGCTCCTGCAGGTCTGTGCTGCGCTCACTTTCCAAAGAAAGCCTCCCTGGCCACGTGCCCAGCTTTCCACTGGAGCAGCAGCACCAGTGCACACCTCTGCAAGGCTGTTAGACAGGAGTCAGTTCACTGGAGACATCAGCACTCTCCATGTAACAACACCAGGACACACCCGGCAGGTCCCTTTGGAGATGTGGAATTCAGCCAGAAAACAGGAAGGCACTTCAGCAGAACTGGGAGGGGACACTCTGTGAACCCCCCTGGATCTCCCTTCCCCCTGCACAGACCCAGCTGTCCTCAGAGAGACTCAGCAGACCCCTTCTCCTGCACACAGCAGGTACTTGACACTCAGGTTTGGGGCACAGGGGCTCAGCCCGAGTGTGGTCACCCTGCAGTGTCCTCCACCAGGTCACAAGGAGCTGGTGGCACCAGAATAGCAACCAAGCAACTGCTCACACTAATGGCTGCCCACAGCTCCCCGGGCAGCACCTGCCAGCCCTGAGCCACTTCCTGAGCACAGCACTCCACAGCAGCCAATGCACTTAGCAAGCCTTCAGGAAAATGTATTGGAAGAGGACAGTATCATTGCATTACAAGATGAGGGAGGTGCTGCTTTTACATTCACTCTTTTCAAAAAACCAAAGCATCACAAAAGAAAATATAAGCAGTCCTGCACTCAGAGAGCAGAATACAGCCATTAGCAAATTAAATGCTGTGTTAAATTATTTCTATCCACCTTCCATTTAGTTAAAAAGATGCTCTGAACCATTAAAGTCACAGGATCTATCTTCCTAAAGGGACCAAAATATCCCAGAAGCAGATTCCCCGAAGGGAGACAAGTATTCCGCAGCTGGGGAAAAATGAACTGAATTTTCTTTTCAAGCAAAAGAACAGCTGGTGGATTGCAGAGTGAAAGGCACATACCTCCAGGGAACTGCCGACGAACCGCAATTCCTACAGTCAGGCAGGTCCTATGACTGGAGGTTTCAGGCACACTACCTCCCAGAGAAGGGCTTGCCGAGAAGGAGTGGTTTTTGCTTCTCCCCTCCAATGACAAAAGCAATTCAAACTCCACCAGGAAGTAAAAATCCCGTGAGGGTGTTGGGCTCCTCCGGCCCTGCAGAGGGGACGCAAACCATTTTTCCATCCTCCACCTCCAGCCCTCAGCGCAGGACCGGCAGCCGTAACCATCTCGCCACAGACACTCCCCGGCTCGGCTCCTCTCCGTGCTGATGACCCATGGGACAGACACCCAGGGCCTTCTGCTGATGGCACACAGTGAGCTCGGCTACACGCACCCCTTCACTTTTACAGGTCTGCGGAAGGAGGGAGCTCTGGAATTACCAGGGGCACTGAGCCCCATGGCTGTGAAGGAGTTAAGATTAATGATTAACCGCCCCCATGCCCTCCCCCTTCCTGACTTGAGCAAACAAGGCAAAGCCGAGGAACGGAAAGAGGAGGGAGGAGAAAAGGCCGGAGAGGAATTACTCGGTTACTCAAACTAAACTCCAACTTTACAACTGATATCGAAGCTGCTGCACGAAGGCACCACCCCGAGCCGGCGGGACAGGAAAGGCGCTCACACGCCGGTCTCCCGATGCAAAAGGACTTCTCCCAGTGCTTGCTCGCCCCCAAGTCCTGCAATGCCCTGTCCTCCCTCCCCTGCGCCCTGGCGCTCCAAGCTCACAGCCATGACAGAGGGAAGGTCTTCCCCATTTGCGTCCCTCCCCGTCGCTTTCCCGGATCCAATCTCATCAGCAACCACAGCTCCCTGAAACTCTGCTGAAATGGGAAATTGTGCCCGTTTAAAGGGCCCAGCAGCAGAACGTCCCCGGCGAGGGCAGGATGAGAGGGGCAAGGGCACCGTCCCACCCTACGGACATCACCCTGCCAGAGGGAAGCGACACCCCAGCCCACAGGCACGGCTGCTGGTCGCTCCCCGGAGGTCAGCCCAAGGGGTTCCAGAGCGTGACTTGAGGCTATTGTTCAAAACCCAACCAAAAAATTAACCAAAGGGATTAACATTTTGTTTTCCATTAAGCACTTCATCCCAAGAGGTCCCAAAGCACCGTGCTTTCATTTAGGATTTGTACAACTACCAGAAGACAATATGAAATAAGAGATGAGGGGAAAGAATGGAGATTTATTAATAGAAAAAGATGCATCACTCTCTCTTTTGCAAAAGGGACCAGCATCTGTAACCTGATGAACTGTGACAGGGATGCTGTGCCTTGTGCTGCCCCTCTCATCACAGCACTGAGTTCACAACAGTGACTGCTCCTTAAATGGAATATTAAATGCTTAAATAGAAATATTAAAGTCTCGATCGATTTGCTGGGTAATGAAGTGTTCCTGCCCAAGGTGACTCCGGAGAGACAGTGCTGCAGGACGTGTGAATCAGCCGGTTGGTCCCCACAGCCCGCAGGAAGCAGCTGACTGGGACAGCGCAAGGCAGTGACTCGGGCCAGTGCCCACCGGCACCATCCATCAGAGGGCACCACCAACACCCTCACAGGGACAGCGACGAAACGCACGGCAGTGCCCAGCCTGGCAGTGCCTTCACCTCACCTTTCAGCCCCGCCAGAGCCGGGAGCCTGTCCCTGTTTCAGGCACACACAGACTCCCGGCGGTGCCACGTGTGCTGCAGCTCCCCACGGAGACGCGCATCTCCAGAGCAGCTACGGCCCAGCACTCGGAAACAAGCACACGCACTGACCTCACCACAGCCTCACCGCTGCCCCAAACACTCTCTGGAACACCACAGACACAGCTCTAGGAGGCAGAACCTCCCAAGGATGAAGACCAGACATTTAGGTATCTCAAGAGAACAGATTTAACCATTTTGTAGGAGTAAAGTAAACCAGAGTTATAACGGACCTTCAAACCATTGCTCCTCCCCAGGATCACCTCTCTCTCCACTCTCATGACTACAACAAGCCACAAACACAACCTACAGACAAAATGTCAACTCAGAGACATGTGCATGGAGCAGAATCACTCCAGTTTCCAAAGACTCCATAGGGGTCAGCTATCTATGGGCTGTGCATACAGGAATCTGTATTTTCCACTCCATTCACAGAGTGCTTCTCAGGAGAGTGCAAAAGGGACACCTGCTGTAACACCACCAACCTGGACACTCCTGCTTATCATGGCTACTCTGGAGCAGTTACACAGCCAAGAAAACCCTAACTCCCTGTGCACAGCAGCACAGAGCACCTCAGCATGAGCACAGCTGGTCCTCCACAGGCTCAGGTAACCTGGCCAACCACCAGGTAAATCTGTGTAAAAACATGAAACAGAAGGACAGAGACTTCCTCCCCTCCACTGGACAACCCAAAAATTACACAATCAATTGAAATCACATTTAGTCCTGAGTGCTACTCAAACCACATCCTCCCCACTATGGGAGGACTGCTGTTTGAATTCAGGTGGGTTTTCTACAAAGATTCTCCTGTGGAGGTTGGACAGTTAAAGAATGATGCCACATCGGACACTTTTACCACTAAAAAGCACTCCAAGACACCTGGAGGTCCAGGGATATTAGTCTGCTCCTCACTCCCTTTTCTCACTTTTGCCAAGATCATTATTAAGAGGTCCCTGGTATTCTGGTCTACAAATCCCCCACACCTCTCTGCACATTAGTTAGGTATGTACAAGCAGCCCTTTAATACCAACTGCTTTGCTTCAAGGTAATTCCCAGCAAAAGCAAAGCTCTGCTGGTCATTTCAACAGCTCAGGACAAGAACTCTCACGATGATGTCCAGTGCATTGAACCACTCACAAAACATCCCTTCTACCACCAAAGCAGCAAGGTAGAAGAGCAGGACAAATCCTTAGGCTGAGCCCCATTTACCAGGTCAAGCTGCAAGTGCACATTCCTCGGCTATCTCCCCAGCCCACAGCCCCGTGGGCCCAGAAGAGCTCAGGCATTCCAGGGGCTCCAGGGCAGGCTCCATCGGCATCGCTGCGTGTCAGCACTCGCTGGCCTGCAGATGCAGCATCCTGCAGCACACGGCCTCTGAGCAGCCAGGGGCACATTCTTCAGCTTCCCACAGCCCAGGTCTGTCTGACACAGCAGTAACACCAGCCCAGGGAGCACAGCACTGCTCTACAGTCTGCAACAGCAATGGGTCACACCGGGGCCCCTTTGTACTGACGCACACAGCAACACCCCTTTCTAGGAATTTGAGCTGGACCCCGCTCCTTTGAATAGGTAAACTGAAGTTACTAAAAAGAAAAATATATATTTTTATATATTTAGATGTATCTTCCCATGCATATCAAAGCATTCTTTGTGCACTTCCCCTTTCCTGTGCATCTCGAAAATGCTCTTGGATTAAGGTGACACAGTGAAGCAGAACACATCATGGACTAATTCTGAAAAAACCTACACGACAAGGCATCGACAAATTCACATTTGCCAACTGACATCAAGCAGCTTTTCAATGCTAATTCTTCCTCAAGCAGTAAATTATTTCCCGCTATTCATAAGCGGTTTAGAATTTATCTTTTTCTTTTTTTTTTTAAGTGAGGCAATTTAGAGAAATCTAAATTTGCTTTCCTCTGGAGAAAGGATTTCCATATGCAGTTCATCTCTCTCAACAACTGAGGATTATTAAGCCATGCTGACACAGCAAATCACAGCATTATCAAGACAGTGAGTAGATCAAAAGGATGGTGGTCAATTTTCTTCCACATCTCATCTACTGCTGGGGAGGAAATGGAAGCATAACTGAAGCAAGATACTTCAAATGCCTCAGATATCAGCCTTTCATTTTCAACAGCTGAAAGCCACATCTGCACATATATCAAACCACACACTGCCTGTAGCTCTGCTTCTTGCATGAGACATCTGGAAAGTGAGTAGCACTGGAGACAGGATTCCTCACCCAGCCAGCACACAGCAAATGCTTTCAGCCACAGAGTCCCATCTCCCCCAGCATCTCTGGTGCCACACGTCCCTGACAGCCCAGACACAACACACGGGGGAAATCAGGATGAGATGTCTGAGCACCAATACAGAATTTCCTCTGCTGCAGCTGCACACAACAGGTATCTGCACCTCCCCTATTTCCCCCCCTGCCTCTGTTTACCCAAATAAGTAGAAGTGATGCAAGTTTTCCTGGTTTAGGCAGCAGAAGATTCCTGGAGGACTGGCAAATAGAAATCAAAATGAAGATAGCCCTAAGGGCAGCTCTCAATGAGATGAGAGATGGACTTTATATGCTAATCATGTCTCATGTCTCACTTGGCATCAGACAAACTGCAGACCTCTCACTGGCAGAATCACACACCACTCTCCAGCCCTTTTTTCTTAACACCTGCAAGATGCTGAATTCAAATCCTTGATTTTTGCTGTCCCCTGAGAGAGTGAGGGGAAGGGAACTGCATCTCCAGAACTGCAGTTGAGCTTGCAGCCTCATCTGAGACACCTCTTTGCAAAACCCCTGAAAGCAAACCTTAAAAATCTCATTAGGTTCGAATAAGTCCTCTCCCCACCACCTCCAGGAGTAAGTGCAGCTCCAGCTCACATATAGGGAGACAGCTCAAGGCAGTAACACAATCCCTGGCATGACAGTTTTATGTTATGAGTAACTGCAGAGGAATGGGGAGCCTGGGTATATTTATCCTATTAAACAGCCTTTCAAAAGAAATATTTGTAGTGCTCTACAAGATCTGCATCAAGAAGACTTGCTGGAGCCTTGCTAGGACTTCTCACTGCCCTGGAGTTTGACTGCAGAAGGTGTGGGAAGCCCCAAACACTGATGACAGGAATTCCCATCTTGATTTTTCGCAGCAAAATGGAAGAGCCTTAGCAGAAACAGGAAAATCATGAACAGGTAAAGGCAGACATTGACTTCCACGTAAAAGACATTTATTAACAGGCTCCAATCAATGCTTTTAAATGTAAAAATATCAGAGACTACAAAAGCAATAAAATACAAAGACAACATTCAAAATGTGACCTTAAAAACCCAAAGTGCAACTATATGCTCTTAAAATCCTCAAGTTCTCCAGCTCACATATATAGAAAGCATGTAAAATAGTTTGGCTTACTGTCTAAGACATTTTGAGATGACATGTAAAAGTTTTCCAAAATTTAATCAATATGTCAAGAAGGTAGATGGAACACAGGACACGTAAAAGTGCTCAGCTTTCTTGTGAAGCAGGGGCAGATTGTTATTTAAGATACACAAAAATTCAAGCCACAAAAGGTAAGTCATTTTCCAGATCTAACAACTGCTGGAGTATCAGTACAGAGCAGCCACTGGGATTTTTACTTCATATTGCCCAGACCTGCCTAGAGAAAGTTCAGATTGCATGGTCAGTAAAATCACTCAGCTCTCTCTTTTATGTACTAATGTTTAAAGCCTCGTGCTCTCTCACTATCAAGGTACTGGTGCAAGTATCTTGTGACACTGCTTAACGAAACAAATGTCCAAACTAATATCAATATGTGGCATGGTAAATTACAGTGAAGACAATAGCCATTAAAATTTTGAAGCTTCTCCCTACTTTCAGACCAAAATTGCCCCTTAAAATTAGCAAAACTTTGCATTTGTAGCACTGATTCACAAACTTGTGTGGGTGCTCCCAAAAAGCAAAGGCAACCTCCCAGCTGCAGTTATGCCTGGCTAGCCCAGCCTGCAGAGACAAACTGAGCAAGGATTCACCCTGTGACAGCCAGAACTGCTGCTGGAATCAGGTGGTGGCAGCCACCCTGAATCCTTTCTGTGCCAGAACTGGAGTACTGACAGCCAAACCAGTGAGCCCTGCCCAGTACAGCAGCACATGCACCCAGCTCTGACCACTATCAGCAAATGTCTAAACAAAGACAAGACACTGCAGTGTGAGATGTGGTCTGCATGAACAGCTGCAGCAATGACTGTGGCTTCCTTTCCCAACCACTGAGACCCAAGCTGGAGAGTTTATTCCAGAGCTTGTGGCCAACTAGCTGGTCACAACTAACATGCACAACTACCACCCCAAGCCTGGGGTTGTAAAAGGGTGTGCAAATACAGCCTGTGTGGTGCAATTTCAGGAACTGCTTATCAGTAACCACTCACTGCACTTTTGGGGATGAACTACAAACCCTGGAGTGCTCTGGCTGCAGTTCCAGCAGAGCTGACACCATCATGCACTGCCAGTGTAAGGGAAAGGCCCAGGAATCCTCCCTTCCCCAGCACACAAACCCAGGCTGTTCCTGGAACTTGCCCTGCAGATCATCAGACACTTTCTAAACTAATTCAACTTACTAATCCAATAAAAGTCTGCTGTTGTGTTGGTTTCAGTTTTTTAGATAAACTCGTTAGGTTTCTTGGAAGCACAGTTCCAATCACTCTATGACTTAAGTAGCTTTTAAAAAATTTATTAAAATGACCAATGGCAGAATTGAGCTCTTGTTCAAGTAAATGAATAAAAGTTCTGCTTTAAATGGAAATGTTCTACTTTCACCTTCAAAATTTAGGCCAGAACACAAATCATAAATAAAGCCCATCCTGCCATTAGTTGAAAGAAATCACCTACCCTCCTTTTAGATTCCCATAATTCATCTGCAGCTCAGATGCAGACCAGAAGAAAAGGCAGCCTGAAAAGATGCAGCCAGCAGACAGCACCAACTGAAACGCTCCTTATTCTGGAGACATCCCTCACCATTACCTGCTGCTTCCCTTCCACCCAAGCCTACACTGACATTTTATTCTGGCTTTTCAGCCCCAGGACTGTGACATGGCTCAGTCCCTAGGGCTACACGTGCTGTGCACCCACTGATGCCCCATTTGTGCTGCTGAGCTGAAGAGCGAGCTTTTGACAGACTCCTGACCATAAAAGTGAAGATAAGCCAACTCTGTATGCTACAAAATCCCAACAGAAGCCATCATGTGAGCTCAGACCTTCCACTAGATCCCTCAGATGGGCAGGAGGGCTATTTGTGTGTGGGTCTGCTGAAAAACCATTCACATCACCACTAGATCCTTCCTGCCCACACCACATTCTTGCAAACGAACGCATTTCTGTGACACCCAGAGCTGCAGTGGTCTGTCTGTCTGTCTGCAGGGTGAGGGTGCTGGAGGCTGGGCAGCATCACATGCAGTCAGCAGGTTCCTGTGCAGCCCAGCAGCTGCAGTGCTCTCAAGGGCACAAGGACACTGTAGGAGAACCAGCTGACCAGTTTGCAGCTTGACACCAGCAGTCCCTGGGAGTCACAGCACCTCAGATCCACCTCGACATCTTGGATGCAACAGGCTGGGAAATCCTTTGGCTGCTGGCTCTGTTCACATCACCAAGCTGGCAGGGAGGTAACCTAATCTTAACTAGTTCCACAGGGCATGGGATCACCAACTCAGCATGCTGGCTCAGAGACACCACAAGTGCTTAAAGATTGAGTCAGCACAGTTTCCTGGATGAAACAATACAAATCCACAGCACTCCCTGGCCTACAGTCCAAGCTGTGTGAAGGAACCACAAATGATTTTCCCATAGGACCAGAATTTTTCCACGTGGCTCTCTGAATACTAAACTAGACTACAGCTTAAACTGAGCAAGAGAAATGAACCACCACCTACAAAAGAGATACACATAGTTATTCTGCCTTTCTCCAACTTCCTGATCAAAACTTCCATCCTCTTCCCACTGTCTGAGAACAGTTCATTAGATGTCTGAGATAATGGAAGTCACACAAGGTACACAAACACTTTTATGGTCAGAGATAAATATTCCTCAATATATCACAAGTGTACTGAACATCCTCACACTGAAAGTGATTTGTACTTCAAGTCCCTTCTCCTATCAGAAGGGAAAATACCCCAGAGAAACAAAATACGGTTTGAATATGGTTTTTTTCAGTTTTTGGACAAAAAGCTGCTAAAACCAAGTGTAGCCTTTTGAAGTTCTTCAAATTAACCTCAGCTGTCCACTCCACTGCCTTGCCTATCACATTCAAAAGTTAGCAACAGAAACACCAGGAAGAACAAACTCTTAGTGGCACTGAAGATCTAAGGACAGCAGAGAGGACAGCTACTTTCAGAGGCTGCTCCTTCCCATGGTGTGTCCTCCCATTTATTTCTCATTTCCAGAAGTGCTAGATCAGGGGGTGGGAAGGGAGGGAAGGGTTATTTCCTGCCACATTTAGCATCGTTTTTATAGCATGGTTTTCTCCACACCTGAAGTGAAAAGAGACATATTTACTTCCCTGTGTTTATAGTGGTGAGCAGCAAACAGCTCATGCCAAGAAAAAACACCTTATGCTAAGACTGGCTGCTGAAAACCAAATGCATGTTCTATGTTCCTTACCAAACAAATAAATACTTTCAGTTTCACAGCTACCAAAGGCTCCTGAGAATGCCAGATCCAGCTAGACAAGCCTTGAATGCCTCCGGAGATTCATGGTTGTGTGAAGCTAAAATAGAAAAGAATCCTTTGTGTGGTTCCTTTCTACCTAGTTTCACTGGGCTGTCAGAGTCCTGAATAACAGGAAACCATTTCCAGAGCTGGATAAGCACAAAAAATTCTTCCACTGCTCCATGAACAATCTTCAGGAGAATGAGGAAAAGTTTGTCAGGGGTTTGTGCATCACAGCTGTGGCACATCCTGTGACACAGCGCATGCAAAAGCTGATCTGACCTCAACGTTTGCACAATGCTGAGAGCAAAGCTGGGCTCTGCTTCACTGGACAGAGAAGCTGGAGATTGCACAAGAGAAGGATCATAAGGTGATATGTAAAATGTAACCAGCCTCCCCCAGTACTCCAGCTCCTGACCTCCAGGGATTCAGACTGCTATGATTTCAGTACCACTGTCCTCAGATGATGTTCCCACCCACAAGTTACAGCACTTATCACATGGAAGCTTTTCACAGGTGTCACAGTTCCACACCCTAAACCTAAAGCTCCACATATTCCATTTTGTATTGACAGAACTGGCTGTGGTCTGCAGCAACTGCAGGCACTGAAGTCTGCAGCCACTGCACCTGAATCTCAACAAGGCTCACAAATCAGAATCCTCACCCCAACATTCACACTTCCTTGACAGCACAAAAGAAATGTAGCTTTCAGAAATGGAGAACTGAGATGCAGCCCTGAACAGCCCAACATAA
The DNA here is from genome assembly GCF_027477595.1 of Haemorhous mexicanus. Lineage (NCBI taxonomy): Eukaryota > Metazoa > Chordata > Aves > Passeriformes > Fringillidae > Haemorhous > Haemorhous mexicanus. The sequence goes on along the minus strand of NC_082359.1, from coordinate 3,742,175 downwards.
CATAGCAAGTCCATATTATATCAGAACAGAAAGCAAATCTGTCTCTCAGGCCTGTACTAAAAATATTTAAGTTGGAATTTCTCGGCCTGAATCTGCAGTCTGCTAAGAGTTCCACCTGCCACCAAGTCTTTTGTCAGAATCCTCTCCTTTTGGAAGCAAACTGACTGGTGTTCAACAGGCAGTTACACCTAGCCCTATAAAAGATCACTAGGAACAAATATCTGCACAAATTAGAGAGTCTCCATTTCTCTCCCTGTGTGTCAGCTGAGAAATTGGAAACAGCTTTGCACTCCAAGGAGGGTAAGTACAGCCTCTCACAGTCTTCTCCTGGAGTGGCTCTTCTTATGCAAGATCTATTTCTGATCGGCCTGACAGCAAACATCCTCAGGCATTTCCAGGAAGTTCCAGACAAAGGCAGCAGCAAATGGCCAATCCTGACCCAACTGTCTCTGGGAGGGAGGTGAGCTGGCTCAGACTAAAGCCAGGGACATTGCTCGGTACAAACAGCAATGAAACGGCATCCTGGCCAGTTTGGTGGGAGGAACAGACTGGGGGGAGTGTAAACATTTTACACAAACAACTAAGCAGTTAACACCTCACTACTGACCTGGGCTGGATTTTAGCCAACATTCTAGATGTGAAAAAAAAAAACCTAATAAACCCAAAATCACTAGTAACCAACGTACTGTCTTTTTTAGTCCTTTATTTATCCTTACACATGCAAAATATTAAGTTAACCCTTCTCGTGCATGTCACAAGAATTTTCATTTGCTGATGGCTTCCCTCAAAGTTTCTAGAAGTCCAATAGGATCTGCCCTCCTCTGCCAAAACAAAACAAAACAAAATATTCAAGAACACCAAACAAGCAGCCACTGAACTGACCCCTCAGGGAAAATTTCCAGGGCCAAGGCCTCTGGACAAAATACCAACTGCCTTGTATTCCTACAGGAAGAGGGGCTCAGCCAAGCCAGCTATCTGAGGAACCAGACCCTTCCTGCTACACCAGCGTGCAGCTACTCCACAAGCACTAGGTCAAAACACAGCGCTGCCTTTCTACAAACATCTGACAAATCTGGTCTAAAGGAGATCTCCACTAGACAGAAGAGTCCAAGGATGGGAATAGAACCAGCAGGAAACAAGACACTGGATTTTAAACCACAGTTCTGGTAACAAAAGCTCAAGGCTTGAATGCAGAGGTGTGCAGCACCCAGCTACAACAAGCAACCCTTCACATGCCCATGCATGCCCACTGCAAAGAGGGCAGACAAGGCACTTTTTAAGCCCTGCATTGATAACTGGTTGAAATTTGTACAACTGAAAGTTGTCATAAAAAGCACTGAGGTTACAACACAGGCTGATCCAGGACTGGATCACTCTTCCAAGCAGCTTCTAAGCAGTAGCTTAGTATGAAATCAACAGTGGCAAATCACAACATCGTGAACACACAGCAGTGGTCTCCAAATCTCTGGGCAGCAGCAATCCTGGTGTGCTTGTGCTCCTGAGCCCTCAGGTGGAAATGAGAAGGGCGTGGATTTGACCTCTCAAGGAGACCCCTCACAACAGCTGTGAAGCACTTGTCAGCTTGGGATCATAATTTGGTAAGTGCTGATTCCAACTCATCTAGGGAAGGAAAACATGTTACATCAGGGTTTACAGGAGCACAGGAGCTCCACTGGACAGGGAGCACCCTGGAGTGAAGGATACAGTTTCATAAGATGCAGAAAGGCGAATTAACAGCTCACCACTGCCAAAAATGGAGAGGTTTTACTCCCTCTTCCAGACATGTGCTGCTGCCACTTACTTTGCAGGCTCTGGCTCTCACAAGACCCCTCTGTGAACCAGTCCAACAGGATATACACCCAGTGGAAAAAAGCTGACTGTCTTCTTTTTGGGTCAGGGAAGAGATGAGCACAGCAGCCAGCAGGAAGGGCTATGTCAAACAGTCAGACAACACAGAAGGAGAAAGGATAAAAGTAAAGCCATCTCCCCCTTCAGCAGCAGCAGGAGCACCACCTCAGACACCCCAGCAGCACACAGGTAACCACACAGCCAGAAACAACATTGCTAAGGATCCCTGTGATCCTCTCCGTCTGCTTATGTAAAAATGGGTTTGGACACAGTCACAGACAAAATACTGTCAGAGCTTGCACATTCCAAGTTAATTATCTGCCTTTTTAAAAGTAACAGAAACAGGAAAGCATGTGGACCCTATTACCAATAAAGGGAAGAGTAGGATTTGCATGGTTATGCAACAATGGACACGAAACTTGAGGGGAAAAAAACAGCATCTTTTAAGCTGTGGAAATCCTATCCAAGCAGCATAAACAGATCTGAATATAGACCCATCTAGGCAAAGTGCCAATTACAAAATTTGAGACACACATAAAGATGATGAAATAACGGACTGAAATACTAGTGTAAATTCTGAATTCATTAAAAGAATTCTGAATTCATTAAAAGCATTAGAAGAACCAATTCTGCCAATAAGATGTAGAGTGCCCTGGCTACCAGGAGAAAGAAGACTCCAGTAATAAAGAATGGGGACACTAACGAGACTCTGTAATCATACCCATATTTAGTACAGTCTTATTGAGGCATTCCTATCTTGAAGGCTCTTAAATGGGATATCAGAATGCAGACTTGACAGATTTTGGACCTTGAAACACATACTTTTCATTAGCTTCAGCAGCTTCCCATTCAGTAAGTAACAAGCATAGCTCCCAAAAGCATAAATGCAAAGAATATTCAACAAATGCAAATCTACCCTTAAAAAACCAAGGTATCTCAAGATTTAAAAGCCTGTGTCAATAAGGAGATACAGAGTCCCAGCAAATCTCACCCAGATAAAAAGTTAGTATATTGAGATATAAATAAAGACTTGCTGGCTTGACCTGCCAACCACTCTGAAGTGCGTTGTTTCCCTTTTCTTAAAATGGGAACTTGTGTCAAGTGTGGTTTGACTGGCTTGTTAAAAATCTAATTATGAAGGAAGTACTCTGAAAATGGTGGATGTTTCTTTTAAGAAGTTTTCGTTTCTGCAAAGGTTCTCTGCAACAGGGTGGGAGCAGACTTGGAAGCAACACCAAAATCTTTGTAAGCCAAAAAATGTAAGTCATCATCAAAAACTGACTTTACACAAAGCACTGCCAAAAGCACAATGTAAACTCACAGAACAGGGCAGGGGGAAATGACAACAAAATATTTCACATTTTTCAGTCGTGTGGATCGTGGTACTACTTATAACTATAATAGGTAGAAAGTTTGAAAATGAAGCTTTCAGTCTGATGAGCACTGCACTGTAACTTAAAAATAACCCAAGCTATTGCAGATAGCGGGCAAGCACCAGCTCTGAAAGACAACAGAGTACCAGGGGCCAAGAAGCACATGGTTAAAAATCTGGTTAAAGCAGCTTCTTTGCACTTTATAAACAGCTTCTGGGAATGAAAGGAGGACAGTGTTTCAGAAATTAACGTGGGAACTGGTCCCCCAGTCCACTTTGGGACATGTGGGTGGCAATTCGATGGAGACTGCTGATGGCTGTGTAGCTGCAGAGCTCTGACTTAGGGGTGTTTTTGGGGGTTTTTTCACCATTGGCAGAATAATATGGCTCAAGAGTTTCACAATGTCATGACACTGGCCCACTGCAAGAAAGAAAATTGTTAAATCTAGATAGAAAACTAACATTTTTAGAACTGGATTATATTGGAGCCAGTGGATGGAGAAGAGCTAGAGAATGTTTAAGGTTTTCTTATCTCTTCCTACATGAGAAGGTAGATGACCCATCATTGTGCCTGTCATCTGGTATCACGACACAAGCACCAGTCACAAGTCTCTTGCTTGTTTCAGCAGCAGCAAGAGAAATAGTGAGGGTATTTTACCAAGAGCAGCATTAATAAAGCAATTAAATGCATGACAGCTTCTTCCTCTCAGTGCCCTGAACACAAGTTGTTGTTGTTGTTATTTGATAAAGAAAAATTTTATTCTATCAACCAAAAGCTGTTACAAGAGAACCCTTGACTGCAGAAAAGAACAACTGAGAAAAAAAATTACCAAGACTAAAAAGAAAGTAGATTTTTGAGAGGTAGAGATGAGTAAGAGAGACCGATCTCCAGCACTGACCAAAAATGGAAATGGCAGCAATACTGAAATAGAAGCAGCATGAGAATAAACTTCCCTTTCAGAGGTACATGAAATAAATCCTTCTTCAAATTGCTTTCTAAAAAAGGGTTTTCAGCATGATCTCTGATTGTCCCTCCACCAATCCTATGATAAAGTCACCAATCCTCTGAGATAACTGCAGAGACTGTTTTGCACAAGTCTAGAGAAGTCAAGATTCCCAGTGCCTACATATTTGCTCCGCTGAAAATTAAGTTGACTTCTTTGTCTCAGCTCATCATGTCCTTCCCCGCTACGTCCTGAACTAGGGCACAGAGGAAGAGATGAATTTTCTTATCAAGTACCTGGATGCACACAAATTTTATATGGATGTGTACTTACATCCCATTACTGTTGGGTACTTTAAAATTAACCTGCTCCTCCTCAAACCACACTGGCATCCTCAGCCCTCAGAGAAACCCAGGGACCAGGCTCTGCCACTTACACACCCAATGCACAAAGACAACGTTCCACACATGCACAGCACTGCAACTGCCCCCTCAGCAAGAACAATATTCCACTTCTATCTTTGTGATAAATCCAAGCCTAGAGTGTTTAAAGCAGCTGGGAAATAGAGCAACTCCAACTCCTTTCCCCCCTCCAAGATAGAAAAAAAAAAAAAAAAAAAAAAAAGAAAGAAAGCTGTTTCTGCCAAGCAAGTACTGAATACACTGCATTCCATTTCATTAAAACAATTATTCAAAAGCCAGCCAAGAATTACATAAAGCTTCCTCCCTGCACCACCCCCAGCCCCTTCCTTGAACCCCTCCTCCCCAGCAAACGGCCTCCCAACCCTGCAAAGACCACAGAGACACTGCTCCAAAGCCTCACAGCCCACTGGCTCTCCCACCCCACACACAGCATTTTCCAGACCCAAGCAACACAGTCAGGGGGCTCCAGCAGATCCAGCCAGCCCAGAAGCTCTCAGAGTTTCACATCACCACAGCCACACCACAGTGATCTGTTTCAAGCAGATTTCTCCCTCACATTTGATAGGAAAGTAGCATCCAGCAAGTGAAGCCCTTAATTAACCCTGCTAGAAAAATGAATGATAACCTAACAGATTTTCTCTCAAACTCACACCAAGGCTTTTAAGCATGACCCCAAGACAGAAGGTGCTGGAGGCACTGGATTTAAGCAGTTAAGAAGAACAGGAGCAGCATGCCAGAGCAGCTGTGAGGCACTGCCCAAACTGCTCAGGACAGCCAAGCAGCAAATCTCCGATTAAGCACAAGCAGGATAGATTGAAAACTACAAGCTTAGGGTTGTAAGAACCTGACTGACAAATTCATCTTAAACTCCACACAGCCACTCCACAGCTCTCAGCCTGACTGACAGTGCTGAGCTCCTCATCTTTCACAGGAGAAATAAAAGGCAGCTTCTTCAGGCCAATGCAGCTCACCCACTCACAACACTGAGTTGGCCACTGATAAGAGATTTCATGACGTGGATGAAATGGCATTTCGTTCCCTCCCCCAGCGCTCCAGCTCTCTGCAGGGATCCTGTCTAACTGCTGGAGCTGCTCACAGCCAGACAGAACAGTTCCAGCTGTGTGTCACACTGCCTGACCAGGCCTACCCAACCCAAAAAAAGTCTCCCATATAAAACCATAATGAACAGGAGCTTCAAACTAAAGTACTACTCTAGGCACCTTCCTCTTGGGGATCATCTCTGCCCAAAAGGCGTCATTTGCTAGGAGAAAAAAAAAAAAAAAGCAAACCAACCCAAACCTAGTCCCAAGGTAGCTGCTGGTGCTGAGAAACAGGGAGCAACAGATGCAACTAATGGTAAAACAAGACGAGCAACAGAGACCAGCCAAGCCATCATCTTATTCCAGCTCATGGGGCACCAGTACCCTCAGGTGACATGCAGTTAGCCCTAGGCTTTTTTGTCCGACCCAGCTGAAATTAGTGGCTTCAACCCAAAAGAAACCTTTTCACAGAGAAGCCCTGAACTGGTTTAGGACCATGAAAGAGGATAAAACAAGGGAATACTAAGCCCCTAATCCACGGCAAATTATTTACAGCCCTCTTGCCCATGACCTTTTCTACCTCTGGCTTCTTTTACCATCTCCTGCTCTTACTAAAACTCAGCCTAACCACAGTCCCTGAACCACCACAAACTTCCCCATGGCACAAAGTGAAATTCTCTGTTCACCTTCCTCTTCAGCAATGGAAATAAAGCAAGATCCTCTGAGGCATCTAGACAGACACAGGATTAATTCTGTCTGCCAGCTCAGTTCTGTGACAAAAACACGGGACTGGTTTATTCCTGGAGCCCCCATACAGTCTGATTTATAGCTGAGCCATTTAAAGCACAATTCCCCATGCAGAGTGTCATTCAATAGGTTTATTCCCTGGAGTGCCATTTACTTTTTTTTTTTTTAATGTTCTTCAAATGATTTGCAAAATGTTAGAGGTTTGAACATGTGCAATAAACAGTAAAAAACCACAAGAAACCAAGCTACACTCCGCTGCATGCTGCCAGCCAGGCACTCAGTACCTCACCCAGCAGAGCCATCCACGCAGATGTGCACATGGTAATAAGAACACTGTGAGAAGTGGCATGACAAGCTGCACTGGGCAACTTCAGACTATCTCATCACCATTTAAATAACTTGAACTGAACTTCTTCACACTGTAGAGACAGTCCAGCACAGGGAAAAAGGAGCCAAGCACTAACAATGCAGGCTGCCTCCTCCTGTGGCCTGCCATAAGTTCTCTTGGCTCCTCAGTTTACAGTTGTCTCAAACTGCTTAGATAAATTTCCCATGTAAATTCAGAATAGTTAATGTCTGCTAAAATAAAAAGCTGCTTTTGTGGGAGCAGAAGAAGTCTACCAGACTCCGAAACAGCACAAACACAAAACCTCAGGGACTCGGTTCCTGTAACTGAAACACCAACACCAAACTTGTTCCACAGCACTCCAGCTGCCATTTCAACTTGTTTGCTTCACTGGGATTTAAAAACACACACGCACAGAAGAGAAAGCATGGATTTTAACAGCTAGCTGGTTGCTGCTGCTCTGGGGCCATTTGCAAAGAGAATGAGCATGAATGGGAAAAAACAGCTAAAACTGATATGAGGAAGTCATCACCCACCTCCTATTTTTATGGTATATCTTTAGCACACAACATTCCTTGAATGACTTCATGACGCTCTGCGGTAAAGGGAAAGACGAGGGCAGAGCTACTGCGGGGAACTTGGAAAGGAAAGAAAATCTTTTCTCCCTACTCACAGCCTGTCATAATGGGGGGTGAAGAAAGGATGAGCAATCAGAAAGGCACAGAGGGAATATTCAACAGGGCTGAGAAAGGAATAAAAACTTCTAAATCTAATTTAAACTTGCCACTGTAAACTTTTCCAGCAACGGTGACCAGAAAGAGCGTGAAAGAAGCTTTTTAGCTGGAAGCTATTACAGAAATACAAAGATCTTAACCAACATAACCACACTTTGCAGGTAAGCAGTAATTACCCCTGTTTCACCGACAGAGAAACAACATGCCTTAAGTTAGGGTACATTTTTGAGGCTGTGGAGAAAGAGTTACCTTATGCTATATTAAACATAACCCACAGCTGAAGGAGGTAACCTCACTTCCCAGTTCACTGTCCATGTAAGAAATGACTTTGAGAAGAATCAGCTTGCTGATGCAGTTAACTGTCCAACAGTTATTGTGGACACAAGTAAGGGAGATGGCCACAGGGAACACCTCAGCAGCCAGCTTAAATCAAGTAAAACCAATTTGAGATCACAACTTATTCTCTAACCCATTCAACTGCAGCCAAAGTGGAAAGTAATGGGGCCACTTCTTGCTTCTGCTCTGCACTACTGGATGTAGTAATCCTGCCACAGATGAGACAGTTCCCTAATTAACATTTTACAATGCAATATCCTAACAGCCATGATAACCTGTACTCCCAGAGTTTGTTACTAAACCTCAGTTAGGACAGGCCTGAAGTGAGCAAGGAACTCATTCCCTAAACTTCATCATCCTATGACAGTGTGAGAAAGCTTCCCACAGACAATGTCTCACTTTCAGGCAGCTGGAATAGAAGAGCATCTTCATTAACAGCTTCCGCATCAGACAAAAAGGGACACAGAGGATCAGTACACAAAGAGGGAACCAAGGCTGAGACCAGAGCAGGAAACTGGGACCAGAGATCCTATTCACTCACACTGATTTTCCACTAGCACAGACAACTGCATTCAGAATCTGCTCTGGCTGTCTCCAAAGCCGCATCAGATTCTGGGTATCACAACTAACACATTAGTTTGATTCAAACAGATTTGTTTTGTGGCCATGGACAGGCTTCCCCCCCCCAGTTACAGAGCTTTAATATAAGAGATTTATCCATCTGTCTGAGCAGCAGATCAGAAAACCAACTCTCATCTGAACAGGAGTGCATTATTAGTCCTTGTTCTGCTGCCAGACTAAAATTTTAGCTGTCATTTCTACAGTTTCACTACTTGTTTCATATAACAGATAGACTTCAAAGGGCAAGAGGTGAGGAAAAGGGGGTGCAGAAAGCTGAAGTATTGTGATCCCTAAAAAAGGAAGAAAAAGGGGAGGGGGGGGATGGGGAGGGGGGGGATGGGGAGAGAGAGGGAGGGAGGGAGGGAGAGAGGGAGGGAGGGAGGGAGAGAGGGAGAGAGGGAGGGAGAGAGCGAGGGAGCGAGGGAGCGAGGGAGCGAGGGAGCGAGGGAGCGAGGGAGCGAGGGAGCGAGGGAGCGAGGGAGATGTATGAGAAGTTTCCCATTTGTTTCTCTAGTGGCAGAGATGGTGTCGGAGGATCAGTTTTAACCAGGAGGGCAGCTGAACACTTAGGATAAGTTGACCTCTCCCAGAGAGGGACAAAGGAGCTAAAGACAGCACAGAGTCCAGCCTTTCCGTGGAAACAGAGCAACAAGAAAAGAAGCCTCTCTCTGCATCACACACTGCTTGAGGCAGAGGACTCCCTGTCTGAGTTGCTCAGGACAATGAAGTCCCTGTTTCACGAGGGGTCACAACAGCTAAGGAGCTGAAACAAGTCAGAACCCCATTGTGCAGAGCATTAGTTCTGTTTACAGCCTTCTCGCCCAGCAGCAGGAAGGACTCAGAAATCTGAGCCAGTAGAAAGCCAAGGCACCAAATTACTTTACCAGTGCTTCCCCCCCGTACCATTTCCTGGGCGTAGCTGACCATAAGCAATTTCACAGCAAACTTTTAGTCAAGTGAGCCCAAAACCCACAGCATATGACTCCCAAACTAAAGGAACTGAGTCAGAAACAGGGAAGCATCCCCCTCTGGAGAGGGACAGACAGCACCACCCTGCAGAGCACAGCAATCTTCCAAAAGTTAGGACAGATGACAGATGGAAACACCTGCACCTCCCTCCACACTCCCATGAAAAATCAATGGCAAGATTGCTCCCTTTAAAGTCAATCTTGAGAGGATTAAGCACTGAAGAGGGGGTGGATTAGAGTTCCCAAAACAGAGGAAAACAACTAATAAAGCAAAATCCCTTGTACCCTTGAACTATGCACCCAGAATTTTGAAGCAAATTGCTAGAGAAACTTTATGCAAAAGAAAAATCCTTCCAGAAGTGAGAGAGTACACTTAAAAAAACCAGCTTACAATGTAGTTGACATGGACAGCCAAAACACTGCCATAAATACATCCCCATTAAATAGATATAACTTCTTTGTAAAACACCTTTTACAAGCTCCAGTGAATGCTGTTTTGTTCTTGATTGCAAGATCCAGTTTAAAAATGTGAAGCCTTTGAAAACAATTTTTTTTTTTTTAAATAGCATCAGAGAAGTGAGAATTTCATCAAATGAAAGCTTCTAAAAGCCACACCGTTTCTGTCTGGAGTTACCAAAAGGTTTCCCAGTAGTATTTGCAAATAACCCTTCCACAAAAAGGCTATAAAAAACTTTTGGTGTCAAAATCAAAACAGTATTCTGACTAAAGCAAATGTAAAGTTTCTCTTGTCCTACTCCTCTCACCATAAATACATGACAGGTTCCACAAATTAGGTTTCTTCCTCTGCAACAAGCAGATCCTAATGGATCTGTTCCCTCATACTACTTAAATAAGGTAGCACCACAGAACCAGTAACTCAACATCTCATTCAGGGTCTCAGATTGTCTGAAGCAAGCATGTGTGGATGGTCACTTGTGTGCTGGAAGCACAGGCTGTGCTTTGGCAATCCCCCGAAAGGGGCAAGAGCCCCAAATCTGGATTCTCGCTCTTGAGGACAAAGCTGTACTCTCTGTGCCAATTTACAGCACTGCAGGATGGCAAATTCATTCAGCAAACTTCCTGTCAAACTCCAAGCACATCCGCAAAACGCGCTTCCTCAGAGAGACTGCAGGGAGACAATCCGGAGGGAGACAAGCCCGGCCAGCTGCTCTCCTCCCCCTTCCCACCACGGGCTGCTCCAGTTTCCATCCAGCCCCAGCACTGCGTGTCCTGTGCCACGGAGGCTCCCCCAGAACAACAGGGTGCACAGCTCCAGCCTGCAGAAAGTTTCCTGTGGGAGTTTCTTCAACACTGGGGGAGGGGGGAAAAGGGAACGAAGACTTTTTTCAACTCCAAATGAATTCTCAAAGGAAGACAAATCCATTCTCATATGTTTAATAAACTCTCCAGTCCAAGAACCAAACTGAGATACTCCTGGACCTCCATTTTACAGTGGACACGTGCACACTGATCAAGTCCTCCAACTCTAGGAAGAGGGAGGAGATTTTTGATAAAGGCAGGGAGTTAAGAACAGACACACCAGCGGTCTCTGCGAGGGGTTCACTCATGCCCAGCAAGGCCCTTCACTCACTGCTCGTTTCTGTGCCACACAGATTCAGAAGCAAGGTGTGGAAGTATCTGAGCTGATTTTACTTGACATCAACTCTGAACCTGCAAGTCCCAGCTCAATACCAAACTCCTTTTGGGCCAAAACTGTCCCTGGAAGCGGAGCAGCTTTGCCCACATGGCACTGTGCCTGAACCAACAAGTCCTGCCTAACCAGCTTGACTCTGGACAGAGCCAGTGCAGACATCTGTATCCATGGCACAGTTAATCCACAACTCAGATAATCCACCCATAGATAATGAGGAAAGAAAAACAAACAACTCTCACTTGAGTCCGAAAGCCTGACTTATTTCAGGGGAGTTGTATCAGCACAGCACAGTTCCATTATGTGTGCATCCCAAGGTGAATGGCTTTAGAGCAGCAAGTGAGCCATTTTGGGCTAACAATGATTCACAGAGGGAAAACAGCTGGTGTGCTTTTCCGTGGTGAATTCTGTACACCACAGAAAAGCTTACAGAGAGAAAGGGTCACACTTTTTTTTGTTCAGCTGCCTACTGTTAATTAGATCTTGTCCCGTCTGAAAGGCTGCACAAAAACTGAGACAGACGCAGTGTAATTAAGACTTGATGAAATCAAATTGCTCAGACTAAAAGTTCTAACTTTTGGTTGTCCCAATACACTTCAGAGCTCAGAAAAACAAGCCAGGCATAATTTCAGACCTTTTTCACAGTTTCTTTGCACTTCATCTCTAATTCTCCTACAGAGGAAAGAAAAAATGTTAAGGGACTGCAGCAGCCTATTCCAGCAAGTGGGAAGTCACACTACCACTGTTCAGGAATGCAGCTCTTGCAGTGGGCACAGTGAGGCTCTCACGGTTTACTGAAGAGCATGCTGCTGAGACACTAAACTGGTCCTACACAGACCTGTATGCTCACCTTGAAGGGCCACTTATCAAGTCAATACACAGACGGGGTGAATCCTGTTCTGACTAGCAATGCATTCCTGAACACGCTAGGAACTCGCACCAAATCTCCAAGAGATAACCAGAATGAGGGATATGAGAAAAGGTAAACAGAGCTGTCTCTACTTAAAGGAGCAACAACCATGAGAAGAAGCTGCAGCAGAAATTACTTCTGTTTCCACCAACAGCTACTTCACTAAAGCAGAGGGTTTCACTCCCCAAGGATGAATCCTCCATGGGCACACCTTTCACCAGAAAGCCACACAGCAGATGGACTCCATGCCCTATAAGTTTTATCATTAGTCCAATTCAAAGTCTGTTTTCTGAAGGTGTGACCACCAGCTTTATGCCAGCACCGTAATGTGAGCTTCCAGGTCCAGAAATAAACCTGCAATTTTCTCGGACTATATGTCAACAGAACGTCTGGTTTCTATTAAAGGTAGAATGGAAGTAACGGATCACAGCCCCTCCCCGGTGTCTGATTTAATCAGTTTCATAAGCGGAACTCAGTCGTCCTAATGCCTCCTAGAGCACAAGGGATTTTGGCAGATCCACACCCTTTCCGGCTTGGTACCAAAGGAACTTAAATTCTCTAGTTCTTTCCCTTGAGACCAGTGGCCTGACATTTCTCCATTACACGGTTTCGGGAAACCCTATAATGCAGCACACCTGGGAGAAGCAGAGGGAGGACAAGGATGAGCTCCGAGCCCGGCTGGGCTCCGCTTATCCCCCACAGGGCTCCCCACTCCATACCCGCGCAAAGTTCAGATCTCGCCCAAGAACAGGCTGGAGAGGCTGCGGCGGGGCAGGGGAGGAGATGTTTGCTGAAACCTGAGTACGCTCCACGCTGCTGCGGGCACAGGAGCGCAGGGCGCCCTTCCCGGCCGGGACAGCCACCGCCTGCCCTGGCTGCGGGCGGGCGGCGGCGGCCCCGGGACAGCCCAGCCGCGGGGGCCCGGCCGCGGGCTGGGCGGGGAGCCGGGCTGGCCGGCGCGGTGCGCGGGGAGCGACACGTCCCCGGAGCCGACAGGCGCGGCCCGAGCCCCGCGGCGCCGAGGGGCGCAGCGTGGCCGGGCGGGCCGCGGCCGCCGCCGCCCGGGGCGCGGCGGGGAGGCGGCCCCCGCCGCGGGGAGCCCGCGCAGCACGGAACTCACCCAAGTCGTCCATGGTGCCGCCGTGCCCGGTGCCGGTGCCGCCGCGCCCGGAGCCGCTCTCGCCCCGCCGGTGCCGCCGCCGCCCCAGCGCCCGCAACTTTCCCGGCCCGCCCCCGCGCGCGCCCGCCCGCCCGCCCGCGCGCCCCCGCCGCGCGCGCCCCGCGCCGCCCCCTGCCGGCCGCCGCGGGAGCGCCAGCCCGGCGCGGGGAGGGCAGCGGGGTCGGGGCCCAGCCCCGGGCTGGGAAAGAGCCCCGGGCTGGGAAAGGGCCCCGGGACATGCCGGGCGAGGCGGCACCGCCCAGAGCCGCCTCCCGCGGGGCTCTGTCCGGAGCGAAGCCTGTCCTGCCGCACAGGAGCCGTCCCGCTCGCCCGCGGCCCCTCGCGCGTCCGAGACTGGGCGGGAACGCGACACGAGCCCCGCGCTGTTCCCTGCAGGAGCAGGAGCCTTTCCCAGCGGAATTGCCCTCCCGGGACACTGATGCAGCTGCACTGGGCTTATTGGGTGCTGCGGTAGGGCTGTGCCCCAAAACCTTCAAACAAACATTTCAGAGCCTCAGCTGATTTACCCGGTCCCAGGGAAGCTGGGATGAAACCCAGCAGAAACCTTTCCTGAGCAATTTTCCATAAGCTGTGGCCACCATAAAGGAAAGTCACCAGCTACTTCTCCTTTGCTGTGTTCAGAGACTGTAACAGCCCACCTGGATTTCTCATGTGATTATCTTGAACCACCATTTCCCACATGCTTTTCCTTTCAAACCTCTATAAAACAACACTCTAAGGTACCAAAGTCCTCTCTTTGAGCCACAGCACCGCTCAACCCTCATCAGAGCTACTGCTTCCCACTGTGCTCCAGCCAAGCTGACATGGCAGTAAAGGCAGTTGCTCAGCCCAAATGTTCACTTAATCTGATGAGAGATACACCAAAAAATATCAGTGTGGGAACTGCCGAGGATCCAGGAAACATGACTCTTGTAGCTCGTTTCCTTACAAAATTACTACCCAGTCAGAGAATGTTCCCAGAACTGAACAGCACATGTCCTGTTGTTGAGCTGAGATTACAGAATTGTATTTCCATTAAACAGAGACCGTGAGGTCAGCTGTGAGCAATCTCCAGTGCTGTATTTTTCACTCTCTAGGCACAAACATGCCCAGTTTCCCCTGCTAGCACAAGTCAGACATCATTATTTCCTGTGTTAAGTCATGCTTTAATGGGAATTATCGCTAGGGGGGCAGGGAAATATCTCCTCCCTCATCCCAGCCAATGCTTACGAATAGTCAAAAACCTCCAATAAATTCATTCCAGCTTTTACTCCAAACACAGGAGTTGTCAGAAAGTAATATCCTTACTGAGATCTAAGCACAACACAAATGTAACTAAATACTTTCATTGCATGCTTCACCATCCATGCCAAAGATCTCACCTGACATCCCCCTTGCTGGTCTCCCTCAGCAAAATGTAAAACATTATTTGGAGGGACTGTTAAATTTTCTCAATATCCATCACTGTACAATGGCTGTACAATGACAACTTCAGGATGCATGTCCCCAGGTGGAGCAGCATAAACCACTAGCACTGACTGGTCACGGAGCAGACCTAAAGTCATTAGAAACATGTCCTTTCCTGGGGTCTGTATGTTTCCTCCACCAACATGTGACAAGCATGTGCCTCAACTTGGGTTGTATTTTTACCTCTGCATAAATAAAGTGCCTAGTGTGCTCTGTTCGTATTGTAGCCTGGTATGCAGTTTTTATTTTCAGCTTCCTATGGCATCCTTTGGGAGTCTGGAAGTGAATGTAAATCAAGAAAGCAGTTTCTATTGTGTCTCAGGGCTGAAATTAGGCTGTCATAGGACCAGTTAGGGTTGCACCCACAAGATGGATTGTGTCCAAGATGCTCAGTGTTAAAAACAAAAAATAAAGTCATTGTTTCTAAAGCTTTGCCTATGGCTTCTGCACTGCATTGAAAGGGTTGGTGGGGTGGGAAGCAGGGCTGTCCCATGAGTGACACTATCCTCTAGGCATACTGCTTTTAAAACCAACCTGCTCACAGCCAGGTGCTGTTCATAACTGAATTCTTCACACATTGACATTTCTTACTTAAAATTGCCAGTTCCTAGACCTCCCATGAGAGCTGAAGGAGTAGGGGCAGGTTAAAACCCCAGCTGCCAAGGCAACTTCTCAGTGGTGTGGGCTCAAGCCCTGTCCTTCCCAATGCCTTGAACTCCTGTTTCCTCATCATCTACCTGCTCTTTGCCTCAGGCTCCCCCTGACTGACAAACACCTGTTTGCTGCTAGAAATACACAGGCCTTCCTCTGATGCTGTGCCCTGTGGCTGAGACACTTTGATTTACCCTTGTCTTTCACAGAAGGTGTAACAAGAAGTTACCACCCCCATTTACAGATGGGAAACAGGGCTGGGAACTGGAAATTAAGTTAGACAGTGAGTTAACATCAACAAAACGTTGAACTTTGGGGCTTCCTGTCTCCACACAATCCGTGTTCAGAGTATTCCTGACTCCACACAATCTGTGGCCAGAGTACTTGCTCAAGGCACTTTCCCTCTTGCTGAAGAGTCATTTATTTACCAGTTACAGACCAAGTCCCTCAAAGGGCAGCTTAACCCACTGACCACACACAAGACCCTCAGAGCTGATGGATTAACTGTCCACCTGTGCCCTGTCATTTCAGACTGGCTGGAAAACAGAGGAGTGATCCAAGCTCATTTCATAATACCACCAAAGAAAAGCAGCATTATTTGTGATCTGTGTCAGAGCAGAGAAATGAAGCTACACTGGCCTGTGAGGCATGTTTAGAACTTACCTGTGCACTTTCCAGAGAGGGACTTGAAACTGCAGAGCAATGACAGCACCTTCATTGCAGTGTGTGCCCTCTGTGCTGTGCCATATGAACACCATGCAAGGGGATTTTGCTTTTCCTCAGGTCAATGCAAGGAAAAAAATTCAGTCAGAGCTTTAGGCTTCAGGCAATAGCAATAAATCACAACATGCAATTCACATTCGAGGTCCAACTTCACACTTGTTGAAAGGATCTATTACAGCAAAATTAACAAACTTGGTTTCTGGTATAAGATGTAGGACATGACTTTGCAATGCAGATTGAAAGCATCACACCAAGGCATTATCACAGACAATTCTGGCAGCAAAGATGAGAAACAATCAAGTGATAAATCCAATACTTATCAACACAGTTTATAAGAAAGAAATTACCTGAAGTGTATGACTCACTGCAAACTACATATGCCTTTGCTATTTATTTTGGCTTATTCTGCCAAAGGGAATGGCATCCCTGTGCTTCAGGGTTTGATTTCAATTGATATTGCTGGCAATAGGAACAAATGGGGGGACAAAGGCAATCTATGAGGTTTCACTGTCACTCTTGGTCACTGTTGTGCAGAATACCCCAGCATGACTGGATGTTATTAAAAAAAAAATAGTAATTATTAAGAGGAAACACTGATGTTCACTACTAAGTTTTCTACTCTGCTAAAGTTTCAAGTAGCTGCCTGGCTCAGGGTCTAACGGGCTGGGCAGGAGCATCCAGATGGCACATGTGGATCTGATTCTCTGCCCATACAGAGCACGTCAGAGGCAAGCTGGCAGCAGCAGAAGATTCATCTCACTCACACAGTGTGATGGAGGGCAGCTGCTGTGGAGCCCCAATGGAGCTGGTGTGCAGTGGTCACTACTCTCCCTTTGCAGGGTCTGCCCAGCTATTCAGTTGCTGCAAATTAGGAAAGGATGCAGTTTACTTATATATATGTATGTATCCTATTGTATTTTTTATATATATATATATATATATATATATATATATATATATATATATATATATATATATATATATATATATACTTTATATAATAGGAGTTGGCACCAGCAGCTGCTTTTTCCGTAGTAACGGTTTGTGATTTCTTTGACAATAAGGAGCCTTTTCCTATTTTTTTTCTTAAAGCAAGTGATGTCAATAAAGGACTGCACACAAAATCACAAAATGGAGTTTACAGTACTTCACACGAAGTGTTCCCTAATGGGTTTTAGAGGACTTCTGCAGCTGGGGAAGCACGATTCAGGCTTTCACTCCCCCTAGATTCCTCCGTGCCTGTTGAGACGCTGAGCTCTTCTAAGGATCCTGCTCAACAAGAGCTATTCCAGAAACCTTTCTCCAGCACCTAAGCCCCTCCACTTCCGTTTTCGCTGACCGATTCATTTTTCAGTAATTTTGAGAGAAAAAGAAACGAGCTTTTCATGTAACAGCGGCCTCATTGTATTAAACCGCGCTTTTCGCGGCAGTAAACCCTGGCAGCGCTGTTAGAACACCAGCCGCGCTATTTTCCGTAGAAGACCTCTGCAGTCGCGAGTTCCACAACGGCCGATATCGCTCACCGAAAATCACTAGGCTAGATTTATTTCGATCTATTTTTCACCAGGAGATTCAGTCTCCGTAGAGACTGTCAAAAATTGCCAATGCCGACTATATTTCAAGTCGTCATGGCGGGGTATTGGGAAAAGTTTTCAATTAGCAATAATCGCGCCTCGGATTAACCTCATTGGCTACGATACTGCCACTGCGCAAAGCTGACTGGGATAGCCCGCCGCTGCCGCCACTCGCCCCGGGGCTACCACCAAGCTCGCGGCGATTCCCGCCGCCCGCGCCCTCTTGTCTGCATCCCCCCAGTTGTGCCCCCCGCTCATCCTGAGCTCCCCGCGCCCCGCTGGGACCGAGGCGCTCCGTTCTGCCCTCCGTTCTTGGCCCCCGGTACAGCCGCGAAGGCTGCTGGGAGGGAATATGCAAAGTACCGTGACGTCACGGCGGGCAGCCCCGCGCGGAACGAGGGGGCCGCTCCGCACCCCCGCCGTACCGAGCCCGGGCACTCCGCGCCCTGAGCCCCAGGCCGCCCCGAGCGGCCACAGCGCCGGGGAGCCCCATCCCAGCACGAGTCCTTGCCGAGCATCCCCGCCACCTGCTCCAGCCAAAGACAGCGTTTAATCAACTGAGCGCGCTTCTAGATAAAGAGTTCGGTGTCTATCTTCCTTTCTTTTTCAAAGGTGCTGAAGATTAAATGCTCAATGAAACTGGACGTGGAGTGAACCCAATACTTAAAAGACCTCCATCTGCGAGCACATGTTTCCTAGACAGGCGCTCACTTCTTTACCTGTATTTCTATCTTTTGACCACACATAATCCGCCTCCGAAGAGGCTCTCAAAAATTGCCAATGCCGACTATATTTCAAGTCGTCATGGCGGGGTATTGGGAAAAGTTTTCAATTAGCAATAATCGCGCCTCGGAATACCCTCATCGGCTACGATACTGCCACTGCGCAAGGCTGCCATTGCTCCGCGCCCTCCCGGGCCCGGGGCCGCCGCGCCCCCGCCTCGCTCAGAGCGGGTGCGGACGGTCCCGCTGTCCCCCGCCCGCCGCTCCCACCCGCAGCCCGCGCCGCGCTGCGGCGGCCGGGGATGGACCGGGAGGCCACGGAGGGCTGCACCGGGGGCCGGTGGCACCGCCGGGACCCGCGGAGGTTGCCGGGAGGGCACTATGGTAATGAGCGCTGCTCGAGCCGGGGGCATTGGCCAAAAGTCGCCGTTTTCCATCCCAGGAGGGAGCGCACGGAACGGGGCGGGGGCACTCTAGAGGAGCACAGGGGAGAAACGGCATCAGTCGGGTGCCAGCAAAGCAAAGTCATCACCCAACAGTTTAAAACACTTTTAAACTCCTAAAGTATAAATCACTGGAAGCCGTTTAGATTCACGACACTGCCAAAAAGAAGGCTGTATCCACAGCTAAGCCCAGGGGCAGAGGGACGGGCAGGGAGGCACTGCAGGGTGTTCTTCTTCCTTGCGATCACAAAATTACGCACTGCTACACAGACACTCACGCTCCCCTGGTTTTTGAAATAACTGTAAGAGACCAAAAAAAAAAAAAAATAGGATTAAAACTTTCTGCAATGTTTTGAACTGTTTAGCAAGAACTCTTTGGTGAATGCATTTGAAAAGCAGTCCAAATCTTTAGAAAAAGCCCATTGTCTGTAAGACTGCTGGGCATCCAGTGCACCAGGCTGCTACCATACAGCAGTCTGGCCTTCCTCATATTGTTTGCTCCTCAGAAAAATAAGCCTCATTTGAAGAAAAACAAAGCAATTTGAAGAAAAACAAAGTAATCACAAAACCAAAACAAAACAAAAAAGAAGAAAAAAAAAAAAACACCCAAACGAATGCCAACTCCTTATTGTCAGGCAAACTAAACAAATTATCAGGTGATTATTGAGACTGAAACCTGCACCAAGCAGGGAGGCAAAAAATGGGTTCCTGCCAAGGTGCACAGAGTCAGCAGCAGACAGGTTGGCACTGCCCTAATTCCCAAGCTAGACATATCTCGAACAGCCCTCAGTGGACTTTTCTTCAGTAATTTATTTAGTCACATTTTAAGTCTAAAACATGTTAAAGTATTGGTTAAAAGAAAACACATCTTTTATAATTACAAGCATCTACAATGCATTTTAGAAAGCTATCACATGCTTTTGTATCAAATTAATTCAGATTTTAACCTCCCACATTTCCCTGGGGGCTGCTACGAAGCTCTCTGCGTTGTCAAACTCTCTCAGGTGTTGGGATGTTGGGAACACCTTTCGCCCTCCTTTTGACGCATGGGAGTTGTAGTCTCTGTGCTTAGGGCTTATTTTTCCCCGTGAACTACATTTCCCAGAGGGCTCCCTTTCCGGTAGCCAGCCCCGTCCTTCCGCGGCCGGCGGCAGCACCATGAAAGGTGAGTTTGCGGCGTTCCTCACCGCTTCGCTCTGCTTTCATTAGCCGCCTTCGGTGCGGCTGTCAGCCCGTCCCCGCCGGTAGCACAGCACCAGAGACTCGTGGGGGTCCCTGTGGCGCGGGGGTCCCTTTGGATTTGTGGCCTGTAGCCGTTTGTAGGATCCTGTTTCTCTTCTACCTTAACCTTGCCTGATCTTTTCCTGCGGAGCATCTTGGGTGTGCTCCGGAGGTACGTTTAAGGAGTTTCACTTGTTACATAAAGTAGTTTTGGGGTGTTTTTGTTTTGTTCTGGTTTTTAATCTTAGCACTTTCATTTTAAAAGCAGCTTTGTATTTGACAAGAAATATTCCATCCTTTAATATTTTCTCTTCCATAGTCATTACCTGGTCCACAGCAGCTTTCAAATGTATCTAAATGTCTCTGTAATTTTTGCTTTCTCTCTCTTGTGGGCTAACCCCTATTATATTTCTATTTCATTTCGCCTCTGAACATTTCCTTCTGAGAGATCTTTCGATTATAAGGGCAGGAATAAAGAGTTTTCATCAGTTAAAGCAATTTAATTACCATCAAGCTGGCTTAACAGCCTTTGGGGAGCATCATGACACAAGTTACTCTCAAAGCAAATTAGTTTATTGGGAGACTTTGTCCCTTCTAATGAATTCATATGGGAAATTAAACCTCTTTAGAGGGAATGCCCAACACGACTCCTGCTAAACAGCAAAACAAAGCAAAAATCATTGCAAACAGAATCACTGCTTAGATGCAAAAAGCAATTCAGACAATGGAGTCTGTCCAGTCTTCCCTGCATTTCAACTGATGATGACAAAAAGCCTTGAGAACTGAAGACAAACTGAGCCCAATCTACCCTTTGCCACTAGCAACAATTTAGTATCAGTGCTTGGAGCTGAACACCTCAACTTCAGCTGTGTGTAAGCCCTCAGTTACCCACCAGAACTAGGTCTTACAGTAAATGGAGCAATATTTAAATACATCTGAGGTTTAGGTGTTCAGGAGATCATCCCCTTTTATCAGTAAATAAAGTTCTTCCTCTGTCTTCCACATCTTGTACAAGCCCCCCTGCTTAGGGAGATTTAAGGAGGCAGAAATACCGGACAGTCAATTCTCAGGACTGTTGCTTTCATAGCTTTTTGTACACTGTTTGCAAAACCATAGTGAGGCCCAGAAAAAATAGCTTTAAAACAGTGAAATGGAGAAAGAACTGCAGACTGTTGGAAAGCCCAAACAAAATCAAAGTCCAAACCCACCACTCGTGTCTCAACAGGTCCTGCACACAATTCCCAGCTACTCAGTCAGCAAAGCCATCCATCCTGCCTGTCCCCAGCAGGGAATGTCATTCCTCCCTTAAAGCAGGGTCTCCCTCCCATTCCTACCTGCCAGGCAGTTCCTTCTGCCCCAAACACTGGAGGATCCCTTCTCTCTCAGAAAGCCCCTGTGTCTGCTGGAGAAGCAAAGCAGTGCCCATCCATTTGCCCACTGACTCTGGGGAGGTGGCACCCACAGAAGAGGAGGTGCCAGAGACATTTAGACAGTGCCCTAATCATCTTCAGTCCCATTTCAAGGCCTGTTCTGCACCAGGCCTTTGTGAAAAACAAAAACAAAAAAATGAACCAAAACATGCCACACAGGAGTAACTCCTGTCAAGGCCTTTGTTGGGGACAAAAAAAACATTTTGAGGTTGTTTTTCTCTCCCTTCCTACAACATGTGTTAAGGATGAGGTAAATATAAAAGACTGATTTGGAGAAGGCAGAATGTTAAAAGTGCAGAACAAGGGTTTCTTCTGGGGAGGAACCAGCCAGTGCCTCTGGGGTGAGGTGCTTGGCCTTCCTGCCATTTCCTCTCTGGCCTGCTGCACATACCTGGGAAAGACTTCACATGCACAGGTCTTTCTGGGCTCTTTACAAGTCCTCTTAGGCAGCCATCCTTCACACCAGGGTAGAACAGCAGGCACCCTGCAAGTCAGAGTTGTTAACTTTGTGCTCAGTGTTCCCCTCTTCCAGAAGAACATACTTGGATGGTGGGCTTTAGTTCATGTTTCCAAAATAATTTGTTTCTTTACTAAAAAGAGAGCAAAGAATACTTAGCAGCATAATTTTCCAGAGAATCACAAGCAAATGGCATTAGGGACATGCTTTTGGTTTCTGTTACCTGCCATGTGTTCTGTTCTTGCCTTTTAGCTGAACATGTTCTCTGCCAGGAATGGGTCTGGCATTTTCAGAGCTGTCAGACTGCCTCATTGCAGATCCCGTTCTGTATCCAGAGCCTCTCCAAACCTGACTTTCGTGCCAGCCTGTCTTCCCCCAGATCCTGCAGAAGTGGAGGAGCTGCAGCGCTTTGTTTCTAACTCCAAGAGGCTGTTTGTAATGACTGGAGCTGGAATCTCCACCGAGTCAGGGATCCCTGACTACCGCTCTGAGGGCGTGGGGCTCTATGCCAGGACAGACAGACGGCCTGTCCAGCACGCTGAGTTCGTCCGCAGTGCCAGTGCCCAGCAGCGCTACTGGGCAAGGAACTTCGTGGGCTGGCCCCAGTTCTCCTCCCACCAGCCAAACAAGGCACACCTGGTGCTGAGAGACTGGGAGAAGCTGGGCAAGCTGCACTGGCTGGTGACCCAGAACGTGGATGCCCTTCACACCAAAGCCGGGAGCCAGCGCATGACGGAGCTGCACGGCTGCATACACAGGTACAGCTGCTGGCACAGGGGGGCTGTCAGTGGTGACTGACAGGCAGCTGCAGTGTCAGCTGCTGAGAAAGGAGGCAAAACCTCCACGCTGCTTTCCTGGAGATGACAGACACAAAGGTGGACAAAAAGATCACAACCCAGTGCTGTTCACAGCATGGTATTTAAGAAACATGACCACCCCTCCATTTTTTTGGAGCATTATTTGGATCACTTTCCTTGAAACCTGCATCCATTTCCCCTTTCCTTGGTACAACAAATGTCCTCTTTACTAAAGAGAACAAGGGCATCATGAGGATACAAGGATTATCCACCTTAAGCAGAGTGGATAGGGCCAGAATTGCATGAGATATATATACTGGAGAAGGGCCATCACAGCCTGTCGGGGATCACTAAAATTTCTAGATGAAAAAGCACAGCATGAACTGAGAGAGAGGATGCATGGCAGGGTTGAAAGCACTTCCTATAGACCATTCTTGCAAAGCAACAGAGTAGAAAGACACCTCCTTGACCTGTACTATTTGGTAAATATATGTGAGAGGCCTCCAAGGAACAAGTTGGAGTCTCCGGATCTGTGGCTGACATGAAACTCTCCATTAAGACTTTGCTCTGAATTTCAGGGTTTTCTGCTTGGCCTGTGGAGACCAAATCTTGCGTTCTGAGCTCCAGGAGCACTTTGAAGCTCTGAATCCTACTTGGAAAGCTGAAGCGTTTGGGGTGGCTCCGGATGGGGATGTCTTCCTGACGGACGAGCAGGTGCGCAATTTCCAAGTCCCAGCCTGCCGTAAGTGTGGTGGGATCCTGAAGCCTGATGTGACCTTCTTTGGAGACACTGTGAGCCAGGAAAAGGTCAGTTTTGTCCACCAGCGCCTGGCAGAATCAGACTCCATGCTGATAGCAGGATCCTCTATGCAGGTAAGTAGCTCTGCCTCCCAAACTGCATTCCTACTTCTCTGCTACTCTGCCTGCAATGATCCTTGGTCCCACAGCTTAGGACTACAAATGGCTTGTGGATCAGACCAGCATTTGCAGAGCTTCTTTGTAATTTGTTTTTACTGTGGTTGGAATCTGGCTTTATGGGTGACCTGTTTGGGCTTCCCTGTCACTCTTTGCCAGTCTACTTCATGCTGCTGTAAATACCTCCATTCAGACCTCTCTCTGCTGCCTTCTCCATCAGGTCACAATTGTCCATAAAAGCAAGATACATGATACAATTCATTCCTCACAATTTTTTTACCTGAAATTTTCAGCCTTTGGTAGCTTTTTAGGCCTCATGGCACACTGTGTAAAATACCAGGCTTTAGGACCTCTCACTCTTTATTAAATTCTCAGTATAAGACAGCTGAAATATCTCTGCTGCTTGGGATTGTCCTTTGTATCACAATGTGTTTTCTTCGCTAGCCTCTTATCTGTAAGGTAAGGCAGCTAAACAACAGGGGTTTCTAAACCCATAGAAGCTTTTGTAATGGTGTTTATGCAAGATAATTTTTTTCTATTACATAAAAAAAAAACCCTTACTCTTAACACGTCCCAGAAGGAGATAAAACCAAGGCTGCCTGATTGTGATTCTCTTGGCTTCGGGATACTGGATACAAATTCCTTAAGCTTGCACTTCTTAAGCTTGTAATCCTCTGTACAGGAATGGCTGAAATGCCTTAGGTTTGTTCTTCTACTACCTTAGCTGGGCCATGCAGGAACCATCAAAGCGCAACGTTTAAGTACCTGTGATAACTAATAAAAACCGCTGCAGTGATTTACTAAAAGACGAGGACATTTCCCTTCAATCTGCTCTGAAGTTTCAGTTTCTATGAAACTGCAAATCCTTCACTGACAGAGGTTAAAAGCTGTTCTATTCTGTGCACTCCTGAATGAAGACATTTCCTACCTGAGCTCAGTGCAGCTGCCTAACACAGCCCTTTTCCCATTGCCAATGGCAGCTATTTTATTCCTTTCTGTAACTCTTCTTTTGCCTAAGCTGCCTGTAATTTTGTTTTCTGGTACTCCTGCAGGTGTACTCTGGTTACAGGTTTGCTCTTGCTGCCCGGGAGAAGAAGCTGCCTATTGCAGTCCTTAACATTGGGCCCACCAGGTTAGATCACTTTGCATCCTTGAAGCTGAATTCCCGCTGCGGAGAGCTGCTGCCTTTGATTGTTTGCACATGACCCAACCAGCTGAGCTTCAGTAGCTATCAGGATTAAAGTTATTTTTACAAGGTGAGTACCTTCCCTGGTCAGTCACCTTTCAGGGTAAGAATACGGGTTTCTGGCAAATGCTGAGATGGAGATGTGCTGACTGACAAAATGTTCCCTCACTGCACCAAAAGGTGGCTGTAAATTTTAATCGGTTACTAGTCTGCTCTGATGGACCATGATACTGTTTCCCATGATCATAAACAAAAAAGATACTAAGTGCTAGCACTCCCAGAGAATTGGGTAGGAGTGTCCAGAAGACTCAGTAGTGTAGAATTCCAATCCATTTCTTACTCTCAGGAAACTACAGGGGATCACCTGTAGTTCCACAGAACCTGATCACAGCTGTTGCCTTTGCAACTGATAGTTCAAAAGCTGTTCCTGATTGAATTGGTCCAGCTAATCCTAATCAAACACTGCTGTTTAAAATAGTCAATTCACCTGATAAAGCAGCTTATTTCTTCTCCTGCAGGACTCATCTCAGAAAGGGGAAAACTCCAATCCAAGAGGCAGCTGTGAGATGCAGTGCACAGCCGCTGAGGGCACCAGGAGAGGGCAGCAAGCCTCACACGAGTCAGCCTCACCAGTTCTCTCCACTGAAACCATCTCCACGTATCAGGAAACAGAACGAGGACGAAAAAAAAGTACTTTTCTGCCTTACCTTGCCGTTAAACAGTGCCTTTCATTCACTGGGACAGGATAAATGAACTACCAGCTCTGAGGACAAAATACCTTTCTTTTAATTGTCCCCAGAGGAGAAGGGGGGGACAGGGATTTTGACTAGGTAATTTGAGGCTGTAGCACAGGAGGGCGATGTGGGACACTGCTGGAGGATCCAGTGTCACTGGTGGGATACTGTGGAGTGTGCAAAGAGGAAAAGGAGGCAAGAGGAACTGCAATGGTCACTTTAAAGAAAAAAGGCTCAAAATAGAAGCTGAACAAGAACACTGCTCTTGTAACAGATTATTTGGAAGCACAGGCTATAAGGCTGATGTCTTCCAGCAAGGAGGAGAAGTCATCGTTTCTCTCAACTGTCAGCTGACAAGCTAAACTGCTTCCTATCCAACCCCTTTAAAAATTAAATATTGTTGAGATGCCAGAGGAGCTAATCTGACCAGCACTACTTTCAGTGAGGCCACTACATTTTCCAGAATGCATTTTTGAAGGTGTTATTCCATTAATAAATAGCTAAGGAATCAATTAAAATTGTTTAGAAGATTGAGACTATTTGCATTGTAATTTTCTCTCCCTCCTATTATTTATTTAAGTACACTTTCAATAGCCAGTTTAGATTCTTTTTTTTTTTTTTCCACTGCAAAAATGCAGGTTGTAATTACTAGCAGCTAAAGAATTAAGAGAGAAATACAATTAAATCTGTACAATAGGTCTCCCTCAGGAGGTAATCTTTGTTAAAAGGTGCAATTTCCACACTCCTAACAGGAGATCCATCACTCCTGGGTAGTGATTTTTTGTTGATCCTCAGGATGGTATTGTAAGCTCTATCCAACTACCCACAGAGTAAAATACAGAACCTGGCACAAACTAGAACACTAACTTTTGACCTGACCTTCGTCATCAAACTCCCACTCCCCACTCCTAGCTCTGAGGGATTTAATTGTTGGGTTTTCCAAGTGCCCCCTCCTACTCCAAGTAATGTGTCCTGGACTAATATTTTTACAAGAACAAGCAGTTGGAAACAAGGATGCCAGAGTCATCTGCTAAAAGGTCAAGTAGCAAAGCAAGGACGACTGACCAAAGGACACAAAGTTCATTTTTGCTTTGTTGTCGATTCAAATCCATGCCCGGAGAGAGCAAATAAAGCAGAGAATCTAAGGGATACATAAGGCATCCAATTTCCGCAGAAGGCAGAGGGCATTAAGATGCCTAACACATTTCAAGATTTGGCTGTATTGGGTTAGAGGAGAGAAAGCTTCACTTTGAAGCCAAGCAAGAACAGTTCAGGACTCCCACCTGCATTCTGCTCGCGTTGAGTTTCCAATGACTCAGGTTTCTGCTGCTTGGCAGTGAGCAAAGCTCACAGATCTCTCTCCATCTTTAGCAGTCCTGTCACAGTACAGCTGTCCCACCAACCAAAGCTGTTGCAGAAATCATGCCTAAAGCACAGCAGAGTCTCCACATACACCATATTTTCATGTAAGGGCTTTCCCTGTAAGAAGAGATGGTGATGCCTCCTTAGCAGAGGAGCTGGGGCTGAGTTTCTCGCTATCCACAACATCTTCTCCCCCTCCATGAACCTTACACAACATTGGTGTGTCAAAACCAGAGGCTGCAGGTTCAGTGCCAGTAGAGCCAGCATTTTGAGAAGGTGTGGGAGCATTGCCAAGCAGTCTAAAACAGGTCTTGGAATGAGTTTTATGACAGGTAACTCCAGCTCCCACATCTGCCCCTGCCTTCTCTCCAGTTCTGCAGCTGAGCCTGTGGGAGAGGAGTCAGGGTGTCCCTTCAGCATCACTCTCAGATGACTCATTACCCCACTTGCACTTTTAAGCCACCAGGACAATGACTCAGAATAAATGAAAATAACAGTAAATTTCCTCTGCATGGTTTATTACTATATGGTAATGAGCATATCTACAACAACTGTTTGAGGCTGAGATGAAGAAGTTCCTTTTTTTTTCTCAAGTTGATCCAGCACTACTAAGATTGACCTGTTCCTGAGCCTGAAGAGGACAAGCAACAGTGCAAGTGTCTCGAATTGGTCTCCAGGCCCAAACAAAAACTGGCACAGGATCTTTACCATCAGCAGAACTGTTTGCTCTCTGCATGTCTCACCTCAGCTGGAACACTCTTTTTCATCTGTGCAATGCCCATGTAGTTAAGAGTAATTCAGCTCTCCCTGCAGAGAGTGAAAAATCTTGGCATAGAAAACAACAATAGAGAAAAGAGACTGAGACTTCACTTCTGCAGTGAGCCCACAGAGCTGCTCTCTCTCCAGCATCCCATGCACCAGCTGTGTAGGGTCTCAGAGCTCCCCCTTGCTGAGCACCGGGATACCTTGCATTCCAGGCAATCCCTTTCTGCTTTGGAACAGAGGTACAGCATGGTAGATCTTCACACACTCCTTGTACTCCCCTAGGCTGGCAGTTCAAGCAGTCACCAGCCCTGCTCTTACTCTTGCCACAATGTTCCTCAAAGCCCTAATGAGCAGCTTTGCACACCCCTTCAGCCTCCCCACCTGTGCTGTTCATTAGGACCTGACACTCTGCATTATGTGGGAAGGCTCCCTGTGGGTGGGGAATGTTTGGGTTTAGTGGTGGGTCTTTCACACCACCAGAGCGGCATGGAAATGAGAAACGTGATCAAGGGACCAAACATAAGTGCAGGCTTATAAAATCTGTATGGAGTAAGACAGATATGGAATCAATTTGAGCCTTTATCTGTCTGTGGGGTTTATCTGTGGAATGCTAGCATGCTCCAAATGCTGAATGCCAGGAGTAAATATACTGCTCACCTCAAGTCTAGAGTTCCTGTTACAGGCAAAATTCATAAATTCATACTAAGTTTCTGAAATGCTTCCAATGCACCACAGCAATCTTCCCTACTTGTGATAATACAGCTTGAAAATGCAGTTTTCCTTACAGATAGTGATGATATTTTACTTTTTTTCTCTACAATGAGGTTTATCATAAAGGGGATTTTAGTAACATTTACTTAGGAGCTTTACTGTTCTACAAACAATAATTTCAGAGAATCTAAGCTAGTGAGTGTGTACAAGAGACCTCATCTTGCTCTTGCAGCCCTAACAATGATTCATTTTGGCCATATGACAGGATTGCATCCAGGATCCTCATGATTACTGTGGAGGACTCCAAGCACTCAATGTTTCCAGAAAATTCACATACACAAACACCTGAGGAAAAATAAGCAACGAAAACTGGTACAAAACCAGGACTAAATCTACCATAAAATGGAATGTCTGGCTGTGAACAATCCCTTCCCCTTTTCAAGGAAAAGAAGAACTAAATGCAATTCGCTATCCTTTCACAACATCATTCTAATGCCCTCAAAGATACAATTACTTTCAGAAGGAAGGCATTGTAAGTACCCTCCAATGACGTACCAAGCCAGCTTCTTCCTTCTCCATTTGTTTCTCATTTCCCAGAGCACTCTCAGATCCTTGGGGTCTGCTCCATGTTTGGGTACAGTTCATTCTGATGATGAACCAGGGCCCTCCTCACGGCCTGCCAGCAAGCAGGGTGTGTGTGTAGGAGTTCACCCACACCTCCAAAAACGCCTGCCAGCAAAACCCTTACCAAGGGTGAGGGGCAGCTTTGGCACAGGACCTTGGCAGGGCTGGCAAAGTGGGGCAGATACTGTCCCTCAGAGGGGCTCCCTGCCTTCCAGGCTGACATTACCTCCGTCTCTGCAGCTCCTGACTGCCAACAGGGCAGGAAAAGGGCTCCCCAGGGTAAGCACACAGGAGACCCTCAGGAAAAAGGAGCACCAAAAGGCTCAAGACCCTCACGCAGCGATGCCCCGGGGAAGAGGAACAGCTGCGCTGTGGCTAACGTGTGAGCGGCCCGAGGCGAGGGCGGCTGAGGGAAGGCTTGAAGGGCACCCTCCGGAGTCCTGGAAGAGTGAGGGCGGCCGTGAGGGTGAGGGAGAAGGGCGCTCTGAGGAGCCCCGGGAGAGTGAAGGCAGGCAGAAGCGCTCGCCCCGAGGAGCCTCTGGAGAGTGAGGGCAGGCAGGGGCGGTCACCCCCAAGGGCCCCGGGAAGGTGAGGGCAGGCAGGGGCGGTCACCCCCAAGGGCCCCGGGAAGGTGAGGGCAGGCACGGACGGTCGCTCCGAGGGGCCCCGGGAAGGTGAGGGCAGGAAGCCGCAGCCGCACCCTCAGCAGCCCCAGCCCGCGGGTACCTGAGGGGCGGGGGGAGGGGCACGCGAGGCCGCGAGCAGGTGCGCCCCGCCCCCGCCGCCTCCAAGGGCCAATCAGAGAACGCGGGGGCGCCTCATGCGCCGCCCAGGGCCGTGGGCAGAGGGGCGGGGCTTCCGGCCCCCCCCTCACGCCCCGCCCGCCGCCCCGTCCCCTCGGCGCGGAAGTGAGCGGTGGCCCGGAGTATCGGTTTAGGCTATTTATTTGTTTATTTTGGCCTGCGGCCGCCCTGAGCCACACGACAGCGGCTATTTGCAGTATTTGTCGGTGTCCAGTTTCTTGTTCTCGGGGTTGTAGGGTGCCCTGGCGAAGCACGTGGCAGCGG
The DNA here is from genome assembly GCF_027477595.1 of Haemorhous mexicanus. Classification (NCBI taxonomy): domain Eukaryota; kingdom Metazoa; phylum Chordata; class Aves; order Passeriformes; family Fringillidae; genus Haemorhous; species Haemorhous mexicanus. The sequence goes on along the minus strand of NC_082359.1, from coordinate 3,712,228 downwards.
TGCGGTCGCAGTTGCAGATGAACGCGGCGCAGTCCTTGTTCTTGCCTGGAGGAGAGAGAGGAGCGGTCAGAGCCCGCGGCTCCTTCGCCAGGCGCTGCAGTGGCTCGGGCTGGCATTTCTGCTGTCACGGTGTACCCGTTTCACTGCTGCCATCGTTCTAGGGGGGAACAGGCTTTTGCCCACTAGCCCAGTGCCCCGAAAGGTGTGTGTTCCAGCTAAGCCGTCTCTCTCCTTGTCCCTTCTTCCCTGCAGCCTAATTTGCCAACCTCTCTGCTCTTTACCTACGTTCCAGAGCCCTGTCAAATCTCCACTGTTCATCAGAGGTGTCTGGCAGAAAATGTATAACAATGCGAAGTTAACATGCTGATCTCTTGCATACTGCCATTAGAAGGCCTCCCAGAAAAGTACTCAATCCCCTGAAGACTAGACAGGCTTCTCTATCTTCTGCTGTACCATTTATCTTCACAAACTTTGAATTGTGGGCCATATAGAGAATACTCATTCCAGTGCCTCTTTGAGGTGCCCTCTTTCTAACGACCAGGTCCCCTGGCCAGAACTTGCACTGTGCCTTCCTGCCGCAGAGGTGTGAGTGTAACACAGCCCTGCTCTTTCCTGAGAGGCTGGAGAACAACTGGAGTGAAGTGGAAATGGACGTACTGCTACATGTGACCTGCTCATTAGAGCAGCTGTAGTGGTACAGCTTAGTGTAGGGGTTGTCCAGGAGGAATTTGCAGGATTCCATTTTCAGTGCCTCTGAGTAGCAGTTATCATGTGCTTGGCAGCACCTGGGAAACAAGGAGAAAAAGGTTAGAAAGTAACAGAATCACAGGCTCAACTGACCTGTAAGACACACAAATACATTAGATTTGCTTTGACCAGGCTCTTGACAATTAAAAAAAAAGATACCCAGCAATAAAAGGGCAGACACAAAGGAACTCAAAGGGATAGAGTTGTGCCAGCTCATGGTCCAAGAGGTATCTGGTAAATACGTACTAATGGGAGCATCTTCACAGTTTTCTATTGGGCACAGGGAAAGCCAAAGCCAGTGTTTGCCCTACAGTTCCCCTCAGGTAGCTGACAAGCTCTCAGCCAACACAATCCAAGACTTGGCTGTGAGATTTGTGTGTCTCTAAATTGCCCATGCCATTTTCTAGTATTTTGCAGCCCAGCCTGTACACGTTGATGTTCAAGCAACAGGCAGAGTGTGCAGAGCTGTGTCCAGGCTGCTGACCCAGCACTGCTGCAAAGAAAAAATGCTGGAATGAGCACGCTGTGCTGCCATAGAAGAGCTACTGTAATTATATTTTATCTTAGTAATAAAAGCATCAAGGTGTGATAGAGCACATCCTTTTTTCTCTGAATCCATCTGTGAAAGAAACCTTCCTTCACAACAGCCAGAGAGTTTTGTAAACATTCATAGGCAGGACCAGCTGAGATGAAGCTGAAGCAGGAAAGCACAAGCAAGGAAAGAGGTTTGTAAAAGCAGAGTTGTGAACCTGTCGAGCTCGTCCACTGGAGTGCCGCTGCCCCCCAAGCCGCAGTAGCAGCCGTAGCCGTTGAATTCCAGCAGTGGGTGGCTTTTGGGCAGGGTGCACTTGATCATATCACGGAACAGCCACACGGCCCGGGACGAGACCTCCTTGGCGCTGGCTGCGCCCACTGCGGACAGACACAGAGAGTGGTTAGAGCCAGGTTTGGGGTTACCTGCACCAGGGCGAGGGCACCTACATACCCGACAGCAGGAAAAGCAGGGCCAGGAACTTCATTCTCGCAGCTCTTGACACGAACACTGGTGCTAAGGGAAATGAGTCTTTATACAACAGGCTCACCTTTTATCTCATGGGTACAAGATAAAACAGCCAGTATTTATGTTACTAAATGCAGACTTCTTCCATCGGAGGCTGTGGGCTGTCGGTTGTGGCGTGACCAGTTGAAGGCCAATGGAGTTAAATCCATAAAAGCTGGAAAGGCAAATATTTGCTTTCTAGGATTTTGCTATTAAATTCTTATAGTATTGCTATTAGAAGTCAGCCTGAAAGATCTGGATATTTTGAAGGCTCTCTACTAAAAAATAATAGCAGTATGGTAGTTAAGTTGGAGGTTTCTGGCACACTAATAACCACCTTCCACTAATACTTGCATCCTCTTTTTATGGTATCCCACATTTCATTAATCCTGTATCTCTCCATGGATCCTCCTGGCATAACTCAGAGAATAAGATACAGGTTGTCCACTCACATCAAATGACCATTTGGCATGGGCGCAGCTGAAAAAAGGAATCAAGCTCTTCTTTACTTTAAAACCACAGAGGAGAAGGAGGTACTACTAGACAAGAAATAGGAGCCAAGTGACCTGGAAAACCTTTAGGTGGCTTAAACAAGAAGTAGTATTTGGTTTTATGTGGCCTTAAGCAATCTACATTGGAAATGAACCAGGCTTAGAAGTTTCAACATGCACAGCAGACTTCAGTGACTTAGAGCAGTTTCTCTTTCTCCAACACCAATGCAGAACCCAGTTAAGAACCTTTGGTTTTCTATGCCATAGGATGAGGAGAGTTGGGAACCTTGAAAGAAGTTCAAAAAAATGGGTAAGAAAAATCTTCCTGGAATCAGTCAGGGGTAAGTAAAACAGTGTGCTCATATTGAGATCCCAGAGGCTCTGGCATTTTCAGGGCTACAGGTCTGGCATTTTTATACACTCAAGATACAGTTCCTAGACATGGTTGACATGTCTGCACTGATAAACAAAGCACCAAACAAAGCAGCAAAAAAACACAAAGGCCACCTTTCTGCAACAGCCCAGTACACCAGGGTGTAGGAAACTTTGGGCTCAAATCCCACCAGTAGGTTCCAAAGGGTTGATGAGGTCACTTTCTTCCTCAAAGGGTCTGAAACTACACCAGGGCACCCACAGTACCCACTGCACGTTGACATATCCATAGGACATCTAGGGAAAGTTAGACATGGTGCTGAACAACCAGATCCATTCCAACTTTTTTGATTGCTTCAAGTGCTCCCATTCTGGGGCTCCCCGCTCATGGGTTACCTACAGCTGAACAGATGCTGGGCTGATTTAAGAGTCTCAGTGTTCTAACCAAGTATTGAACAAACATTAAAGGCTGATGTAAAGTACAATCTGTACCACAGTTAGTTCAGAAAAAATAATTTTGTCTTTTGTCCACAGATCAATCTGCCAACTTTCCCTTCAATATCCACTTAAGAGATCTCTGTCTTCTCTGCTTTTAACATTAAAAAAAAAATTGTTTTCTTACCTATGAAACTTAGGAGTTTGGTTCCTTTTTCCTCTGTTCTCAGTATCTGATGTATTATTGATGTTTCCTAGCAAGTTTCCAGTCAACTGGCCTTTTTAAAATCATAAGGCAACAATTTCCTACATTTTTAGTTCAACAAAAGGATCACCAAGCGTGGGAAAGCAAGCACATGAGTGTTACAAGAGTGCCTCATGAGAACAATCCCAGCAGAGTAAAGATTTATCCACCAATGCTATTTTTGGTTTCCCCCAACCTGTGCTGTATACAAAGCCACTGGTCCCTTGGTACACTTGTGAGCACATTTCAACCTATAACTGGTTCCAATTTATAGGCTTAAGCCTTAAATTATTTTTTAGACTTTTTTATAAGCCCTATTGCAGAATTCCCTGCTATTCCACACTGTTAAAATTCTCCTTTCTCTCTTTTGTCTATTAAGGACTTTACTTCCCATCTCCACATTTTACTTCCTTGCATCTAGCTTCCTTGGTCCACCACAGTCAATTGAATCCAGGGTATGTGCTAAACCTGTAAGCACCACATTATCTCCTTTTCTGAACCTACAAATACTTACACAAAACCTCCGTAATGTAAAGAGACACAATCTCTACTAAAACCAGATCTGCCTCACATTATAAACTGGCCACTGCCATAGTGTGGCAGCAGAACAGCAAGTCAGAGACCTGCCTGGGGCTTTTATCCTCAAGGCAGGATGCAACTCCTGCCAGGTCCTGAAATCTCCCCCGCTGGAAAACCTTGCACCCCCAAATAATGACAGAGAAGGACAGTTTTCAAATAATTTATTAGGAATTTAAAACTGAAATCTGGAAAAAGGGTTACAGGTGTGGAGAGAACAAACACTGGAGTGTAATAACTTACTGGCTTAAAAACACAGCTTTATTTCTTTTAAAAAAATGCCCACCCTGAAACCAGAGCCCCAGCCTCCAGGCAGTGGCCAGAGAGTGACTCACAGCCCAGCAGCAGCACAGCTGGCCCGGGATGTCTGGAGGGGGCACAGAAGCAGCTCAGCGCATACACCAAGAGGGAGGAAAGCGCTGTCCGCAGACCCAAATTTGAAGTATATAGAATAAAAATAAACCCAATAAAATGCAGCTCTTCTTTAATTAGGAAATATTTAAAAAAACAGACATACAGACTCTTGTCTCAGTAACAAAAATTATTGCTTTGTGTTTTCAGTACTGATCTGTTAAGTACCTTCTTACCTAAACAGAACTCTCCAAACGCATCGCCCAGGTCAGGACAAGTTCCAGCAGACGGGGGAGAGATAGAAGAGAAAAAGGGCCCTGTGGGCACTGTGGCCCTCCCAGTCCTTTTCTAAATGCCCATCTCCTTTACAGGGGCTCAGTTTGGGGGAAGAGAGGGAATGATTTTTAAAACTTAAGATGAAGCTTTTATTTCCCTGGGAAAAGAGTTTGGCTGCATCTTAATAAAAGGCTTAATCACCCCCCTTAACAAGGTCTTTGGTTCACTGAAATCCAGACCCAAACCTGCCCCATGTATTTCTGCTGGAGGTCTCCCTGGCAGAGTGCTGGTTGGCAGAGGCCTGGACCATACCAGGGGAAGCCCCAGCAGGTTCTGGAGAAGGGACCAGATCACCCCGCACAGGACAACGGACTAATTCCCACAGTCTTCAGAACACAGAGTAAAGCAAACGGGAAGCTGCAATTCTATAATTCTTATAATCCCTGAGAAGCCCTTAACCCGCCCCCAAATCACCACCCTAATGCTTTTCTCCCCTGTTAATGAATCCCCATCCCAGAGCCCTGCCCTTCAGAGAAGGACTACCCAAATCTCCCCCTGGCTGACACCCCTTCCGATACCCTCGCCTCCGGAGGAGGATCCCCTTTCCCAGGAAATCTTGACGCAAGCGATAAAGTTTGGAGAGTGAATTCCTTTCAAAGTAACCAAGACAAGCAACGGCGGCAAAGCCCTTTCCCTAAGCCAGCCCAGAGCCGGTGCTACGGAGCCCAGGGATGGAGTCTGTACATCAAGCAATTGGAAGCAGCTTTAACCCGCTCAGCAAAACAGCCGATGGCTGGTACGTTTCACCCCGCCCGCCCCCCCCCGCCCCCCTTTCATCTCATCTCATCAGAGGTCTTAAAATCTTACAGTAAAAGGTGTACAAAAAAAGAACGAAGTCCTGTCAGGATTCTGCTGGAGAGTATTGCTCACGCTGCGGCACCAAGTCCAGGACCTGGAGCTGCTCCTTGGAGCCAGGCTGCAGGCAGCAGCCAGGTTCAGCTCACGATATTTACATATTATACAGGAGGAAAAAGAAAACCCCACGTAAAACTAAACCTAGGAAAAAAAAAAAATCTTTCAGCTGTAAGGATAGTGTTTTTCACTTAGCAAAATATACATTTGTTTTGTTCCATAGCGATGTCCAACATTTTCGGATCCTTGGAGTTTCACACTTTTCAAAGCCTCACATTTACAAAACAGAAACAATTAAAAACAGTTTCTTTAAAAAAAATAGAAATACAGCAGTTCCTCTCAGCCTTTGCTCTCTCTCTGTCTCTTTCTTCCCTTCAGAACTGCATTCTTGTTACATACCGTGCTTTAAAAACACTGACGACAACAAACAACAGAGTTGAAAATATTCAAAACAGTTTCAAAGCCAAATAAAAATACTCCTCAATGAAAACTACCTAACACAATCACAAAGCCAATTCATAAAATATGTCTACTAGCTCGGGAAAGAGCAAACAACAAAAAGAAGGGGCAGCCCCCAAAAAAGATAAAAAAATAAAATAAAAAAATAAAACTAACAGCTAATAAAATAAATAAAAGAAGAATCAGTGGGCTGGGGGCAGGGAGGGGGAAGCGTAAACCGTCGGTGGTTAGTAGGAAAGCGAGATGATCTCCTCGGGTTCAGTCCAGTGTGGTCTGGTCAAAGGGAGAGATCGGGCAGGGCGGCAGGAGCCTGGCAGCCAGCCGGCAGTGTGCAGTTTGATTCAAGAGAAAGGAAACCTTGGCTCATCCCCCGAGGCTCACCAGATCCTCCAGCCACGCGCTGTCCTCGGTTAGGTCACTGGGGAATCTGCAGGAAACAGCAGGGGAGGGAAGGGACAGGGTCTAGAACAGCCACAGCTTTCCTCCTGGGGTTTTCTTCTGGTGTGATCTGACAAAAACACTCAATACTCAAACTTTGCCCCAACAGTCTTGCATGGCTGGCACAGGGACAGGGCACGGCAGAGATGTCTCCGTCTTCAATGGCAATGTGCAGGCCTGGGGAACGAGGTCCCACACACCACATGGCCTGGTCCCTGTGAGGGCTGGGACATAGCAGAGTCCAGCCATTTCCCCAGCACTCAGTCCAGCCCTGCCAGGCTGCCATGGGCTCCTGTCTGTGGACACTGCTCCCTCCAGTTTTTGCCCTCCTTTTTCAAAAGCTGGTTGTTTACTTTTTTTAATTTTAAATTTTAAGCCAGCTAACTTCAGCCACATTTGCAAAGCAAACAAAAACTATTCATCAGCTCCCTCTTTGCCCATCCAAGGACCAATACCAGAACTGATCAGATTGTAATTCTGCCCTTCTCCCAGGCAGGAGATGAAAAACTTCACTGCCCAGAGATTGGTCTCAGCAGCAGTGAGAGCAACCAGATGTATGGTGGAGGCTTCCCCAGCCCTGCAGAAGAGCCAAGCTTGTCTCTCAGATCACCACTGGTTTGTGACTCTGGCCAACCCTGCAGATGTTTTCTTTTTTTTGTCAGTGCTTCATTTTCTTCCTCTTTGTGCCAGACACTAAGACACTCTCCACTCCCAGCTGGGGAGCGTTCAGTAGGAACCCAACCTGCCAAGCCTCCTAGGTTCAGGAGAGAGCCCAGGCTGGCCACAGGACTCCTCCCACAGGCTGGGCCAGGCCATTGAGCCTCACAGCAACATCCACAGCTTCAGCTGAGAGCCCAAGCAGGAGGGACCAAGCTCAGCACCTCACTCCTCACTCTCATTACCTGCTCCTGTTCAAAGCTGTCTTACCTCCTGCCTCCTTGGTCCCCAGCTTCAGTGATACCCATTGGTAAAAGCTGTTGCAATCAAGGGACCCTGTGAAGAAAGAGTTAAAAACCCACTATTAAACAAAAGAACAGTGAAGAAGAATTGCTAACACAACAAATTCAGTCATGGCCCAGATGACAGAGTAAATGTTTTCAGTTGGAGGTGCCAGGTCTAAAGATCACATCACCCTGCAGAATGCTGTGTCAGGGCCAAGATGGGCTATTGGAAAGCCTAAGCTAGGTCAGGGAAAGGACTGGAGATCAGGACCTTGAGTGGTGATCAGAGAGAGCCAACAGAAACCAAGCATGTGGGCTCTGCACTGTCCATCTTGGTCTGGGGCTCAGCAGTGGCACAGCCAATGCTGCAGTGGGTGGTATTTCATCACCAGGAAAGAGACTGTGGGCTGAGGGGTCTGCCTGCTGCTGTTCACCTCCCTCACCACGTGGAGACACAGCCCAGTTCCCATCTCCCTCCCTCCACAGAGGGCACGGGGAGCACTCACCCCTAGGCTGTGTCCAAAGCCGGTGCTCGGGGCTGGACTGGCAGCACTGATGTAACTGCTGACCCCTGAGTCCTGGTTGGCCGCTCCGTAAAGCTCTGCCATCGGCCCGGGGCTGGTGGTGCCCAGAAAGCCTCCGGTGCGACTGGGGGTGGAACCTACAGCAGGCAGCAAAACTACGTAGTGAAGATCTCAAAAATGCAACCCCGTCCCACCCCCCTCCCGCAGCCCCTTGGCAAACCTCCTACAGGACCCGTGCTGGGGAGGAAAGCGGAGTTACCTGTCCCTCGCACCACGGCCGCTGCAGCCGCTGCTGCTGCCATCGGTCCATACGCGGTGAGGGGGATCGCTGGAAAAGAAGGAACAGGCATCTCAGGAGCACTGTGGCTACAGGGGAAACTCCTCAAAGGGAGCCTGCATTTCCTACTGCAAAATACTGGGCTCACACATATGTATTGGCTTAGTGCACCACAGAGGACATTAAAGGATGACAACGGGGAAGTGCATAGCCCTGAATTTATCAGTGTTCTTTTGCACAGCCAATGTCCAGGGGAATACACGAGCCATGCTCTGTCAAGCCCACACCCCAGAGCAGCCAAAGGCATGGTGTGGAAGAGCTGAATGAGAAATGGGCAATTTCAGATGTACCCTGTCACTACTAAGCTTGCAAGATGCAGTTAATCTGAAGCTACAGATCCAGATTTTGGCAGTAAATGTGGAGAATGGTAATAGCTCGGGGACAGCAGCTGAAGCTTAACATCCTGAGGCTCAGCCCCTCCTCTGTCTCTTGTTAATATTCTTGAATAACAGTTTAATAGGCTCTTTCTCCCTATTTCTTTGCTCAAGACATACCATTCTCCCCACACTGAGTTTTGCTCCTGATTGCTCAAAACCTTATTGTTCATTGAAGAAAAGCAGGAAACATATACCTAGGGAGCAGGAACTAGAAATGCTTAATTAAAACAGTAAGTCTTAATTTATATGTAGCAGTTCTAATTCCCAACTCTACTGCCACAGGCATTCAGCCCTCGGGGCAGGAGGCATCTAGCCAGTATGTTTCTCTTTGCCCTTAAAATGACTGGGTCAGCATTTCATGCTTGAATGTGAAATTCACTGTGATTCTGTTTAGAGCACCATAAAAAGAGGTCAGAACAAATCAATCGCGTAAAGGCTGAAACCCAGACTAGCTTAGGAGGGAATATTTAGTAGCAGGCACCAGCCTGTTTCAAGCAAACGTCATACGAGGCTTCTATCTGGGTTAGCCGCTCATTACAGGCCCTGGGCCAATGCAGGCATGTTGCTGCTTCACATCACCCCCAAAGATGCTGTTCTGGGAAAGAAAGGCTGCTGGCAGCCACCCTCCTGCCCCATCCCTGCTGCAAGTCCCTAACACATGAGTGAATGTGGTTTTACTGAGAAAGGAGGCAAGGTCATCTCAAAAGCTCCAGCTCTTCTTCCAAGAAAAATCCTTCTTGCCTTTGCAGTCTTATCTGCTGAGACACCAGGTTTGTGCTGCGGTGACAAAGCACCTGCGTGTGCATCCCTGCCTGTGCCATCCCCTCCTCTTGGCTCCCCTCCCAGAGCCATGAAGCACAGCCCATGTGTGCTGCAGCCACTCGAAGGCACAAGGGCCCTCGAGCACACGGCTCTACCCTCCGCAGGGCCAACTGCAGCCTCTACACGGAACCGCAGCCGCGGCCCAGCCAAGGCTGCACAGCGCCTGCTTAACAGGAGGGAAGTGTATGGGGAGGGAAGAATGCCACGATCCCCAGCTGGTACTTCAGCCAGACACTCAGGACTGTAAGCTAATGTGGCACCCAGCCAGGACAGCAGCATTAATAACTTCTTGTTGTGCAGAGCTCTGGTGCACCCCGGCCACCAGTGACAGCCAGGCCCCGGGCGAATCACCTCTGCTAGGAAAAGGCACAGGACAGCCAGGGGTGGACATGAAGGGAGAAACTCTTCTACCAAGTCACCAACGTTCCTCTACAAATGTGATGGGTTTTGCAGAAAAACACACATGTAAATAAACAACTGGACACACATCTGCTTTGCTTGCCAAGCAGAAGGCTCAAAGGTGCTTATGCAGCTGCATACATAGTGTCAAGGAAGGGTTTTGTTATGAGGGAAATGGGATTTAATTTTCCCCTACCTCCCTCAGGGAAATTTGTTCATTGGGGGCTGCCAACATCAGCATCCTCATGAACAGAGAGTCCCTGAGGATTAACATCGTTTTGTGCCAAAGAAACTCCCTTTCAAGCCTGTTTGTACTGCTAATTCCAGAAGGGCTTCCTAGGAAGGTTTTCCATACCCCTTTGCAGAGAGATTCAAACCCTGAAACAGGTGGGGGCAAGAAAGCACTGGGAAGGAAGAACACTATGGAAATGAAATGGCACACAGGGAGCAGAGCGCTACATAAAGCTGCTTTTCTATGACAGAAGCCACGGACAGGACAGAGCTGGGGAAAACATGGCCATGGAAGGGAGAGTAGAAAGAAGGAACATCACGTAGGGAGAACACACTGCACACACCCCAGAGGCTGAGAATCCAGAGGGCATTTGCACTTTGAGGAAGGACACTGAGAACAATCCTCTGCTCCCATTTTGTTCCACAGCTCCCTACAAGCACTGCAGGGCTTTGCAAGGTCCCACCACACTCACTCCTACCTGGGAAGCCTGTGTGGGAGTAGCTGGGAAACTGCACCACTCAGAGCAGGGAAAGCATTCCCTGCAGCCCCTCCTTCCCAGGGAAATAGGATTAGAGTGCATCCACATCCTCTCCCTCCTCCCAGCACTCCAAATTTTATCTTTGCAACAGCTCAGGTTAAAGCCATTTGTAAACCTGTTGAAGTCACCCTGCTCTCTGCAGCTTCCATATCTGGTTTACATACAGCCTGAGGCAAGGAGCTAAAAATGAGGCAAGCAGCAGGAAAGGACCTGCATGGCCCTCTTCAGAGGCAGTACACATGGCTCTGATTGCCTCTCCATCTTTCCATCCCCAGCTTTGGATGGAGCTTATCCAGATGAAAGAGGAAACAAGGCACATTTCCAGTCTAACTGCGCCAGGCTGTGGAGCAGCAATACCACTGAAACAGCACAAAGCCCCCTTCTCCCATTCCAGCTTGTGAGTTTAGGAAATGAGTGGGACTGACCTGTGAGCTCAGGGAGGACGGGGGCACTCGGGAGAGGGGTCCGCTCTACACGGAACTCTAAAAACGAAATGCAAGACAGCTTAGGAACTCATCAAATGCCCCGAGGGAGACCCCCAGACACACAGCAGCCGGGGTCTGCTGGGGGAGCAGTCTGCAACCAGACTGCAACCAGGCCAGTGTCTTCTTTAAACTGATTTATAACTGGTGCTGAAAGGTGCTGGACTCCTGCCCTGAAGGCTGAAAGGATCCATTTATCCTTGGAATAAACACAGCCACGGCAGGGCGAGTTCAAGTATCACTGTGTAGCCTCAGGTCTGCCCTGGAGCACCGCTCTGCAGTGACCTCTCAGCGGCAAGGCCACGGGGTGCTCAGTATGTGCCACGCTCAGCCTGGCACAGGTTTACAGTGAGGGACTTGAAGCCACAACAGCTAGATTCATGGAGAGCTTCCAGAGAGCCAGGAGGCAACAGCAACTTTCAGCCAGTTAGCCTGGGCTCACCTCAGACAAAGAGGAAACTTCCCATTCCCAGCCCTTAATATCAAAACTTCATATATCAACCATCACACTGAGGGATGGAGTAAGGAAGGGATGCTCAGAGTTGCCACAACTCTAGAAAATAGCAATAGTACAGTGTGTCCCTTAAGTGTGCTCTGCCTCATTCCCCGGCCTGGCAGAGAGCAGGAGGGGAGGCCCCACAGCTCTGAGCAGCTGTGGCACAGCAGGTTCCAGCCATTGATCGTTGAATCCATGTTCTCAGCACATGGCAGTGTTAGAAACCACCCAGTTTGCAGGGGATCTGCAGCCCCCTGGCCCACCAGATGCTTTGTGAAGGCTGTGAGTGGTCCAGGCACTGTTCAGAACACAACTGAAGTGCTGCAGGCACCTGCCTTTTGTGTGCTCAGGGATCCCTGGCACATGGGGTTTAACATTCTGTGCTACTTTCAGAGTGGTGGCAACTCTGGTAAAGAGAGACAGACACACACAAAGGCGGTGAGACAGGCAGAGCTGCAGGGCCCTTCTGTGTCACAGCAGCAGCCCTGCAGAGGAGGCCAGCAGAAAGGACATGGGAGCAGCCTTGGGCTTTTCCTGCCACTGCAGTGTGAGGATAATCCTAATGAAGGACAAGCTGTTCCCACCTATTCCAGGGCTTCTCCAATCCCCCTTCCACATCCATATCCAATTTAAAGAAAGACCAAACAGGGAAAAGGGTGAAAGGGGCAGAGCCTGGGTTATAGATCATGCCAGGGGCTCCCATCACCTGAAGGCAGACCAAAGAACAGAGCAGGGAGCTCCACTCACCAGGGAACTGGTAAGTGTAACCAGGTGCAATGCCAGTGTAACTTCGACTCGCGTAGGTGGCAGCTTGGAAGCCTGGATAACCTGGGGAAGAGAACAGGACTCCATTACTGCAAGCTGGCAAGGTCTGGCTGCTCACAAGCAGCAGGAGCATCCTTTGGCATCAGACAGCAGAGAGGGGTAACAGCAGAAGCCCCAGGAGTGCGCTGGGCAGAGCACACAGCACGTGCAAGCCTGCAGAGGAGTTTTAGCAGGCCCATTTAATTTTTCCTTTCTCTAAACATGTAAGGACATGGAGATTTCCTTCTCAGACTCACAGCTCTGCAGACTAAGGCTTTCTGATGCATCAGCTGGATTTACAAACAGGAGATCAGGGAGGAGGGGGCATTTGAATGGCTGAGTCACTTTTGCACTAGAAGGGTTGGTGAATGCAGGTACAAATAACATTTCTTCGTGGCGCAGGTGGGTGGGAGCACAAGTCCTGCTCTTCCCCAGGAAGCTGACCCACCTATGGGAACAAGCCTGAGAGAATGCAGGGCACTGACTCACAGATGAATATTTAATTTGAGCTCTCCCAAGACAAGAGTCTGTGGATTTCCCAGTGACTCAGTTTGAGTCTTGCTGCTTTAAAATTCAGATGGCTTAGAAAAGGCAAAACCCAAAACCACCGGCTGGAGATTTATTTTCCTTCAGTAAGTCAAGTGAAAACATTGGTGGAAAAATGCCCTTTTGGGGGTTTTGTTCAGTGACTAACTGCTACTCAGCAGGCTTAGCACTGAGAGCCAGGCTGAGTACATCCTGCCCAGCAACACCAGCAATGATCCTGAGCAAACAGTGCTCTTGGGTCAGCTCAGTCCTGGCTCCAATGAAAGTGAGAAGAGAGAGAAGCCAGTACCAGCACCCACACTGGAAGGATCATGCTGACTCTCAGGGCATGAGGTTTTGTGGGCCTACAAAAGATAGGGCTACAAATGACTTTTGTTTTTCATTTTTAAATTTTTATCTGAATGCTTTTGTCTTGGGAGTGTTGGTAGACATGAAACCCAGCCCACTTGTCACCAACTCTCCTTACAAGACAGTCCCATGATAAATGTATAACTTTCCCTGCAATACCAGGTATTTACTGTACCTGAGAGGGAGGGAACAGAGACAACACTCAACTAGAACTTTAAGGGCATTTTAACCGTCTTTAAATGGCAGTGGGAACATTTACACAGACCACTGCTTCAAGTGGAAGCTTAGCAGCTCTTTAATCAACTAATTCATCAGGAAGCCTGTACAAGTATGGGATGAAGAGGCCTGGGTACAGATTACTCCACACTCAGCTCTGCAGTTACATCCTATTCCACATGAAGGGATTGCTGTCCACATGCCATGGCCCTGCGGGACCATGGAGGAGCTGCCGAGGGGCAGAGCCGCCCCGCAGGGGCTGAGCCCAGCCGGCCCGGCTGTCACAGGACCAGCCCGGCTGTCGCAGGGCGGCGGTGGCACATCTGCAGTTTCTCCAGGTGCCACCAGAGGGCAAGTTGCGATCGCGAACAGGTCCCGGCGGCCCCGCACGCGGAGCGCTGCCCTTGGCCGCCCCGCTGCTCCCGGAATAAACCTCTAAGCTGCTGCCTGGCACGGCCGGGAGCGGGGGGAGCAGAGCTGACCGGGGGCTTACCCAGCATGCCGATCCCCAGCATGAAGGCATCCATCCCGTAAGGCATGACTCGGGACCGCCCTCGTGCAGAGCCCGTTGGGGACATCACCTCCTTCGGCTGAGCTTTTTTACACTCCACCTGCCACAGGAAAGTAAGGATCAGGCTCGCCTGTCACAGGCTGGATCACAGACTGTCACAGGACACAGCCACAGAGCACAGGCAGGTCAGGCAGGGCTGCCTGTGTGACAGCACGTCCCAGCCCCAGCCACCTCTGTCAGCCTGCTCCGCTGCCCTTCTCAGGCATCGCTGTCCCCAGCCCACATGGTGCCAGCCTTCCCTCTCACTCTGCAGCCACCACAGGCAATGGGGTGCTCCAACACTGCTTTTCTCTTCGAGGCCTTGCCCTTGATGTTCTACCTGACCCAGCACCAGAGCCTCAAAGCTTAATTTTCCTCATTTCTGAATAAAGGTAAAACCTGTCCCCTCCCAGGCCACTACAAGGTTTTGTGTAACTTCAAAAACTCCAAGCACAGTACAATTCCTTGGTTAGCTTAGCTCTCCTCCTTGAGAACTCAGTACTATGCTTGCTTACCCCCATACAGTGAGTTTCTTCCCCAGACTGAATGCTGTGATTTTTGGGAAAAGACTCAATCTGATTCCCCACTGCAGAGAAGATGCGTCAGGACCCAAGTGCCTCGCACCTGCCTCTGTGCCACTGCCCTGCTCTCTCCCACACCTCTGTCACTGCTCCCCCAGGTTCTGCCCCAGACACTCACCATTTTGTTGTTGATCTCATGGAAGTGGATTTCGCATACTTTTTCCACAATGTCTTCACTTTCAAATGTGACAAACCCAAATCCTGAAGAAAAAGCAAAACTCCCTGATCAGGTCAGACCTCTCACAGTTTGAACCCTCTACTCACAGCCTTTCATTGGCAGGAGAAAAGGAGAGTACAATCGGCCCTTTCGAAAACAGCTGTCACTCATCTTCCCTCTCCAGCAAATTCTACTTTTATGCACAAGAACAGGACTGTCCTCTTACAGATTCTCCTCTCCTACTCATCCCGTACTCCCCACCCACTCTGAACCCAATTGGTCTCAAACCCAGGTTTGTTTTCTGGGTTTTTTTTAAACTTTGCTATTTGCAAGGCAAACCACATGGCTGGTAACACTGGGGAGGATCTGGGCAGATGCTCACACAAAGAATCGGTGGGGAAACCAACAGCTGCTTGCCAGGACATCACCACCCTCACTAAACGCACCCCACCAGCAGGAACACCCTGCAGCTCCCTCGCAAGCACTGGCCATAAAGCCTCATGTGAGCAGGCACAGATCAGCAGTGCAGCTGCACACAGTGAGGCAGATACAGGCACAGTGATTTGCAAAGTTTCACCAAAGTAAGGTTTGTATCTGGGGTAAGACAGGACCGCGTGTTCCTGGCCCCTGGCCCACGCTCACACCTCCTTTCTCTCACCAACCCCTCTGCTGACAGTTCTGGCAAAGCCCAGCTCGGGTGGGCAGACTGAACTCCTCTAAGCTGACTGCAACCGTTTCCGGAGAACTGAGGCAGGTGGGAGGATGTCTTAGAGCTTGCTGTGCAAGCAAGCTGGGATTAAGCAGAACTTTCCGCTTTCCTGAGCTGGCCAATTCCATGGCGCTGTAAAATAACATTCAAAAGCAGACGGGAATCCACTGCCCAGAACACCACCTTTTCTCCACACTGCCAGAAACACCTCGCTATAAACCCCTGCATCTGTCTGTGCCCAGGTAGATTCAAACCACTCACCTCAACACCCATAAGCAGAGGAGCTCAGGAATTCAGCAGAAAAATGTCAAAAGCAGTCCTGAGCCCCATCAGACCCCCACCAGGCCTGCTATGCCCTGGGCTAAGCCCCTCACTGTTGACACAGTGGCTGGCAGCTCTCCCTGCTGCCTCCCAAAATGCCCAGCAGCTCTAACTGGACCAGTGACTGGCAGGCACCCATGGAGGAACAGGGGTTAATGCTTCTTCCCTTTCAAGATGAAGCTGGAACAACATCCTAGGACTGCCGAGGCCTGGCAGTCAGAGTAGATTTAATGGCTTTAGAAAAAAGTAAAAATCTGAAGGGCACAGAGAGTAGCAAGAGCAGAAGGGAGAGTTCCCTCTCTGCTCTGGGGGCAGGAGTGCTTGGAAGTGCTTCAAACAACACACAGGAAAGCAGCCAGCATAGGGCTGTTACTGACCCTGACTGGGAAGAGGCTGAAGCTAAGTTTGCAGGTCAAGCTGTTGCCATTAAATCTCTGAGTTGGATGCAAGTGTCAAGCCCTGCCACACCACCAGGTAGCTGGTCTGAGGACTGACCAGGAAGGCAGGGACGCCCATGGATGGGCTGGGTCCGTGCAGCACAAATAGTACAGCCTTGCTCCCATCCTGTAACCAGACTCCACCAGCAGGACTCGGGTAAGAAAAGGTGACCTGGGAGCACAAGTGGGCTCCAGGCCGAGGAAGGGGCAAGAAGCAGGCACTCTTCAGGCTCTCGTGTCAGCTTTCCCAGAGCTCAGATTACTCGGGACAAGGTAAGACACACACTGCAGGCTGGAGCCACGGAGGTGAGCATGCAGAGGAGGGGGCCGTCTCCTCTCACATATCTGCAACTCGACGAGTTTACAGCACAGGAAACGCACTGGACAAAAGCTCTCTGTGCTGCGAGGGCCACTGGTAAAAGATGCAGATGCAAAAGAATGGGGTGACTGGAGGCAAGATAGAGAGCAGCTGCGACCTGCATCCCCTGCTGCTGGGATACCGACCCCTCCCTAGGCAAGGCAGGAGGCACATCCTCTGCAGTAACCTCTCCTAGGGCCAGAAGACAGCTCTCACCTCGGTGTCGGTTGGTTGTCTTGTCAAACATCAGCATCGCATCATCCACCTGCAAAGAGAATGGCTGCAGTCAGATTATTACTGCTGCAACACAATTGTTCAGAGCTTCCTGGCTTTCCCAAACCTGAGGGGATCAAGATGAGACATCCTGTCCCCAAGAAGGAAACAGGGTGTGCACACATATGCAGTACACATAAGCTATCACACAAGGCACTTCCTCAAGCCACAACCAGCATGGTCCTGGTCCCCCCACCAGCCCGGGGCAGGTGCTGCTGGGCTGAGCCCTTTTGGCCCAGCCCCTGGCAGCAAGCGACCCCGATTGTTTGCCTGCAGCTCCAGCCGGGGGCCAAGGAGCAGGGAGGGCATTGTTCCCAAATCCCGGCCTCAAAGGAGAGGAGAATCAAAGGGGGGGCAGAGAAGCAAAGCTGGAGAGGGGAGAGGAATAAGGGGCCTCCCAGCGGTGGGGGAAGCGGAGGCCTCAGACAACAGAGCCTGCCTGGGAAAGCTGGGAAGCGCCCCCACCCCCATCCCATGAGGAGCCTTTCCTCTAAGTGAGGTTTCCCACTGCTGGAGGCTGTAATTAGAGCAAATTTACTGCAAGGCCTGAGCAGGGCTGCCTTCCCGGGGGGGAGGGGCAGCCGGATCCCATCCCCCAGCCGGCCTGGGGCTGCTCTCCTCCCCAGCACATCACCGCCTGGTGCCACTTTTCCCCCCATCTTCCTGCGGGTGCTGCCTTGCGGAGCCGCATCCACTCCGCAGGTCAGCCCGAGCAGGGTTAAAAAATACACTTCAATCCCCTCCATGTAAGCCCCAGTGTAAACCTGTCCCACTGACCCATCCCTCCTCTAATACCACTGCCTTAATCCGATTATGAAACTGGACGTGCAAGTGCTCAGGGGAGGTGGCAGCAGTCTCCGGCCAGCAGCTGCCCTGGCCCTCCTCCTTCTCCATGTGAGACAGCCCCTCCCTGAGCAGCGAGCCCTTAACGCCCCCCAACTCTACAGGATTACTCCCTCTCCTCACCCTGGGAAGAATCTGCATTGCTGCCTCCTCCTGAACAGTCACTGGACAGGGCAGAGTGCTGCCCATGCCTGGCACAGGCAGCCACGGGCTTTGCTCATGGAGACCCCACAGCCCCAGTCAGAAAGGGAGAGGCTCCTACTCTCAGGCCTCCAGGACACCCAGCTCCACCTCAGGGCCAGGTGGATGGAAGGAGCCCTTACTGATAATTCCAGTACCATCATAAGCAGACAGGGATCATATTTGATGCCCTTGGCATTGTCTAACACATCCACTCTAGGTGACAACAGACAACCTGGCTCCTGCTCATCTCACACACTAACCATCCTGGCTCAGCCTCCTTCAGCCAAGTAAACAAACACCTGAGAAACATGCCAAGCATCCAGCCTGGAGCCACAGGGGACATAAACCTTGACACAGACCCAAAGCAACACCTCAGCAGCTTTCCAGGACACACAGTTAGGGAGATGGGCGCTGAGGGCAGCTCCTCACACTGTCATTCCTCATTGCCACTTGCTCCCACATCCGCACCATTTCCCTTGATGGCACAGCACAACTGTGATGTGCTGGAGAGAAACCAGACATGGCTTAAAAAAAGTTCAACAGGTTTTATTGTCTGGTTTTCCTCATTTTAAAATTTAGATCCATTCCCCCCATCCAGCTCACAAAAGGGCTGGAGAAATAGCTGTTCTCCTCCCCAGTAAACACTGGGAGAAAGTGTGTCAAAGGCACTCTGAGGCAGTGCCACTCCTAGCTGAGGTAGCTGGAGACCACAAACACATCACAATGAGAGATGGGCATGAGGAAAAAACAAACTAGTGTCAATGAGCACAGGCCCACTGGTGACTTACTCTGCCTGACCAGCCCTCCTCTCTGCAGAGCCTGGGAAGCAGGAGCAACTGCAAGTGGCAGAGCCCACTACACTTCCACACAAACTCCTGGCACAGCAATATCCCAAGCAATGGCTGGGCACTGCCACACCACTCAAGCACTCAGAGAAAGAAGATGTGCAACCACTTCATCCCAAATCACACTGTATGCTGTGAGGAGAGCTGCAGCCTTCCTCCTTCTGTGCTCTTTCTCATGGCTCTGCTTTGACGTGTACCCAGCACTCCAAAATGTACTTGCCTCACAGACATTTTATTGTAACACATGTGCTCTATTTGAAAGCTGTTTCCTGCTAAGAACTAAATTTATACAGTACATATGTGTATATATATGTGCATGTGTATGCACACAACTCCAGGGCTTCAACTCTGCATATGGCTGTAACCGATATATTTTATTGCCATTAAAACCCACGCATGACCATCTTTATGTCTCCTTTCAAGGCAGCCTGTGGGCTGAGTTGGGTGGTCTCAGCACACACCTGTGAGGTAAAGCAGGGCCCAGATCCCCCCTCACCCTGGCTACGGGGGATACGTCTGTCTCCCACCACGGATAACTTGGGCAGACCCTCACTCTGAGGCACCACATCCAGCACCCACCAAAGCTCTGCCTGCACCGACTCTACAACCACCCCCTGCCCTAAGTGGGCAGCTATTGTGGCGGTGAAGCACCGCAGTCCCCCCACCCCCGCTCTCCCCTCCCGCGTTGGGCCTTTCCCGGCTGGGCCGCGCCGGGCCCCAACAAAGGCGGCCGCCGGCGGGGCCGTCGCGATGGCAACGCGGCCGCCATGGCAGCTGGGGCCCGGATTAGCGGCTCACAAAGCCGCCCCGCAGCGCTCCGTGCCCGCGGCCTGTGATGGGCTTCGGGAGGGCACCCAACGGGGGCCGCCGGCACCCCAGCACAGGCGAATCGGCATTCCCCAGGGATTCATCACCTTGTTCCAACCCCGCGGCCCTGTGCAGGGACATTTTCCAGCAGGTTGCTGCAAGACCCTCCAACCTGGCCTTGAACCTGCCCCTAGGTGGGGCAGCCACAGGTTCTCTGGGCAGCCCGTGCCACGGCCTCGCCAGCCTCACAGGGAGGAACTTCATCCTAAGAGCCAATCTAAACCTACTCTCTCTCTCTCTCTTTCAGTTTGAAGCCATTCCCCCTTGTCATGTCACTACATGCTCTTGTAAATGATCGCCCCCAGGAACCTGGTGCCTTGAGCTAGAGGAATCAAGACAGGATGACTTGGTCCCATCTTACTAGGTCCTAGGTGTTCTTATGCCTTCCCTAAATAAGAAGGGGAAAAAAGAGGAGTGATTTTTTGGCACGCCTTCTGTCTGGGCTAAAATGTATTTTTCAAATGCATCTATCCTAATTTAAAGACCTTAAGTGGTGGCAAATCTGAGACACACTCAGGCTTGTGGCCTCAGGGTGACATACAAACCTTCATGCAAAAGCCATCCACTGGACTCCCCTGTCCTGAGAAGCAGAGCATGATCTCCCCCTGAAGCCAACATCCAAACTGAGCTTGCCACTGCATTCTCAACAATTGACTAAAAATCACCCCTGGGACCCTGGCACCTTGAGCTTCAGGAAATCAAGACAGGATGACTTGGTGCTCTCAGCTCTCTCCTCTCTAGATCTTAAGTGTTCCTGTGCCTTCCCTGGACAGGCAGGAGAAAAGAGGAACAATTTTTTGTCCTGCCAGGTGCTAATAAACTGTGATGCCACTTGGAAGAAGAGTGAACAGAGTTCACTCAGAGAAAGCCCTTTCCTCAGAGGGTAAGTCCCCTAAAGAAATACTTTAAAAGGGCATCCTCAACAGTTCCTTTTCACACAGTCCCAATACAATTCCAGAAGTAGTACTAGACCCAAATTACAGGAGAAAGTCTGCCTGAAAAAAACATTTTCTGAGTTGAAGATACCATGACTGAAGCTTCAGCACCTCTCATTTAATGGTGCCATAATCACAAATGATCCATCCAGCCTTGGCCAAAATACCTGGGGGTTTTCAGAGGTTTAATTCCACTCTAATATATTTCAATTTTCGTATTTCATTCTTAGTTATCTGTTATGGGGAAGCCAATGACATCCTCATGCAGATTTAATAAAATAGTAATTTCCAATACCAGTTTGATAGGAAATGTTGGATGCACTTTCACAAAGGTAGATTTTGAATGCTGTAAATATTCAAGCAGAGGGTTTGTGGAGATGGACATCTTCCACCTGAAGTGCAAATAAAAATGTCTGAGCTGGTCCTAGAAGGAATCACAGCAACACATTTGTAATAAAGTTAGGCAGAAAAATAGTAACTGTTGAGACAGCTTCCATATGCAAAATAGAAACCAAACTATCTAGAAAGCACTCAGCCATCCTGTCAACAGACAGACAGCATGAACAGCCCTGTGAGGTTCTCCCAGCTGCACAAACAGGACAGGCCAATTCCAGGGAGGAGGATGCATGGACAGAGAGGCTGGCTCCAGGGAGCAGGTGTGCTGTGCCATTCAGACCCTTCTTACCCCACTCTGGAGACCCACTGGCAGAACTCTGGGAATGAGACTTGGCCAAGGGGACAGAGCCTGCTCCATGCCACAGGAGAGCAGAACAGCCCGTCCAGGTGTCCTTGCCCGCTCTCACACAGGCACCTGGCAAATATCAGGTGAACCCCAGAAGACCTGAATGACCATTACTGCTAGAGTGGTTTTGGCTGTGTGCCTACCAGATGCAGAGCACAGAGAACCCTTTGTTCCAGAGGCATTGTTACCACAGGCCAAACTGCCTACTGCCACAAGAGAGGTGATCAGATTCCCCTTCTCCTCCCCTCCCCATCTGTTCAAGGCAACCATGTTATGTGTGAGAATTTACATAAATTGCCCTCTGATCTGTGGAAGAAAATCCAAAATCCAGTTTGGAAATCCACAGCAGGTTGACAAGTAGCTTTGATCCCTGAAATTTCCAGAGAGCGGCAGATTAAGGATTAATTAATTAACATTCTCCCAATCCAAAGTGAGGAAAATCATGGCCACTGTAAGCACAGAAACAAGTCTTCCTTAAAGACATTTGCCATCAGTATCTGAAGGTTTTCCCATTAGTCAGCAGGGAAAACTCATACACCTAAGTCAACCACCCCATTCCTCTGGCAGGAGTACATGAATAGGCATTTGTGACAGACCTACAGACCCGCATCTGATCCAGCACCTCAGATACTGTGATTTTCCCTCATGGCAACAGTAACAGCCATCACCCCAGTGAGACCTCAGGACCTCTCAGGTCCAGAATTTGGATGGAGTATTAGATGGCAGCCTAAAGGTCACAATCCTCCTCAGACCCCAGATCTTTTTTCTTGTTTGCTTCCAGGGTATTTTTAGAGAGGAGATCTCTCTCTCTCTGGGCAAGAGCTGCCTCACAGAGAGGCTGAGCTTTCATGACCAACTCATCCACACACAATTACCTCAGGCCCAGTGAGAGATGCAGACTGGTTTTAAGCACCCTTGGTGCTGCAACTGATTAGTGAGTCATGCAAAGACGTCACTGTGAATGTATTTCCTGCACTGCTGCTTCAACAAATGTAAAAGCACACAACAAAACCATGAGTTCCAAAACCTGATTTGGGTGCAGGCCCCTATTTCTTTCAGGACCTCTGCACTTCCAGTTTCTGTTCAGATCAGCTTCTCTCCTGATGACAAACAAAAGACCAGCTGCATCAAGTTAGAGCAGAGCTCTGCTTTGCCCAAAACCTCCCAAGATACCAACCAACAGACAACTTTGGAAGTACATAAGAGTAAGGCAAGGATATTACCACAGAGCTCAGAACACCACATCCCCATCCAAGCTATTTGGTATTTGGAGATTTTCTGAATTCACAGGGGTGTCTATGTATGTTAAAAGACCTTTCATGAATTTGCCCAATACTTTTGGAGCCTATGTAAATTTTAGCAATAACATCCTGCAGCAAAGATTTCCCAGTTTAGATATGCTCCATGAAAAAATTACTTTATTTGTTCTAACCCTCCTCCTATCTTGCAATTTATATGACTTTCTCTACCACAAAACTTTATCAGACCAACTCTTGCATTAGAAAGATGATCTGAGTTTTTTCAGTTTTGATTTGAAACAAATAACCTCTCTTACAAGATCAGAGACCCAACAGTCCAAAGAAATTACTCTGATGGACAACTCCTTTTCCTCCCCAAAAATAATACAGAACAACATGTTCCCACAGGTCGAAGTAGCAAAGGAGGAAGCTGCAACTTGAGCTCCTCTGGCATTCTCATACATGTTGAACTAGACAGAAGACTAGCTGTGCCTGAGGTGGTAGCTGCAAGACACCTTCCTCCTCCCTTTCTGTTGCAGGTTTCAGTGAGGGTGGTAGCCTGAATCTAGAGAAGCTGTTGAAATAATTCCTTTTGCTGTCTAAAGATCTTCAACACCATCCAACTTAAGCCAAAGTACTTGGCTACACATACTGTGAATGAAAGTCTTTCCAGGACTTCTGTCCTACAGGTGAAATAATACTCTCTTTAGAAAGCATGTGCATGGCCCAAGCTTGGATCTCAGAGAGATTCAGGTTTTGGAACCAGAGAGGTGTTTCCTAGAGATCCTGCTATGCTCAAAGCCCTCACAGCTGCACCTGACAAACCACAGCCAGCTTGAGATCACTTTTCACTCTCTTCTCCATACTTAAAAAAAAACCAAAAAAACATCATTGTATTGTCTTTCTCAGGAAAACAGCAGCCCATATATTTTAGTCAGAGTTTTGGAAGAGAAAAAACCCCAAAGTGATTCCTCTTTGAAGCAGAGACACGCTGTATTAGGGATCCTCTTTGAAGCTTCACCTTTTGTGCCTGTTAAAAACAAGTATTTTGATATGAAGAACTGGGGTGCCAGCCTCTCCCTCTCTTGCTTTATCACTAAGTAATACTCACGGATTTCCTTTTCACACATTTTCACTTTTTTTTTGCCACTTCCATTTTACAAAATTGAGAGAAGGTTTTGGACACAGCAAGGAAAGAAAACAAAACAAAAATAAGAGAATAAGCAGAAATGCCAAAATGGAAAAATCACATCTGGGACTTTTGTCTAATGAAATAGAAAACCACTTCCTTTGCAGCCCAACTAAACTTCCATTTTTTTCCTGCTAATGGACGTAGGAGGTGTGCTGCTTCTGACCTGAGATGCACTGACACCAACCACCTTGGTAGGCTTGTGAGCTGCAGTTCAGGGATTTGAACTGGAGAGAACATTATGATAATCTAATTTGACCTCATCTGTTCTGCAGGCCATAGCATTTCCTCTTGTAATTCCTTCAGCATGTACATGCTTTCTGTCTGGGCTAAAATGTATTTTTCAAATGCATCTATCCTAATTTAAAGACCTTAAGTGGTGGCAAATCTGAGACACACTCAGGCTTGTGGCCTCAGGGTGACATACAAACCTTCATGCAAAAGCCATCCACTGGACTCCCCTGTCCTGAGAAGCAGAGCATGATCTCCCCCTGAAGCCAACATCCAAACTGAACTTGCCACTGCATTCTCAACAATTGACTAAAAAATCACCCCTGGGACCCTGGCACCTTGAGCTTGAGCAATCAAGACAGGATGACCTGGTGGTCTTGGCTTGCTCCTCTCTAGATCCCAAGTGTTCCTGTGCCTTCCCTGGACAGGCAGGAGAAAAGAGGAACAATTTTTGTCCTGCCACGTCCTAGGTAACTGTGGGGCCACTTCAAAGAGAAGGGAATAGTTACAAAGCTCTTTCCTAATAGGGTAAGTTCTCTAAAGAAATGTTTTCAAAGAGCATCCTCAACAGTTCCTTTCACACAGTCCTGATACAATTCCAGAAGCTGTACTGGACCGAAAGGACTTGGAAAGTCTTAATGAAAAAACATTTTCTGAGATGAGGATACCATGACTGGAGCTTCAGCATCTCTCACTTAAAGATACCATAAATCAAAGAGATGAAGACCACTCACGGTGTCTGGGACACCTGTAAAGACAGGATTCAAGGAGACCTCTGGAATCTGGGAGGCCCCAGAACATCAGAAAAAGTGACCAAAAGAGATTGTGCATCAAAATCATGTTTTCCATGAGTCACAGCTGAAACTGAAGGCAACAGGCTTAGCCCTACAACCCATACAACAGCACATTCAGAGCTCAGAACTCCAGAGGTGAAGGCCACAAGGCTTTCCTCTGAAATGCACTTTCCCATTGATCCCGCCCATCAGCCATACCAAGCTCTCTACTATAGAGAATCTCTCAGGAAACAATTCTCCTAGCCATGGGTGAATTATTTGAGGCTCAGTCTGGAAGATGGTTACAGGCCAGAATGATGCTTTACACAAGAGCTCTGAAGAGTCTCTCAGCTGAAGTGAACAGATGAGTCAGAAAATTGCTCTGAAAATAGCAAGTCAATCTGACCAGCCCTAACATCTCCCCATGGAACCTCCCCAGAGCCAAGGGGACAACTGCTCCAGCCTCACACAGACTTGAAGCTCTGTGGATGTTGTCCAGGACACTGGTTCTTCAGAAATGAATCACTGTGCAGAACTCTCCCTCCTGCCCACTCCAGAAAACAGTCTCACACAACCACTCCTTGCCAGTCACCTGATGTCAGAACACCTTGCAGCACACAACCTTTAAAAAAAAGAAACATAACAGCACCCCAAAAGAGCTGGAAAGGACTGCTCAGACTAGAGCAACTGTAACTGCCTGTAAACTGAGTGCCTGTGACACGCTTCTTTGAATTAGCAGGGGTACAGTCAAGGTTAAAAGGGGATTATGCCAAAGACAATTTGTTTTCCTATCAAACACATCCATCAGCAGCACAGGACAACTTGCAAATCGAACAGCCTTCAGACTGCACAGACACATGAACACCACCACTTTTAGTGGTGGCACCCTTGAGAATACCATGCAAAAGCTCTTGGAGACACAACAGAGTTTGCCTATTTCTTACAGAAAATGAAACCACACAGAGCTACCAACTGGCAAACATGAGGATATCCGACCACTTTCTCTTAGAAGTGAACAGAGTCCCACTTTGCACACCAGGAGATGCAAGTTTGGCTTCAGAAGCTGAACGAAAGTTCTGAGCAGATACTTGTCTCAAACTTTCTGCCCAAAATTTTCAGCAATATTGCAAATCTGGTTACAAAACTCCCTTTCCTTTCACTAATTAGTGTGCCTTAACATGACATCACCCTTTTGCAGGAAATTTCAAAAGAAAATTAATACCAAGCCTTCACCCCCACACTGCAGTTTCCATGGTACTTCCCTCCATGACCATGATTCCATCAGCAATGTTCTGGCTGGGTCACCACCCACCAAACCACTCCTAACTGGGCAGAAAGGTTCCAAGAGCTGCAGAATCCAACACTTCCTGCCCCAAAGACCAAACCTATGCACAACTCCACTGAACAACAGTGAAACAGTCACAATGCCCTGCCCACAGAGGTGACCACACTCGGCACTTGGGTACGATGATCCCCTTCAGTTCCTAATCCCATTAAAAATCTTGGGATCCTTCAGTCTAATCCTGCTGATATCACTCCTGGAGATGGTGACAACCTCCTCAGCTGAAAGGTCACCACTGAGCTCCCTTCAATCCTCAGATTCAGTCCAGTCTCATAATTCACACACCTGGCTGTCATGGACCATGGCACAAGCGAGTTCCAGCCACAGCAGCCCACCCTTCCCTGAGCCACCACCAGCCACAGAGGAGCCAGACCAACACAAGGGACAGCCTTAGTGCCAAACTTTCTTCAACTATACAAAACTTACACCACCACTTGCACAAGACTCAGCAGAAGTTTCAGGACCAAAAGACTTATTTTTAATAAAGGATTATTGAAAAATAAATCACAAGGTTTTGAGTTAGAAACAGGCCAAAATCAGAGGTTTGATAAAGCAGCCATTCTGTTAGGAGTGTCTACAAACCTTCCTCCAGCATTTGAACAAACTGCAAATCTGTGAGCCACGAGAGGCTTCTGGATAGGGAAAAATTTCCCATAGCTGAGGTCCTAGCAACTCTGGGAACAAGGATAAACTCTGTTTCAAATCACCACAGGGCAGGAGTCACTGGCTGTAGCCCCTACAAGGACATTACAGCCAGCCAGCATCTGTAACTGACCTTTAATCTACTTAACCCTTGCAAAAGACTCAAGATTCTAATCCCGCCCCCAGAAAAGTTCAGAAAACTCCTTTTGCCCCAGAAGCAACAGCTTTGATCCAACATCACTCGAGAGACTTACCTTCCCAAACTGCTCGAAATATTGTTTCACATCCTCCACAGTAGTGTTCACAGACAGACCACCCACAAATATCTTCTTCGTTCGGGTCACCATCTGGAAAAGGGAAGGACAGGAATTCACCAAATAAACCCAGAGCAAGCATAGAACAAGACTCAAAAGGCCACTAACTCCCCTCTGCTGCTGGGAAGCACTTTTCCCTTTGCTGCAGCTCAGCTTCCAACTTCTTGAAGCCCTCTGGCCAAACACAGCTGGCAGATCTGTCCCACACCAGATTCATGCTCTTGTCATCACAGAGCCCACCACACGTGCCAGCACCTGGCCACCACCTCCTCGTCAGACAATTACCAGCCTCTTCCCTCACCAACCTGCCACCACTCCCTTGGCACTGTGACACCACCCCAAATGTGTGGGGCACAGCTGTCCCTTCCCCAGCCCTGCCACTTTGCACAGCCAGCCTCTTCCAGGCAACCCCAGAGGTACCTGCTCTGCTCCCAGGGTGGCAGGAAGCCTGCCATCACAGGCAGGTTCCCCAGGCTTTGCCCTCCCACCCCACAAATTGCACAGCCTTCCAGTCTGAAATGGAATAAGCTTCATTTCACTACCATTCTCCAAGCACTTAAATGAAGCCCAGCCAACACCCAGTTAAATTGCTTTTTTGCCTCTGCAAGAAGGTAAAGACAAGATCCCTCTGCCACTTGTCACTGATACAGCTGGGACAAGGAAGAAAACTAACTACCCTGAGAGGGGCCATGGCTGCCAGGCTGAGGCACACCGACATCCTTTGAACCAGCTCTCCAGCTGCATCCTCCCCTTAGCTGCTTGGCTACACCCCTGCTCTCAGAGGAACACATGGTCCTAATTACCCCAAGGAGCATAGGGCTAATCCGCAGCAATTCCCTGGCTTGGAGAGCAGCCCGTTCTAACACTAAAGCACCTTCTGTCACCAAACTGCTTAATGGAATTAACCCAATTCCTACCATGTGCTTCCTGGCTCCAGTTACTTGGGATACCTGCTCACCAATTGTTCTCAGTGCCTGAACCCCTTACTTCCCTCCCAGCACCAGTCTCCTCTTTCCTCTCTGCTTCTCAACACAGCTTCTCCCCAGCTCTTTCACCCCGAACAGCACTTGGAATACAGACTCTAAACTTTAAAACTCACATCCAAGAGCCAAGTTAAAGAAAGACACAAAGTCTAAAGGCAATCTCCAGCATACTGCTGGCTCCTCAGCTAAAAGTTTCTAGCTGCACACCCGGAAAAAGTTCCTGCCACTGTGCATTTTAATGCCAGAGCCTCTTGTAGGTAAAATCCAACACCAAACTCCTTTTGCCTTTTCCAGTGCTGAAGCACACAAGGGCATTTCACAAAGTGAAATCCTTCTCCCCTTCCCTGCCATACACCTATTCATCACACACAGGTGCACACACACAACACTCTTCCACCTGAGTCACATCACAGCATGGAGCTGTTCCATAGCTCCAAGGGCCTGGAACTTCTAAGCATTGTCTGCAACCTTAGAAGGACTAAGGTCATCCTGGGCAGCATTTAATCCACCATCTCTGTCTAGCGCTTCCTGAAGTACAACCAAGGGGCCACCTGGTTCCTCAGTGCCATGCGAACTCCCAGCACTGCGCTCCAGGTGAGTCCTGAGCAAACCCCAGTGAGCAACTCTGTTACATGCACTGCCACCTTGCACAGAAGAAAAAGGTTCACCACCACAAATTTTGACCCTTGTGGCACAAGGGCTGCCCACAGTGCTTACCTTGGGCTGTGCTCGGCGAGGGAACGCTACCTTCGGGTCAATCTGAAAGAGATGTAGGGAAGAACAGGTGAACACACTTTTCCTGCCTATTTACAGACACACGGTTTCCTCCATGTGTGCAGCTGTCTCAGCCCATGTGGCACCTTGGTAAAAACCTAAAGAATCTACCTGAGGTTCATAAAATGAAGCTGGCTGCAGACATCTTTCCCTCTTGGTAAGGTGTAACCCAGGGAGACTACAAGTCCCAGCATGCCGTGGTCCATTTCCAGCTGAGCACTGGGCAGATGCACTGAGAGCCCATCACATGCTGGGATTAACAGGCTGGGCTGCACCCTCCCGCTTGGCCAGCCCCTGGGTGCCTTGCATCACCAGCCTCATATTAAAAGTGATTTCTTTTGCCTTTTTTGCTCTCACCCTTCACTCTTCCTACAACTACAAGAGTTCATCTGGGTAGTAAAAGGACAGAAAAGAAGCAGTGCACAAACCCCCAAACATTTCATCCCTTCAAACACAGACTGAAGAGCAGACAAAAAGAAGCAATAAAAGAGCAGACAGGATGGCACAAATTAACCCGAGGAGCCCAGGCCAGGCGGCTGCAGAGGCTGCGGCTGCAGGGATCGTGCTGCCCCTCTCCCCAGGCTGCGCTGCACACAAAGCCGTGATGCCTCCCTCCCCTCCCTCCCTCCGCGGGCTGAGCCTCCATTGTGCCTGTTCAGCTTCCCTATAAACCTGCTGCTGCCCGGAGCAGCCGGCCCCGCGCCGCCATCCAGGTGCCGCGTGTTCTGCCGGGCTCAGCATGGATGAGCGTGTGCCCACATCGGCCTCACACCACCACCAGCACCACCACAAAAGCTGGGACAACACTACTGCAGCTGCAAGCCAAACACCCACAAAGCCTTCTCTCCTCCTCAGCCACTTCTTTCTTTATAGCCTATTTTTACAGTAACTCCTGTAAAGTTACATCACATCAGGGATGATCCAGACCTACAAATCAGCTTACAAAGACCTGTGGTAAAGGCAGGTTTGGCTCATCCCCACGCTTGGACAGGCTGCAGCTGGGAGGGCAGCCTGGAGCATTGTCCCATCAGCCCAGCAGCTCCAACAGCCCAAAAGGAAGCTGTGTTTCTCCAGCTCCTCTCACTGCTTTGTTCAGCTTTCCAGCCTGGCTGCCCTCCCGTCCTGCATCCTTTTACTCGTCTCACAGCCCCGGAGCTTGGCCCCCCTGTGCCCTTCCACCAGCTCCTCTCACTGCCTTCCCCACCTCCATCCTGACTCACAGCTTACAACATAAATAAACTCAGCACGTAGGTAAACACAGGCAAAACTGAAGAGCACAAATAAATTCAAAAATAAACCTCGTTCCCCAAGCTCCAAGCACCAGCAGATTAGCATACCCTCCAGTGCCTCCCTGGGGCATCGGAACCATCCATGCACTCCTCTCCCCAGGCACACCCCCCCTCCCCACTGCTTCCTGGCTAGTACAGACACCCACAGCGAATTCTGAGGACAGGGGACTGCAGGAGAACAGGAGGTTGATGGCAGATAATAAGCAAAAACAATAATCTACTGTCTTTTACTTCTCAGCCAGTGTCATTCAGCTCCTGCCAATAAGATGCTTTCATACTCAGCAATGCTAAGCTCAGCCTCATTTTCTCATTACCCTGAGTGTGATCAACTGGGCAGAGATAACGTGTCCTCCTGGCTGGAGAGAGCAGGCAGTCATTTCACAAATTCTTCTGCACAACCAGCTATTGTTGCAGGTAGAGGGAGGCTGGGGTGACTGATTGCAGGCACAGCCTGGGAACATGCAGAGGGGAGCGAGTTCGGTGCCGGACTCAAGTTACCCAAACTGGACTGCTACTTGGCTGCTGGAGTCTTTCCTAATTAAAGCAAAGGCACCGGTACCTTATTCCCTCATTTCTGGTGTTAAAACAAATAGCCCTGGAGGAGTTGTGTTTCAGTGTCACCCACTGACGTAATGGATCCTTTTTACAGATCCAGATAGAAATCTGCTAAGAGCATTCAGAACTGCTCAGATTGTATCCAAAAAAACAAAACCCCAGATCAGGCTGCAGTGAATGGAAGTCACCTGAGCTCAAACTGCTTCCAGTTCACCCCACAAGACTTTGGTAATGAGGAATCCCACTGAAGTTGCAAGTGTACCAATAGCCCAGCCAGGTCCTTAGTAATGCTCTTCAGGCCACCTACAGCCCCATTTCATAGCCCAGATCTCGTAACTGCTGTGTTAGCCTAGCTAGTATCAGTGTCCGAAAGCACAGGGAAGGCTGGAAAGGACCTGCCAGACGTCAGGTCCGGGTTTGTTCTTTCATTGTACCTCTGTCACTACCTCTGCCCTACTGGTCTGCACTGCAGGGGAGCTGCAGATCACTCCCTCCACCACAAAAGACAAACCCAGCAAAAACTCAACAACGGCAACAAAGAAACGACGGGATGACCCAGCACTGCCAAGTGCTCTTCCCAGAGTGCGGAAAGAAGCAGCTCAAGGCAGCGGCCAGCTGCAGCTTTACATAGTCACGCAAATCTTTTACCTTGAGATTGTAAAGCCAATTCTCATATCAAGTATTTTCAAAAATAACCCTGTAGTCTACTATCTAGCTTACAAACAAAGAGGAGTCTGAAAAGAACAAGGCTGCCTCGAAGAATTGGGCCAACTGCCTTCATTACGGTAGGAAGAATCAGAAGACAATGAAGCAACAAGTTGAGCAGACACTGTCTATCAAATACTGTTTGCCAGGAGACACCAAGCCCCATGAGAAGGCTGTCCTTACAGGACACTAGGCCTTTTCCTGCAAAGTTTCATAAAACTCTAAATTAAGATTTAGATGAGTTTGTGTCATTTAACCCATGACTCACAGCAAAGCCTTTCACCTCAGCAGGGAAAAGGCATATGGAGGCCCCATGTGCTCCCCTAAGATCAGCCTCTCACGAGGCAAAACACCCCAAAACATCTGACCCAGCTGAAAACTGCACCAAACAAAAAACAGGAACGAAGGGGGAAGAGGACCAAAGTTCCTAACAAAGAAGGCCTGGCGAAACTGTCCCCACTCTCTGTGCCGTGCCGGTGGGGCGAGCGGAGCAGATGCAGCAGGGAATTTCAATGGCTGGCTGGTCCCCGCGCCACGAGGCCCTTCTGTTCTCCTGCAGCACCCACCGTCCCTCCCTGCCCGCGTGGGCTGCACCCTGGGCTCGCAGCGCCTTCGCACAGCCGGCAGCAGTGGCTTGGGGAGGAGAATGGACAGCAAGGATTTCAGCTCGCTCCCAGCCCTGAAACACTTCCAGGATTAGTGCTACAACCAACATCCATCATTTGCCTTTTCAAGAGGGGTCTTTGCCAGCCCGCAGACTCATGACAGGACTAGCTGATCAGACACTGTGTTTACATAGGCTAGTGAAAAAAAAAAAAAAGAAAAAGAAAACTCTGGGCCCTCCTCAAAAGACATTACTGTAAACCCCCCCCCCCCCCAGCAAAATTCACATCTTCACATCACTCCTGGAAGGAGGAGGGCCAGGAGTCCTGGGGACCAAGCCTCAGCCAGGAAGGCTGGGGTGGGTTTAACCAGGAGCTCCTGTGGGGAGGAAGGACCTGTGCACATCAAAGGGAGCAATCCAGGCAGTTAAACAGGAACAGACATAAATCTTGCTGCAACTCATGCTGTAAACCCTAAGAAAGAGGGTCTCACTCTCCCGCCCTCTCCTTCTGCCAAGATAAAGACTAGGACGCCTGGGCCACGCACTGCAAGAAATAAAACTCTGCAGTTGGACTCCTCAGCAGCCCTTGCCTAGAGCCAGAACATGCCCCCTCACCATGCCATCCCCTTGCAGCCCCCGCCACTCCCCCGTCCCTACCCTCACCTTCACCCCAGGGCAGCAATAAGGAAAAGGAATTCAGGGGAAGGCAAGTCACTGAAACTAAAGAGAAGGGACCTCCCACTCAGACATCTCACTCCCACCCCTCAAAACAGTCGGCACATCTCCTGAGCACCACAGATTCACAAGGCAGTACCTGCCACCTTATGCCACTAGTCCAATGAGCCACCAAATCTTTCTGCTGGCCCACTTGGGCGCCCTCATCACCCAAACTTGCAAAGTGAGGGCTGTAGCCGCAGTCACTCGAAGAAGCTGGTGGTAGCCCACACAGGCAGACACTGGCCACACTTGGAGACAATAAAGTCCTGAACCTCCATGACCATTACAAAAACTTCACCTAGGGAAACCACAAGAGAGTCTCTTGGGTGCACAGAATGAGGGCTCTCTGCCAGGGGATGCACAGGCCACCATGGCCAGGGAAGCAGGGCCTGGGCACTGGGGAACAGCACCCCTAAGGAGGGATCAGTGCAGCTTCCCTCTCTCGGAACGCAGACACGTCTTATTTCCTGGGGCAAATCCTCATCCCAAACGTGTTCAGATGTCCCAGTTTTGAGAGGGCTACAGTCACTGCCGGGATGGGCCTTGGGATGGGCCTTACAACCAACAAGCGAGAAGAAAACCATCACCAGGATCCACAGACCCACATCAGGAATCGGCACACGGTGAGCCCTGTGCTTGGGCGGCAGCTAGGCTACCCGCCGGCAAGTGAGACAGAGAAGGGAACGATCGATCCGTATCAGGAATCAATAGTTTACAACCTCTAACTGGAAATCAAACACTACAATCGACGGCTGCTCCGAGCACAGCCGTTCCGCCGGTAAATGCACCCCTGAGATGAGAGAAGTCATCTCACCGTCTTGGAGTCCAGTTCATGTCTGGATTGGGCCAGGACCTTGTCGACGCCAGCCTGGTCCATGAACGTGACGAACCCGAAGCCCCTGAGCCCCGCAGCCCGGGCAGAAGAGGGGATGCGGAGAGAAGAGAGAAAGTTGGTTAAAGTGGCGGTCGGGCCGCGGCGGGGGCGAAGGGAGGCGCGGGCCCGGCCTCTCACCTGGATCTCTTTGTCAGTGGGTCTCGCATCACCAGGCACTCCTTCACCTCGCCGAACTGGCTGAAGTACTCCCGCAAGCCCTCTGCAAGTACAGCACCCACCGTGGGTGTCCCGTCCCGTCCCGGCCTCGCCGCAACCCCCCCGGGCTCAGCCCCAGCTCCGCCACCCCCGGCCCCGGCGGCAGGTGCGGGGCCCCGCGACGCTCACCTTGCGTGGTCTGCCAGCTCAGTCCCCCGATGAACATTTTGCTGCGGGAGGAAGGGGAGAGCCGTGAGCGGGGCCGCGCCGGGGGGCCGCGGCACCCCGCGGGGGTGGCGGCAGCGGCAGCGGGGCCGCGCGGGGAGGGGAGGGCGCGGATCGGCCATGTTGGCAGCGGCACCGCCGCCGCTGCTGCCTCCGCCACCGCCGCGCCTGCCCGGGCCGGGCGGCCGGGGCCGGGGGAGGGGGCGGCCGCGGCCGGACCGGGGGGGGCGGTGGGGGTGGCCGGTGGCGGCCGCTGCGGAGGTACCAGGGGTCGTGCGGGGAGTCCGGGGAGGCGAGGCCGGGCTGGCTGCCGTCTGTCTCCATTCGGACCTCTTCTCCCTGCGAGGAGCGGCGCCGCACTCCCGGGGCAGATGAGCGCTGGAAAAGGGGCCGGACGGACAGGCCATGCTGCCCCCTCCCCCGACCCCTCTCCGCCGGGCGGGGAGGGAGCGAGGGAGGAGGGCCCGGCGGGCACAACCTGCCCGGCTCCTCCCACCCCCGCCGGCCCGCCGGCCGCCCTGCGCATAAAACCCGCCGGCGGCACCGGGGCCGAGTGCCGGGAGCCGCGCCCGCACCGCGCTGGGGGAGAGCGCCCGACTCCGGGCTCGGCGGCGGCAGGAGCAGCCCCGGAGCTCGCAGCCGCTTTGTCCCTGGTCGCGCTGCCCGCACCTGCCCCGGGGCGGTGGACAAAGGGCGACGGAGCGAGGCCCGGCCCGGTGCGCTCGGGCTCGCTGCGGCGGACCCCGGAGACCCCGGCCCTGTTCCTCCCGGTGTTTCGCCGCCGCCGAGGGCGCTTCCAGGTCGGGACTGCCCTGCTCACCCCGGGATCCCGACCGGCCAGCGGGGAGTCGAGGCGCCTTCTCGGAGCCCTGGTACCTCCGTGTCCCCTGGCAACCCACGGGGACCCTGCAGGGGTCAGGGGCTTCCCGGCCTCGCTGCTTGCTGCCCCGCACGGCTGTGCCCAGGCTGCAGGACCCGGGGCAGAGCTGCTGCCGGGCACCGCGGAGCCCCGTAGAGCCCCGCAGCACCAGGTATGCACAGCCCGGCCGCTCTTCTCTGCCCGCGGCTCACCGGGAAGGGGGTAGGCTGGTCCCCAAGGCACCGCGCAGTTTCTTACTCATTCAGGCTGACAGACTCGTGCCGAGCTTCATTCGAGTTCCGCTGCCACACAAGTTCATTCACATGCTGCTTCTCGAGCAGGTCTGTGCACTCTGCCTCTGCTTTTGGGCAACCTAGCCCGGGTGGCTGGAGGAGCTCAGAAAGGAACAAATGAAATACCTGTAAAGTTGGAATCAAGAGGAGAGCTGAAACTTTGTCTGACTGTACCAAGCATCTCTCTGGGAGAAGGCACTTGTTTGCATCTGTGGCATATCAGAACAGAGCAGTGCTCAAAACCTCTGGTCACAGTGCTGTGACCCCTTCTCATGTCAAGAGGGTATCACTGGATTCCAGGCATGTGCTACTGTGATGCCAAATACTTCCCACAGGCATCCCTGGCTCTGCTCCTTCCAGTATGGGTCCCCCTGTACCCTCTCACTGCCTAAAGCATGGTATTGACAGCTCAGGTCAGTGCCATCCTCATTTGAC
The DNA here is from genome assembly GCF_027477595.1 of Haemorhous mexicanus. Classification (NCBI taxonomy): domain Eukaryota; kingdom Metazoa; phylum Chordata; class Aves; order Passeriformes; family Fringillidae; genus Haemorhous; species Haemorhous mexicanus. Next base: position 3,676,827 of record NC_082359.1, on the reverse strand, counting down.
CTTTCTTCCCCTTCTCTCATGACTGTTCTTCCATGTCCCAATACAAATCCTTTCCTTCCTGGAGGGGAACCACTACACCTTTGTTACAACAATACTTTGCAACAGTATCTTTTGTTACATGGGCTGCAACTCTGAGTTAAATTCATCCTCCATGCCTATTAGCTCTGCCAAAGCACCATTCACCCACCCCATTTCCTGAGCTGGTTCAGGATCCTATCCTGAGTCCTGGCCCTGTGATTGGGCACTGCAACACACTCAACACCAGAGACTTCGTAGCTGCCCCTGGGAACTGAGCTATGCAGCATCCCAGCTCCTGCTTCCACCAGTCCAGGCTGAGCTGCTTCTCCAGAATAACCCATTCCTCATTCCACAGGGCTGAAGTCATCACTTTGGGTGGAGGTGCCCTGAGAGGCAGCAGGGCTGGTGCAGCAGGGAAATATAAATAATGACATGCAGAGGTGGTACTGCAGCTGGCAGTGACGGGCAGGAGTGCAGAGCCAGTGGAAGCAGCGGTGCTGGGGCAGCACCCCACCATCTCCCCTTGCACTTCCTGAGAAACCTGGACAAAGCTGGGCTACCAGAGCCACCACAGCTGCCTGCCACACTGCCCAAACTCAGTGATGTTTTGCCCCTTCCCAGAACCTGCTCTCTCCCATTTGGAGGGCAAATACTTTAAAGGGGGAACTAACTAAACATTTCAAGTCACCTGGCACAGGTTTTACGTTCCATTATTGCCCAACCTAGGCACACTACTAATGCTAATTAAGAACAAGAGAAAAAAAAAAAAAAAAAGAAACAAGAGCTCAGTGTTGGACTCACTAAAAGGTAACATCTCCTAGTTTGCTACCACTGCATTACTATAATTTTAAATGTGTTATTTTTAAGACAGTACAAGTTGAACACTCTGAGGGGCACTGTTAAAATGCTTCATTGTCTTTTTTTAATGTTTATTATTTTATTTACTTTTTCTCCACCAAAATAATATTGGAGAGGGGAGAACAGGATCAATGGGACTTAACATCTGTGAAGACCAAAGGAAAAAAAATGAGCCTTCGGGAAGATTTGGATGGAGGATGTGGTTGGACTTGCATCACTGGCAATGACACGGTAACATACCATGTAACTTATTCCAAGGTCGTTTCCAAAATATACACATGATATTTTGTATTTCCACCTTAGGACCCCCAAGCACTTTGTAAGTATCGATTCATTTATCTCTGTAATGCACAGGACAGTGGGTCTTGAAAAATCTGCTGATTAGTGACAGTAGGAAGCTTTCCTCACAGGGAAGTAAACATATAAAACATTCCAGGCCTTATGATTGGAAAGATGATCTGCCCAATATAAAATAATGCAGCATTGTATTCCTAGGGCTGTAGACAGACAGCTGTAGTGCCTCTGTGGCTGCTGCTGAGAGGTTGCCAAACACCAGTGAGATTAACAAAACTGCTCAGTTTTCTTGCTGCTATTCAGTGTCTCATGTGTGGTAGAGTGACACTATCAAAATCATGTCCACTTCCTGCTGAGGAGGATGATTGGCAAAGCTCTGCCCAGCACCAGTGGCAGACACTGGAGTTATTCATGGTGAGAGGGAGGTTCCAAAAAGTGGAGGTTAGGGGAGGGTCAGGGAGAGCAGCCGCCTCTTTTCCTCCCTCATCATATAAAGCTTAGGGAGAGATTGTCTTGGAGACCTGTCTCTTGTTGGGAGGTTTTGGCAGTCAGGAACCATGAAAAGTTTCGCTTTTCATTTACTTTGGACAGTTAATAAACAAATTTGAACTGGAATTGAAATGATTTTTGTAACACTTGCATTACAGTGCTGAAGATGCAAACCTGGAAGGTATTAACTGTGGCTCCACAGGCAGCCTGGGGGCATTGGCAGTGGCTTCTGGTGGTTCCCACGCCTGCTTTAGGAAGGATGCTGACCCTCTGGAAAGGCTGATGGCAAAACCCTGCTAGCCCATGCATGAGGCAGCCAGGGGTGTCTGCCTCGAAGGGAACCCACTGCTCCAGCAACTACCTGCCTGGCAGGAGCTGGCTTAGGGCAAGAGTCAGGCACACAGGCAGAGAGGAGCTATTTAGGGAAATTAAATTATTTAGATTCCACTCAGGTGGGGGGAGGGACAGAGTCAGCAATAGGAAGAGACAAATGACTGCAAATGCACCAAGGACTTCTTTAATTCATATAAGAAACCTCAGGGAGCAAGATTCATGGGGGTTTATATGGTGCAGAGCACTGAAGAACAGGATGGGTGGGAATACAGAAGAGGAACAGGGTGGCATGCAAGAGAAACATAGGTGTTAATAAAGAACAGGAGAAAGGGGATAGCAAGAGTAAATAGAGACAACTGGGATAACTGGAAAAGGAGTGAGGAAGGAAGGAGACCACCCCAATTACCACAAAGCAGCAAGAGGAATTGGAGCCTCACAGGGGAAAAAAGGGAAAGAAGTCTGCAGGGGATGAAAAATAAAGCATCAAGAGAACTTGCAGCATAGTAAATTCAGTGTAGGGATTCAGCATAAAATAGCAAACCCAGAGAGGTCTCTGAAGGACAGTAGGAGATTGCAGGCTTCCACCCGCTGTCCTGGAAATGATGGCTAAGGGAAAAATCAGAGAGCCCTGCCTGCTATTCTCCCTCTCTACAAACTCTAAAAACTACTATGTGGCGTCTAGTCTCCATGATCCTATCTAAATCAGTCCAGCAAATGAGGGAGGAAGCCCTGGCTGCTGAGCTCTAACACACGAGCTGTTCCATGCATGGAGTGTGCCCAGCACCGCAGGAGCCAGGTGCCACCTCTCTGCAGCTGCCTGCAAAGGACCCCCTCCCCAAGGAGCAGATGGAAACATTTTCATTTCCCATTAATTTATTTTTTTAAATACTCCAAAGACTGCATTTAAAGTGACAGAAAGCAACAATAGATTTGAAAAATGAGACCTCTCTCCTTGAAATTGCCCTGAGCTCCACCTTCCCTCTAACCTTTTAGAGTTTGTCTCAGCCTTCCATCAGGCACTGCTTTCTGCTGTGTCCTTTCTCCTACCTAACCCCTTCCCAGTCTTCACATCCAATGGAAAAGGGGCCTATCTTAGAGCATCCACTGTTAGGAAGCTCTTCCTCAGCTGAGAAGCAGAGCGTTGCTTCCCATTCTTCCCCTCCTCACCTGGAAGCTCAGAGCTTCCCATGGTGGGATACACAGGGACTCATTTCCCCACCATTAGAAAAGAGAGATGAGGATGGATACAAGAGATGTGCTAGGCTCTTTTAAAGAAGATTGATTAAATTGTTTCTAATGCTCAGTGATAAGGCAATAGGTTTAGTTGACACAGAAAGAGATAAATGTTAGATATCAGGAGAAACTAGCCACTATAAGGATGGCTAAAGATGGGAGAGGGGAGCCAGGAAAGCCAGGAATTCCCATTCATTAAAACTTTGAAGAATAAATTAAACAAATGTCAGTTTGGTGATTATATCCTGTTTTGTTCTGGCATATTGCATGCAAGATGGAGCCTAGAGAAGAGGAATAACAGAGAAATTTAAGGGCTTTGGTCCATGGGTTCATATCAGGGCAAGTGACAGTGCAGCATGGGCCCAGGCTGACCAAATACCACCAGACTGAGAAGACATTTGGGAAAGAGCTGGGTGAAGAGGGGTGACAGAAAAAGTTCTGAGTCAGGTTTGAGAGCTGCCAGACACCTTATACAAAAGGGATTTCCGTATTAACATTTTAACAAAGTATTAAAGTTCTGAATTCAAAACAAATTCCTGTATCCAAGTGGAAGAGGGGGCAGGGTGAGCCCCAAACACACCAGCAAAGCCAGCACACATTTGCAATGTCTCTGTGCAGGGACAGGGCTGGTGCCTGGCTGTCCAGTGTGCTGGGCCTCCAGCATCAGCTCCTCAGGCAGTGATGCTGCACTATCCTGCACCTGCACATCCTCTGCAGGTCTGACGCATGTGTGAATTATTAATCTGGGGATGGAGTCAGCACCATGTCAAGGACCTCTAAAATCTGCCTTAAAGAAGGTCGAGTCCAAGAGAATAGAGGAACAAGGGGAGAACAGGACTCAAGGGAAGGGCTGGATTCCCTGCTGAGATGCTTGCAGGAGGCAGAAATCTGGGTCCTGGTGCTGTCCCAGAGCAGCACCAGAAGGAAGCACTCAGAGGAGCAAACAGAGAACTTTTGGCTCAACATATGAACAGGAGCTGAGCAAGCAGAAGCTGTTTCTTCGTCCCCTCTCTTTCAGGATATAATCGATTTCCTACTCTGCTGTAGCACTCGCACTGGCTTTTAACTCTCCCATTTCTTCAAGACTTATTTTCTAATCTAAGATGATGGGACCTCTGCTCCACAAATCCCAATGGCACTTCTCAGAGGACGACATTATAGCATCCAGGTGCTATGATGGTGTAAAGTAACTGGGGCTGAGTAACTGTTAAACTTAACAGCACAACATTGAGAAGGTTGGCAGATTATTTGGAGGAAAGAACAGAAAAGAGAATCTTTAAAATCCAGGGTGCATGCTGGAGCTCCTGAGATGAGAAAGGTTCAGACCAAGGCAAGTATACAGGACAGAAATACACACTGTAAATCTTCCTAAGCAGCTCAGCCTGTCCTGGTTCCTCAAGGTTTTGCCAAGGTATTTTGTTTGTACTTGTCACATGACTTACAGCAGGCATCACATCCTAATCAAGACAGACACCAGTGTCTTCCCAGGCAAAGCTCCCATCCTCAGATTGCAGGAGAGGCTTAGCTGCTCTGTACACGTCACTGCTCCCTGAGCCTCCTCCCTGCTGAAGGGGAGAGGAGGCGAGGGGCTGCCAGGGTCCAGGTGCACTTGTGGTCAGTCATCTCTGCTCATTCTCCTGTTTGCTGTAGAACAGGCACATACTCACCCAGTGTGTGTTATACTCAGAACTGGTTTTCTACACCAGTGCACCCAGCACAGATGCTCTGGAGCAGGAGTGGTGTCCCCGGAGAGGAAGGGCTTCCCTCACCCCGGGGCACATCTTTACTCAGGCTTACAGGCTCCCAATCCTTCCAGGCCAGGGAATGTGAAATGAGATGGCTGTTACTAAATACTCAATTTTCAGCAACCTTCACCAGCTTTTAAATGTGTTTGGAACTAGAAGAGGCTCAAAATCTGTTCTTTGGTCCCAAGACACAGCGATTCCCCTACCCACACACCCTGCGAGCTGACCTCTTCTGAAGAGAAGCTCTCATTCTGCTCTGCTCAAAGTCTAGTGGGAAATACTTTGCTCATGCTGCTACTTGTCCATCCTTGCCCATCTTTTTCTCACTTTTCACAGCCTTAAAGCATTTATCTTTTCACGCCTTTGCCTGCTGTGGATTTCCCTCAAGGCTGATTTTGCTACCTTAGGGTCCTTATGCCATTTTCTTTTATCTGTGTTTTTTTGGTCTGGTTTGGGTTTTTTTGGGGGGAAGGGGGGGCGGTTTGTTGGTTTTTTTGAGGGGGTGGAGGGGGGCATATTTGGAGGTTTTTTGGGTTTTTGGTTTGTTGGGGTTTTTTTGGTTTCAGGCAGAAATTTCCCCACCTACCTCATGCCCATGCAGTTCCATGAGCTGAAGTAAACTGAGTCACTGACCCTTTTCCCACCAGGAGTAAGTAGTGATTCACAAACTGTATTCCTCAGAGCTCCCAGCTGGCTGGTGGCCAAGGCAGTGCAACTGGGCTAAGGACCAGCCCCCTCCAAAGTAGCTGGCCAAGGCATTATTTAACACAAGGCTAAGACAGACAACATGGAGATACTCCTTCAAAAGCAGGGACACAGAGGAGCAGCAGGAGACCTCACTCACAGTGGAGGTGTGAAATCTATACTGAAACCATCCCTTTAGTAAAAGTATGAATGAAACAGTAACCCCTACAATTCAAAGTTTCTGTCAGATAATTAATCAAAATGGAGAACAGTAACATTAAACATTTAAGTAATATTAGTATAGTAACATTAAAAAATGCTTAAGGCTCAGACAAAAATGTGTTTAAGATTTTAGTTCCATCTCCATGCCATATTCCCAATTATCCAATGAGCAATTCTGCACTCCTTTTTGCAGGAATGATCAGTGCCTTTTCAGAGACATCAGAATAAAGGACTCTCATGAGTTACACGTGAAATAGAGGGATCATACTCTGGTTTAAGACATCTTGACTCACTGGACCTGTAATCTGATTATATGGGTGGTTTTGGAATCCCTGTGCAGTATGTCCTGCCCTGCTCTAGCCTTTCCCTTCTGGAGGTAACCACGTGTACTGCTTCACAGACACCCCTGGGGTTTGGAACCTGCCCACTTGTGATGGATGGAAATAGTGAGGCATCTTCCAAAACTTCCCACTGATTTTAAATGTTTGAAAGAAGAAGAATAAATATTCCTCTTCCAAGGAAGGCCTGGGAAAGCTCTCAGCACACAGCATTTTATGCAAAACAAGCTCATGGTGCACACACAAGGTCTGGGATTGTTAGTGGCACAGGTGATCAGGTCGAAAGCATAAGGCTCAGTAATTTACACCTTCTCTATGGTTTTAACTGCCATGCATCCTGGCCTCTGTTTACTGGCACTCTGCGGGACAACCAGGAAACCAGTAGCAGTGTTTTGTTCTCTCAAATGCTACAATGTTCCTGCAACAGAAAGTGTATTTAAAACACATTTTCAAGGGTGGATCTAAAAGGACCTCTCTGGTGTCTGAAGAAACCTGGGAATAGAACAGACAGCTGCTAGCAGAGCAGCTCTGCAGTAAAACAAGTTTTTGAAGTAGGAAATCTGCTCTTACACACTCCTGCTGTCAGGCAAAGCACACTCAAGTGTGTTGGTCATTCTGGAGCCTTGAAAGCAATGCAGTGTCTGGCAAGTTCACTCCCTGATGCTGGGAGAACAAGGGATTGTGGGAGACAGTGTAAAATGGGGAGGGATTTACAGAGAAAAAGCAAATCATAAGTTGAGCCTTACTTCCCTTTTGGTTTGTTTTTAGTGAGGCTGCAGTAGGAAAAATTTTAAGATTTTATGCCTGTGTTGCTTTAAGGATAGGAATGCTGGAAACAGAGGTATTTGATACCTTTGCTGCTAATTACAGTGCAAGCTCCCAGTGTCCTGACAATGCCCTTGTCCCTGACCTGGAGGGGCCTCACTGTCTCAGGGTCAGCTGTAATTTAGTTTCAGGTCAGACCTGGGACTCTCCTGCCAAACCAACTGCACGTTGTTTTGAAGTAGAGACCATTTACTAGTAAGTCTGAGACCATCAAACTCATTTCACTAACAAGAAACAGGAACAAAGTGCAGGGCCCCTGAGATGAAGGTCAGTGTTTGACACAGGGAGAGTTCAGCTGCATCATGAAGGCAGGGGCTGTTCTGCCCACTGAGCCTCACAACCACAGGAGTTCAGATCTCCTGCTCTCTTCAATTAAGTGAGTTTATTACAGACAGGCCTAGGGACCAACCAAGCTGTGCCAGGCCCTGAGCAGGCAACAGCAGTGTCAGGCCCCACCTCAGAGCACTGCTCACTGCTGCAGGGCTGCTCCTTTTCACAGCAGGCTCCAGAGGAACGAGCTCTTCAGTGAAGTCATAAGTTGTTTGTGCTGGTCCTACCTTTTTCTCACAAATTGGCCAGGTGATTTGGGCCAAGAAAATTCTCTTTAACTACTTGAAAACCAAGGAGTTTTCTTCCTACCTCAAGAAAAAAAAAAAGTTTCAAGATCTTCAGAGAAAACATGCTGCAGAAAATAACTCAAAGTTGTAAAGGGAAATACTTTATATCTTCTCCAAATAGTCAGCCCTCTCTAACTCAAGGGAAAGTAGTATTTTTTCAACAGAAAACCAAATCTTGATTCTGATCTTCTTCCCCTTCACCACACTGATGGAGAGATTCTACTGTCATGACACCACATGGCATCACCTGAAATTAACTTGTCATTTAATGAGCAGTTCTTTACAATTTATGTCTTAGTCTGAGCACCCCGAGCATTTTGCATATTGTCAGACATTATTCTTTTGCTTTTATGTAGACATAGGGCTGGGTTTGCAAAGGAATAATCCATCCACAGCACATTTTCTTTACTTATAACTCTGCACATCACTGCAACAAGAGGCCAACTTAAAGGAAAAAAATCCGGATGAAAAATTGGTGCCAATTTACAAAATAGTAGGAGGTTTTTGACATCAAAAGAAGGTTCCATGTCCAAATCTATAACACATGAGTGAGACAGACAAGCATAGACCCAAACATACTTTTTGAAACAGTAAAATATATTCAGCTCTAGTTGATGGCCAGAGTTGGGGTTGTTGGTAAGATGTGAGAGACCACAGCTATTGCAAAGAACAGGACTTCTAAGGGGTATTCAAATCTTTCTTGCATAAAAGTTGACTAGAAGACTGCAACACACCCTGAGGTACATTAACACTTGTTCCCTGCCATGCTGGACAGCTGCAAGCAGTGTGGCAGGAAGAATTACCAGCACCACAAACTACAGATGAGTTCAAAATGCAATATTTCTGTTGTCAGGCATCACAGTTCCCTAACTGCCTGTACACACAAACCACTCCTCTAAGCATTGGCGCCTCTAGAAATATGAAACCAGCTTCCAAGAGCTCATCTCAGTTGCCAGAGCTCTTTGTGGGACAGGTCCCAGCTACCCAAGAGCTGGCTATCTCCTTCCTGGCTCCCTGAGAAAACCACGTGTTTCAGGAGCAATGGAACTGCCATCCACCAGAACAAGGCTCTGGAGCAGAGCAGATAGCTTCCTTGGCAGCTGGCCTGCAGTGTAGGAGCTCACTCCCAGGAGAGATTAGAGGGAGTAAAAACCTCATTGCAATCACAGCAAAGCGCTCAACCTGCTTCTACCAGAGATTTCTCACAAGACCAAAAAAAAAATTCAAAAGTATCTCTACAAATAGGAGGCTGCAGGAACAGAGAAAAGATAACCCAGTTAATGTCATGCACACAGCTTTGCTACCAGCTCAGGCAACCCTGATCAGTAAAGGACAGGCAGAAGCTCTGAGCAGAGCCTGTTTTACACCTGGAAGATTACCTGGCTAACATCTGGACAGAGAATTACCTCCCTACTTAAAGCCACCCAAGCTCCAGATCTGCAGCTGCAAAGCTTTCATGTGAGGTTTTTAAATTTGGAAACCGAATAGCATGAAATTTATTCCATCCCCCAGATGACCTTATTCAAGCTCATTTTCAGGGCACAATAAAGGACAGAAGTTACCCTCAGGTTCCCAGGTAGTGCAATTTATACCCTGAGGAAGATGAAAGTACAAACTACTTGGACTCAGATAGACTTTGTGTGCTTTTGGACTTCCCTGCTACTTCAGGTGTCACTACATCGGCATGACCCCCACAGTGACAGAAAAAAAGAGAGGGTTTTCACTTATTTCAAGGAAGGCTGAGCTCTGACCATAGACAAGGAAATTTTCTCTCTACACACAGGGGACTCTGCACATAGGAGCTGTTTCCCAAGGGCACAGCAAGAGATCCTTTCCAGACAGCTCCCAGAGCTGGAGCTCCTGCAGGGCACCCCATGGGCTCATCCCCAGCCTAGGAAGCTCCTGGGAACAGGGATACAATGAGCATGGACTGCCCAGTGAACCATGTGGAGGCCATCTCCCATCCTCTGCTTCACTGCCACCGAAGGACTCTGCAAGGTGAAGCATGAAGCTCTGGGCAGGGCTGTGCGGGTGGCAGCCCAGCCTGGGAACTCAGGAGCAGCAAGGAAGGAGAGGATGCTGGAGTGGAAGTGATTTGAATTAGAACAAACTGGCTGCTGAATAGAAGCTTTTATTCCAGCATGGAGAAGGCTTTGTTAGTCAAGCACATGTGATGCACAAAAGCCTCCACTTGAATTCATTGAGTTTTAATTGGTTCTCAGGTGGGGGAGGAGATGGGTGTTAGGAATTAGGGATTCCTTAAAGAGGCAATATCATTAAATCTTCCCTCTCACCCCCAGCTTCGGCTTAGGAGTCTGGCCTCATTCAATTGTCTCATGTTAGAGAATCAGAAAAACTGAGGGAGAGAAAGGGTGGGAGGGAGAGTCACTAATAAAGCCTAAAGGGAGATCAATGAATGAGGAGGGTGAGGGGCAGGAGGAAGACTGAAAAAAGAAAGAGCCTGGTTGGAAGAGGAGGGAGGTCACAGGCAGGCAGGGAAGACAGGAGAACCTCAAAGGGATGCAGGGAAAGAGAATGATGCCATTCCAGTCGGGGCTTTATTTTCTCCCTGCATTCCTTCTTTTATTGAACACTTAAAACTTCCCTTGGAGATCCTCTATCCTGGCTCTGTAAGCCTGTGCTTCAAAATAACAGAGTCAATCACCAGAAGGAAGCAAGCAAATCCTGGGATGGGTATGGGGAGCATGGTGCATGTGCAAGGGGAATGAAGGCAGTGAGAGAAACCTGCTTGGAAAGACCTCACAAGAGCTGCTGCTTGTTTTGCCAGACATAGCACTTTTCAAACCCAGGTTTTGTTACTAAGAGCCTGCCACAGATGTAGCTGACTCAAGGTCCTTGTGAGTGAAAAAAACAGAGTAATCAGGAGCTGAGGAGATTGCACAGCCAACGCTGCAGGAGGCTCAGGACTCTGCCTAGTGTACAGAAGGGACCCTGGGTACCTGCGAGCCAGACCCTGACAGACGACTGCTATGTTGTGATGTGGAACACACATCTCCCAAATGTGTAATGATTTCCATCAGTCCAATACATCACAGGAGAATGAATTAATGTTGATTTAACTACTACACTTGGAATTTAGATAGGTAAGTGAATGACATACCAAAAGCACTGCCAGCAAACACCAACTCAAATGCATTTTCTTTTAGAGTTCCTGACAGAAGAACACTGTTTCTATATTTAAGCCAGACAGTTTATCCTGTAAAAAGCCACACGCAGGAGATATTTTTTGCAGGAAGCACTGCCTACTGTTTTATTATAATTCTTCATTACAAAATTAGACTGCACGATCTCTGCTTGTAGAAAGTATGGCACTAAAACAGTGGCACTGCAACCAATTACTATACAAACTCAAATAGGAGGTCTCTGACTTCTGTTCGAGGACGGTGTGGGATGCTGAAAACAGCATTCCCATGGTGGCTTCTCTCTGAGAGACTGTCTCATCCAAGTAACTTACTGTGTTGTGAAATCTAATGGAAACAAGATCCTCCACTGACATAGCTGTGGTACAGGGTAGCTCTCATACACTTAAGTTATTCATGTATTTCAGAGCACAGTGGAAAAAAGAGAGATTGGTGAATTCCCCCATTGAAAGTGTCATAGGATTCAATTTTCTAAACCTCCTACCTGAGAGAGGAGCCTAAGTATCGTTTAGAAGTGACACAGTCTCATTTGTGGCAAATGTGACAAAGTCTCATTTGGTCCTTAACTCCAACTAAAAGCAGACGTGGTCTCCACCTGGCAAAGGCATTTGTGAGCAGTGGGCCGCGACAGTGCCTGGCACCAGCTACAGAGAAAGCATTTAACCACACGTGGAGAAGAGCTAACAGCACTTGCCTTGATTTTAGTACTCCAAAGTCTACATGCATACTCTGCCAAGCTGCCTACTGTCACCACTTGACCAGTGACAACCCACGAGAGCCCTGCCCTTCAGCAGCAGCAGGGCTTTCCTCCAACAAAGAAGTCTCCTTTGGACAGCTCACATAGGAAAATAAGAACAACAAAAAAAATCCTATTACAGAGACATTATTTTCCCTTTCCAATTAATGTTTCCTGTGTGCTTCAGCTTATCTCTTCTCAGAGTACACCTGCACTACGGGTAACAGATTTAATTCAGTTTTTATCTTAGGGGTTTTAAATACTTCATATAATTCCAGACATAATTTCAAATGATATCTGGCTCACTTGAAGAAACCAGCTGCTCCCCATCAACCACAGTAACATGGGTGAGTCCATCTCATTGTGCATAGTTCCAAACACCACCCCTGCCCTGTTGGAAAGCCACATCACTCTACACAGGACTGAGCAATTGTACTGTTTTCCTACAGCCCTGCATTCCACACTAGAGATAGAACAACTCCTGTTACTATCTTCCCAGCAGCAAAATGTAGGAAAAGGCTGTTGTAGTAAGGATGGGCAAGGTCATGCCTCCAAGACTGTTCCTTATATTTATGCTGGACTTGTTGGCTGGATGCATTTGCCCTCCTCCCAGCAGTTTGCTAGTAACAGCCTTTCCTGTAATTGTTTTCTTCTCTTTCAGACATGTTTAGTTTATGCTTCAGTTCTGGAGTATTAGTTTTTGTGATTTTACCTTGTTTCTCAAGAATCCCCTATTTTGTAGCTCTCAATAGAATCAGACCATTTATGCCTTTGGAAAGAAAAATAACAGGGGGAAAAAAAATCTCCCAGTACTCTCAAATATCTCAGTGCTCTCCTACGGTTTTTAGTAGATGCCTTTGGTAGTTGGGATCCTCTTGCAACATATTTCCTAGCAAGTACCATTTCCACAACCTCTTGGTATGCGACAGCAGGCACTTCTGAACTGCTTCACTACACAAGCCACAGATTTGTCTGTCACAAGCAGTGTCAGTTATCACAGCATCGAATTTGCTGTGTGCAGCAGGTCTCCAAGACTGCCATGAATTGAAAATTTTTTTGCTACCTCTTCTCAGCGCCTGATGGGACAGGTATCTCAGCAATCAGCAGTGGCTTTGGGGCAAAGTGTGACTGACACATCTGTATCAGCTATCCCGTTAATTTTATTCCTGGCCTGTTTCATTACATTAAGCCTCACGATGCTCACCAACTTTCCTCCTTTCCAGGCAGGAGAGATAGCAAAACCATCCTTTCAGCTCCAGAAGCAGTTTAGCTACGGCTGCTCCGCCGATTACACTGGCTTCACCTCACAGGTCCTCCTGCAACCAGGAGATTGCCTCATTCTTTTCAAAAACTAAAACCACAAAATGAGACCAATCCCAAGCAAAACCTTAACAAGGTATCACTGACAATTTCAACAGGACCACAACAGAAATATCCTGTGCCAAGCTACTGGTCAGGCACAAACTTTTACTTTCTGTTATCCTCTGTGAAGGGGCCAATTTCTGTGGCTGCTGACAGTTTCAAGAATAAGAAGGCCAGATACAGCACAGGTCTTTACAAAGCTACTCAGAATGTTTAAACAAAAACAAGCCCTGCCATCCTTGAGAATCACTTGTTTCTGCTCCAATGGACAAGCCCTTGGAAGGACACTGGGAGCACCCATCCTTTGCTCTGTCAAGGGCCACATCAGCATTGTGCTGAGCCCAAGGATTTCCTGCAGATTGCAGCTTCTCATGCAGCTTCATTTGAAGCTCCAGACCTCAGGCAGGCTCCATACACAGGCTCCTGCTCCAGCCCATGCCAGGGCTGTAGTACCTGCAGGACCAACCACGAGAGCACTCACAGCTTCTCTGGGCCCACAGGCTACATCCAAGTTTGTGCAGGAGGAAGCCAGAGCTGCACTGGAGCCAGGCACTCTGTGTTACAGACAGAATGAGGCTAGGATGACTAATGAGGGAAGCCAGCACTGCAGAAGCTTTCCAGCCCAGTGCCCTCACAGGTTTCTGTGTGAGATGATAGCATTTGCACATTTATCAGTGTAATAGTGCACATTTACTCTTCTTTAAATTTGAAGAAACCTGCACCTCCATTGCTCTGCTGGTCAGTGGACCTTGCTTGGAAAGAGCTTTACAAATGCACATCACTACTGGTAACAACACACAAGTTTCCACTGGGAACTTCAGGGAAGAGCTCTGCACTTTGGTACATTCACTCACTGTACTTAAACATGTTATTTCTCTGAATGATACCACTGCTCTGTCTCCTGTGTTTTGACAGGTAAGTAGATGAGCGACACTGTGACTTTAAGAAGGTCATTTCCACTGTCCTGCCGCTGTAATTAGCCTGCTAAAGAAAGGGCAGAGGCTGGAAATTGGATTGAGCAAACCAGGCTTTAGCCGCAGGATGAAGGCAGAGCTCCGGGATTGTTATGTTAATCACCTGAGCTCAGCAGTCCCTGCCCTTCAAACAAGCACAAACCCGGTGCAAACCCAGGACCTCTCTGCAAAGCAAATCCAGCCTGGCTCAGGCTTCAGCTGCCCCAGAACATCTCCCTCCAACTCCTGGGATGCAGGGGCCACCCCTGTGGACAGGCCTGGTGGCACCTGGAGAGGATCCTCTGCCTGGCCACAGCCTCAGCCCGTGGTCATACAGCTCCTCTGACCCAGTGCACCAGGACATAACTGCCAGCGGTGGGACCATTAAATGGGGGTCACAGGTGATGCTGTGAGCTGATGGGCCAGGGCTGCTTTACACCATCGGAGGATCCAAACCCAGCCGTGCTGAGTCAAAAGCATGTCTGAAAGCACAGATTGCTTACTGCTACTTCACCGATGAAAAATAGCCTTAAGAACAATAGGCCAGATTTGTATTTGGCATAATAATGGCTGTAGGCAGCAGGACTGCAGGCGGGTGTCAGCCCCTCTGCAACAACAGCACAAGCCCCCAGGTCCCTGGGCCACTGGCTAGGTGCTCCAGTCCAGTGTCTTCGGCACCAGAACTACCCCAAGCTAATCCCTAGAGCAAGTCCTGGGGGTACAGCCCCCAGCCTGCCCCTGAACTCTCTCCGGGAATGCAGCCACACTCTGTGCCAGAGCTGTCACCTGCACTAGACAGTTGTGTCACCTCAACAAGAGGAGCTGCACAACCCAGCAGCAGTGGCAAGCCTGGCCCAAGGTGCCCCGTGTGCTGTAAGGACATGTTTGTGGCACAGCCAGTGAGAGTTGGCCATGAATTGCTCCCAGCCGGCTGCCTGCTGCCTCCTGTTTTGTCCTCTCCACCTCTCCCCTCCATGGGGAGGGTTTACCTCACTGCATTTTACTAGCTTGTATCCCTGGGAAACGTACCATTTTGTGTCCTCGCCGCTCAGAAACTTTGGGCTAACAGCCCTCACCACCACCACCCACCACCAGCAACCCAGGCTGGCCATTGTCCCCTCCTTTTGCCCTTATTTTCTTAGGGCAAGCTTGTGCTTCTCCCCCGCATCGGGACAGCTGGGGCTCCGCGTTACCTCCCTTGTTCTTTGGCACATTTTCTCACTGCACCCCTGCGCTGCTGGGGAGGGGGGAGGGAGGGGAGGAGGATGGGAGGGCAGTGTCTGGCTCCGCATCCAGCACGCCGGATGGCATGGTTTTGGAGAGGCCTGGCTTAGTGAAGTTATTCAAGCCAACGGCAGCCTGGCAACCGGGCGGCCACAATGGGAGTGCAGGAGGAGGAATGTTTCCACATGCCTGATCAATGGGAGCAAGGGAGACAGCAAAGCAAACAGAAGCTGGGAAAGAGACACAAAGAGAAAGCAGCCTTTTCTCTGCTCAGTTCCTTTCATTTGTCACAGCTCTTTGTGCGGCTGATGACAACGGAGGCCCTTCGGAGGCTAGTTTTAGGGAGTTTGGTTTTTCTAATTAAATAAAATGCCATGTCCCTCTTATTCACTTGTCACCTTCCCACTTGCCAAAAACCCCCAAGAGCAGCCCCATCAGCACCTCAGCCTCCTGCTCCATGCACCTCCCAGGAGCCCCAAGCACCACTTTCTCCCTGGGAAGGTAGAAAGGCACAACCACCCCCTCACCCACTCAAGAGCAGCTCCGTAGCACTGCCCTGCCCAAGCGCCGCCAGGGCCCTGCTCGGGAGCTGCAGCACAGGCCACCCGTGGCCCCCTGCCTGCTCATTATGGGAATAAAGAGTCCAGCCAAGGACAACTTCTCTGGAGGTGGCGTGCTCCTGCAGCAGCTGCTGACCAGACGAACAGGCAACTTTCTATGGGAACGAGGCAGTTCAAAACAGGGTGAGGGGACAGTTGCCTTGGAAACTGGGGCCATTTCTGCTGCGGAGCTACAATTTCCCTCGAAATGTCCCAGACAGGATTTACCTGGGAGCTGACTGTGGGACAGAAACTCCTGCAATCTGCAAAGCAGATGCTTAGAGAACGGATGGAGGCAAACGAGGGGTGTCAGAACAGAAGCACCAACGTGTTGGTGCTGGGTTGTGTGGTGACAAACAATCCAGTCCTGTTGCATAACCAGCAGTGGGAGCCCAAAGTTGTTTCCTCTAATTACTATGCAAGAGTTCACAGCAACAGGCCTCCTCTTGTGCAGGAGTTTACAGGAAAGGTCCTCCCTGGCTCGAAGGGATCACCAAGCAAAGTAGCAGGAGAGAGAGTTTGGGGGTAAGTTTTCCTCCATCAAGGCCAGAGGAGAGGTTATTAGTTCTCTTTTTTAAAAAGAAGTCTAGCTGAATGTATGTAGCCCTGAAGAACAGAGAAACCTCCTGGTTGCTGAGGAACAGGAGGCAGGACACCTGCCTCCTCCACACCTCCACAAAAACACAGGCTTCCCCCTCCTGTAAACAACTCCATCCCCTAACAGACAGCACTGCAGCAGCTCAGCTCCAGCCCCCTGAGCATCATGAGTACAGGAAAAGGACTAGTGATCCTGCATGTGTCTTAAGAGGAGGGAATTTCTTTAATGATCATGGCAACATCTGGGATCTCACCAGGCTTTTGCTCAGAGTTAGCATCAAGCTGCAACCAAACCATGCAATGAAACCATGAAAATGAGCTCCAGCACTATAAGTCAGTGAATGGCAGCATGAGCTCAAGGAAATAGAATGAACCTTGGTCCTAATCATGGATGTAGTCTTGGTTCAACAGCACAGGAAAATTTCTGCCCACTTTCAACATCCAAAGACACAAATAGCAAAATACAGGCTCCTCAGTCCTCATGGGCAGATGTTCCAGACTGTCCAGGAGGACAGCAAGTTATTCTGTCAACACCTCTTTCTATTCCCAGGATTCACACTGAGCTCAGGACCTCTCAGGTCTTTAGTAGTCTCGTGTCTCAATCAATCAGTGGGACCAATATTGGACCAGATATTTTGGCAGGCAGGATCTGAAGTGATAAGGATAGGACTGGTAACCTTATCTGCTTCCATCATCACTCCACCTGAACAGCATCTCACACCCTGCTCTCTACCCAGCCCTCTCCTTTGGGGGTTCAGGCACATCCATGTAGGCAGGTTAAAGAGAATCCCACAAACCATTTTTCACAAAAGCTGAATTTCAGCAGTGGTGGGGTTTCTTCTGCCTCATTGTGGAGGTATCAAGCGGATGTCATGCCTCAGTTTCACTGTTTTGCCCACCTTCCCGCAGCATCACACATAATGCTTTGATGGCTAATAATGTTTGTGGGTTCATTTAACAATGTAATTGCCTCTAAATAATAATAATTACAATTACTTAAAAAGAGGATTCTACCCTACCCTTTAACACCAAGTTGTTTGCTGCCATAAAATCAGCAAACTTGCTTTTGGGAAGCATCTCAATTTCCATAGTGACTTTATCATTGTTGTCCCAGTCCTGCCTGGCTCTTCCACTGCCCCCAGACATGTGCTAAGTGCCCATCTGCAGATGAATGAATGGGAGCCTCCCCTCCACAACTTCAGGGAGAAAACTAACTCCACAGACAACACCTACCTCTTCAAACTTATTCTGGTGTTCCTTAAGCATTTTTGTAAGGAAGGAGAAAACCACCTTCACTTCTGCTCAAAGGATTGCTTTCATTAGGGCCTCTGTAGATTTGCAATGGCAAGTATTTGACCTGCTTCAAAAATATTCATGAGAATCACATGCATTCAGTAAGGGCAGACAAGCAAAATCCTCAGCTCATGCTCTCCTGTGGTCTCAGGGTGCTGATGGCAATATACATCCTAATTACAATATATGACATATTGAGAATGAGACCTTGTCAGCTCTGGTGACACTTTCTTCGAGTCAAAGAATCTGGAAGTGATTGTGATTATTTCTCAGTAGATCAGAAAAAAAGTCTAACCACGTGCAAATATTTTTAAGTGATTGCCCTTTTCCCTGGCCTCAGTGAGAGGCTTTCAAGACAGGCCACAGGTAACATTTGAACTGTACAAGAAAACTTAGACAAGTCCATAACTGGGATTGTGCAGAACAGCAATTTGGGTTGCTACTATGCAATAAAAAAAATTAAAAAAAAAAAAAAATCCTCAGGCATGCAAACTGCCAAGACAGTCCATTACAGCATTCATTACGTTCCAAAACAGAGATTGCTCTTCTTTACACACAGTGCACAGTGTAACATGCATGAACAAAACAAGAAGGAAAAGCAGCATTCATTCCCCACAGAATTCCAAGCAGTTACTGCAGACTTCCAGAAATATTGCAAAGCAGTGCAAAACACAATGCAAGTGGTCCCTTGTGAGGAAGAAAAGCAAACTGTACTCCCTCTTAACACGATCACTGCAAGGCAGAGCAGGTCTTGCAGAGCTGGTGCTGCTCTTTCACTCCTGCACCTGCTGTGAGGACACCATCCCAATAAGTAGCAGCACTCTACAGCTCCCTGCTCTGCCTCTCTCAACAAGATCCTTCTGTGCTGCCTATGGATTCATCTCAAGATAACATTCTTTGATAGGAGGACAACCTGCTGATGGACACACGCAATTAGTAGCCTGCTGACAGGAGCCCTTTCAGCCTGTCTGTGGCCTCTTTTACTCAGGTAAAGCTGGCACAGTGATCCAGCCACTCATGCTTTGTTACAGCTCTATAAAGCGGAGGAAATAATTCAAAAAGTCTTAAAGGGAACCTCAGGGTAGAAAGAGAAAACCTGACAGGTATTCCATAACTGAGGGAGAGACACCATTTTATCACTGTTGACACAGCTCCCACTACTGAATCAATAAGTGTTTGAGCTTTTTATGATCCTCCTTAGCACAGGTAATACCACAACAAGGCAAAGAGCTACCACCTGCAACCACATAAGCAAGCAAATCTCAGAGGGGTGAAGGAGTAGGATGGACAGAGAGCATTTCTCTCAGAAAATACTGTGCTCATCCCAACTGAAAGGGGAATACTTCCTCTAATAGCCTTTCTTTCAGTTTTGTGACAATGTGACCCTGATGCAGACAGTGCACAGATGATGGAGAGAGCACACACAAGACACCTGGGATGGTGGGACGACCCCACCAACCTGCTGGCCTCCCACAGGTTACAGAGTACACACCATACCCAGTGACCAGATCTCCCAGCAGACTAATTACACAACCTTGCCTGGGGGTCAACCCCCAGGAAAGAAAATTCCTTCGGGCATGTCACATCAGATCTTCTTGAGATCCTTCTCACTTATTTAAGTCTCAGTCCCACTGGCACACGTGTGCCACAGCCTTGCATAGTTGTTTTCTGAACAAAACCGGAAGCAAAATTATTCCAACTCATTTTGGTATGGAGCAAGAAAAACAACTTCCCGTGGCTACAGGACAAACTGCAAATGTTTACTATAACACCCTCTTCCACCCACAGCCCCACATCCTGCTGAAAATCAGAGAAACCCATGCCTTGGGTACAGCCTGTTCTCGGCCACAGCACATGTGGGTGCCAGAGACAAAGCACAGGGCAGATCCAGCCCTGTTTACCTCACCACTTGAGACCCTGACCTTGATCGTTCACTTGGCAGAGGACGTTTCTGGAGTTCAGAGGTTGCTCTTTGCAGTGTTCAGGCTTTTCTCTTTGCTCACAAATATGTCACACAAAACACAGCCTAAAGTTACCACAGGTTTTCATAGTTGTGAAAACCAATCATCCTCTCTATGAAAATCCACCAGTTTGCCTTTAGTCTACCACAGCCTGCTCAGACATTCCTACAAACCCAAGGAAAGTGGCTTTTAACCTATTTTCATTTGCAGACCCTTACAAGATTTTCACTAGAAATCTGTACCTACACACAGTGACTTCCAGCCTGCTGCAAATACACCACACTTCTGTTGTCAAACATGTAGCAAGAATCCTTACAAGCTGGAGGAGCAGATATTAAGCTGGGTCAACCAGGACAACAAGAAGATTACAATTCATCCTCTTTACCTAGGGAAGGAATGCTCCCTAGTTCCAGTAAAAAAACCCTGAGAGTTGCAGAGAGTTTAGGCACACTGACTTATGTAGCCCATCCCTCATTTTGCAGTGGTCAGCCAGGCTGTGCAGTGCGAGGGAGGAATCTCTCCTGGTTTGCTCTCTGTCTTAGAACAGGGGCCCAAAGAGCAAACCTGTGAGTGCTATCCATAAACTCCACTGAAATGAAAAAGTCATTCATACAAAACCATCAGTACCCTCCTATACCCTGCCAAGTTCTATGACCAGGCACAGAAGTGCCTTGCTAATGGCTCTGCAAATTCCCTTTCAGAAAGGCTCTGACAGCTGATCTGTTACAGCATTTAGCACCTGATGAGCAGCAACCCGGAAGGGGATGCTTACAGGCCACCGTGATGTGTGATGTGCATCTCAATACTGGGGCCCTGCCAGAGGCAAAGTCCTGCCCAGATCTGGGGGGAAGTGGATTTCATCACTCTGAAACTGTCAGTGCAGCAGGTCAGCCCTCTTCTGCATTGTCGCTCTGTCCAGCTGTTTACAGACAGTTGGCTTGAACACTAGGAGCAGAAAAGCCACTGTCTCATTTCCTCTGTCATCTGTATTGTCTTAGCTCTAAAAGCCATGTGAACCCACAGAGACAAATCCACCCACCTCTGCAATACCAGAAGTGTTTGCATCCCTCTATCATACTAAAACTGCCACACTAATGGTGCCCAGCAGCAATTCCCCATCCTGCCTCTTGGCCAATGTGAAAATAACTCTGTCATGTTAGAGGAGTTTGTCAGCTTGACTCACACCCACTTCTGGGGATACTGGTGTATGGAAAAGGCATCTCTCAACAGCCCATCATAAGAACAACCACAGGGCTGAGTACCGAAACTGGCCATGGGATGTCTGCCCACAGCTCCAAGGAGCTAATTTGAACCAGGCTGAGCTGTATGGACTCAATAATTAAGAAAGAATGTACATGAAGTCAGTATATTAAGGGGTGAGAATGCATTTCAGGTCTAGAGAATTAAACCATTGTAATCAGAGAAGAAAAAAATATGAAGTCAAATCCTTGCATAGACCTTGACTATTCCCTCGGCAGGACAAACCTGATGACTAGTTGTTGTTTACAACGATAAGGTCAGAGGAAAGGCCATTTCCTCTCAACAATTGTCAGAAAGGATTAAAACCTGCATTCAGGCTCGCTTTGAACTAGCAGGTACTCCATTCCCCGATGGTATCAGGATCCATTCAGCGAGGTCTCCGGCAGCCTCCGGGGCATGTCTCCATAATGCCCCCATTGTGGAAGTATGCACAGCACCGCTTCCTGCAGTCACTCCATCTTTATGAAGCTTCACCCTTGTGGTCTGATACCCAGGGCAGGAAGCAATCCTGCAATCATTGTTTAATTAGTCATTTCCCAAGTCTGCCTCAGTTGAGAGTTGCTGCTGCTTGTCAGTTTCTGGAGAGGGAGGCGGGGAGACAGAAACATCACTACCAGATTGTGAAAGAAAGGTTGCTCGTAGCGTGTGAGGCACATTATACCGCAGCTCGACAGGCCACATTCTCCATTTCCACTTTTTTTTCCAAGTAGAAGGATTTGAGCAGATGAAGGGGCCATTGCACCTTCTACAAGTCAAGACAAAAACTGATTTATAACAAAAGTGGCTTTACTTTTGTTGATTTGTTGTTATGGGCTGGGCTTTGGTTGGCTTGGGTTTTGGTTTGGTTATTTTTTCTTTGAGCAATAGCGTCTTTGATACAAAGCACATATTGCAAGAGAGGTCTGTTCCAGGAATTCCAGTCGCATACTTTCCTTTGTGGAAGTCAGTACTGACCTGAGAGGTTGGATACACGAAGCCTCTCGGCTTTTCCAAGTGAGGTCACTAGAAGAGGAACTTCTTAACACACAGTCACCAATTTGAAAAGAATGAGAGTTACATAGTATTAAAATATTTGTCTAGATAATGAGTGTTTGTGCGTGGATGAATGCTAAAGGAAAAAATTTGTTTGTTGAAGCCCAACTGTTTTGAAAAACTTTATGATTTCTCTGTTTAACAAAATTAATGTGGTATTGAAATAATGTCACAAAGGTCTGTTTTGGCATTTTTGATGTACTGCACATAGTTGAGGAAAGCTTTCCAAAACAACAAAAAAATACAATTATATAAAAAGTTAGATGAAGCTATATAAAATAACTATTTTTTTCAGTTTAAAGACACTGAAATCAGAGGAACTGCTCCGATTATAAGAAGACGATGTTTTCAGAGTTTAATTTTGTAAGAAAGCTTGATCTAAAATGTGATAGACTCTGGAATGGTTATGAAATCTCAAAATTTCCCAGTAAAATGAGAACTTCTCTCTTTCTCTAGTCCCAGTTTCCTTTACTGCAATGAAATAAGTGGAAAAGTTGTGTATGCAAAAAATTTCCCTGACAGTAGGACAACCCTGCTTTTGATAAGTGTGTTATGAAGAAGGAAAAAGAAAATCAGAAGTAAAACCCCAGATCAGTGATCCCACTGAGAAATTTACATAAATTTCAAGAAACTGGAATTCTCAGAAGACACTGGAAACTGACTCCAATGGGGAGTAGAACTGGTGAGGGAATTATGAATTTTTGTTGTTATCATATGAAAAGTTCCCACTCTCTCTGCAGATCTAGTATGTAACTTCTTATAACCTTGCTCAAATCACATCCTGTAATATGCTGGATCAGTCTCTGTACAGAGCTAATGCACACAGCTTCCAGCAGCTCAGAGTGCAGGCAGTAAAAAAAAACTTATTTGCTACAAAAAATGGTGCAAGCATGACCTCGGAAGGGGTTTCCTCCCCCTTCTTTTTCCCACTAAGGCTATACTAACCTTGGCAACAAAATTGAGAAGATATGGGGATGAGACAATTTCACATGAGCATCCTCTCTCCTTAGCCACTCAAGGAGACAAGTGGCATCTTCTCCAGGCTCCTTTCCTCTGACAGTTTCCCTTTCTGTAGTGATGTTTCTGGGAGCACACTATGCTCCTCTGTAATGTGATCTCCCTCTTAAGCTGAGGTTTCTTGCGAAGTGCCAAAGCACAATAAGAAAAATTATTGTTAAGACAGACATGGATGAGAGAAGGCTGCACAAGAGGGCTGGGAGAGAGCCCAGGAACACCTGTGAGGTTGTGGGCTCCATCCCCTCACCTGGGGGAACAAAGGCTCTGCACCCAGCATTGCCATAGCACCAGCAGCCATCAATAAATTGCTCTTCTAAGAAAAGAACAGATGTGACAAAGATTGTTCCAAGGTCTGTAGCAGACCACAGCCAAAGCAGAAGAGTCGAAATGTGCTGGGCTGGGATGGCAAGGGAAGTCACAACTGGGTTCAATCTAGGGGGAATTATTCTTACACTCAATTCATCAATTTATGGGCAAGCAATTCCACAGGCAACGTTGACTTGATTAAACAGAGCCATAATGACAGTGAGTGTAAGGAAGCATCCAGCCAAGTATGCAAACTAGCCTTCTCAGTCTAGAATAAAAGCTTTCCAACCAATAATTTCATGCTTTTATCTATACGATCATTAATACAGATACCAAACAATGCCAGCTCAACGTGGTGTCAAAGGCTCTGACAACCTCTAATTGATAATAAATAATTCAATTTCTGTCCCAGTCCAAAACTGCTGAATCTTGGGACATGTTCCAAATAAATGATTAAAAAGAACTTTGAATGTAATTATATCTAACACAATTGGGGATATTGCCCAGATGAAATTTACAGCAACTATTCAGAGCTACAAAATTTCAATGACACTGACAACTCCTCATGCCCACTAGAAAATGAAATGTTCTTTACCCAGGCAATGGCACAGAGTGCATTTTTTATCAACAGCTTTATGCCAGGAACTCACCCAGGCCAACAGTGCTTCCCACAGCAGTGCAGTCTTTCCCAAAAACACCAGAGAAAATTTGGGAACAGGGTTTTGACACAGCCAAATCTTCATTATTCTGTACAAGCAGAACTGGATCTTCCTTCTGATACAGCTGAGTCTACCCCTCTCCCCAGACTGCTTACGTTACAATTAGCAGAAGTTTCTTAAGAAATTAACATTCTTTGTTCTTGGAAGGAAACTAGGGCGAGGTGTTTCAGCAAGGAAAGTGACAATCAGCACAGTCCTGAAGGGATGAATGCAGCATCTCAGAGGCACACCGATTGTTCTCAGTAATTCCCTAACTCCAAAGCCAGAAGGATCTCTGAACACTTACTGAAAACACAGGACACATACTTACAGAAACATCCTTATCTGACATTTGACTCCTCTATTTCTCTCATATATATAAATCCCTACTGAAATTTTACTTTCTGAATCTGTAAATAAGGGATGATATTCACTTTTAATTGTTTGGATGAACATTTTTTTGAATGCCGATTTTTAATTTTCTTAGGAAAAGGGTGGATGCAACTGACCTGAAGGAGTAGTGACTTCTGAGAACTTTGTAGGCTCATCATCGATTATAAGTTACATAAAGTAAATCGTATAACAGTGCATATATATATATATATATATCCATATACACACACATATACACGTAAGATACAAAAAGGAGAGTGACAGAATATTTAAATATCAGAAAAAACAAGGATACTTTCCTTATGCAATCTCAGTTGCACACACAAACTAGACAAAGATCTCTCATGTCTTCAGAGCCTTGGTGAGGTGGTTGTTATTTTCTAAGATAATGGACCAGTGGAACCTAAGAACAAAATACTGTAATGTCAGAAATCACTCTGGAAGTTGCTGAGAGAACTGGATTGAGCTCTGTGACCCTGTAACATTTTCACTGCCAGGTCACAGGTACAGAATGTTTGTTTACAAAGTAGCTTTCAATACTTTGTGGTTAAGACATATATCTATAGGAAAAGTGTTCCTAGTGCTTTGTTATGCAAAGTTAATTAAAAGGGAGTTTGCAGCAGTTCATTCAGAAATTCCACATGGTCAAGTCCTTTTTGAAAACCCAGAAACCAGTGGCAATAACAGAGGATTCAAGTTAATATTCTGATTTCTCATTGCACACCTGCAGATTGGAAAGGGCATGGGATAATACAGCAGCTGTGTGCGTCCCCTCTAGCGAACCAGGCAACACATCCCTGCTGGCAGCTTTTCTGCAGAACAGAAGGGACAGCACAGGAAGACTTGATCTAACATCTCTAATGTTAACAGAATTTCTCTACTAAAAAGCCCATAAAAACAAAACAAGAAGGAAAAGTATTTCAGAACTCCAAGAGGGGCCAGAAATGGGATAAGAGAGAAGTAGAAATACAGATGATGTATTAAAAAATGTAATCACCTCATTAATGTGTTTTGTCTTGTCAGCTGTTAACATCCTTAGCTGCTCCATTTGCAGTGGTACAGAAGATGGGGAAAGGCTGAGCTTGGAGCAGCAGCTGTACTCTGTGGGCTGGGTAACTGGACCCAGCTTCTCAAGCAGACACAGGACAAGTACTGCTGAGGTGAACTCAGTTTAATAGGTTGCTACTTACAGGCTCAGACCAATTTACAGGTGTTTGCCCTGAAATATGACCATCTATGTCAGCACTGTTAATCCTCTCCCCTTCTGAAATACTCCCACTTCAACAGGTAGCTATTTTGGGGAAGAAAACCCACATACATACCAAAAAGCAGCAGTGCTCTCTAAATCTCCTCCCACAGGCAGGGCAGCCTGACTGTCGCAGGAGACAAGTTGTCTTTGGTGTACAGCACAACACCAAAACCTTGGTTGCCTCTGTCATGGCAGGTGTCAGCCACCTGCAAGTGACAGCAATAACAGGGAGAGCACACACAAAGACCTCACATCTTCCTCCCTGGCAGCCTGGTAGAAAACCTCCTGTTGGCAATGCAAAGCCTGGGAAGCATAGCTGGCTGCTCCCACTGTGTCCAGGGGAACAGTGTTTTCATCTTTCTCTGCTGAACACTTCCCTTTTGCCTGCTCTCTCAGGCTTCTGACCTCTTTTCTGCAACTGAGTTTCCATCCAGCCTGCAGCCCAGTTTTGGACCCTGACACACTGCTGGAGACATACTCTGAGAGATTCAGTGGCCAGGGCACTGTGATGCTCTGGTCCTGGTGAATCAGTTCCTATTCCCCACACACACTGCTCCAACACTGTGGTAATGATTTGCAGACCTATATGAGGACAGGGTTCACAGTCTAAGTATACCAAACAAAAAATTATCTTGGGAGTGAATGTAAATTTACATAAGTAGATAACCTTTTTTTCCTTAAGTAATATATCATATAGGTACTGACTGTGTTGCATACATCTGTCTCTTAGCTAAGCTTAGAGGCTGCTGGGTACAGTTTCTAGGAATCTACCACTCACAGCAAAATGCAGCTTCTAGGAGTTCAAGGCCATGCCAAGTCTCACATACTGAGCATAAGATCTGGTATCCTCCTGCTGTTCTCAGCTCCATTCCCACAGAACCTGCACTTTAGCTATTTCGAAGCATAGCAACCCTCCCTCTCTGTCACTTTGGGATTTTTATGTGGCAGATATTTTTGTATTGCAGGGCATGCTGTGGGAGAGGAGCCCCGCAGGCACCACAGGTGAACCACAACCAAAACTGCTGCCAGAGGGAAAAGCCTGGTGTTGGGGATCCCCTTGCCCATCATGTGGCTCAACACAGCTGCCAAGTGGGAGATACAAACCTATCTCAGAGCCCAAACAATGCCAATCAGGATCTCAGTGTATTCCACAGCTGAAAGAATCAGATGAATAGGCACAGGAGCCCAACTTTTTGCCCTGAAAACATTGTCCAGAAAGCCACTACAAATTTTCGTGGACTTTCTAAGCAGAAACCAAGCAGGAAGCCAATATATACAAGCTAGACACAGGGACAAAGCTGGATGAAAGTCCACAGTGAATGTGAGTTTCATATCCAAACCAGCAGGGAAAATGGATCTCTGTGCTGCTGTAAAACAGTCACATTGGAGCTCCCAGCACAGTATGAACAATTCTGTTTGGGATTCCCCACTTCTTTCCAGCACTACAGAACAAAAACCTCTTGCAAAAGCTAATGGTGACCGTAAGTGAGGTGAGGGGGTAGGGATCCCATTCCCTGCAACAGGGACCCCTCACATGCTTCACCTCCATCTCTCCTATTCTTGGCCCTAAAAGTACCATAATGTTCTGAGGTATCTAAGTGTGTGCCAAGAGACTGACATTGTCCTTCAGTTTCTGTGGATGCCACCACTGTCCAAAAGTTTTCCTTGGTACAGACAATTGCATATGTGCATTTCTACCCTTTCAGTTTTCCCAATGCCAATACAGCTTTTTCCAATACATCCTGCTTCTGTTGTTCCTCTGCTATGTAAGCAGTTCTCTGTCTATTCTTGCTTTTTTTTCCCCCTAGCTCTGCACAGCAGCTACTTGCTAGTTACTCAGAATCCCAATAATTTAGGTCAAAAAGCTCAGTGAATCTGATGTGGTTTGTTTCACATAAAAAGAGTGAAATTGAAAACCACCTTATTCTTCTCAACTGAAATGCTGCATCCCTATTAATTCAGGTGTATAAATAACACTCTCTAATGCTGCATCAAGGGCTCTGCTGTGTGATTAAACCTGCCTCCCTGACCTGTAATTAGAAACTTTGGTTTTGAAAGGCAGTTTGCAGAGAGAAAAGGAGAAAGAAAAAGAGAAAGGAACCAGCTCTCAGACCCAACAATTTTGTTCTTAATAAATTATTCAGAGTTTTTGAAAATTGAGCTGGATTTCCATCTGCTAGCATTAAAGACCCAAAGGGAAGAAGAACTGAAGGATTCTCACAGCACAACACAACAGCACAGAGCACGGGGCTTGAAACCACAACCCAGCGGAGAAGTTCACCCTGTTCTCTGCCTGTCCCTGCTGCCTGTGCACACCTGGGCCTCCAGCAGGTCTCAGAATAATGCAGAGTGACCCTCCACCAGAGTCCCACTGAGCTAGTCATGTACAGTTTGGGACATAACATTAGAAGAAAACCCCCAAATTTCATTAATGTCTTACAAATGTCAGTGTAATCAGGCAACAAACAAGTAAAATAGTGATGGTGATGAGTAGAGAAACAACATAGACACCAGACTGCACAGTTGTACACCACTAATATACAGCCTTTTCAAGACAAGTAATTTAAAAATGAATTATAAATGATTGAACTGATTTTTTGCTCCAGGGGCAGTCAGACAGTAGAGACCATTGTACTATTAGAGATGCTAATCACTGTTAGTTGCAATCCCAAGGCACATCTGCTGTTATAAGGTGAACTTCTCACTTGGAAGTGGTGAGACAGTAAATACTTTTTCTCCAGGAGTCACAGTAAAAAAATTACTATTCCTTCAGCCAAATGTTGACTCATTTTAACATTAAAAAACAACAACAACAAACCAAAACCAAACTCAAAAAACCTACCAAACACAACGCACAGATAAAACATTCCAATTTTTTGCAAAGGATGTCAGTAAGCTTTCCTCCTTCCACAAACTGGGGATAGAACAAGCTTTTGAGCCCCGGATAACACAGGTGATGAACTGGCCCTGGGATGAGAGGTCTCTGGCCTTGGGTATTTGGCAGCTGTTTCCAGAGCTCTGCTTGACTTCAGATCAGAGAGATTTTGTGATGAATTCCTCCTCTGGTTACACCTATAATCTTTGTGTTGAGGGTGTGACTGACATCAGTTTCAGTCTTTTATGTTTTCAGGCTCAAGTTTGCAAGGCCTCACACCAGGGGAATCAAGAGTCTGCTAATTTTCTGCATAACAGTTTTTCTCTAGGAACTTTACCAGGTTGATCCAAAGTTTCAGGGCAGCCTTATGAATTGAGACATCAGCTTTAAGGAGACTTAATTCAGAGAGGGAAAACCTGAGTTTCACATCTCAAGGACCCTTTGGTCAGAATACCTGACCTCACCAAATTCTCCAATACTTTATATCTCCTACTGTGTTTTTTTACATGCACAACTTTAACAAAAAGAACGGGCTAAATCTATCAAAATAATAAATTGTCCATGGTGGAAATGTCTTCATTCCAGTTTGCCTAAGTTTGTAAATGTATAAGGTACAGAGCCATTGGGGGCCACAGGCTTGGTACGAGGGTGTGGATCCATGAAACAAAAGAGTCCTTCAAATTCAATAACAACAGCTTTAAGTAATCTTTTGTGTTTGCAGTGTGGTAGAGTCCAAGTTTATCACAGAGCTGCCAGAACATAAATCTGATACAAACTACTTTGGATTAGATAGCATAGCAGAAAGAGCTTTACTGGGGTACTGTGACAAGTTTTATGAACTCTTTAAAGAAACAGCACTTGGAAATACTCACTGTTATCACGTTATTGTCTTGAGGGCTTGAATATTCAACACTAAGAAGGGAAGAAGAAAAAAGCTAACAAATTCAGAAAAAAGGTCAGTACTTGAAACTCTGTTAAGACACATTTGTTTTTCAACTGGAATTTTATGTCAATTGTACTTAAAGCTGAGTCCTGTAAATATAACATGCCCTGCCTTCCTTGGATGCAACCATGGGGTCTCCTCCTCCCGTTTTTCCAAATCTTCAGTGAGTACCCTGTCACTTCTCTATGCTTGCCTTTGAGGGTCTCTCTCATCTTTTAACATTGGTATGCAAGTACATAAGCCAAAAGAGGTAAAGAATTAGAAATACATCAGCTTCCAGGGGCTCCCTGTCTCTGCATGGTACCCTCAGGGCTGGCAGTGCGCGGTAGCCCCTGAGATGCACCATCTCTGCACCAGCACAGAGGGGAGCAGCACCAGCTCCCTGCAGGGACCACGTTCAGGATGAGTGACTTGGGTGGCTCTGCCCAGCCCTGGCCTCCACGTTGGCCTGCTTGAGTTACTAACCAGTTTATCTGGTTTCCAGCAAGTCATACATGGCCATAACCAGCCCTCAATGGCTTGAAACCTCTTTCCCATCCGCTGCCATGGTCCTCCTCACTATCCACAGCCATCAGCAGAGTTGCTCAGGGTGAGATGGCTGCCTGCCCTCTATTTCTCATTTCTTGTGGGCACTTTATTATTTACAGCCATTCCCTTAAAGATTTTGCTCTCCCATACAGGGATTTATTCCATAAGCCTCACGCCCCCCTGTACATGTGCCTCATGTGCCACCTTGCCAAGCTTCTCAGCTCCCCTGGCAATGTCTGGGGCACGTGCATGCCCTCGAGCAGGCTGTGTGTGTTGCTGTGATAGCAGCGTTTTCCTCTTCAGGAATCCCTTAGTCTCTCTTACAATAGCATTTTAATGCCCCATCTACCTCC
Source organism: Haemorhous mexicanus (assembly GCF_027477595.1). Lineage (NCBI taxonomy): Eukaryota > Metazoa > Chordata > Aves > Passeriformes > Fringillidae > Haemorhous > Haemorhous mexicanus. The sequence goes on along the minus strand of NC_082359.1, from coordinate 3,646,631 downwards.
ACTCCCTGAGTAAATGGGTTCTCTAAATGTCACTGTCAGTGTTCCTGTGCATGTTTACATTACTCCTCTAGCAGAGTACCCTTAACTCCCTCACATCAGGCCTTCTTTTTCCTTCTAACTTGGGGTACAAGCCTTGTATTTATCTGGTGACAGATCTTTCTGTGTGCTCACATAACTTTTCTAGAACAATAGAGAGAGATGAGATAAAGGTATTGGTATGCAAGAGCTATCACCCAGTTGCTTCACACCTTCAAGTGCAGTGGTACCTAAATCAGTGCTGCTTCACAATTCTCCCTTTTTGATTTCCTAGTATTTCCACAAAGTAGTGGTGTTCTCTCTCAAAGTAATGAAAAAAAGTCATTGAAATTTTTGTAGTTGATCAGATGAAGCATTTAGAAGTTATCCTATACCATGAAGTCAGAGAGAAACAATGACCAGATGAGCACCCAGCCTCACAAGTTTAGGCTTAGACAATGAAAATCAAAGGGAAATTTTCATCATTCAAACACTGAGCTGAATCACAATGCATAAACGTTCCGTTGGTCTTGGAAAAAGAGGGTTTATGTGAGGTTTTCTTGGTGACATCCCAAGTGATTTCCAAATCTCAAAATAAAAGGAAAGATGGATCCAATGGTTTGTATTATTCCCAATCTCCAGGCTGAAGTATGGTACTACACTGAAAAATAATTCTCAAAAAAAAAAAAAAAAAAAAAAAAAAAAAAAAAAAAGATGAATTGTTCAGCATCTATTAAACTCCAGTGACTCTGAAGAACACCTTTTCCGTTCCTTAGTACAAATGTTTTTCTAGCTTTCAGAATGAAGAGAGGTTTCTAAAAATCAAGCTGGGTTTCTGAGCATCAACAGAGGTGCCATTTCTACAGTGCAGCTTTGAAAATATGATTAAAGCCTGAAGCACAATGCTGTGCTCCATGGGACATATCTGACCCACACGCTGCCTTTTCAACTCTCTGCATTTTCTAAATCATGTACATTATGAGTGAATAGGAAGAAAACGTGTAAACAAGAACAGAAAAGGTCATTGCGAGTTCATTAATTCTGATCACTTAATAAGCTGTAAATTGAAGTGCATGAATTCCATTCTCTTGAACACCAGGATAAATTTGAAGAATCTCTATTGACTTAATTTACACTGATATGCATTAGAATAGTTTCTGGCACATTCAGAATCAAAATAATCATTACAGCAACATTCAGGACCAGAAGGCACCCAGCTCCCATTTAGTAACTAAATGAGGGACAGACTTACAAAAGCAAATAACTCACCAACTTCAAAAAAAAAAAAAAATCTTAATTATTTTTAAAGGTGGTGCAGAGGCACGACCATGGGGGTTGTGAAATTTAGGGCTGCAGGACTGGCCCTAAGAAGCAAAGTGACACTTTGCACCTAACTAATGAGAACACTGCTGTGCAAAAGAGCTACTACTGTCCTCTGTGCCCGCTTCTCACAGAAGACAAAGGTGAACTGTGTACAAGGAGGCAGAACTGCTTGAATAACTTTGTCAAGCCAATAATCAGAGTGGTACTGATACATTTCAGAGCTTTTTGCTGGCAGGTCCCCTCAGAGGTCATGAGGACTCCAGGAGGATACCTTCCTATGCTAAGACAAATATTGTTTTTGAATTCTTTACTCCGTGGTTAGGATGCTGTCCAAGAAATCTTACACTAGCTTTCTTGGAAAATAAAACACTTGGCCACTTCTAGAGACTAAAAGGCATCCTCAGTATCTTCCTGAACACCTTAAGTATCTAAAACAATGACAGGTAAAAGCATGATGGTGGGAGAAACAAGCTGAGAGAAGTCTAAAACACGTTCACTATAAATCACTGCGGCTGCTCGGTTGCAATACCACGAAGTTTCCTCTGCCTTCTGCTGTTGGTGGCTTGTGTGCAAGAAAGTTCCAAGAAGGCAGATCTAAAGCGATGCCCTTGAAACACGCGCCTGTGGCTGCCTGGGAACGATCCAGCGGCGTGTCCAGCGAGCTCCTCCTGCCGGCTGCTCTCCCGGCATCCGGGCTCGTGCTGATAGACCTGAATTTCACTTTGGCTTTTCAGGCAGCTGAAGGGAGGCAAAGCTAATGTCACATCTACCTTATTGTCATAGCAATAATGTCTCTCATGTCAGTGCCCATCCCCTCCAGGAGTCTCAGGCACACGGAGGGGCTGTGGTCCATGCCAGGAGCTGGGCAGAGCAGCAGCTGCAGAGGAGCTTGGGGAGCCTGAGGAGCAAAGGTGAGCAGGGCTGGCAGTGAGGACAGGACGGACCTTGGGTAAAGGGGCACACAGACACAGTGACCAAAAGCAAGAAGAGCAGAGCAGGTCTGGTGACAGTGACCACATACTGCCAGGAGATCAGTGAGCCCACAGGGATGTGCCAGGTCTGAAGCAAAGCCAGGAAGTCAAGTCAGGATCAGCCACAGCCAGGTCCACAGTCAGGCACAAACAGCCTTACAGCCCACCCCAAATGAGGACTGAGCACAAGGGCAGCTCTGTGCCATAGTTCCCAATGGAACTGGGGAGGCCCCAGCTGGCTTCTCCCAGCTCTTTGGCAGACAGCTCTTCTCACAGCACTCTGATCCCAGATTACATTCCACTGTATCATGACAGACCTCAAACACAGGCAGCCAAACCTGTAGGACAGGGATAGGAGGTTGCAGAATCAGCTGGTGCACTCAGGGCCCTGTCAGCACACTGCCCAGCACAGCCAGGGAAGAACATAAACATTTTTCCAGGTGCTGACAAAGGAACCTGGGTACAAATATGCCACAGAGGTTAGCATTGTGCAAGACAGACAATCTGTACTTCAACTGTTTCAGGGTCTGCTAAGGAATTACCTTTGCAGGGCACTGCATGTGAGCTTGTGATTTGCCAGTCTGTTGGGAAACCCTTCTTTCTAGACCAAAATAAAGAAAATTGCCACTGAGATGTAAGCCTTTCCACATTTTTACCTTATAACTTAAACCAGAAGAAATGCAAATGTAAACTAATCCTAGCTTCCCATAAAAAAAAAGTCACTCACACCATATATTCCTCTGTGACATTTCAGTTGCTCAGCTCTTTGGTGAAACTGTGTCCCAAAAGAAGAACAGAGACAAGACATACTGCTACCCCACTTCCTACCTCCTCTCAGGTGACATCTGCCATGGCCCTGCACTGGCAGGTCTTGTAGGTATCTGCATCAGTCCAAACTCCCAAGCCTGCCTGCAGGGAGAGGTGAAACTTCCTGAGGCAACAAAACCCAAGTGGCAGATAACAACTGTCTTTAAATGACAACTTCTTGAATCAATAAGGAAAGGTTAACCCTTTGGAAAAGAGTGTCAGTGATTATCTTATTGAGTTACACTGGGAAAAATCAAAGAAGGGAAGGGAAAAATCATGAGCTGAGCATCCCAAAAGTGTTCCCAGCTGCACTGACACTGATACACTGCAGTCTGCCCTGCAAAGTTTACATGGATACAGTAGAGAGCAATGATCTACTGAAAAAAGAACATATTTTATCAATATTGATTAAAAAACCTTCCAAATTATGTAAAATATTTTGGAAAAATCCACATTTATGAAGAGAAACCCATAAATTTGCTGAGGTGGCCAGGGATATATTCTGTGTCCTTCCATACAGAGCACTGAAAGTATACAGGACTGTTACTAAATGTGGCTTCTCTGCCAAGTAATTGTATTCTCATACTTTATATTTCCAGTGTGAAAACTCTAATGAAACATTTCAAACCAAAGCCGTTTCCTTGGAGCTGCCTTTGACCTTCTTTTCCTTCTCTGTCAGCCAAACCTCCCTGCCAGGATGAATTCAGACCTAATGTCTGCTCCTCCCACCAGGCTTTTGGATATGTGACAATATCCTAGTCACTGGGAGCTGTGCCTGCTGGTGTCCATTGTCTTGTGTCCAGTTTGGGAGAGTGTTTTTAAGGAAAAGCCCAGAATTAAATTTATGAAGAGTCCAATGATTTACAGGAATGACCAACCCTGTAGCTACTTTCTGCACACATCTATCAAAAACTTGTGAGTCCTTACTAACTCACAAGGCACCAGCATAGGAATGGTTCAGGATCCGAGAAAAAGTTTTTGAAAGTTAAAAAACCAAAACAAATAAGCAAAACCAAATTTGAAATGAGGGCCCAATCTAAAAATACTACAAGCCTCTGCATCAGCTAGAGGTGTGGTAGTGAGACTGCCTACCATTGCTGACAGGCACCAAAAAGGGGTTACACAGAGCCCAGACAGAGCTGCTGGCTGTGCTCTGTGGATGCATCTGTCCCAGCAGTTCAGTGACAGGCACAGCACAGACATGCAGCCTGATCACAGCCGCTGCTGAGTACAGCCAAGTCCATGATGACACTGAGGTCCAGTGCAGTGATAGGACATAATGAAGGGTCCAAGAAAGGTGCTGCTCAGAATGGAAATGCCAGGTGCATTGCCCAGGTAAAAGAGGAATGGGCCTGTGGCACAGGGGACGCAGACCAGCAGCCAGGTGTAGCAAAGTGCAGCTGATGCAAGGCCCTGGATAATGCATCAAGGGTGTTGATGGTATGGTCAGACACTACCAGAAGGAAATCACATTGCATGCCTTATTTGCAATCAGTCCAAATCTGAAAAAACATTATATGTATCATCTGTGCCTCACTTTGTGTGCTGTCATCTATACTGCCTGCCCTATATAGTTTTGGTACATGAACAAATACATACCTTGGGAGAAAGTAAAACTGCTTTCTCTTTTAAATCTCTTGTAATCACACAAAAAAACACAAAAGCTTTGCAGATATCTATCCAATTCCCACATTAAATCAGTATGTTACTTGACAAATGTTTTCATTTAAAGACCAAGAACCTGCTAGGAATTCACAACTAGGCTTGAGCCCTTTGTCTACAAACTCTTAACTTTTCTTCTCCAGCCCCCTGTTCCCCCTTCCATCTCTGTTCTGCAATTTGCCAGCCTCCTTTATGTCTCAGTTATGTCTGCACAATGTGAGGCAGGCAGACCCATGTGCCCACAAACAGAAAAGCTCCTCCAGCTCACAAAAACTCAGCAGGCTTCTGCGATTTCCAGAGCCTGCACTACCATGTGCCCATATCTGCTGTCAAATTACTGCCTGGACACAGGCTCCACAGCTAACCTCAGCCTTACCCCAAACATGAAATTGTCTCTGAGACCTCAGGAACATTCATCTTGTCCTGCAGCTCTTCCTACATAAAGTGGTGTAAACCCAGCTGATGCTTCTAGGAAATAAAGAACAAGCTTACCCCTCCAAAGATGTGTTATGATTTTATGGCCCCTTCCTGCAACCTGCTGAGAGTGGACGTGCTCCATATCATATATTTAAAATGCATCAACACAGATTTGAAGGGTGTATAGTTCTTCTGAGGTTTCTAAAGGAAAATAGAGATGAAAGCCATAAAAAACAACCCTTCACACACAGCAGAGTTTGAGAAGTAAAATTTAAACATAAGTTCACGTTTCCCTTTATTGTAATTTCTGGCAGTTCTAGGACTGTTCTAACTTCTAGCTGCTTGTCATGGCTGTAACATGACAGCAGTGAGGGAAAACCCTGAGTACATTGACTCCAACCTTAGTTGACTTCCCTGAAAACACTCACCTTGCCCTACTCTATTTGAAGCTGTGAAAAGACAATGATAATAATAGGAAGCTGCTCCTAGAGCTCCTACAAAGGAGACAGTTATTTTCATGTCCTGCCTCATTGTAAATACCTACACACAGGAAAGATGACATGCACAGATCACACACAAACCTGTAATCGAGGCAAGTCAGGATGTTATTGACTGTAATTGCTGTTGTCTGTCTCGACCTTCTCCTCGAGGTGTCTCCACCTCCCATTACAATGTCACAGCTAAAGGAGTTCCCCGCTGGTCTGCAAAGAAGCAAAACAGCAAATGGCAAGAGAGAACTGACATTGTTTATATAACATTTAAATTAATTCTAAATCAACAACCCAGAGAAAGTAATGTTGCATAAAAGTAGACTAAAAGAGATTTCACTGACAGACAGTGCTAACAGTGATATTTTGTATATATAAAGCATCCTGTACCCCAAATCCTCAAGATGTTACAAAAAAAACCAAAAAACAACACTATCTCTCTTCAGTGTTTTGCAGAAAAAGTGAAGCATAGACATTCATAGGGCTTTGCAGAGTAACTGAAAATTTACCACCAGAATGAAGAACACAATCCAGGCTTTTTAATCCATTAGTCAGTTACGTGCATTATTCTAAAGCAGCCCTTGGATTTACTAATTTTAGTGTAGGTTGGTTAAAAAGGAACATTAAAGCAGAAATATACATGTGTTCTACGTTCTTAAACTAAGACTTTCCTCCTGGAAAGACAATAAGGATACCCTGCAGCCCAAGGTTTTCTATGCAGCCATAAAACCTTCATCCTCTTGAGTGTGTTGGTAGCCAGGATGACCCCCAATCCATGTTCTATACCCAGTGCATGCTGCAGGAGGGAAAGATAACAAAGGCTGTTTAATGGACACAGAACTCCATCAGGGAAGTCCTTTTGGGCCCCATTTCCATCAGGTCATAAAAGGAACAGCCTGGACCCACATGCTGGGCTCTGCTAAGGCTGCTCCAGGCTGCAGCTCTTCATTTGCAAAAGAAATGACCCATTCATTTCCCTCTGACCTCTGCAGATACTTCAGACTGCTGACCTCATCTACCCATGGCTCCCACCACTATGAGCCAGCATCTTCAAACAGGTGCTCCCAGACAAACCCCTCCACCTTCCAGGGCAAGCTGAACTAAAACAGCTCCAAGAATCCTGAACCAAGGCTCCCAGGAGGCTATTTGTGCATGGGCTGGGAATGTTCAGCCCTCAATGCATTTTTTTCCTGCTCAGAAAAGCTGAGGCCATATATGAAAAGGAGGTACAGATGAGAAGGTGTAAATTTTGTCAAGTGAAGTTAAAACATGTAAGTGCACACTCACATGCTTGTATGAGTATGCACTTGACAGCACAGATTTCCTCCCTGCAGCTGCTGACAGCTACAGTTTCTGTTGGTGTGTGGTTGTCCAAGCAGGTCCTGAAGTCCCTCTAGACAACTCAGTGTCTTGTGACTGGGAGTTCTCACCTCTGCAGGAGATTTCTGTACTCAGTTTTATGACCAGAGATGAAAGGTGACAATTCTAATTCAGCAGAGGAATCCCCGTGCTTGTATTGCATCCCAGAAAAAAGACACATCTCTTCAGACACACCCATTTACCTTGGCATTCACAGCCTTATTACCAAGAGTATCACAATATATATTGACTTTTGTTCTTAACAGCCCCGTTCCAGAGAGATTACTCCATTCCACAGCTGAGGATACAAAGGCTTTCGGTGGCTGAACTGGGAATTCAGTGCTGGTTTCAAGTTCAAATTCAGAGTCCTGTTCACTGGACTAATCTGGACAGCATTTTTCTACTTGGCAAAGAAGTGTGAGTTTTCAGGTCTGAAAGAATACTGAGGATGGAGTCACAGATACATGTATCACAGAGTAACATCTTTGTCAATAAAAGTAGCATAAAGCCAAAGCAAGCTAGGTCAGCTCTTCCATTGGTCTCCAAAGAACACCCAATTAGTAGAGTGAGCATGACCATCTTTATTAAGTAAGCTCTTTTGGAAGCTGAACTGTTTGTTCCGAGTGCCACACAGACAGCTCTTGCTACTGGCAGAAACGGCCTGTGAATCAGAGCCCGAAGTCTGATGCAAGAGAAATTTGGGCATCTCAAGCTGATTTCCCCAGCAGAGAACAACCCTATTAGTTTGAGAAAGTCCCCTGCCTGCCTTCTCTCTGAGTAATTAAGAGTGAAATCCTCCTCTCAGTGACCCCAACGCTCTCAGCCTAGGCTGATTTACACATGAAAGGAACCCTCTGAGGGGCTTTCTCTCTTTCACATTCACAACCAGGCAGGACCTATAAATAAAACCTTTCTGAAAACAGGAGCTTTCAAAAAGGTCTGTGTATGTGCACAAACGTGTATGAGAGAAAGGGAATGGCTGTGTGCACTCGAGGATGTGTTTGCATGCGTATGTGAGGCGTGGGTGAGAAGAATGTGCATTCACACACCAGCCTTCATGCAAACAAGTGTACTCAGAAAAGCATCTGCATGGGTACGGAGCGTGCACAGGTGCTGGGGGCACTTACAGGAGCCAGAGGCCATGTGCAGGCTGGCTTCCAGTTAGCACAATCCCCGGGGTTCACCTCAGTCAGCTGAGTCATGCTCGAGTTACACACGGAAAACGAGAGCAGATTCAGACCTAGCTGTGCACATGAGACCAAACTTGTGGAGCACTTTCCCTCCACAAAGCAGTAAAGTACTTGTAGGACAAACACCGGTGGTTTACACTGCTTTGGCTTTCACGTGGGAGGTAACACAGAATCAGGGCTCAGGGCATGTGTTCCTACAGTTTTGACAGAAGGTGAGATTTTTAGGTGGTCACATCTCAGCTGTCCTGGAGAGAGTGAGTAGTGGAACATTTTCCAGGGCTGTCATTGTTCAAAAGTAAACTTTAATTTTCCGGAGCATTAAACCCTTCAAAGTTTGAAAACATAACGATGAGACAGATGACCTGAAGATGAAAATCAGGAAGTCAAAAGGACTATGACTACCTTTACAGTAGTTATAAACACAAAAATGCCCAGATATGCATCTGAATTGTCCCTCCCCCACTCTCCTGTCCATCCATGTGGCTGCGAAGTCAGGCCAGGATATCTCCCCTTCCATGAGGCCTACGGAGGACCCAACAAAACTTCCAGGAAACTTGGCAGTTCGTGTGACCCTGCCCTAATACAAAACAGGTGACACGGAGCTCCGAGCCAAGCCAGGACAGCCCACAGGGTTTCACAAAGCAGGTTCTGCTCTTGGGTCTTTGCCCCTGTAAAACAAGATCTGGCTGCTATGCAATAATTTCAGAACTGCAAATTATTCTACTCCACTACTCCTGACCAGCTGAATCATTTGCTTTACTGAATCTGTGTTTGTGCCATATGCTAATGCCAGCAATCGGGATGTAGGTGTGTCAGAACCACTGCAGCTGCTCCACTGCTTGGTGGGAGACCCCAGGGTGTGAGAGGGATGCAGGAGTGGTGCTGCACCCCGCGCCCCTCTGACTTCATCACTGCTAATCGCAGCGCTTGGATCTCTCCCCAACCCCCCCCCCCCCCCCCCCCCGCCCCCAATTCTTATGCAAACATTTAGAAGTAGGCAGAAAAAAAGGCACAAAACAGGAGACATAAAGAGTGCAAAGCCTCACAGGAGCGCACAAAGCACAAAATGTCTCTTCTGCTCGCTCAAAAGACTCTTCCCAGCTCCTTGCACTAGGCAGGAGTGTGTGAGCAGGGATTCAGAGCTCCCCTCCCACTGAGCTCGCAGCTAAAGCCCTCCCCCAGTTCCCAGGGTCTTCAAATGAAGATTTGCATAGTAGTTCCAGATCATTCCCGAGAGAAGGGACAATGGCTCTCTCAACACCCCCCCATCCCTCCCTCCCAAAGCTGATAAAGCCTTGGTGAAAAGGGGAACAAAGGATTTACAGATGTCAGAATATTGATTTCTGCCGTTCCAGAACTACGGGAGAAGATGAAGAAAACTTTTGCCCCCAGAAACTCTGTGGAGTTTGAGACACAGACGCTATGTCTGCAGCACGGACTCCGCGTTTGTTAGGACAGTATCTGATGGAAGCAATATTGCTATTCGAGAGGGATGAGCAGGGCCCTGAAAACGCGAAAATGCACGGGGATGAGATTACAGCCTGCAGTCCCAGAGAGCGCATTTGTTGTTCCCAGATCTGACGAACGGAGGCACTTCCAGCGAAAGCAGTTTGCCACCAGGCGGGCCGGGCCGGCATTGCTCCGGGCGCCGGCGGCAGCTCCCTCCCAGCTCATCCTGACCCACGCCGTATCCTTCCCCCTCTGCCATCCACCGCTGCAGCTGGGAAAAGAAACGGAAAGGAAGGTGAAAGTCTTTGAGTCTTTGGCAAGTGGCCTTTGATTAGGTATCAGAATGGAATGGATTTCCACTAAACACTGTAAATTTAGGGCCGTTGCCTGAAAGCCAAAGCTTTCTGCTCCCACAACATTACTGTGCACAGTCCATGTAAACCCGAGCTTGCTTTTGCACTACGAACATTCCTTTTCACTGTAGTGTGCCAACTCTACTGAACTCCACCTCCACCAGCTCACTGCAGTCGTTCAAATTGTGCTAAACAGAACAGTGACACGATCCCAAGTGTCACGTCACTGCTGCACACCCAGCACGAGACTGGTACCGGGCAGCCAAGTGAGCTTCCAGGAGTCCTGGCCTGACCTCCACCTGTCCCACCACTACTCTGAAACAGCCTTCTCTCTGTGACTGGCTACTGCCACTTTATAGACAGACAGACAGACATACATACATATATACATACATACATACATATATTATTATATTTTTTTCCCCTCCCTTTTCAGAGCTCTGTAGCATTTCTACCCTCAAAAAGTTCCTGCGACGCTGGATCTTTTGTACAAATGTACCTGACTAAAATTTTTCTAAATGTGGGATTTAGGCCATTTTTAAAGGTGATAAGCTATTTTCTAAATCGAGCTCTTGGCCCTCAGATAGGTCAGCTGGGGGAAAACCCCACCTGGAACCCTTTCTTCGAGGCACAGTAGTGAGTACAAAAGGGTTTCCCATGCCATGGGTCAATAATTCAGACAGAGCTGCAGAGCCAGAGCTGACTGTTCCCTCATTTTCCACCCAGCTTTGTAAAAACACATGCTGTCAGGAGGACTGCAATCATCACAGTGATAACAACCATCACATATTGTAGAGTTAAACACATTTCATACAACTACATCAAAACATTATTCACAATACTCTTAAAATATCTAGGTTTCTTTCAATACCTGCCTGTCTTCCCTCAGCTAAAATAAATTATTCTTGTGGAATCTTTTGTGTCTCCCAGCAGTCACTCCTAATTTACATTTAAAGATGTGAATCAGACCCACCAGACTCCTGATACACCTCATACAGGGATTAATCACAGCTGTTGGGATGATGAAGACTAAGGCAGACCCATTTAAAATCAGTGTAACTCAGACTGTAATGAACCTGCTACCACACTCAGGTTCAGGACAGGCTTCACCTTCTTTTCCAGGTGCTCTCCACCAGCCCCTTAGAGCTACATGGGGGAGCTCCTGGGGCAGCTGTGCTAAGAGGTGCCACTACTGCCTTCTCCAAAGGGCATTTTCCAGACTGTCAGAGGAGTAAAGGTGTCAGGGAGAACCTGGGAGAAGCAAACCTTGGCTGCTCTCACCTCCTGCTTAACACTTGCATGTTGTGTTTTGAGGCTGTTGCAGCAGCAGCACAGCTCACAAACCTGTTTTATGTTAGAGAGAATTTTTCCTCATCCAAGACAGATGTTTGCTTATTTTGCTGATTCTTTGTTTTCTCTTGTTCATAAACATTAGTGTCTGTTGCTTGCCTAAAGTTTTTTTTTTTTGCTACAAACAAGAGAAGTTTTGTTTATATAGCTCCTGCTACAAATTTGCTTTAGGATACAGAACTTAGTTTCATCACTGAAATATTGTACCAAATAATTCTCAGATCTTCTGTTTCCCCCAAAACTCCACATGCAAATTCCTTTTATGTGGAAAGTCCAATATGTTAGATATCTCATAAGCCTGAATCCAAAGGATGAAGGTGTGGAAAGGCAAAATCTCCCTCCAATGTGGATTTAGCAGGGCAGGTGTGTGTGCACATGGCAAGCCCCAGTGGTTTGAGGGCTGTTTTGTACAAAATGCATCCTGTCCATGATGACAGAACACTTGTGCAGGTACACACAGTACCTGGGAATAACTTCTTTCAGTATGGAAACAAAGCGGTCCTTAAAACTATTTATTAAATAAAATCATACAAAAGCAAAGTACTGGAAGAGGTAATTGTAATTTAAAAACATAAGAGAAGAACAAAAAAACCAAAGAATTTTTAACAGTTTACAGTGCCCAGATAAAGCAAATAACTGAGCAGTATTTTTATGCCAAGAGATGTTTCACAACACACTTCCAAGGTTCTGGCCATCATACATTCACACAGTAAATTGGACACAAGCCCTGCTCCAAGTGAAAATGGGTAAGGAAATCCTGTTCCCCAGCAGCAAACACATCTCCCCACCATCTTACAGCCACGCTAGGCTGTATTCCTTGCTCTTGGCAACAGAGAAGCGACCAATTCCGTGGGACCGAGGTGTGCACATGACCAAACAACCTCCTCCTTCCAACCGCAACCTTCTTTGGAGTAAAACACAATTCCTCCATATCATTCCTCTCAGACCAGCCTCTACCATTGTCCTTCCCCAAAGCTCAATTTCTTTGCTTTTTTTACTATTACAGTTTCTATATGCACCATGGGAATCCTATCATTTTGCTGTGGGGTTTTAAGAGATGAAAAATGTACTGTCCATGTACACCAAAAGTCAAAGAGATAACCACCAGGCCTCAATAAAGAACTAAAAGAGAACCTAGATATTTGTAATTAATTTTTTTTCTGGAGATCTTGTGTTCATTCAAGTGATGTTATTATTTCAGTAGAATCATGCTAGGAATCCATGTAATTAAAACCACATTGGTGGTAACAGAACTGCAGCATTTGAGGGGCCCTTTGATCCCCTCATGCCTGGGACCTCCCGAGCACTCTCCCTGACCCCACAGCCTGAGGACTTTTCACTCTCTGAACTACTCATCACTCTCTACCTGACAGGAGGATGTAGGCAGGTGAGGATCGGCCTCTTCTCTCAGGCAATAGGAACAGGACTGGAGAAAACGGCCTCCAGCTGCACCAGGGAAGGTTAAGGCTGGACATAAGGAGTAATTTCTCCACAGAAAGTGTGATCAGACATTGGAATGGGCTGCTCAGGGAGGTGGTGTGCCATGGTCGGGCTGACACGGTAGCGTTCGGCCATAAGATGGACTCGATGCTCTCCGAGGTCACCTCTAAGCTAAGCGAGTCTGTCTCTGTCACGCGGTGTCTCTGTCACCCCGCGGCTCTGTCACCGCCCCCCGGCCAACCTCCCCCAGGCCCGCTCCGCCCTCACCACCAAGATGGCGCCGGGCCGCCCCTCAGCCCGCTCCGCGCTGACGTCACGCCCCCGCCCCTCCCGCGCAGGGCGGCGCGTGCGCGCGGGCGGCCCCGCTCAAGGTCAGCGCGGCCGCTGCTGCCGCCGGTTCCGCCCGGCGCGGTTCCGGTTCCGGTCCCGCTGTACGGACAGGAGGACATGGCGGCGCTCGGACGGGTTTCCCGCCTGCTGCTCGGCGCCGCCGCCCCGCGCTCCCTGCCGGCGCGCGGCTTGGCGGCGGCCGCGGCACACGAGGAGGGCGGAGGTAACGGGGCTCTGCGGGGCGAGGGCGGAGCCGGGGCCCGCGGCCGGCGCGGCGCTGCCCTTGACAGCCGGTGCCCTTCGCTGTGGGAACGGGGCATGGCAGGCGCTCGATGGGGCCTGAACCGGGGCTTGAACCGTGAGCCCGGATCCCTGTTACAAACGGGGAGGGCACCCGCGCTCGGGCGTGGGACGCAGGGTTCATTAGCGCCTCGTTAGTGCGCTAATTGCGGTAACGCGTGTCGGGTGAGCATCGCTAATGAGAGCCGTGCTTGTTGTGATCGCTGTCCCGGCCAGCCCGCATGTGGAAGACGCTGACGTTCGTGGTGGCGCTGCCCGGCGTGGCCGTGTGCATGCTGAACTGCTACCTGAAGGCGCAGCACCAGCACGGGCACGAGCGGCCCGAGTTCGTGCCCTACTCGCACCTCCGCATCAGGACCAAGGTACCTCTGCCCGCGGGGTTACTGCCCTCTTCCCCTGCACCGCTGCAGCCCTTCCTCTGAGACTGCCACAGCACCTTCTCCTCTCTCGACTGCTACTTGAGATGGTTGTGATACCAACTCACGGCTGTTTCTGAGGCAATGAGAGCTTGTCACAGCTCTGATGAAGTACCCATGACATTCACAGGCTCTCCCACCCCAGAGTGATTCTCCTAATGTCTTGCTCAAAAATGTTTCAGTACTAGAGTTGCTGTACTTAAAGTAATACAGATCTAAAAGGTAGCAGTGGAGATGCCCAACACTCAAAACTGGGGTACTCATAATACAGCACAGTGTTTAAGAGCAAAGATTGTGCTGTTTAGAGACTGTGGCTCCCAGCTAAGGGAGACAAAAGTTTTCCAGCTCATGCTTCCTACATCCTGGGAGCCAGCTTGCTAATTCACCAGCCTGTCAAGCTGTGTGATCATAGAATAATTTAGGTTGGAAAAGTCTTCTGAGATGGAGTCCAACCTTTGACTGATCTCCACCCTCTCAACCCTATGAAGGCACTAAGTGCTGCATCCATTCTGTACCTTAACACCTCCAGGGATGGTGACCCCAGCAGCCTGGGCAGTTTGTCCCAATGTTTAGCAACCCTTTTTGTGAAGAAATTCCTCCTGAGTCTATCCTGAACCTTTTGTGGCACAGGTTGAGGCTATTTCCTTCTGTCCTGTCACTAATTGCCTGGGAGAATTGATGTTTGAGTCTGTACCATTCTTGGTTTCAGGTGCTTATAGGGATTGTTCAGGAGCTGCCACTGGCTTATTTTCTTTCTTCTTTCAACAGCGTTTCCCCTGGGGTGATGGGAATAAAACTCTGTTTCACAACCCCCACGTTAACCCTCTCCCAACTGGTTATGAAGATTAAAACCAAGATCCTGCCAACAGCCAGAACTTTGGCTCTCCCTGTCCTGAACCAGAATGTTGAGTGGGAGCCATCTTTTCTGGGGTCATAGTTTCAGAAACTCTGTGTTTCTTCTGTAATGAAGCTGAGTGGTGTTGTGGTCCCCCTGTGTACTTGTGATGGGGCCCTTTAAATAAACAACTCTGAACGTGAATTTGGGATTTGACTTGTTTATCTGAATCCTTAGGAGTTTTTCAGTTCAGTGTTTGCATAAAGCATGAAGGTTTCCCCCAGAACAGAGTGCAGGAGCAAAGGGATTTGACTGCCTCAGTGGTAACACATGTTCCTGTGGAATGCATTTGGCATAGCACATGAAACAATCTCATTTTCTCACAGCCAGAACAACAGATATGTAGATTAATATTCAGTATATACTGAAGCACATTCTCCATTATCAGCTCTTGCAATATTTATTAACAGTCACAAAGGTGATTTTCTCTTGGTCCCTTCTGGCACACGGAGTGACAGCAAAGATGCTGAGCTAAGCTCTGCCTTCACACTGTTCACCTTCAGCTCTCAATTTTTCAGGTACATCAGCACTTATCTTGCTCACCACTCTGCTTTCCATTAAGCTGCAGTCTGTACAAAGTCTCTCACAGAGGTTTTGCAGAAGAAAACACAATTTTGGTTCTGTATAACATGTACTGTGCTAAAAAGGATTAGTGAGCCAGCAGCCTGAACCTGTGCCAGTACAACTTTCATTTTCAAGGTTTTGCTCACTGCAACTCAACCGTTTTCCAGTTCTTACTATAACTTCTGTATTTTTTGCACAATGTGAGCTCTATCTCAGGTGTCATTAATGTGGTTCTTCCCAAAAGGCAGAACACAGCAGCTGCTTTGGAACCTTGCTGTGGAAAGGAGTGATGGATGGCAAGGGAGAATCTCACAGTGGCACTGCAGGATGCCCTTCCCCGTGTTTCCATGTGATTTTTTTTGTCTGCTTACTAGTAAAAGATTGCTGGGAGAGTTTTCCTGTGTTGAAAGTACAAGGCACTGAAGGGCACAGTTGTTTTAAAGCTGACAAAGTCACATTACATTTAGCCCTATATGAAGATCATAGAAAAGCAAACACAACAGTTTGTGTGTTATTCCTTAAAAAAGAAAAGCTACAGTCTCGACTGTCTCCAAAATGCTATTTATAGATCCTTCCCTTAGACCTGCTGCACTTTGCCAACAGCCTGTTTTTTTCAGTGCTATATTTAAGCCCTGTGCTGACACTGTAGGAGCTCTCTGCACCTGAGAACTGGAGTGTGGCTCACCTGGCTCTGACTGGCACAGGAACAACAGCCTCAGGCTGCAGCAGCTCCTGCTCCTCTGCACAAGGGCCACAGGACTCAGGGTCTGGGCTCTGTGAGGGGCTGTGGTGCAGACCAGCTATAACATTGGAGAACTGCACCCTTTTAGTTCGGAATTTTTTTTTTTTTAAGTAAAGCTTTTAAATAATTAGTAGTAATTAAAAGCAGAGAGTGAAGCTTTCTTTTTTCCTCACTGTAATTCTAGAATTATGAAGTTATCTTTTGTCCCCCATCCATAATATCTTTTCCCCTGTGCTGGTATAAGGAGAGGGGCAAGCTTTGCCCCATCCCTGTGTGAGGATCAAACCACAGAAATGTGTAATGCTAAAAGGAGAGAGAATTCCAAGTTCATGGATGTGTCAGTACCTCAGAAAAGGCTGAAGCAACCTCTGCATTAAAAATCTTCTCTTCAGCTGCTGAGCAGCCACTTCCATCCCTCCTAGGGGCACAATCAGACTCTACTGCACAGTTACCTACTTGAACAAAATACAACCTGGTTGTATTTATTTTAGCCAAGGTGTTGCAGGTCCACTAGAGCTCTTACACCATCTCTGCAACTGACACAAAACAGTGCTTAAGCCCTTCAGGATTACATGAAACTAATTTCATCAAAATTCAGCAGCATAGAGATGATAGCAACTACACAACCCCCTTCATATTCTTTTTAAACACTTTCAAGTGTTATATAAATAAGCAAGAGAAATCAGTCACAAAGAACCCATCCCAGCCCACTCTACCCACTGCAGAGTACATTCAGTAGGAAGTTCACATGGATTTTTAAGCTGTCAGATGCTGAACCACCACCAAGTTTGACTGGCAAGGAGGCAGCAGTTACCACATGATCCAGTCTTTTTTTTTTTTTTTTTTCTTTTAGCTGTTTGTTTTCACAAGCAGAGAACATTTGTCACTTCCTAGAAAGCAGTTAACAAAGGTCTTCTCCAGGTGGCACCTGTGGCACACCTGGTGATGGTGCTTAGTCCCAAGGCTCCTGTTAGTGACTCCACCCATACTGCCAACATCAAGAGGAGTTCTCAGTTTTTCCTTTACTTGGGCCCATGAACTCCAGGCCCTCAATGGGTATGTCCTTTTCCTTGATTGCTTTCTGAAAAGAAGAAAACCAAATAATTAAATTCACCACTTCTTTATCGAGCTTCATGATGCTATCTTTGGTATAAAACACGGAACCACAGAATCAGTAAGGCTGTTAAACACCTCTGAGATCATCCAGTCCAACCTATGGCCCATGAGTAATAGCACCACGTCAACCAGACCAAGGCCATGCCCAGGCTCTCCTTAAACACTGACTACACCTCTCTGGGCAGCCCGTTCCAATGTCTGATCACCCTTTCTGTGAAAAAACTCCTCCTTATGTCCAACCTAAACCTCTCAGGTGCAGCTTAAGTCTGTAACCTCTTGTCCTCTTGCTTGTTGCCTGAATAGTAATCATCTAAAAACACAAGTGATCTGGAAGAAGTAGTCTTAGAGGCTGGTTTGAATAAAGTTTCAATGTTAGAGCTGCTGAAGGATGTACGGAGAACTCACTGAACTACAGTCGGTCTAACAGGAACGTGCTGCAGCCTCTACAGATCCGCCTTAAGAGTCGTGTGCAATAAAAACAGGAGACGCCTGTAAAATACTCCGTGTCATGACCGACAGAC
Source organism: Haemorhous mexicanus (assembly GCF_027477595.1). Classification (NCBI taxonomy): domain Eukaryota; kingdom Metazoa; phylum Chordata; class Aves; order Passeriformes; family Fringillidae; genus Haemorhous; species Haemorhous mexicanus. The sequence continues at coordinate 3,628,923 of NC_082359.1, read as the reverse complement.
ACGGGGCGAGACAAACCCAGCGCTGTATGTGGGGGTCTCTGCCGAGGCCCGAGGCTGCCGGGGGTACCGGGCCGGCGGTACCGGGCCGGCGGTGGGAAGGGTCAGCGCGGGGAAGGACGCTCGGGGCGGGAAGCGAAGGGGCCCGGGGAGGACGCACCTGCACGCAGAGCTGGTAGCGCTTGAAGAGCTGCCCGCAGGGGTCGCCGGCGCTGTCGCCCTTGAGGAACTTCTCGGCGAACCAGCGGTTGAAGCACTGGTCGTACTCGCGCTTCAGCTCGGTGCACGCCTCGCCCACGCTGTTCATCGCGGCGGCCGCGCCGGACGGGCCGGGCCGGGCCGGGCGCGCCGCCCACTGACGCACATCCGGAGCGCCGCGGGCGTCACGCGCGGGCCGGGAGGCGGCGGCGATGCGCGCGCTGCTCCTCGGGCCGTGGCTCCGCGCCGGGCGGGGCCTCCCGCGGGCACCGGGGAGCGGGCACCGGGGGCACGGCGGGCACCGGCCGCAGGGACCGCTCCGGGTAACGCTGCAGACACCGCTCGGGCACCGCCGCTCCGCCCCCCGCGAGGCGGGCAGCGGGCACGGGATACAACACCCGTTAATCTCCCCAGAGAGGGACAGCAGTGTGCGGGTGGCCTGGAGCTGGTGACCTTAAAGGTCTTTTCCAGCCTTAATGTTTTAGGATTCTTTGTAAACTCCGGTTTTGACGTGTAACAAGTGTGGAAACCCAGAGCACCGGGAATATTTCTCTGTCTGCTCTGGGGTGCCCTGACCCCCAGGGCAGCACTGACTTTGACCCTCATTCATGGAGAAAGTTTCCCAGACTTCAAGATAGACTAGAACCCACAAAAGTGTGAAATAGATCATAGAGAGTAGTGTAGGTCTATCACTTGGTGAGAAATTTAGGTTTTGGGATTTTTAGTATGTTGTGGATGGAAGCAAGGTGGAGGGCACAGGGTGTTGTCCTGGGTTTCTTCTTCATGCTGCTTCTTCCTTCTTGGGTTTGGGTGGCATTTCGTAACTGGGCAAAAAAGTCTGCATTGCAGCTCTTTGGGATCAGTTATTGGGTTAAAAGGGAAAATAATCCAGGTGTCAGCTCTTAATTGGACAGTTTAGTCTTAAAAGACCTTGTAAAAAGAGATTGCTGGCCATTTTGTGCCTTCTAATGAAAAGCTGCTGAACTCACAGCAGTGAGACTGTGTTGCTGATAAGAAATAATAAACACCTGAGTCCAAACATGAACTACAGTCTCAAGTGCCTTCAATCCAGACCCAGAGAAACCATCAACTGGTACCCCCACAACAAGTATCTGATTAAAAGAAAGTAGCACTATTAAACTTGTTAATTTTTGACTTTTTTGTCCGTATTGATGCTTTTCTACAGCAGAAAGTGTCGGTGGAAGTGCTGGACCACCTGGAGCACCTGGCCCTGGTGGATTTCCGGGATGCAGAGGGCGTGGAGCGGCTGCAGAAAGCGATCCAGTTTGCTGATCAGCTTCATGAGGTGAACACCGACGGTGTGGAACCCATGGATTCAGTGCTGGAGGACAGGTGGTGAATCACAGCAGCCTCCTTTTATCTGTTCATGCATCAAACTGCTTGCTTCTGGGACCTTTTTTCCCTGGGAATCACCATGCATGTGGCCCCTTTGCTCAAAACATCTTCCTGTGGTTCTGTGTGGGAGAAAGTTGTCATTGGCTGTGTAATTTTTATGTGTGAGCAAAGCAAAGGTGAACTTCAGTTCTTTAATCTCTCTTAATTGTCACACTGCACCCCCAGTGCCTGCCAGTGCCATTTTTAGGTGCTTCAAATGTTCCAGTACTTGTCTCAGTGTTTATTTAAGAGACCAGCACCAGATTTAGAGATAAGCCACCCTTCCTACCTCATATTCACAGAACAGCTTGAAGACAACCAGTAACCTTTGTCCTTCAGGTGTCTGTATCTCAGAGAAGATGATGTGACAGAAGGTAACTGCACCAAAGAACTGCTGGAAAATGCCAGAGAGAAAGTAGAGGAGTATTTTGTGGCTCCACCAGGTATTGAATTGCTTACAAAAATCTCTTAATATTGCCTGAATTAACCTGAAGAAAACAACCTGCCATAGCTGCATTTCCTTTGAGAAATAATAGGGAGCACTAAAAGAAATTACTGTAGCCATCTGTGTAAAACAATGTGCAATTTAGGGTCCAGAAGTAGCACAGAGGCTGACCTGACTCTCCAAGTTACTGCACACTTGAGAAATTCCTTACAGGAGGTCAGGCAGGACTTACTTTCCTGACTTTCTTAGGATATTTAGGCAGCCTGTATGTGGAGTAAACTGAAGAAACACTTCCATGCCAGGGTGTCCTGCCCACAAGGTAACTTACAGCTGGTCTCACACAACCTGTTTTTTGTTTTCTCTCAGGTAACATCCCTTTACCAAAGCTGGGAGAACGAGAGACTTTTCTGCAGGGCTCTCAGTGACAGCCCAGAGCCCAAATACCCTTTCAGAATTTTATTTGGGGAAAATGAAGTTTTGTGCAGTCACAGCTGAAACACCCTGGCATGTATTTTGGTCAGAAGAAAAGCACTTGCAAGACAGAAGAAAGAAAGTGTAAAAGTTTAGTAGTGCTGCTGAAATATTCAATGTCTCTGAAGCTGGACAGCAGCATGGCAGATGACCTGGGTGCTTTCATTTGGCAAAGTGAATTTGCTGTCTGGAGGTGAGAGCAAACCCTTGTCTCACTCTTAATTGTGTAATTACCTCAATATTTGTTTAAGCATCCATAATATACTCACCTAGATGCATAAAACATGTAATTACTATGATACTTGAATTCTTTCAAGGGTATTGAAATAGAGCCTGTCTTTAACATCACTAACCCCATCCTCTGCAAAGCTGTAACACTGTATTATTGCTTTAGTCTCAGACTTGTCAAGATTCAGACCCTGCAAAGCTGAAGTTTTACAAATATATAAGCTCAGCCTGTAAGTAATTTAAGATGTGTATAGAAATCATAACAAGGAAAGACTTCAAATATCTTATCAATCAATATGATTAATACTACAATCATAGTATCAGGTAATTCCCACTGAGAAGTCCCCCCTTGATCTGTCCATTTTGGCCTCTTCCTCTGACCATCAGAGAGAATGGGAACAATATTATTTACACAGAAAAAGGAAGAGGAATCTGAGAGGGAACTGACTGGCTGCAGGAGCTTTTAACCCAAAATAGCATCAAGTAACTATTTAAAGGCAACAGCTAAACCAACAATTTGGACAAGATGATCCCACATTGCCAAGGCAGCACAGGCTAAACTTAAAACTGCCAGTTCAGTGCTGCTCCCACACACTCCAGGGAGAGAACAGACTGCCTGATGCTTGTTCTCTGCGGCCCACACTGCATTTAAAGTGGAAAACATGCATCTCCCTAATAAAGGGGTTTGATGCAACTTCACCAGAAATAAGGGGATTACAACCTCGACTCAGACACCTGCAACCACCAAAAAGAAAAGCTCACAGAGGGCAGATGAGCTGCCTGTGGGGCAGGGCATGTCAGTGCCTCAGTGGGTCTAACACTGGTGGTGCTGAGCCCCACTGGGCCCTGGCTGCACTTTGAGAGAGGGAGAGACACCCCTCATGTGCTGGTTCCCCTGCATTCACTGCAGCACTCAGTAAATGGATCCAGTTTCTCTGGAGACCATGGAGATAACCTCACTTAGAGCTGCTGACATTTTTCCACCACCACAAAACTGTAGATATAAAATTAGATTGGAAGCTCTTGCATATAAATCCCATGTTTACAAAGAAAATTTCAATGTGGAGATTTCTTCGCCTTTGTGGAAAGAAAAATAAGATGGAAGTTGTTATATTGCTAATAATGATTATTTTATATTTTGGTATTAACTGGGAGCCCCAGGAAAAAGCTCTGTTAGTACAGTGATAGGTTGTGCAACACAGAGTGAAAAACCACCTCATGAAAAGTGCTTACAGCCCAAACTGGGAGAGCAATCTCATGAGATGCCTTATCCATTACCCAGTTTTCTTCAGCACCTCCTCTATCCCAGCTATCATCTCCTGTGTTTATTTGTTCTGCCTTTCCCTGCAGCTCTGTCCTGAGGGAAACTCTACTTTTATACTCTTGATTAACAAGTAGGGCTCTGATGTATCCCAGGCTTTAATGTTTCTCCTTACCAACGTGTATCTCACCCACACTGCCATTTCCTGCAGTCGTCATCACAATTGTTCCCTCAGCAAACCATTTCTTAATAAATGCAGAGAAATGTGCCTGCAGCTACCAAACACAACCACCTCCTCAGAGATTCATGGGTGTTTCTGAAGTTCAGTGGGAGCACTTGGAAGATTGTTGAATGGTTCCATTCTATCAGCACAAAACTGTCCAGTACTCAAAGAACTACTGCAAGTGCTGCAGATACTGAACACAGTTCTGCAAATTAATAACTTACTGTGGCCCCAAGACCACTCAAAACTTCTTCATGTTTCTAGCACACAAGCAGAGTTGTGAACTCTGTTTGGAATGTTAAAACCTGTGAGTCAGGAGTTATTTCTGAGATATTCTAGAGTGACAAAAGTATTACATTATGCAGTTTCAGTATTTCTGGCGGCAGTGTATTCTTCTGAGGTTGCTTTAGAGTTTGCAAAAGGAAAGAGTTGCTTGCAGTTATGCTGCTTTTGCTCTGAATGACACTGAGCAGGTAACTACACTGTATGAATATGCAAAATATTTACATTGCAAGTGAGGTGAATGACTGCTCTTGAGGTGGGTTTTTTAAACATTTCTACAAGGAAATGGGAGTCCTACCAACCAGTATTTAACAACCTCTTTTAAATCATCCTGTTTGCTGTAGACATGGTTCAGAGTCCTGTTATTAACAGATCAACTCTGGAAGACTCAACAGCAGTGTTCTATCTGCTGACAAGAGTGTAAGCAGAAAGTGCCCCAGGGAGAGTGAAACTAAGAAAACAGAGCACTGAGGTTCTACCAAAACATCTTGCTTCATTTAAACAAACAAAAAAAAAAAACCCAAAACAACCCAACCAACCACCAAAATAACCCCCAAACGAAACACAAACAAACAAACAAACAAAAAAAAAAAATGCAAGAGTTGCAGAAATAGTGAGGTCTGCAAAAGATGGCATGAAAGTCTGATAGATTTGGTTCACTAAAGTAACAAAGTTTGGAGGTGACTTGATCATACCCAGTAAACATGTCAGAGATTTTTATTAGAGGTCACTTAGTGTGACTTGACACAACTGAAAACAGACAAGTGAACAGGACAGGTGATTAAGTGCCATTCACAAGCTATGGAACTCCTTCCTTTGACATGGATGGGCTTCACTGCCCAAGTAATAAAATGTCTTTTGGGGCCCACATATCACCTATGGAAAGGTGTTTTACAGAAGCTGATGGACACATTACCATGCCTTGAAGACTGAGCATACTTTAAGGAATAAGTTTTTTACCCAGGATCATCTGATGATGCCACACAGAATCACAGAATTAGATTAGAAATGACCTCTGAGATCATCGAGTCCTATCGGTGAGTGAACACCACCATGCCAACCAGACCACGGCACTCAGTGTCATGTCCTGTCTTTCCTTAAACACCTCCAGGGACAGTGACACCACCACCTCCCTTGGGCAGCCCCTTCCAATGTCTAATCACCAGTTCTGCGAAGAAATTCCTACTAATATCCAACCTAAACCGCCCCTGGCACACCAGACCAGTAGCACGGGAGTCAGGACTGGAAGTTTTCCATACACAGCCCAAATCTACGTGACCATCCAAAAAGACGCGCCCCGTTCTCCCGTTGCCTCCCTGCATCCCGCCGGTTGCCATGGGAACGGACGCGGCGCGGGGCATCCCGGGCCGCAAGACAACGCCGCAGTAAAACCCGGCCGGGCGCAGCGCCGCAGCCAATGGGCGTTCAGGGGCCGGCGGCGCTGGCCAATGGGCGCCCGGAGGCGGTGCCGATGGCCAATGGGGGCGGTCGGCGCGCAGGGCTGGGGGGGCAGAGGAGCTGCGAGGCGCGCACGGAGCAGAGCGCAGCGCCGGTCCCGCAGCGCCCGCACGGTGAGGGACGGGGCGCGGGCAGCTCCAGAGACTTCGTCATCCCGGTACCGGGGACCCTGCGTGTTCCGGCGGCACCACCGTGCCTGGGCTCTTCCCCGGCGGCCGCCTCCGGTTTACCCGCATCCTCGGCAGCTGCCGGCGGCACCCGGCAGCCACGCGGGGTTCCGAGCCCTTGGCCGTGCGTGCCGGGCTCTCCTCGCCTCCCCCGGGGGAGGGAAGGGCGTCGGGCCGGGCGATGGAGCGGCCGCGCTCTCTCGCGGAGCTGCCGGGCTGGAGCGGGGCTAGGGAGGGCCGGGAGGGCGGCGGTGCTTGTGCGGCTCCGGCCGGAGAGCGGGTGCCGAACGTGAGCGGGTGTTTGAGCCGCCGCTGCTCGGGCCGTGCCCCGGGGCCGTGCCTGGCACGCCCGGCCAGGGCGGGGGCACCGCGCGGCGATACCTGTGGGGGTACTTGGCAGCAGGTGGTTCTGGCAGGTGCTCCTGCAACTTTGAATTTCCTTGTTTTTTCTTCCAAGCAGGCAATCATGAGTGATCGAAAAGCAGTGATCAAAAATGCGGACATGTCAGAGGAGATGCAGCAAGACTCGGTGGAATGTGCAACTCAAGCCTTGGAGAAATACAACATCGAGAAGGACATCGCTGCTCACATAAAGAAGGTAGATGTTGGCTTGTAATGTGCTCATGAAAAATCTGTTGGGGAGAATGCTGCTAGGCAAGCAGCTCTAGAGAAACGAGTTCTAGAGGCACCAGATAATCAAGTTAGACTTTCTCTCTGTTCTGTTCCCCACCCTTTATGTGGACCTTTCTAGGTCCTTCTGCTTTTCTCTTGTACTGCCTTACACCATTTCTGCCACTGTCCCATTGTCCACGTGAGGACAGAGTGGCACCTGACTGTCCCTGTGACTGATGAGCTGGTACAAGACACGGGCCCTGTGCAGCCTATTTAAAGAGTGGTGCTTTGCCGACCATGTAATATGTGGGTTTGGTTTTTTGCCTTTCCCACCACATGTAAGACAAGCTGTTCATGCTAATGCTGAACAGATGGTTCATAGCTTACAGTTTGTCACATTTTCTCTCGACTCCTACTGGGAACCTGACTGAGCTGCAAGGAGCTGAAGGGTTTAGTTGAGCAGAACAGAAACTTCCATGTCCTCACAAAAATCTCTTCAGCAGACAGCTGTTAGGTACTGCAGTATAAATCCACTGACTGCATGGGTTTGCTCACTGTAGACCTGTACACAGGAGTTTATTCGTAGCAGGCTCCTGACAGCAGCGTGTCACATCATCATCTCATGACCAGGTGTCAGAGATATGGCAGAGAATTTTCCAGCAAGTGTTCTCTCAGCATCCTTACTGCAAAAAAAAAAGCTAATGAATTCCATTAGCTTCAGAAATAGAAGCTAATATAGAAAAATGCCAGTTTCATTGGAGATTCAGAACAAGCAGACAAATTCTTAGAAGTTATGGTTTGAGATCATGGCATGACTGTAGGGGAAAAGTTACCTCCCCAAACATATGTTTTAAGCTTATTCCTGTTCTTCTTGGAAGCACTTTTTTTTTTTTTGTATGACTAAGCAGCAGATGAGTTATAAAGTGACAGATGATCCTTGTGCTTAAGAGCATATGCTGCTCCTTAATTGCCTTCTTCCAAAAGTGATACTTGTTATCAAGTGACAAATCATTGCCAAAAAAACCTCCCCAACTGTAAGACAATATTAGTATAATTACCATGAAAATGCTTATTTTCTAATTCTCTGCTCCATAGGAGTTTGACAAGAAATACAATCCCACGTGGCACTGCATCGTGGGCAGGAATTTTGGCAGCTACGTGACTCATGAGACCAAGCACTTCATCTACTTCTACCTCGGCCAAGTCGCTATTCTTCTTTTCAAGTCTGGCTAGAACCATGGACTGTTACTGAAACTTGCATCCAGTTACAGGACTGCACACTGATTCCCACCTTCAGCCTTCCTGGGGAAGCACATCTTGATCTTCAGGTCTTGTATTGTATTGTTAATGGTCAGGGATTTTGCTCTAGCGGCTGGTATTTTCATTGTGGCTATATAGAAAAGCAAAAATGTCTTCCTTGTATTTATTTTCTTTCAAAAGATGGCTTCTTTGCTAATAAAACCGTTTATCCCTTTGCCCTCTTGAATTACCCTCTTTATTGCCATGTGAATGAAGGATGAACATCCCCACCTCAATTCCCACACCCCAAATCCATCCTTTCTTAGGAAACCTTCTTACAAGACTGATTTAAGTGGAAAAAAGTTGATGCAGAGCCCTTTTATTTCATAAGCCTTCCATCTGGCTTTGAAAGAAGGAGTCATGGGAAAAAATCCTTAAATTCCACATGACAAAGATAATAACAGCTTCGTGAAAGTCCATAGCTACTTCATAAATCCAAGCTGCTTCTCAAAAGTATAATATCCTCCTTTAAAGCCTAGTAAAAAGAAAGGCATCTTATTTGGAGACTAATCAGTCTGTGTCTTTATCCACACCCACTGCCAACTTGCTTCACTTGTCAGCATTGCTCAGTTTTGGCCACATCCTTTACATTGCACTTGAAGGGAAATGCAAGTGTAAGAAACACCACTGGAGTCACTCCACCGGTTTCCTGGTGGGGACAGGTAACTTGTGTTCTTCTGAGCCCAGCTGCTGAGCAAGTATCTGCTGCACATCTTCTTAGAACTCCTTTTGATCCTGTTAAAATTCCACAGCTTTCATATCCCTCATGAAAATTAAACTTTCGGTGTTTTGGTACCCGGACTCACAGTTTGAAGCCTGAGTGAATGGCAACAATGCCAAAGTTCAAATTCTCATAATCCACTTTGAAAAAGCCTGCATCTTCTATCATTGCCTTCAGTTCCTCCTGAAAAATAAGTGCCATAAGTATTAAGAACCTGAAGGCCCACAAACCAGCTGGCCACAAGATTATGCTGGAATTGTGTTTTGTGTGTTAGTGAATTCAGAGAAATCCTGCCTTACCTGAGGGGGGAACTGTCGGATGCTCTCCACAAGATACTGATAAGACTTCCAGTCACCAGCAATAACCTCACCCAGAACAGGGATAACCTGGAAACTGTAGAGATCATAGAGCCTGCAGAGAGAGATGGTAAATACAGATTACCAGAAACAACTTTAAACCCTCTCCAGCACAAGCTGGTCTCTGTGCCACTAGGCTATGCAGTCTGTAGCTGACTTTAAAAGTGCACCAAGATGTGGTCTCAGTGTCTCCACCTCTTATTCTGGGTACAAACAAGAGAGTCTTGTGACCTGGCATAAAGCATCACCATGTTCCTACCTGGAAAGAAGAGGGTTGCTGACATGACTAAATTCAAGGCAGAGAAATCTTCCTCCTGGTTTCAGCACACGATAGGCCTCTTGAAGTGCCTGAGACAAAGCAGATGTGATAAGTTTGCTTCTGTAGAACAGCACCTGCCTATTATCAGGCCATGTGATATTATCATGCAACTCTGATGAACTGAGGGGAATGAAGAGTATCCTGACTGGCAATCTGCAATATTTATTGTAGAGAAGCATCCCAAGACAAGTATAAAAAAAGCCCCAAATATGCCACAAACCCAAAGCACAAATACTCTTGCTCTTACATAAATAGATTTTCACAAGGCTTTGTGTCAAAACTGTGATGTCGGGTTTGCAATTTTCTTTCCCTACACACAGTTGATGAAAGTTTGTTGGCAGAGCTCTTATAATTACAGACCAAACACAAAAGGGAGAAGGTGACTCAGCTACAAGAAACTGAAAATCAAAAACAGGCATGATAATTTTTTTTCAATCAAAAGATTTTACTGTGAGGCACACCCAAAGGTTCAAAGAAGGAACGATACTGGGTTTCGGATGAGCAATGTGTAAGAACAGGAAGGAAAGAGAAAGAAGAAAATCTTTGGCTACTTTGAAAATTCCATCCTGCATCAAAATAGAATACCTAACAAGAATCTAGACAAAATCCTGTTTAAAACTGTATGTTCTTTCATACAAGAGCAGAGTTGTATTCTAGAACCTCTGAAGGCTGTTCATTTTCTTAACTTCAACTGTCCTGTTCCTATGGGATAAAATATCAACACTACACATGAGCTCTGCAAAAGAGTTGGCAGCTTGGGTGTGTTTTGTATCAGGTCTCCAGGGAGCTCTGCCACCAGACTGCTGTATGCATGAAGGCAAAGAGCCTGTGCTTTGGAAGGGTGCAGACAAAGCACCAGGAAAAGCCACATGCACATTAAGTTCAAAGGAATATGGTTCAAGGTGGTTTGGATCCAAATGTTTCACCTTCCACAGGAGCTCTGCCAAGGTTGTAACACACTCCTCCAAAACAGACAACGAGTGCCTCCAGACAGGTGTCACCCCCATAACAGCCAGCACTTCTCAAAGGACAGAGATAGCTCAGAACAAAGAGCACTTCTTATCCTAATTAAAATCATACTTGTTCTTTATAGGGAGCTCTGCCACCAGCCAGTGTAAAGACACTCAGCAGCAGTGGGCTGAACAGGCTGGTTCAACAGCAGTGGGGGCAGCAGCCTCCTTCCCACTCTGCTCTGGCAGTACTGTTGGCTCAGGCAGGGAAACAGAAGGGGACAGGAAGCACTGGACCCACTGTTGGTGGGATATAGATCAGGTGCTGCAGGAAGATTTGAGATATGCAGCCTGACTGCCCTGTGCATGTGTAGATCCATCCATGCCATAGGTCAGGAGAAGGTGGGGAATGACTGTAACATTCAGCCCATTGCCTTAGGAACCTGAGACTGGTGGCTTGCCAAGCTGGAAGGATTGGGTGCAACTGGTATAAATCTATCTTTTTATGACAAAGGTGGGGCACTTAACTGCATTTTCTATTCACACAAGTTGCATACTACATGTCACTTATTTTAAATGCTTCAGGAGTAGATTAGGATCTTCCTACTTTGTTTCCTTTGTAGAATAAAATATCATAAGAAGCCCATGTCAGAATACACTACAGTAACTTACCAGATCAATACGAGTTACATTTCGGATTCCAAAGGCAATTGTGTAAATGTCAAACTTATCATCATCAAAGGGCAACTCTTCAGCATTCCCAAGTACCCAGGACAAGCCTGTAGTGAAAGACAAGTCACAGATCTGAGCTCAGACTGCCCCAGAAAGGCTAGAACTTATCCATTCTGGAAGGAATTGATTATTTTAAAGTGATATTGAAAACAAATGTTTCCATTTTGCAGTTTTGTTAGAGGAATGGCCTCTACTCACGAATCTTTCAAGACAGAGTAGTTGATTTTGCAGATCAGCCAAAACACCATTTTGCACATACACACAGTGTGTATGTGCCACAAAGATTTTACCCAAAACTCGCATCATAGTGGAAAGCACTGTTGGCTGCCATTTGTTTGTGGCAAAGCTGTAAAAAGAGAATCTCTGCTCAAAGTGTAGCTATGGACAATTACTAACATCTTGCCATGCAACAATGGCCAAAACACTTAACACATTTTGCTAGAAAGCTCCCCCAGGCTGAGGAACATGAAAAGCCACGCTCCCTCCATCAGGACTACCAGTATGCGATGCAGTTGCAGCTGTGTTGCTTCCTAGTCCCCAAAGGATCAGGATCATGTCTATCTGTGGAGCATGGATGTCCAGGTCATTGGCAAGCAGACAAAATGCACAATCGGTGACTGTGCAACTCATGCTCCTTTTCCCCATGCACAGCTCCCACTCTTCCTGAATGTACACAGGGAAACAGCAAAAAAACCTCTGTCCCTTACAGTTTCTTGCTATCAGGAACATTACAGCCACGGTACAATGCATTATTTACCTTCAGAGTAGCCAAGATGCTGTGCTTTCTGCTTCCCAACTTTTAACATTTCTCTGTTGATGTCACAGACCACCACTTGGGAATCCCCTAGTGAGTTAAATTTGTCTTTCTGGTAACTCTCAAAAATTTCCTGCCATGACAAATTCTGATGGTGCTTGAGCTTCCTCTGGAGCTGGCGTTGTCGTACAGAGCGAACATAATTAATGAATCGAAAGGCAATGTCACCTGCAGTTGTTTCAAAGGAAAGACACACATTTTGGAATGTTTTCTGACTCCAGGAAGTTGAAACATAAGGCTTTGAACATCCAACTGACTTACTATTTCTTTTTAGTCATATATATTTATAAAAACACCCCCTCAGACATACTGTAATAGACCCAGAAAGAGTGTGTGTGTGTGTGTACATGTATATAGACAAAAAGGGAACTTATTAAAATCAAAGAGTCCATGACATTCCACAAATTCACACAGTTTCCCATAACAAATCATGGCAGGACTATAACACTTTCAGACCCTTGAAGCAAGATATTACAAAACACAAAGATATCAGTTCCCAACCCTTCTCTGGGAAAGTCAAGCAGATGCTTCACTAGACTAGTTTTAAAGACAGGGAGCTAAGGGTGAGAAAAAAAAAAAACAGCAAGAAATGTAATTCTGAGCAGACTGAAACAGCTGAAAAAGCGTGTGGCATTGTCATGAGGAACCCACCAAAATTATTTACCTGTTCCCCCAGCAACATCAAGGAGGAGTGTTCCTGGGCAAGGGTTCATTTTATGCACGAAGATATCCTTCCACACCCGATGAATTCCTAGAGTCATTGAATCATTCATTACATCATATTTCTTGGCCACATTTTCAAAGACCTGATAAACTGCAAAGAAAGGACATGAGAATGAGATGCAATTTATTTAGAAATGCTTATGTCTAAGTAAAACCTGTCCTTTATTGCCCTGTGGAGGTCTCTCCACACTGTGGAGCTGAAAAATACCACAAGAAATCTCATTACAAAAAAAAAAAAAAAGAAAAAAGAAAAAAAAAAAAAAAGATTGAATCGACTGAGCCTGTGGCCTGACAAAGGTGTCTGGAGAAACACAGCTTTCCCGAGCTGAGGGAAGTAGCAGTGATATTATGACCCCCGGTAACGCCTCAAACAAGGGCCCAGCCCCAAACACTGCCCAGCACTGAGGAGAACGATCACCGGCCGCCCGGGAGCCCCGCTCGGCTCCGGGCCCGGCCCGCCCTCTCCCGCCGCCGCCGCCCTCACTTTTCTCCCTCCTCTCCTCCTCCGTCACGGTCTGGAAGCCGAAATGCATCTCCGGCCCCGCGGCCAGGCCGCGGCGCGCCCGCAGAGCTCCGGCGGGCCGGGACAGCAGCGCCCGGCAGCGGCACCGGCACAGCCGCACCGCCGCCATCTTCGGCACCGGGGGCGGGCCGCAGAGCTCCGCCCGTGCCCGCTGCCACCGGGACAGACCCGGCAGAGCGCTCCGCCCGTGCCCGCTGCCACCGGGACACACCCGGGAGAGCGCTCCGCCCGTGCCCGCTGCCACCGGGACACACCCGGGAGAGCGCTCCGCCCGTGCCCGCTGCCACCGGGACACACCCGGGAGAGCGCTCGGCCCGTGCCCGCTGCCACCGGGACACACCCGGGAGGGCGCTCCGCCCGTGCCCGCTCCCACCGGGACAGACCCGGGAGGGCGCTCCGCCCGTGCCCGCTGCCACCGGGACAGACCCGGGAGAGCGCTCCGCCCGTGCCCGCTGCCACCGGGACACACCCGGGAGGGCTCTCCGCCCGTGCCCGCTGCCACCGGGACAGACCCGGGAGGGCGCTCCGCCCGTGCCCGCTGCCACCGGGACAGACCCGGGAGAGCGCTCCGCCCGTGCCCGCTGCCACCGGGACAGACCCGGCAGAGCGCTCCGCCCGTGCCCGCTGCCACCGGGACACACCCGGGAGGGCGCTCCGACCGTGCCCGCTGCCACCGGGACAGACCGGGAGGGCGCTCCGCCGCCGGACGCGGTCACCGAACCCCCCGGCGCCCGTGCCACCGCTGCTCCGCGGCGCGACGGAATCTGTGCTGTGAGGACAAACGTGACGGGGGAAAAAAAAAAAGACCCAAACCCAACGCAACCCTCACGGTGTACTTGAGTAATTTTGCAAATAGTTCAACTTTATTTTATTTCGCTTTTCTTTAGGTTTTTAATTTTGCAGTTTTCTTCAGTTAAAGTGAAGCCTTGTGGGGAATGGGAGGGAGGGTTTGTAGGTTCTGATGGATTGCAAGGAGGAGTGAAAGATGCCTTGATTCTGGTTAGGAGCATTAGGACACATTAGAAACTTAACTTTTCTTTTTTTTTTTTCCTTTCCTTTTCTTCTTTTCCCAAAACCTGCCCTGCTTATCACACTACTTGAATCATCCAGGAGTTCTGCCAGCTTTGTAGATACAACGGAGTTACTTAACCCATTCTCAGGAGAGATGACTTCATACTATTGAAATCAGTCCAGGGACTGCATTCCCAGGGCATGAGCTGGGCTCCCTCACCCAGGACCTTCCTGCCATATTGGGACTTTTAGCACCATCATCAGACCACACCACGATTTTCTCCTATTTTCCTCATATAATATTTTTTAACTCTGATCTTTGCAGTAGGATGCCCTCCAAAGCATCATATTTGGTTTTGTTGGGTATTTTTCTCAGCCTGAGCTATAGTGACAGATGATCTTTGCCTACCAGTGCAGTAACTGGGAGAGTCCCTCTCATGCTGTAGTCATGGACACTGCATGGACACCAGTGACCAGCTGCTTTCACAGAGTCACAGAACAGATCAAGCTGGAAGGAACCTCTGTGGGTCATATTGTCCAACCTTCCTGCTCCAGGAGGGTCATCCCAGAGCACATGGCACAGGATTGTGTCCAAATGGTTCTGGAATAGCTTCACTGAGGGAGACTCCACAACCTCTCTGGGCAACCTGTTCCAGTGCACAGTCACCTGCACAGTGAAGAAATTCTTCTTGCTCAGGTGGGACTTCCTGTGCATCGGTTTCTGTCTGTTGTCTGCCTCTTAATCTATTTCTCAGCACCACTGAGAAGACCCTGATGAATCCTCTGACACCCAGCCTTTAGATATTTGTACACATTAATGAGGTCCCCTATCAGCTGTCTTTTCTTGGGGCTTTACAGGTCCGGCTTCCTCAGCCTTCCCTCACAGGAAAGATACTCTGATCCCTTAATGATCCATGCTGCCCTCCACAGGATCTGCTTCCAGGAGCTCCGTGTCTCTCTTGTCCTGAGCAGCACAGGGCTGGAAACAGCACTCCAGATGTGCTGAGCAGAGGGGCAGCATCACCTCCCTGACCTGCTGGCAATGCTCTTCTTAATGCTCCCCAGGATTCCACTGGCTTTCTTGGCCCCCAAGGCACACTGCTGGCTCAGGGACAGTTTGTTGTCCACGACGACACCAAGCTCCATCTCCGCAGAGCTGCTTTCCAGCCGGTCAGCGCCCAACCTATACCGGTGCTCGGGGTTATTCCTTCCCCTTCTTCCTTCCTGCGTTCAAGCAGCTCAGCCGTGAAGAAAAAAACAAAGCGACGGGGAAGGGCTGCGCACGGCCTGAGAGCCACCAGTCGCGGCCTGTCCCGCGCTGGGCCGGCGGGGCCCGGGGCCGCCCCAAGGCCGTGCCCGCCGCGCATCGCCGGTCGCCATGGGAACGGCCGCAAGGCATGCCGGGCTGAAAGAAATTGCTGCGGCAAAACCCTGCAAGAGCGCGGCAGCGGGGCCAATAAGATCTCGGGGTGATGGTGGCGGTGACCAATGGCTGACGGCCGGTGCTGAGGGGGCGGGGCTGGGGGCGATCGGAGGCGCCGGCGGCGCGCGCGGGTCGGTTAAACAGCCGCGGCGGCGGAGCCGAGTGCGTGTATCGCTCCGCGCCGTCCCGCACCGTCACCGGCTCTGCATCCGCACCGCGCCGATACCGCGGCGCCCGCTCGACGGTGAGGGCAAGGCGTTGCCGACTTGAGCACTGGGCAGGGGCAACTGCCGAGAGGGGTCGGGTCCGGCTCGGGAAGTCTGGAACTGGGCAGCCTCCCGTGCCTGGGCTCTTCCCCGGCCGCCGCCTCCGGTTTACCCGCATCCTCGGCAGCTGCCGGCGGCACCCGGCAGCCACGCAGGGCTCCGTGCCCTTGGCCGCGCGTGCCGGGCTCTCCTCGCCTCCCCCGGGGGAGGGAAGGGCGTCGGGCTGGGCTCGCGGAGCTCCCGGAGCAGCGCCGCGCTGGGGAGGGCCGGGAGGGCGGCGGTGCTTGTGCGGCTCCGGCCGGAGAGCGGGTGCCGAACGTGAGCGGGTGTTTGAGCCGCCGCTGCTCGGGCCGTGCCCGTGTCCGGCACGCCCGGCCAGGGCGGGGGCACCGCGCGGCGCCCGGGTGCGCGCTGGGAATGGCGGTACCTGTGAGGGTACTTGGCAGCAGGTGGTTCTGGCAGGTACTCCTGCAACTTTGAATTTCCTTGTTTTTTCTTCCAAGCAGGCAATCATGAGTGATCGAAAAGCAGTGATCAAAAATGCGGACATGTCAGAGGAGATGCAGCAAGATGCTGTGGAATGTGCAACTCAAGCCTTGGAGAAATACAACATCGAGAAGGACATCGCTGCTCACATAAAGAAGGTAGATGTTGGCTTGTAATGTGTTCATGATATCTCTATGCACATGAAAAATCAATTGGGGGGAATGCTGCTAGGCAAGTAGTGCTAGAAAAACAAGTCCTAGAGACGCTAGATAATCAAGTTAGACTTTCTCTTTAGGCTGATGTCCATGTGTTCCTTTACGGGCTCTTTCGAGGTGCTGCTTCTTTCTTGCAGTGCTTTCTGCTTACGGCCTTTTTTGCTGCTGTCAGTCGTCCACGTGAGGATAAAGTGGCACCTGACTGTCCCTCTGACTGATGAGCTGGTGCAAAACACAGGGACTCTATTGAGCTCTCCTGTGGTTTTCCTCTGCGAGATAGCTTGTTCTTCTTGGTTTCGTTTGTATTTAACTTAATCTTAAGGATCTCTTTACAATTCTTGCCAGCTGGATCAAAAATAGCCGGGGAAAAGTGGTTTTCTGCAATTCTCTGTAATCACACCCCTCCTTACGTAGTGATATAAGCAGAAAAGAAGAAAAATCCTGGTGGCACTGCTTATCTGTTGTTTGAAACATCTGTGTCATCCTTTATGTAGGATTAACAATACATGAGAAAGATCTAGTTCAGATTGTATTTCCTGCTTCGTCAGCTCAGGGGAACGGAGAAATGAAAGTGCGTCAGTAGAAGTTAAAGTGATCTGAGAGGAAGAGCTGTTGACATGTTGAGGCCGATTGGACTGAAACTGGCTGGAGTTAACTGCTTGGCACGAGGAGCTAAGTTTGATAAAGGTTTAGGCCACAAGCCGTGAATTTTCAAATAGATATGTTAACTTTTACCTAACACTGTGAAAAAGGGCCTCAAGAGCTGGTTCAAGCTGGAAAATAATGAAGTTTTAACTGTCAGCAGAAATCACAACATGAGAGATAAAAAAATACGTCCAGAGACAATGAAAAAGCCCAATAAAGAACAAGAAGTCCCCAGACCCTAATGTTATTATTAGTCAGAACTGTGAAGGATGGGGAACTGCAACTGGGAGGACGAAATTGCCCTGGCAGTTTCTTTGTCCGGGGTCCTTCTGAAGGCACCCAGCTGGAGCTGTTCTGCTGCTGTACCATTCGAAGCCTGGGGCTCTGCTCCAGGATACTTGGGGTGGAGGTGACTTTAAAATTTGGGATAGTTGGGGTGGAGAAGCTTCTCTAACATGAGAAGTAATTCATCCATGCAGAATGATTGTTTCTCCTAAAGAAATACTTGTTTGCTATGACCAGAATACTGGAAGGCTTTTTTTCTCCAGACACATAAGGTACCAGTGAAAGTTGAAAAGAGTTTAGTACTTTTCAGATATCCTTTGGTGCAACTAGTGGGAATTAATATAGGATTTGTTTGAGAATATGTAGAGCACAACTGCTTAGATTTGTTGATCATACTGTTGTTACAGAGCAGGTGGCAGAGAATTTTCTGTTTAGTAGCTGTGCTGCTTATAAAAATGAAGTCTAAATTATGGCTTTGTTTCTGTGTGTACAAAACTAATGGTGAATCTTTTACTTGAGAATTTTAGATTCAATCATGTTATGAATTATGGGGGAATAGAAGACTACTTTCCTTCAACAAAAGTAATATTTTAAACTTAGTACTGCTCAGTTAGGAAGCACTGTGGGGTTTTTGTGTGTCTGACTAAGCAGCAGGTGAACAATAAGATGTGAATAAAATAATCCTAGTACTTAAAGAGCATCTGTTCTTCCTCTAATTGCCTTGCTCAGAAGGTACATACCTATTAGAAGAGTTCTTAATTTGTAGTGATCTGTTTTGCAGGAGTTTGACAAGAAATACAATCCCACTTGGCACTGCATCGTGGGAAGGAATTTTGGCAGCTATGTGACTCATGAGACCAAGCACTTCATCTACTTCTACCTCGGCCAAGTCGCTATTCTTCTTTTCAAGTCTGGCTAGAACCAT
This sequence comes from Haemorhous mexicanus, assembly GCF_027477595.1. Lineage (NCBI taxonomy): Eukaryota > Metazoa > Chordata > Aves > Passeriformes > Fringillidae > Haemorhous > Haemorhous mexicanus. Next base: position 3,610,493 of record NC_082359.1, on the reverse strand, counting down.
GGACTGTTACTGAAACTTGCATCCAGTTACAGGACTCTCTGACTAGTTACTGCAGCCTTCCTGAGGACACAGGCCTTGATCTTCCAGGGCAATGGCAGGGATTATGTTGTAACAGATGACATTACATCGTGGATATAAAAAGGAAAAGTACCAAAAAAGTCTTCCTTGTATTTATTTTTTTTCCAGAAGGCTCCTCCTTTGCTACTAGAGCTGTTGGAGCAGTTTTGCTTTTGCAAGTTTTATAGCCATCTACTGTATTTCCTGATTACTGCTAGTGCTATGCAAGTACTGACAGTGTTTAGCTCTTTATGTTCCAAACTTCTCTTATTCTTTTGATTTTACTTTTATAAAATAATTTTTCCCCTCTTGTTTTGCTGGACGTGCTGTCTGAAAACCTAAGCTGTTTCTTTTTTCTGCTGTCTCTGGAGAAGTGTACTGGAGAATAAAAGCCAAGTTCTACCCCAGCCAGGTTGTTATTTCTGGCTGATTTGTATGTTGTGGTGACGGTGGATGACTCTGGGTCTGGGCAGGCCATGGGGGAGTGCTGCCTGAGGGGGGTGTGTGGGGCTCTGTGTGGGGCTGCAGTGTTCCCATTGTAGCCCACAGGCCTGGGGGTGATCCCGGGCATGGAGTGGAGCCACCCCTGCGGGCCTGGCAACAAAGGACAACAGCTGCACTCAGGGGGAGTGGGAGCCCCAGGGCGGTGCTTGTGTCCGTGTGGGTGGCAGGGCCTGGCTCCCAGCCAGAGAATGCTGCTTAACGTGAGCCCCTGTTTGAGCAGCTGCTGCTCGAGCTGTGCCCCTGCCTGGCACACCCGGCTGATGCTGCCCAGTGACAGCAGTGGCACTAAGGGCACGCTGGGAATGACAATCCCTGTGGGGCTGCTGGCAGGTGGGCCTGGCAGGGGGTTCCTCCTGCAGCTAGACCCTCTTCACTAGTTGGTACAAACACCCATGTATGAGCAGGCAGCTGTGGTACAGGATAAAGAAATGCAACAGCTTCTGCAGGGTCCCTTTGGGCTGTGGAGAAATGGGAAGTTGAAAGAGATCACAGTCATTGCAAAGAGGATAAATGATTGATTGAAATAGACTTTCATTAAACACTATCCACACCAGACATCAAGGGAGAACAGCTGCAAAAGTGAAATACTGTGATCATGTGATACTTCGGACTTTTCCTGGGGCCTGGTGTCGCCTCAGAGAAATCTCTTCCAAAATCCAGAATACCTGAAAGCTGTGCTAAGTACATAAGTCACCAAGGAGCACTGTGGTTAGACAGGCCTGTGCTCTGGCAGGGACAAGTAGGAGCTACAGTAGCCCTTGGCCTGGGTCGAAGGCCATCTGTCTGTCCCATGTCCTACTCCTGGTGACGTGTTGCAGGGAAGGAAAATATGTGGAGCCTTGAAGATAAGCCCAGTGTCCTCTGTGTTTTTCCAGTAACCCCAGACTCTGCTGATAGCTGCTATCGTACTGAGAAAAAACTCAGAAACTCTTCCCAGTGTGGGCTCAAAGCTCCTTGAGCAACTAGAGGTAATGGCCAGCCAGGACAATAGAACGACCCAGGCTCTTGAACAGAAAACGGTGCTTTCAGCAGCCCCGAGAGGCATTAAGTCGATCCCCGCCCTGTTCATTACAGCGTCCACAGCATTACAATTGCTTTAGGCAGAGATAGGCGGCAGCCGCTCTCCCTGGTGTCCCCGGTTACCGGGGCCGCAGCGGCCGCGGAACCGGCGGCGTTCCCGTCGCCATGGGAATGGCAGCGGGCGCGCGGCACGCCGGGCTGGGGAACGCCCCGCCCATCATCCCTAGCCTGGCCAATGAGCTCCTGGGGAGCTCCTGGCGGTGACCAATGGCTGGCGGTCGGCGCGTAGGGGGCGTGGCCGGAGCTCTCCGGATCAATGGCGGTGGAGGCGGAGCCACCGGGGGGGGGAGGGCGGAGCGCGGCCGGGCCGTGAGGGGCGCTGGGGCCTTCCCGTGCCCGGCACACCGGCCTGCGCTGCCTTCGCCCTTCCCGTGCCCGGCACACCGGCCAGCGCTGCCTTCGCCCGTCCCGTGCCCGGCACACCGGTCAGCGCTGCCTTCGCCCTTCCCGTGCCCGGCACACCGGCCAGCGCTGCCTTCGCCCGTCCCGTGCCCGGCACACCGGCCTGCGCTTCCTTCGCCCTTCCCGTGCCCGGCACACCGGCCAGCGCTGCCTTCGCCCTTCCCGTGCCCGGCACACCGGCCAGCGCTGCCTTCGCCCGTCCCGTGCCCGGCACACCGGCCAGCGCTGCCTTCGCCCTTCCCGTGCCCGGCACACCGGCCAGCGCTGCCTTCGCCCGTCCCGTGCCCGGCACACCGGCCAGCGCTGCCTTCGCCCGTCCCGTGCCCGGCACACCGGCCAGCGCTGCCCTCGCCCGTCCCGTGCCCGGCACACCGGCCTGCGCTTCCTTCGCCCGTCCCGTGCCCGGCACACCGGCCAGCGCTGCCCGGCCACGGCGGTGGCGCGGAGCGGCGCCCGAGAGCGCGCTGCAGTGGCCATACCTGTGGGGCTGCTTGGCGGGTGGTTCTGGCAGGGAGCTGCTCCTCCAACTTTGAATGTTTTTTTATTGTAGGTGCCCTATTTATTATGTGTGATCTGACCGTTGTGATACGGGATATGGAGCTCTCCGGGGGCCGGTCGGGCTCTGCAGTGTTGAGTGTGGCACTGCAGCCCATGTAACGAGGGCGAGGGTTTGTTACTAATACCTTCCTATTGAGCACTGTTTGAACTACATGGTTGTTTTTATTTGGGGGGGAGACTTGCTTGTATTTATTTTCTTTCCACAGCAAGCTGGTTTGCTAATAAAAATGTTGTGTTTTCTTTTTAAAGTTTTGTGTCTCTCTACTCTCTTTCTGGTACTGCATGTGCTATTTCTTATTTATTTTCAAATGTGGAGGAGCAACTCCATTAGAAACTTGAGGGTTTTTTCTCCCTCAAATCCAGAAGATCTAAACTCTGTGCTAACTACACTCACAGTTTGGTCAGTAAGTCTAAGAATTAGAGACCTAAATAGGGAACAATCTAGTGTTAAAATAAGGCTTTATGAGGCTTCTCTTAAAATAATATTTATAGAGGATTTGTTTGAAATGTGTAAAACACAAATTCCTGGATTTGTTGATCATGCTGGTGTTGCAGAGCATGTGGCCTGTGCATACAAAACTAGCAGTGAAGCTTTTGCTTGAGGTGCTGTACATTTACATCATGGTATGAATTCTGGGGGTAAAGATGCCCTTACATGCTCCACCTGTACTTTTTTTAAAAAAGCTGGGAATTGCTGTCCCACAGAACTTGAAGCTCTCATCCCTAAAATAATGGAAAAGGCATCTGGAGATGCACTTGAAAGTGCATTTAAAGCCTGTGAAAGGTGACATTTCACAAAAATCAACAAAGGTTAAAAGAAATGTCTTTAGGATCCAAGTTGCCTTGTGGGTTTTTTTCCCCTTTGAAGGAAAAGTTTAAAAATATCACTTCAAGTAGGCCTGATGAGGTAGTGTTTGCTTTGTTTTTTTTTTTTTTTTTTTTTTAATTTACGGTTCTTTGCTACAAACCGGCATGATTTTCTATCCCGCCGTCGGTGCCGGGCGGGGAGGGAAGGGCGGGCTCCGGGCTCGGGGCTGGGCCCGGCCCCGGCTCCCGGCGCGCCCCGCGCGGCCCAGGACTACAAGTCCCGTCATGCCCGTGGGCCCGCCCGGACCGGCTGCATCCGGGTCCGGCCACTGCTGCGGGCGACTCGTCGCCATTACGGGGCAGCGGCGGCCGAGCCGGGGCCGGTGCGGCGCCGAGCAGCCGGTGGGTGCCGGGGTGGTGCCGACCCCTCGGGCGGCAGCAGCGCCGGGCCCCGCGGGGCTCCGTGAGCAGCTCTTCTCTCCCCCGCGCCCGGAGCCCCGCAGGCCCGGCCCGGCCTCCCGCGGCCTTCCCCGGTTCGAGCGGAGCAGCGAGAAGATGTCGCCATGAAGGAGGCCGAGTCCGCGCTGCGCCGCCCCCGCCGGTCGCCCCCGCGGGCCATGAGCCTGGGCCCCCGCCGGCTCCGCCAGCGCCCGTCGTGCCCCCCCGCCCAGGGCCGCCGCTCGCCCGGGGCGCCCGTTGATGCTGCAGAGCCCGCCCGGCGCCACCCCCGCAGCCCCCGCCATGGACAAGAGCAGCCCCTGCGGCTCCGGTGCGCCCGGATCCTCGGCCGGCAGCAAAGGGCAGCAGCCGCGCTCCGCCTCGGCCGGGCCCGCCGCGGGGGAGTCTAAGCCCAAAGGCGGTGAGAGCTGGGAGGGGGCTCGGCGGGGAGGGAGGGGGTGAGCGGGGCTGCGGGGACAGGCGGCCTTGTGCCCCCTAGGGCTGGGGTGAAGCCGAACTTTGCCTTGCCGGCTTGTTTGTGTCTTAGCTGCGGTTAATAGGCGGCGTTTCAGGTCACTGCCTGTTTTTGGTTTCTTTTTCCTTCCTCTTCCGGCTCTGCTCGCTGTTTGGCGAGCTGGGATTCCCGCTCTCCTCTTCCTTTAAGGATTAATGCTTTATCTTCATTAGCATTGGAGTAAGCAGCTTGACAGCTAAAGCCCTCAAGTAAGAACATCTATTCACAGGCACTGTGAATGTAGCCCTTAACTTTATCTGGTACCTGTGGTGTTACACCTCACTGAGGGGCTCTGGTATCCGTACCCAGCGTTCACCTTGCCCCCGTGTTTCAGTGACCTGCTTTGGGGGAGCTCAGGGTTAGCTGGCTGTTGTTTGCTCATCTGGCGTTCAACCCAAAGTGTCTCACCTGGGATTGCAAACAGCTGGTTCTGCTGACAGAGCAGTTTGTCAGAAGCCAGTGTGGTTCCTGTCATCGTTTCAAGGTAATACCTAAGCCCCCATAGCTCTCTAAACTTGTTTAGGAAGGGAGTGAGTGTGTGTGTGTTCCTGGCAACCTTTTATTTTTTTCCTCCTAAAACCTAGAAATAGGGCAGTAGTGATTAAAATTGGTGATTTTAGTTCTGGAAGTATATGAGAGTGTCAACAGGTTGCTACACCACCATTGCTGTACTAATTTCCTTCCTCCTCAGTGGTTTGCTTCAGCTGTATTACTTGAGGCTCTGAGAAGGCAGCAGTGCACCCCAGAGGGTTAACAAAATACATATCTTGGAGGAGTTTGTTGACTCCTTTTTGGACCTTCTAAGCATGGTCAGGTCCTGCATTACCTGCTCTTCACCTGTATTAATTGACCTTCCCCAGGACTGACAGAAGTGGGACATGGGAGGTGACTCACCCACAGCTCCCCAGGTTGTGGTGTAACTGTGCAATTACAATTAAATTTAACTTTTAATTCAAACACTTGGAAGTCTTTTTAAGAAGAACTTTTTCTGTCGCTGTCTTGCCAAGAGACACCTCCTCACTCCAGCTTCTTTTGTAGCAGTGTGTGATGCTCTGTGGAGGATTGTTCACAGAATGCAGACATCCTTCAGGAAGGGGTTAAGATGATTTGTGCTGTGGCTGGTATCCCCTCGTGTAGAAGACACAATATCTGGATTGAGGAAGGATGTAAAAGGCCTGTTGTTCTAGCCAAGAAAAAATATGTTAAGGGATTTTTGTGGAATGTCACCTTTCACAGGTTTGAAATAATGGCCCTGGTAGCACAGGAGCAGTGGGGAGAGGAATCCTGATGGCTGTTCTCTTCTACTCCAAAACTTTTAATTAAATAATCACCAAAACTTTTTAAGACCTCTTTTTTTTTATTAAAACAGAGGAAAATTTTGTCATACCACAATTCCACTTCAGTGATAGCTGTTTCCAAACTACAGTAGTTTGGCAGAGGGATGGGTTGTTTCCTTTACAGGGTATCAAAGAGAGCTGGACAAATAAGAATCTCTTTTCATAGGAGTAGCTGTTTCTTTAGGAATATTTTAACTGGAGCATACTGAAAACTGAAACTAAAAGATTCCCTTGATGAAATTAGGGCAAACAACTACACAGGATGCAGCTGGGTAAAACTTTGGCTGTGTTTTCAGAGCTGTTGGGTGTAGGACACTGGCATGTCAGCATATGGAATCTGGAGTTCCTTATCACAGTCCTTGTAGCTGATGTGGTGTATGAATATATATAATAGGAATATATATATATATATAGGATGTGTTCTGGAAATCTTGCATCTCCTCTGAAATGGAAGGTAATCCTATGCAGCACAGACCTTCCTCAGATGTCACTGGGTTAAATCCAGTCCAGCACTTGCCATTTGATGCTTTCCAAAATTACCTGCTGTATCTGTCCAGCTGAGGAAGTGAAGGAATGTATATTCCTGAACCCTTATGGCAGCTTCTCTTTCTCTTGCAGTGCAGCTGGAAATTGGCTCAATAGAGTACTGTATTCCCATGTATTTGTGGAAGTTTAGTTCCTCCTGTCTTTCAGGTTTGGCCTCAGAGACTAAATCAAACTGCCAGTTTCTAACAGAAAAGTTTCTTTATGTTGTATTAGTGTGCCAACAGGAATCATATCCAATTAGAGTGGAATGAAGTAGCTAAGGCAAAATAGGTTTGTTGGGGTTCTCTGCAGTGGAGCTGATGGACAGTGTTAACTGTCACAAACCTTCCTGGGCCTTATCACACCCAGTGTGAGCCTGCTTGGCTGGGCTGTGAGAGCTCAGTCACTTCCTGCTCTCTGGGATGTTTGCCTTGGCAGCAGCAGTGGCCCCAGTGTGTTTTCATGAAACCACCCTGTGGCTTTAGTGTGATCCAGACCCCTTATGCAATGCTGCTGGCTTCAGCACAGCTCAGCAGAAAAGAGGGGGAAAAAGGTGGAAGGAGACAGCAGTTCTCACCCCAGTAGCAAGCCAGTATTGCAGCTCCAGTGCCCAGGTAGTCACCTACAGCTGCTTCTAGTGCTGTGAGCTTCATCTCCCCTCTCTGGATCTTTGGAGATACAGGTCCTCTAACAGCAGGAGAAACCACAAATCTCAGGGCTTGCTCCAAAATGACAGAACAGTTTTATTGCTAGTGTTTTTAAATTATACAGACAGTATTTTTTATAAGTTTTTATGAGTATGAATGGGTAGATAAATCCACATAATCTGTGTGTATGTGTATATATATATATATATATGTATGTATGTATGTATGTATGTATGTATGTATGTATATGTATGTTAGATGCCATGAAAAGCAGAAGGACTGAGTACCTGAGTGAAGAGTAAGTACCTCACCAGCACACTGGCTGTTGCTAACTTCTCATTTGCCAAGAAAAAAAGCAAAAAAGAAACTACCAAATCCAAACTTACCCTGCTTAAAACTGGGATTGCTCAAGAGAGGATGGCAGTGAGAATCTTCTATTTTTCTCTGTGCCAGAGTGCAGCCTCTCCTGCCCTGCCCTTTGTGGGAGTGCTGGGATGGATGATAGAAAGCAGAGAGCTCCCTGACATGTGGCATGCTGGAAAGGTTGGAAGGGACAGCATTGCTTAGATTCAGGGTAGGGAAAAGCTATTCCAATGTACAGATGCCTTCTCCAAGCTCCTGGTTGTCTGCTGACCAATTTCCTTACTGCTCTGCTGGACCAGGCTTCTGCTGAGGTCAGTTATTCTTGTGGTGAGGGGTGAAACCACCTATCTGTAAAATCAGGTGTGGAGCATTGTTAGACTGTTGTAGGGTCCTTTTAAAAAGGCACAAGTGGAGAGTTCTTCCCTATAAAGTGTGAGAGTCACTGAAGTGACTCCCAAAGGCTCAAGGAGGTGCCCTTAAAGGACCCATGGTATGACAGGAATGTGTGCAAACCATCTGACTGACAAAGCTGGTGGTGAGTAATTCAGTTAAAACTTTAAGTGGCAGGGGATTCTTCTGTCAGCTCCAGGGGTGAGCTGTTCCTTGTTCAGGGACTTGTAAACACCCACTTTAGACTGACTTTTTTGAGTTGTTTCTTTTTCCCATTTGAAGATGGCAGAGAAACTGCAGAATGGTACAGTCACAACAGGCATGTGTCCCTCTGGTGCATCTGCTGAAATTACAGATAGAGAGGGTGGCTGAGCTGACAAGTTCTGCCCCTGAGTAACTTAAGGAGTAGTCTAAACTGCTTCAAAACTACTTAATTTTTTACCAGAGACTCTGAGGTGTTAGTTATTCCTTCTTCCCTACAAACATTTTCAAAAAAGGTCTGTCTAATCATTCAGCCAGACCCTGGTCACACCCTCAGTACTTGGCAGCTTCTGGTGTGTTTTTTCCTGATAACACTCAAGCCATGTCCTTTTAGCCTGATGTGCATTAAAGCACTGCCAGCTCTGCAGGCATGTGTTTGAGTTACACAGCTGTGGTTCTGTCAGAGTTGGTTTAATTCTGAATTAAAGGATCAGCCTTTTGAATAGCAGAGTAAATTACCAATTGTGATGATGAAGTTTGTCTGCAATATGGGCCTGTCACATCGTGTGAAAGTAGTGATAGTGTCCTGTTTTAGCTGTAGTTGCAGCCAGAGAAGTCTGACAAGTGCAAGAAACAGCAGACCAGCACAGAACCTGGTCCAGCCCCTTTTATTGCTCAATTTATTCTTTAGAAGTTGGATCCTCAGTGATATACAATAACACACAAACCATCCTGTTCTCAGCTCACCTTTTCTGAGGGATGCAGGCGGAAGAAAAAACTTAAAATAACAACAAAAGATACTCTATGTGGATGATGCCATTCCAGCTGTTTTAAATGCTTGGGTAGATAGGAAGTGGTGCTGGGAAAGGGAAAAACTGGGAGCACTGGCAATGAAACTGCCCATATGAGAAACATGATCCTGAATCACAGTGATGTGTTTGCCTGCCACCTAAGATTTATGTTAAGGGGTGGGGAGGAGGACTGCAAAGTTGGAAAAGGGAAACTAATGGGCTTTTGTGAAGTGCAACTAGATATTGTGTGAGGTGTTGCTGTTTGTGTAATGTTTACGGAGTATCCAGAGTGACTTTTGGGCTGGCTGCTGTGGGTAGATGTCTTGTGGGGCCTCAGGAGTTTTGTTTCTGAGCTTATCACCATACCTCTGCTACAAATAAAACTTGGGGCAGGTGGTGGAAGTGCTGGGTTAAGCACCCAGCCTGCAGCCTGTTGTGTGCTTGGGCAGCTCTGATCTTGTGTTAAGACTACTGGAAATACCTTCATAGTATTAACTATGTTCTAGCAGTTTGATTTAGCAGCTGTTGAGACACAGAGCACCCCTCTGAAGAGCTGGATTGATTTTTCTGCTCTTTATTCCTGCAGTTTTTTGCTTTGTGCTTCACCACTGTGTCCTGTGCTGGGGTCAGTGGTGTGCTGAGTACAGTTTTTGGCAGACAGTTGTTGTTGCATAGTTTGGTGGACTTAGATCTTAGATCTTAGGTGTGTGCCCTGCAAGGCCACCAAGTGTTTGGTTTGTGCTTCAAGATCACTTAGCATTTGTTGGCCTGATGACATAAAAGTATTTTTAAAACAGAATTAGATCTGCTGGGATTTTTTAATCAAAAAGTGCAGAAGTGATTGAAAACAGGCAGTGGAAGCCTTTAAGAAAAACACAGCAGTGTATTTATACAGTGTATTTTATGTGTGATAAATATGATAAATGGTGTGTTTTAGGCAAATTAAATGAAAGAAAAGAACTAGCTGTTGTCAGTTCTTGTAATGGGGTATGAAGATGTGGTATGTGATGTTAATGTTTATAACTTAATGTACCAGGTCACACACTTAATATTTGGTGGTGGCAATTCCAAATCTGGAAAAAAGAAATTAAACTTTTTTATAAAAGGTAGAGCACAGCAAATACTTTTGTTTAAACTCTTTGGACAGTGATAGGAATGAAGTGGTTTGGGTTGCTGGGGGATTTAATGTCCTGATAAACACTACTCTTAAGATACTGACCGAGGTGAGCTCATCTCTGAGGTGCATTTAGCTGAGGTGCAGTGCATGGGGCCAGCTCTGCAGCTGCTGATCTGATTCTTCTTTTGTTTTCCTTTCAGATGGAAAGAATGCCAGTGGATCCAAACAACGTTATAATCGTAAAAGAGAAACTTCATATTCCAAAAATGAGAACTTTTCCAGTCAGTCCCGTCGCTCCAGTTCACAGAAAAGCAAAGCTTTTAACAAGATGCCCCCTCAAAGGGGAGGCAGCGGCGGAAGTGGCAAAACTTTTAGCTCTTCTAATGGTGGAAGACGAGATGAGGTGAGAAGTGTAATGCCATGACTCCCAGGCCTCCTTTCTTGGGATGAGAGGATCACCCTGACCTGCCTAGCTAGGTCTGCTGTGTTCAGTTCCTGGGTTGGGAAGGGAGAGAGTGATAAGAGGTGCTAACATTGTTGAGATGCCAGAGGGAGTGTGAGCAGAGCAGCTTGGCAACTACAGAAGAGGGGTGCTCTTTGCTCTGCTCCAAGAGAAAATGCCATCTGAGGAATGAGTGCCAAGACAGGCCGTGTACACATGATACAGGTCCTTTGTGAAAATATACTGTGACACAGTTTCACTGCCCTCTTCCTGCTGGCCACACTGTTTTTAGTACAGCCCAGGTGCCACTGGCTGCCTTGCCCACCTGGGTGCACCTGGTTTGTGTTCAGCTGCTGTTTACCAGCACCCCCAGGTCTTTTCCTGATGGTTTTTTCCAGCTGCTCTTTCCCAGGCCTGGGGCATTCCAAGGGGTTGTTGTGACCCAAATGTAGGACCTGGCACTTGGTGTTGTAGAACCTCACGCCACTGGCCTTGACCCATCAGTGCAGCCTGTCCAGATCCCTCTGCAGAGCCTTCCTGTCCTCCAGCAAATCTACATTCCCACCCAGCTTGGTGTCATCTGTGAACTTGCACAGAGTGCCCTCAATCCCCTTGTCCACATCATTTATAAAGACATTAAATAAGACTGGCCCAAATACTGAGCTCTGGGGAACCCCACTCATGGGGGCCCAGCTGGATGTCACCCCCTGTCCCTCTGTTCCCTGGGCCCAGCCATCCAGACAGGCTTTTTACTTGCAGTGCTTTGCTTATCCAAGGCACGGGCAGCCGGGTTCTTCAGGAGCATGCTCTGAGAAACTCTGCCAAAGGCTTTTCTAAGGTCCAGGCAGACAACATCCACAGCTTTTCCCTCCTGCACTGTGTCACCTTGTCATAGGAGGAGATCAGGTTAGTCAGGCAGAACCTGCCTTTCATAAGCCATGTTGGTTGGGCCTGATTCCCTGGCTGTCCTGTACCCTGTGTATGATGGCTTGAAGGATAATCTCCTCCATAACCTTGCCCATCACAGAGGTCAGATTGACAGGCCTGTAATTCCCCACATCCTCCTTCCACACCTTCTTGTAGGTGTATGTCACCTGTGTCACCTTTGGTGACTCCCACTCAGCTGGGACCTCCCAGTCTGCCAGGGCTGCTGGTGATGATCACTGCTGCCAGTTCCCTCCCTCCCTGTGGGTGGATCCCATCCAGCCCCATGGGCTTGGGGGTGTCTGAGTCCCACAGCAGGGCACTGACTTTCTCTGGAGTGTGGGGCTCCACTCTGTTCCTTGTCCCAGTCTTCCAGCTCAGAGGGCTGGGTACCCTGAGGTCATCTGGCCTTACTATTAAAGGCTGAGGGAAAGAAAGCATTAAGTACTTCAGCCTTTCCTCACCCTTTGCCACTGTTTCCTTCTGCATCCAGTAAAGCATGGGGATTTTCTTTAGCTCTCTTTTTGTAGCTGGTGTATTTATGGGAGCATCTTTTTGTGTTTTACAGCAGTGGCCAGATTAGGTTCTGGTCAGGCTGTGGCCCTTCACTTCTTTCCCTGCTCAACCTCATGACATCTTTGTAGTCCTGTTGAGTTCCCATCCCTTCTTCCTCAGGTCATAAATTCCTTTTTTTCCTGAGTTCCATTTAAAAGTCTCTGTTGAGCCAGGCTGGTCTTCCCTCATTTCTTTGGTACAAGAGGACAGCATGTTCCTGTGCCTTTAAGATTTCTTGAAGTATGTCCAGTCTTTTGGATTCTTTTGCCCTTCAGCCCTGCCTTCTAAGGGACTCTGCCAACCAATCTTCTAAACAGGCTAAAGTTTGCCCTCTGGAGATTGATTGTGTCCAACCAGCTCAGGGGCACAAATTTACAGGTGATAGTGGCATTGCAAAAGTAATTGTATTGGCCTTGCTGATAGCCAGGTAAAACCAGATTGAGGCTTTTATGCTGATGTGGATCTAAGTACTGTGGAGTGTTTGTGGGCTTTAACTGCTACTCTGGTTTTTCAGTGTTGGTGGATGAGCAGCACTTCTCACCCAGATCACTGGCTGAAAATTCACCTGCTGCCTCTGCAGAATTTTGATTTGTTGCTTCATTACATGAAAACTAACCAAAACAAGTACAGCCTGTGCAGACAGTAATCAGGCTTGTATTACTGTCTAATAAAAGAGTATTGTCAGGATTTGAACAACTTCTTCTTGACTGTGTTTTGCCAGCTTTTATATGTCTTTGTGGTTGTTTTAACTCTCCTCCTTTTGCTCAGTGTGGGGTAAGAGCACTGGGTTCTGACTTTCAGGTTCTCATGCATTTCTAACACTGCACTACTTGATTTGCAGAACAGGGGTGGGAGAAGGTGAGTGAGTAGATGCTGCATGTGCTGTGTGCTGTCACTGATGGGGCCTGGATGTCCACCTGCACTGATGCCTTTGCTGTAAACTCCAGCAATTTCTAACCAGTGCTGTTCTCTCTTAGGTAGCAGAGGCTCAACGGGCAGAGTTCAGCCCTGCCCAGTTCTCTGGTCCCAAGAAGATTAATCTGAACCACTTACTGAACTTCACCTTTGAACCCCGTGGCCAAGCAGGACATTTTGATGGGAATGGACATGGCAACTGGGGGAAAAGGAACAAGTGGGGACATAAACCATTCAACAAGGAGCTCTTCCTGCAGGCCAAGTGAGTGGGAGATCCACAGGGCTCTAAGACTTCTGCAGAGACATGGAGCTGTAAGGGGTGACAAGCCCTTTGGGCTTGACTAATTGTCTTGTCTTTTCCAGGATGAAATTACCTTTCTGTAGTGTTTTTAGTGATAATAACTATGTTTTAAAGGGATGTTGTCTTCACCTATTTGCAAAGGTATCTGTTGGATTGAGTCCTTTAGATACAAACAAAAATCCTCTGCTCAAATTTTCAAGCACAGCTTTGGGACATGACACTCCTATTTGGGAATATCTGTATAGTTCCTTATAGAAGATGGTTGTTGATGGTTGTTTTTTCCAGAAGTTGGTTTGTTGAGATAGAAGGGATAGCAGTTGCTAGATGAAAGCTAATCAGAATTTTTAAGTCCCAAAGGTAATTACTTATATGGGTCTTAGTTCTTAAAATGCTAATTATTTTGTGGGCCCCAGGGTATGTAGTATAACCCAAATGATGATCAATATAGTAACCTAGCAGCAGAATTCCTTTTTGACTGGAAATTTCCCCAGAATTTGAAGTGTGTTCAGGACATCCTAGCTCTGATAATGTTAAAGATAAAAAGTATTTTCAGCATTGATGCTTCTGATTTCTCCATAATGTTTTGTGGCTTATTGTAGTGAAGTCTATTTGCAGGAACCCCAATAGCTGTAGTTTTTGTGACAAGATTTTTCCCCTTGTGGATTCCCTGTTTTTTAATAGATCCCCATTGCAGCTGACTGTTTCCTACACGTTTCTGGAAAACCAGTCTGCCTGGCTCATTCTGTCCTTACTGTGTGATATTGTGTCTAACTGAAATTAGACACACCTGCATCCTGAAAATCTGGTTGTGAACTGAACTCTTGATTTCTTGTTGATAGAAGTTACTGACTGCATCCAGCAGTTTGCTGCTGGACAAAGAAGAAGCTGAGAGAATCCTATAGGGATAGGATAGTTCTCAAAAAGTTTTTAGAAACAACTGAGTGGATCATCTGTCTCTTTGCCTTTCCCCAGCTGCCAGTTTGTTGTCTCTGAAGAACAGGACTACACAGTCCACTTTGCTGATCCAGATACCTTGGTCAACTGGGACTTTGTGGAGCAAGTGGTCAGTTGTGATGGGCTAGATTTTTTTTTCCTTCTTAAGAACCTCAACCTGTCTTTAACTACCTCTTTCCCTCTGTGATGTTACATAAAACTCATCTGTTTTTGAGTTGAGGCCTTTTCTGTCACTCCCACAATACTGGGAAAGATCTGTCATGGAATATATTATGAAATACTTTCATGACAGGAAAAGAGAAGTGCTAAAATCTATTAGGAAAATTAGCAGCTTCTTCTTGCTTTCGCAGATGGGAGCTCATCAAAAATAGTATCTGACATTCTGTAGACAGAGTCCTTGTGATCGAGTTATTAACAGAAAACTTGGGCATGAGTCCACAGAAGAGGACTAGAGTGTAGAATTTTGAAGAATTATTCTGTGCATAGGTAGCCTATCTTGCCTAGCAACAAAATGGAAAATCTCTTGAGAATTGTGGTCAGAAGTTTTGGGTTGCCTCAGGCAGCAATTTATATCTGCCAAGACAGTCTGGTGCATGGTGTAGGTGGAGAGGAGGTAGGCTTACTGTTACCTGTCACTACAAGAGAGCTGAAAAACCGAGGTGCTTGCTTGGCAGTTATGTCTCTGCCACACAGAGAAGCTACCAAAGTGTCTGACTAGACCTAGCATGTTCATGGAAGTGGGTAAGTTCAGTCTCACAGTTACACAGGGCTGCACAAGTCTGCTTGTGGGAGAGGCCACAGAGCTCGCTTGCCTTCCCACTGTCTGCATGCACATGATGAGGATGCTGCTAACTCTTAGAGATGGTGAATACCTGAGGGGAAACATGAGGAGACTAATGTCATTAGAGTAGAAATAAGACATAAGAAATCAGATGGGTTGCTTAGAAGGTTATTTTGGGTGCAGTCTGAAGGTGTTAGTTCACAGTGCATTAATTTCTTGGGAAATAAACAGAGCCTAAGGAGCTGGAAAATAATATATTAGAGTAGATCTTACAGGTGGCTTATTCTGGATCCCAGGAACTGATTTTTGAGTCTTGTACTGTTCTTCTCATGTGCCATTTCAGCGAATCTGTAGCCATGAAGTGCCCTCTTGCCCCATATGTCTGTACCCACCAACTGCTGCCAAGATCACCCGCTGTGGGCACATCTTCTGCTGGGCATGTATCCTTCACTATCTCTCCTTGAGTGAGAAGACCTGGAGTAAGTGTCCTATTTGTTATGGCTCTGTTCATAAGAAGGATCTGAAGAGGTGAGGCGGTATTAATGAAACCATGCATCTTTTTGCAATGTTATTTTTGCTCTGCTAACCTCCTCCGTGCCTTGCAGTGTTGTTGCTATGGAAACGCGTCAGTATGCAATTGGTGACACCATTACAATGCAACTCATGAGAAGAGAGAAAGGTGTTCTGGTAGCACTGCCCAAATCCCAGTGGATGAATGTGGTTCAGCCTGTTTACATCAGAGGTGAGTGTATCTCAGTCCTGGTGGTTGGAATCCTGTTCTCCTGACTGTGACCAGCATTTGTGTTGAGACAGTTGACCCTGGCTGTAAAACATGGGGTTTAGCAGCAGGAAAGCTTGATGACCACGTATTTACAGTAAACTTTCTACTCACACTGTTTTTCTGTAAAGACTTTAACTTGTGTGCTGTGTCCCTTCAAGTGGCTGAACTGCAGACTCCTGCCTTCACAGCCACAGCTTATAGTTTGATGTGTCCTTTGTGTCCTGCAGTCATTGGTGTGACTCTTGCTGCTTTTATTGGCTCTTCAGTGTCCTTAACATTTTTCCTCCTGACTCATTACACAGCTTCACAAAAATAACTCTCTCTGTGTCTAAACCATTTCAAGGCTGTAACCTTCAACAAGGTTTTCATCATCTTCACTTATCAACTGAAGTCAGTGAATGCTATGGGGAAATAATCAAAATTATTGCATACCTTATTCCAAACATCTGTTGCCTGACATCTTCAGTTTTCTCCAGTCAAGAGTGTGACTAACTCATCATCATCTTATCTGTTAGTATCGCAAAAATTTTGTGACTAAAGAAATAATTTTACTGAACATTGCTGCTTTGTGGGCTGTCTTGGCTCACTTCATTTTGCAGTCACATTTAGGAAAGGCTGCATGCATTTAAACTCTCTGGAAAAAGTCGAGTTTTCTAATGTGTGATGGATATCCAGCATGCAGGCTGTGCTCTCACGTGTTTCCCAGTATTTGAAACTAGGGGACTTCAAATCTTTTCATAAAACAAATAGAAGAACAAACACAGGATTTGAGAACACACTAAAGCCAGGAAATTCACCATTAACTTGGTGTCTGTGGATAAGGTTGGGCCCTTGGGGAGCAGTGAATATAGGGGATTGTGTTAATATGGGATGCTGTGGTTGCTGTAAAGTAACAGCAATTCTTTAGTTTACTATTTTTGCTGTGCTTCTTGTAAAAACCTTGTAATAATGTTTTGTGTGGGTTTTTTTAATGTGTATGGGCTTATGAAGTAGTTTGAGCCAAGCCAGGGTGGCTTTGCAGAAATTTCCAGCAGCAGGAAGAAGCTGCAGACTGCATTGTTTCAGGAAGCTTTGACGCCCTCAAGGCTTCTCAAAGGTGATGCTGCTACAGTGTGGAAGTTTAGGCTTTGTTTCTACTGATGTGTAGCTACTCAGTGGTGAAATGGCAGATGAACTGCTGTGTGGGGGAGGTGTCAGAGCAGCTATGTGACACCAGCTTGTGATACAATGGTAATTTGTGGAGTCTGTATCAAACTCTTGCTGAGTGTTGTCTGCCCTGAGGGAATAACTCCCAAAAGTGAGCAGTAGCACAACTTCAGAAGAGGCAGCACTCCAAACTGATGGCTCTACATGCAGATATTAATGATTTGGTGCTCCTTCTGTGCAGATGACCAGCACAGTCAGTATTCAAAGCTGCTTCTGGCATCCAGGGAGCAGGTCTTGCAGCTGGTGATCCTGGAGGAGAAAGCAGCATTACTGAAACAGTATGAGGAAGAAAAACACACCCCAGAAGCCTGTTTCATTGAGGCAGCTATCCAGGAGCTGAAGGTAACAACCTCTTGGGAGCCTTCTGGTAGCTTTATTTTTAAGAGTGTGCTGAGCATCCTTGTTCTGCTGTATGGATGGTGGTGGGTGATTATTCTGGTCTCTAGCAAATTGCTGTTGTTTGCTGCTGGAGTAGCATTTTACACCTTGGAGGAGACTGTAGCCTTTGGCCCCCAGGTATCTGATGTGGTGTTCAGGATAACAGAGCAGAAAGGTTTTTATGGGATGGTATTCCAGTAAAGGAATGCCAGGACAAGGCTAAAAATAACTATAGGGGTGGTCTCCTGGCTTAAAGGGCAAATTGAAACTTGATCCCTTTGGATGATCTCCAGGAGCGAGAAACAGCACTGTCTGCTGACCAGGATAAAAACAATGGCATTGCTGGAATCAGTGCAGCCGTGGAAGAATTGGTCCTAGAAAGCTCCAAAGCTGTGGAGCCTGCTGCTTCCCAAGAGAAAAAGGTGGGTGACAAATCTGCTCTGGCACATCCCGTTAACACTTAATTCTGCCACCTCACACTGCAGTGTGTGGGGAGCTCGTGCCAGAGATTTTGCAGAGATGATAATCTTTGAAGTAGGTGGTGTGGTACTAACTCTGTCCTCTCTGCTGTGGTAGTGTGATGTGGAATATCTCTCTGCATTCGATGAGGAGCTTGTGGAGCCTTCCTCTGACCTGGCAAGTTCCTTTTCGCCTCCTGTGGAAGTAGAAGAGGCAGTGCTGGATGAGGAGGAAGTACCTGAAGTGGACACTGTAGGAGAACCTGTTATGAGCACTGGAGAGGAGCCAAATCCAGCTGAAACAAGCTGCCAAGAATCTAAAGATACAGTTAGCAGTGGACATCTTGGCAACTCTCCTTTTTACTATTTTTATCAAGGTCAGTGCAATGAAATCCTGGAATCATAGGGGCAGAGATGCCTCCTTTGGGCCCTCCTTGAGGAATGTGTCAGTTCATTAGATGCAGGTAACCCCTGTGAAATAAAAGTCCTACAGGAACTCAGAAAGGAGCTTTAATTTTCTTAGTGGAGAATGTCCTGAGGTGGGGATAAGGGTACTGAAAATGAACAGGCAAGGAAGGAGTGATGGTGGTGTGTATTGTATTGTGGGGTGCCCTCATGGCAGGAAGGAATGATGAATCTGGCTCCATGTTCTCAGAAGGCTCATTTGTTATTTTTGATACTATATTATATTAAAGAATGTTATATTAAACTATACTAAAGAATACAGAAAGGATACTTAGAGAAGTCTAAAAGATAATAATGAAAACTCGTGACTCTCTCTCCAGAGTCCTGACACAGCTTGGCACTGATTGGCCAAGGAGTCAAAATAATTCACAGCAGAAACCAATGAAACAATCTCCAAACACATTCCAAAGCAGCAAAACACAGGAGAAGCAAATGAGAGAATTATTGTTTTCCGTTTTTCTCTGAGGCTTCTCAGCTTCCCAGGAGAAGAATCCTGGGCAAAGGGATTTTTCAGAAAACATGAATGTGACAGATGTGTTTCCTTTCAGCGGAGGATGGGCAGTGCATGTACCTTCACCCCGTGAACGTTCGATGCCTTGTGCGTGAATATGGCAGCTTGGAGAAGAGTCCAGAGAAGATAACTGCAGCTGTAGTGGAGATAACTGGCTACTCCATGACAGAGGTAGTTATTTTATCTTCTTATTAATTAAGGGCCTTGTTTTAGCAGGTTGGTCATTGTAGAGGAGACCTGATTCGCTTCAGTAGTAAGAAATAATAAGTATGGTAGAGATGCTGATCTATGAAGGGCATCTGTGGAAGGTGCTGGGCCTTATGTTGCTTTTGATAAGTAGGCTGCAGTATAGATTTTTTTTCCTAGAAGGTCCAGTACAAAAATAATTGTGTTAGAAGTCTGGTATTGCAGAGTTTTATTTCAGTGATGTGAGTGAAAATCAGTAAGCAAGCTGGAGTAATGCATCCAAGTCTGATTATGATGTAGCTGGTGGAGATCTTGGAACATTTGATTCTGACTCAGGGCATCCGTCATGTGTTTGTAGTTTTTGAAGTAACTATTGTGTCACTGGTGCTATTTTTTTCCATTTGATTTGATGAGTATTGTGCATTCTATTTCTGTTCATCACCATGGCTGCCTCTAGTCCTTGTGGTGATATATCACTCTCTCTTTATCAGGATATAAGACAGCGTCATCGCTACCTCTGTCACTTGCCCCTCACCTGTGAGTTCAGCATTTGTGAACTGGCTCTGAAGCCACCTGTCATCTCTAAGGAGACTTTAGAGTTGTTCTCAGGTTTGTAGTTGTTCTTATCCCTTTAACAGTAGAAAAAAGAACATACATTAGAGCTGTGCTCCTCTTGTACCACCTCTCTGGTGACTGCTAGACAGAACAGCCCCAGCTCACTGTTTCATAGACAGCAGTTACAAAAAGAATAAAAAAAATCCCAACTGCTTGGAAGAGCTTATGTTGAATGTAAGCATGCTTTGTTACTAATGTGTTACAAGGCTTTTCTCAGAGCTGGAGGAAACCTTGCCAGAGTATTGGTGTGGGTTTTTTGATATCCAGCACTGTGCATTGCTCCTAGATGACCTTGAGAAGAGGAAACGCCTGCGGCAGAAGAAAGCTCGCGATGAACGGCGGCGCGAACGCAGGATTGAGATGGAAGAGAACAAGAAACAGGGCAAATGTAAGTGGTGATGGCACATAACTGGTGGATTTTCAGTCATATTTGATTTCTTGAGCTATAGAATGAACTCTGAGGCCTGTAGTTTGTAGTGTGTACTTAGAACAAGATTACAAAGTATTAGGAACAATGTCTGTGCAATGAAAAACATAAGCTGTTTTCGTCAGGATGTTAAGTGGTGTTATGCAATTGCTGCATTCTTGTGCATTTTGGGAGAGATGGAGGGCATTCAAGGGCACAGTTATCTCCATGGTGTACATAGCTCTCTGTTTTTATAGTAATCATGATGTAAAGTGAAAAGTGAAGAAAGCAAAAAAAGGCCTAGAAACCGCTTCCATCCAGCAGCAGGACTTGTACTGGTCTCCAAATAGAGGGTGGAAAGAAATGAGTTGGCACCTCCTAGACTCCTGAAATGACTTGCATATTGACAGTCCTCCCCCACATTGTGTAGTGCTTTAATTTAAAATCTCTTTCTAGATCCAGAGGTCCATATTGCTCTGGAGAATCTGCAGCAGTTCCCTGCTTTTACCTCCTGCCCTGGAGAAACTACCAGCGTTGATCATCACGGCTTCTGTCAGTCTCCTCTTGGCAGAAGCCCTGTGTTTCAGACAGGTGAGCATCTGGAAAAGCACATCACATCTAGCTCTTGATCCTTCTTTTGGGATCTATTGCTCAGGTCATCATGCTAAACTTTCTCAATATTGATCAAAGACAACTTCTTTTCAGAGAAGCTCAGCTGCTCCATCCCTGAAAGTGTTCAAGGCAAAGTTGGATGGGGCTTGGAGCAACCTGGTGTAGTGAAATGTGTGCCTGCCCATGGCAGGGGGGTGGATTGAGATGGTCTTCAAATCCTTTCCAAGCCAAACCATTCTGTGATTCTTTCCTAAGCTGCCTCTGAGTTAATAAACAAAAGGCAGACATGGTTAAGAAACATTCTGTTTCTTTGTCTGCTTTTTGCTGCCTCTACCTTGACAATATGGGATCTGCACTGTAGTTACCTCATTTTTCACATGAGGCAGAAGAAAGAAAATAATTGCCCCAAAAAGGGAAGAAAATTGTGTTTGCTAGGAAAACACTATTGGTATTTTTTCTTTCTATCCATCTCCATCTTCTCAACACATTATTCTAAAATAAACCTAACAAAAAGCCCCACCACCAGCAGCTCTCCAAAATAAGTAAACAAAACCCCTCAAGCAAACAAAAACCTGAAAGAAAACTACAGGCAAACTTAAATTTTCCTTAAATAAAAAGATTGAGGAAATTTGAGAGATCCCACTGTGTGACTGATGGACAGAACCCATGAGATCAAAATGAGTAATTACATAGGATAATAAAACTTTATTTCTGTTACATCCTGATAAGCAGCACAATGACTGCCTTGGCCAAGTGTTAACTGGCTTTAATTCTCAGTTCCTTTCTCTGTAGAGTCTATTCCAACTCCACTGTCACCTGCTGCCAGCCAGGTCAGCCCATTGCTCTGTGGAAGCTTGGAAGAAGAGTCTCCCTTCCCTTCCTTTGCCCAGGTAAACCATGGAGCAGAGTGAATCTTGTCAGAATTACCTGTGTCTTAGTTGGGGATTAGGCTGAGACTGTAATTGCTTCCCCTACAAAACCAATCTGGGATAAATCTTAGGGAGATGTCGTAAGGGTTGAGTGCTTGAAGGGGTTTCTAGACTTTCTTGCCACTTAGGGGGTCTGCAGCATTGTTCAAGTATGTGGAATTTAATCATATCCTACAACTGTTTTGATAGATGTTGAGAGTTGGAAAGGCAAAACCAGAAACGTGGCCTAAACCTGCTCCAAAGACAAGAGGTAAGAAAATTTGGTAGTGGAACTTCAGGTTCTTTACCATGCACACAAATGTGAGAAATCTTGTAACTTCAAAAGAAGGATCTGGAGTGTGGAGGGGCATTTGTGTGGTGAAAGTTTTATACAGCCTTCTGCATGTCCTTCCCTCTTTCAGATGAGAACACTCTGGCACTCCCTGTGCCTGGAGAGAGTGATGGAGAAAGTGACAGCTCTGACCGGATCCCTGTGCCCAGCTTCCAGAATTCCTTCAGCCAAGCTATTGAGGCAGCCCTCCTGAAACTGGACAAACCGTCCACAGCTGATCATTTATCAGGTGAAAGGCAGGGGGAAGGGCAGGAAAGTTTTCTGAAGTGAAAAAATTGAGTATATCCCCTTCTTCCTCTGGGAGAAGTCAAAGCAGCAATTTTGGGGACCAAAAATTGGCCAGAGCACAGTTCTGAAAATTGTTAGGTTGTGGTTTCTGAACAGCTTGACTAGGGCTTCTGTCAGCTTAAAGCAGCCTCTTAGTGGGAGCTGAGATCTCCAACTAGCAAAGAATCCTGTTAGGACAAAGATGGCTTTTGACAATTGAGTTGGCCATGTCTCTACTGGAACCTAAATTAAGCTTTATCTTAAAGAAGTTCAGGTTATCCATTTCTAAACTGAAATACCTGAGCTGCTGAACTACCACTTCAGTTTGACCAAAATGTCAAGGTAACTGCTAGCTGAAATTTCAAATTAGAGAATGTGAAACAAATTGAGGTGAACTTAAATCTGGTGCTGGCTGGTGAAACTTATTTTTAATGCTCAGTTCTGATGTTTAGCTTTGGCTTCTGTCTGGAGACTGCACTGGATGATGGAGAGAGTTGGATGGGAGGGCCTGGGAGTTTCAGTGGAGTGTCTGCTCCACTTGTGGTTTTCCTGGACATGTATCAAAGTGATCCTTGTTGGAAAGGCAAACTGCTGCACACTGCAGTCCTAGGATCTGCTGTTGCAACAGCAATTTTACAGTCATTAAGGCATGTTTATAATTGTGTTTCAGGTGTGATGGAGTCTCCCTTAGTTCATCTGCAGTAATTTTTTTGTTAAACTACCTGGTGTTCAGTAAATTGATAGTAAGTGTTGTGGATCTGTAGAAGCCACTTAAGCCAGGGAAGACCATTTATCATTTCTGTGTGATGTTCCTGTTCCATGATAAGAATGACAGTATTATTTTAATCCTTCACAGATGAAAAGGGAGGCAAGAAAAGAAAGAAACAGAAGCAGAAGCTATTGTTCAGCACCTCTGTTGTTCACACAAAGTGATTCTGCTATTCAAGAGAAGTTTCCTCTTCTGGTTTTCTTTTATTTTTGCTTTGTTTTGCTGCTATAGTTTAAGTATTTAAATTTGAACAGCCTAAACTTGTTTTTCCAGGACTTGTAGGGGCTTCAGGAGGAAACCATGATAGCATATGTTGAAGTAACATGTTTTGATTCCAACTGCTTAATGAATTTATACTAAAACAGAGTTTTGGAAGTTACAACCCAGATACAAATCTGCCAAGGCTTCTAGTTGCTGAGTCAGTCCTTTGGGGCTGATAAGCAGTGTGAAAGTCCTTACAGGTGTGTGGCACTGCCAAAGTACTGCAGTATTACTCAAGAGAAGTGGCAGGGAGCCTTTATTTTCCTGTAATTATTCATGGGCAGAAGTCCAGCTGACTGACAGTAGTGCTGTTGCAGTAAAGCTGTCAAACTGCTCTCTTGAGAAACTGGTTTTGGCTGCACTGGATACAGGCAAAACAGCTTATTGGCTTTAGAGTGTTAGCTGCTATATCTGTTCTTTTTCTAAAGAGCAAGAATTCCTCCTGTTCTCCTGGCTTGGAAAGATAAAAAGCTGAGGTGAGTGTAAAGCAGAATTTGGCTACTTGGTTTTAAAGTGGCTTGATGATTTTTGTATTTCAAAATGGCACTAGTGGTAGAAGGAACCTCCTGACTTCTCTCAGTTGTTCAGTTGTGGGTGAGTGAGGCTGCTACTTTTTGTTTTTTTGCCAACCATGGGCTACTCATTCTTTTTAACCTGATCATCTAGAATAAACACTCCCCTCTAGGGCTTCTGATAACCTTCTGAATGATGATTTGGCACTGGCTGCTCTTGAGTTGGAAGAACAACTGATAGCTGAAGTCTGTAGATAACTTTTACACCCCAGCAAGAAGCTGGGGTTCTCTTGTACTGGGATAAGGGCCTGTATGTGCTTGGTTCTGGGATTTAAGTTGATCTGTGCTTCGAACATGTCTTCTTCTCTGGACCCCTCCCCGCTCTTTCTTTGGGTGGTCACATTCTGCACTGCTTGTGGTTTGATTTGAGCTACTGAGTTAAGTGGTGTGGATTTTGTTGAATAAAATGAGTTTTAGGTGTAACGTACCAGTCAAGGCCAACAGTTGCAATAAATCAAACGCACACATGCTTACAGTGCTGCAGCTGGGCTGTCACAGCAGCGTGGAGCCCTGGAACATTGCACAGGGTCACATTTTACCTTCCTGCTGGCTTTTAATTGCAGGGTGCTGGTAAAAAGTACCACTGAACTTAGGGAGGGAGACTGACAGTGTCTTCTGTTGTCTTCAGCCCCAGTGGCACAGGCTTCAGTGTGCTCTGTCCCTCTGACACTGATCTGAGCAGGAAGTGTGTCTGAGGCACCTGGAGTCAGGTATTCCAGCACCACTGGCTCTCAGTGGCTCTGTCCCTGTTTAAAAAGCTGATGTCAGTACATGGGTGCTTGATTTCAGAGCAGCAGGTTCCTTGTGTGCCTCATGGGAAGCTGGTACCAAAGAGTCCATCACATGTGGCTGTCAGAAAGAACAGGAGAGTGGGGGAGGTAAAGAACACTTCCAACTGCTGTAGGAGGATAGAGGAAACACCTGCAAGACCTTCTTTGAAAGCAGCTTGGCTTCACGCTTGGTCACAACTAACCCCACTCAGTGAAAGACAGTACAGCTTGTCAGGGGACTGCAAAGAAACTAAGAGAGGATACCTGACAGTGGTAACACGTCTTGCTGTCAACTTTAAATGCACATGGGAAAACAACTGGTGAGGGCAGAGAAAGCAACTAAGAGAGATTCAAATATGCAGTGAACTGTGGTTACAGCAAGTCATTTTAAGCTAAGGAACAGGAGTAACATACTTAAGTGTCTAACCAGTATCTGTTGTGTTCTGTTATCTCTGCACATTTATAGTCAACTTTTCTTTGCATTGGGAAGAGAGAATAGCTGGAGCTGGTGTAACTCACCTCCATGTGTCACAGGCACTAGGATAAGGGAAGTGATGTGGGCAAGGCAGGCTGTCCCTGCTGCAGGGCTGTCCCTACAGGGACAGCATCTTCAATTGGATCTTGTTTTCCTATGGATTCGAGATAATACCAGCAATGCTACTTTCCTGTAACTGATTGGTGTAAACTTAATAAATATCTAAGCAGTACTTGTACCTATGAGTTTTATAATGGGGGGGATGGAGTTGAGCCTTGCAGCTCTGCCATACATTCCATGAACTCACTGCTCCTGTGTACACAACTGGTGCTTTTCTCACTCCAAACAGTGGATAGCCCCCTGGCTAACAGTGCAGATGTTAATGCTTTTTGTATGCTGAAGGAGAACAACTACATTCCTTCTGTGCCAACTGCCTAAAGCTCCCTTCTACCTCAGCATGAAGAACATGTTGAGCTGCTGCACTCCTGAGTGCAAGTGGTTTTGACTCCTGGAGTGAAATAGGCAAGTAGCCTACTTAAGTGAAATAATGTTTTATTTTTTAAAAATTTGTTTAAAAACATTTGTAATGGGGAATGAAGTCTAAATATGAACAAATACTTTTCCAGTCCCCTGCACTGCGTAACACTGAAGATAACCAGTCACATCTTGAGTAAGCAAGTACAGAATAGAGGTGAACAGTAACAAGTGACATTCAGTCTGTCTCTGTGCCATCATCATCCTCCTCATCTCCACTTTCAGACTGCTCTTCTGTAAGGGAACAGCTCAACAAGGACTTCTGTATACACTGTCTTTCCTCTGCAAAGAAAGCAACAGAGGTTTATTACTTGATCTCTTCACATACACTGGACTGTCCTCCATTTCTAAAGACAGAAGCATTTCTCAGGCCAAGAATTCAGAAGTAGCCCAGCATATCCTACAGAACCCCCAGGAACTGAGGCTAAATTTTAGGAAAGTGGCTGGAGAAACTCACCTTCATTTGTACAGTTTTGCAACAACCTCAGCAGCTGTGTTCTGTTATACTGAATCAGGAATTTCTGACATGTTCTTATGGTACCTGTAGAAGTCACAAGAACAGTATGTAACAACCTACACAACCAAATGCTTCAGAACTGCCTGTGTATTTCCCAAAGAGCATTGTATCAAGTGACACATGCTCCAGGAAACAAGGTTGTTAATGTAAATGATACAAAGGGGCTGGAGACTTCTGCACTGCTGAGGTTAAGTGGTGGAGTAATAATTTCAAACGTGCAGTGCCTGTTACTTCCCCAGGGGGTTAATTTTCACAATACAGAAGATACTATATTTTGAAAATATATTTTAAAATAATGTAACGTTGTATTTGCTGTTCTGGTTTTGAGATAAATGTAATGAAGCTTCAAGCAAAATTAACGAGGCTTTCAAAAAAAGAACTGCTGGTGCCTGTTTCTTATTTAGATCTGCTGAAAGCAGTTGCTGTTAGTAACACACGAGGAATGTCTGTCGCACCCAGAGCAGCACCACGGCGTCGTGGCAGGTATGAGTAAAGCTCCGTCCTCCCCCCGGGCTCCTGACCTCCGACGTGCAGGGTGTTGAGGAAGCAGGGGTAGCGCTGCCCGCGGCTCTCCAGGTACCGCACGAAGGGCAGCGCGGAGCACAGCAGCCGGTACGAGTCCTTGCGGCACCGCAGCAGCACCGTCCCGGTGTAGGCGTTCAGGTACTTCCCTGCGGGACACACACGCACGGTGAGCGGACCCGGAGGGACCCCGCACCCCCGGGGCCGCCCGTCTCGCCCGCACCTGTGAAGGAGATGGAGCAGCACGCCAGGCCGTAGTCCCCGTGCACCCGCGCGATGGCGTCTCTGACGGCGAGGCCCAGCACGCGGTCCTCGATGCACTGCCGGCACCGCGGGTCCTCCGAGATCACCTCGCAGAGCACATACCTGCGGGACAGCGCGGCGTGAGCGGCGCGGCACGGGCCCGGACACGGCAGCGGCGCCTCCCGCCCGCCTCACCTGTTCTTGAAGCGCACCATGGCGGCGGCGGCGGCGCGCGGCCCGAACGGACGGCAGGCCCGGCCAATGGGGAGGCGCCTCCGCGGGCTGTAGCCAATGGGCGGCGTGCAGGGGCGGGGACAAGGGGAGGACAGCGCGGCCCCCGCGGCACCGCCTCCCTCCTTGGGCCGCGCGTGCGCGCTGCTGCCGCGAGCCGCCCGCGGGTCAGGGAGCCCGAACCGCTTAGGGAGGAAAAGACCTGAGGTCATCGGGCCCATGCTACCCCCAGTCACTACCATGTTAGCCAGACCACGTCCGGTCTTTCCTTAAACACCTCCATCACCCTGGGTAGCCCATTCCAATGTCTGATCACCTTCTCTGTGAAAAAGTTCCTCCTCATGACCAACCTAAAATTTCCTTGGCGCAGTTTAACACTGTCCTCTTGTCCTGTCGCTTGTTGCCTGGGGGAAAAGCCCGATCTCTACGTGACTCCGGTTCCCTTTCAGGTACTTGTAGAGAGCGAAAAGGTCCCTCCTGAACCTCCGCCAGGCTAAACACCCCAAACTCCCTCAGCCGCTCTTCTCAAACACATACGCCCCAGACCCTTTCCCAGCTCCGCAGCCCTCCTCTGTACCCACTGCACCGGCACGCTCTGGCTGGGGTATATTACACCTCAATATCCTTCCTGAATTGGGGCGCCCAGAACTGGGCAGAGCCCTTGAGGCGCGGTCTCAGCAGTGCCGAGTCCGGGGGGACGATGCTCCCCGGTCCTGCTGCCCGCCCCATTCCCGGCACACGCCGGTTCCCTCTGGCCGCGCGCTCCGCTCCGAGGCCCGCGCGCCGCCCCCGCCTGCTCCCGCCCTCCGCCAGGGGGCGCGCGCGGCGCGCGGGCCGGCCTGAGGGGGCGGCTGAGGGGGCGGCGGGAGCGCGGGGGCTGCCGAGGGGCCGATGCTTCGCCTTTAGTCCCTTTCGCTGCGCTGCACCGACCCGCCCTGGCCAAGCCCCCCTTGTCTTGTGCCTAGAAAGTCTAAATGAGCGAGACGGGACGTCTCCGTGTGATGGGAGCCGCGGGAGGTCTGGAGGAGGCGGGCGAGTACCGGCCCCTCGGAGGCCTCAGCAGAGCGTCCAGGGCCTCCGCGGTGCTCCTGGAAGGGCTCTGTCTTTGCTACCTCAGAAAACTGCTCCAGTATTTGTAGCTCCTCATGCTCCAGGTATTGGGGGTTTGGGGAGATTTGCTAATTAATGACAGCAGCTAAGGAAATTGTGGAACAGAGCTGCTACCTATAATTATTTCTGTAGTGGTGTCCCAAACTCTGATGTGTGACACTGTGGAGGAAGCAGTGAGGGCTCTTTGAAAAGATCTGGTAGGAGAATTAAGTGAGGAGAAGGGAATGAGGAGAATAAGGGAAGATATGTCAGGTAGATATCTGAATGTGAGATGGGAGAAAGAGTTTTGCCGAAGTTCTTGGAGCCAAGTCTCATAGGAGTGCTGAGACAGTATAGATTAAGTGGGAACTCATTGCTAATTCAGAGTGGAAACATCTTTAATGACCTTCATTCTAGACACAGAAAACAATGATAAACCCAGTGGAAATCCTGTCCTGGGTGATAAACTTCTGCCCTCTGAAACAGATGCCTGTTCTGCTGCTCTCTCCCCTTGGCTATTAACTTCTCTCCTTCACCGGTGATCATGTTTTCGGGTCGTGTTTTTTTCTAAGAACTGCAAAATGTGAGTTGCCTGGGGAGAAAAAAGCTCAAAGCCCAGCATGGACTTCTAAGAGACCTTTTCTCTTGGGCCATGATCAAAGAGACTGGGGGCAGTTTTGAAGCTAATGCAGACAGAAGCATTTTCTCGATGAGAGGGCTGCATTGCATTGATCTTTGCCATATTGCTCTGTGTTTTAGTGTCCAAATGGGGATCTAACTGTAATCTGTTCCACTTGTCAATACAATGAGCTCCTAGGTGATAAGCTAGACTCACATTTTTGAACAATATTAAAGTCCATGAAGATTCCCATTGATTTTCTTTGCGGAGTGAGATTCCAGTTTAGGCTTACAGTTTGCCTACCAGGTACGTTTCCCTGCTGCCCCGTGTTTGTGGTGGCATCCCCCATCCTGCCTTCCGACAGGGCTCGGGTTGCCCTGTGCTGCTCAGGTTGCTTTTATCCATCCCCTCCTTTATTTCCTTCTTGCAGAGGCACGCTGGGCTCTGACAAGCAGAGCGTGTGAGTGCACTCTGCCCTGTAATCCAATAGGACGTGTTCACTGTGCATGCTACGGGCTGGGCCCTGTGTACAGCGCAGGCCTCTGCTTTCGGTCCAGAAGGCTGATTAGGAGAGACATGGTGCAGAGAGCAGTGTTGTGAGATAGCCCCGTGCTGCTTGTTTCACCTAGGGTATTGCCTTAGCTCCCTGTTGTTGGTTTGGAGGATGCCCAAAGCAGACCTCGGTCTCCACAGCTCCCTGCACAGTCACTGTCTGTGTTAGTACAAGGTGTTCAAGTCCAGTCAGGCATCCTGGTGTGCTGAGCTGACAGCACAGGACTACAAGGTTACAACATCTTTGCTTTTGTTTTCCCATCTCCTCACTCTCATCCTCTGCCAGCTCTGCTGTGTGGGTTCCAGTGTCAGGGATTCGAGAAACTATTGCAAGTGATGGTGAGTTATACACTCAAGGTGGGAAAGAACTGTCTCCTAAGAAAAGATCTGAGAGAGAAAAAAATAAGAAAATGCTATTTAAATGGAAGAATGGGTCAAGAGACCTGCCAAGAGAGAGGCTGGATGTCTCTCTTGCAGACTGGGAGAGAAAAGGGCCTTGGGATATCTTATCAAATAGAGGTTATGGAGGACAGAGCACGCAAGGACAGGGGAAATAACATGCACTGTCTATACACATTAGAGACCATTTGTAAAGCAGTTTAAGATCCTCTGCTAGAGGATTCTCCATCAGTGTGAGTGTTCATCAGTGATCGTCCAATAAAGTGGTGGTGCTAGGGAGGTGCAGTGGGAATACTGAGGTCTCCTTTTCCTGACTGCTGTTTCTTATTTGTGCTAGTGTGCCTGCAGAGGAGCTAGTACCAATCAGTCTGGGTTGGTTTTATTACCATTTTATTCATTATTTGACATTTTACTACAGGCTTGAAGGGCTAGACCCTCACTTTGGTTTTACACACCATCTGTATCTCCAGGTTGCAGGTCAGAATACATTTGTATGGAATTAATTGTGCTAATAATCTGCAATAGACTGTGATGAATGCATGTTTTCTTGTGTGCAGCCAGCTCCTAGGGTTTGTATGTATTTGCTGTAATTAAAAATACTAGTAAATGTATTCAGTAACACACAGACATATTTTAGTGAATCCTTGCACTCTTTTTAGGTAGAATGCATCCATTTTATAGGTGAGGAAGCTAAGGTACAGTGGGAATAAACAGGTTCTCCATGGCAAATAGCTGCCAGTCTGGAGATAGAGATCAAGGACATAAAGTGAGTAGAAAGAACTGGCATATCAGCACATACTGTGTTGGAGTATAGGTCTGGTATGTTGCTTGTGCATGAAGTAGCCAAGTAATTACATTCTGGAGTAAAATTAGGATGCATTGTGATACTCTGTCCTTGTGATACCGCAATTATATCTTCCCTGTGTGACCAAAATAATGCTTTCTGCTTCTCCCTGGAAGCACAGAACTGAATTTTCCATCAGGTGTGGTAGCAGAGTAGGGGGAGACAACTACATTTTGTTCCACTGTGTGCACATTGCATCCCCAGATAACCTCAGTGCTGAAAATACAAAACAATCTGGCTAAAATTAAAACTGCTTCTTAAATCCTGTCTGATGTTGCCTGAAGCTTTTTGTTCAGTTTATCTTCACAAGGTCACTGAGACAGAAGAGTGCATTCTCTGAGCATGCTGGCCTGGAGCTTTTCATGCAGATGCTTTCATTTAACATTTGGGACATACTCCTTGTTCCTTTGTGCTCTCCCTCATTTTCTCTGTCTCTCTACTCCTCTCTTTGGAGTTCAGGTTCCCTCAGATCAATACACATAAGGCTAAAAGCTATCCCTTTTTTTATCACCCCAACTTGTAATCATTAATCATCAGCTTTCTGTGCACCCAGGCTGTCATGGGTCAGAGACTGCTGGTCTGTCAGAGCTGCCACATGAGCTGCCCTGTGTGCTGCCTGCAGCACTGCCCTCATCTTTGCTGTCATCCTGCCACGTGGAGTAATTGTCTTGCAAAACCATGTGTTTGAAGCAAATTCTGTTGCAGCCTCTTTCAGTGCTGGCAGTGCAATCTTGGACTACTTGCTTAAGTTCAAAATAGTAAATTCACATTTCTTTGATTTTTTTCTTAATAGTCAAGAACAGGATGGGCTCTGAGAGACATCCCACGTGTTTATAAGGTGAGCTTCCATTAAGATACTGGAAATTGGAAGCCACATTGGAAGACTGAAACCAAATATTAAGATCTGATAAAGGGCATTAAGTGTCTGTGAGTTTGGTATGTGCTGTCTAGCATGAACACAGAATCAGGAGAGTCCTTGTGCAGCAAAAAGCTGTGTGAGAGAGGAGCAGTACAAAAAGGTGATGTGCCAAGTGAGAAGCTGGACCTAGAATTCTGGGTTTCATTTTCTCCAACTCTGCAATTGGGATAATTTCAAATACCTTATTCATAGATACATGTTAAAAGAAGTAAACTGTCCACTTGAATGTTACTATTTATCAAATATAGTAAAACTGCTGCTCTATAGGAGAGATCTGTAGGCAGCACACTTCATTTGCAGCAAGCTGCTGCAAGAAGCTAACAGCTGCTTCCAAACTAGTTAATTAAATTAATCAAGAACTAGAATATTAGTTCAGGTAGTTTAGGATTCTCTTCTCTTTCCTTTCCATATTAGGGAACACAGACTCAACTGTAAACCAGATAACTTACTATGTGATCTGCTGTGTAAAACCCCCATATTTAATACCTCCTTAACAGGGATGTTAAGATGGATTAATTATTCTTTGTTCTGGTCTCTGAAGATAAAGGGTAATTACTATTAATTATGTGTAATTGAAAAATTGCTACTTCACAAAGAATCCAGTGGCATTAGCAGGATTTTAACTTACTGCTGCCTATAGGGAATCTTACAACATTCCATAATGTTATGGCAAAGACTGCCATAAACTTAAGAACGGTCTCAGCGAGTCTTACTCACTTTCCAGCCCACACCTGAAACCAGGATTTTCAGACATAGCAGATCTCAGAGCAGCCTGCGAGGCAGGACTCGTGTTTTGTTCTGTGCTGAATGCACTGAAACAGGAGGTGCAATTTGAAGGGGTGGTTGTTATTGAGGATGCTGTAAGACTTTTCCTCTGTAAATGTCCAGAAATCTGTGGAATAACCACCACAGGGAGAGTATTAGAAAACAATAAACAACCCCAACGAAGTGAGAGATTGCTTATCTGGGAAGGAAGCTTATGAAAAAAAGAAAAATCACCACCCATGACTCTTTAGTAACCAGTACATCTTAGACAGCAGAGGTGTCTGACAGAGTGGAGACTGTGTTGAGATATTTGAATTTAGCTGAAAAATAAAAGAAAAACTATAATTTTTCCAAGAGCAAAGCACTTTCAATTACATCAAATTAGTGGATAGGTTTGCGTGCAGCCTGAAATTCCTAACAGCCCCACTGATTTCTGTTGTCAAAATATGTAGGTATATAACTTCCTTTAATTACAGTAGGAGCTGGGCACCTTCCTATGCGTAAAAATCGGGCCTTTAAGCTCTCCAGGCCTGAGTTTCACATTGGCAAAATGAGGAAAATGACATTTATCTACTTCAAGGATTGCTACAAATAAATTATTGAGTTATTATGCACTTAGGCAATATAATAAATGAGATAACAGCAACTTGTATGGGATAAACATGGCCTACCCTGAGTAACCTTGGTGTAGGGGCCAGTCTGAAACAAAAACCATGTGTCTGGTGCTGCTGTCGTCTTGCAGATCTTTGCTCTCTGCTTCTCCTTTCCCCTGAATTCCCATGAGCAGATTAAGCCAAGGCCCTATTTTACAGTAAGATGTATCTGCTTATGTTGCTGCATATTGAATAATCCTTTCTTTACGTGGCTTTATGTTTAACTCCAGCAGCCTAGGAGCAGTGTAGGATCAGAGCCTTCCGCAGAGCACTGCTCTCCCTGATGAGCGAGGCAATGAAAATCATTTCCAGTGTATCCATCACTCAGTGCTGAGGCAACAGGACAGGCATCCTGGAGCAACCTTATGTAACTCCTGCCTGCTGCCTGGCTCTGGCTGGGCAGCAGCAGCACGTGCAGGGGGGAAGGGGAGCTGTGCTGGAGCTGCTCGCTGGGGTACAGCCAGGGCACCCCTTGGCAGCTGCAGGGTCTCAGCTTGTGCTGGTGTCAGCTTGGTGCACGGGGTGTGTCAGTCACTGCCTAGCTGGGCCACACAGGTCTCAGCTCTTTGCCTGACCCACTCTGACAGAGACCTTCCCACCCAACTGTTCTTGCCTAGATCCAATTTTAGCTGCAGCGTCCCACAGCCCAGCACAGCAGGTGAAAGGCCCTCAAAAGCAGAGGAGGGTGTAGTGTGTGATGTGATTTGGTGGGGACAATAGAGAGTGATTTTGCTTCTGCTGTGCTGTCTGGGGGTGCTCACAAAGACCAGTAAATGCAAACAGATTTCCAGAGGCAATGGCTGTTACAGATCAGAGAAGACAAAAAGCACTGGGAGCATCTGGTCTATTTTGGGAAGCTTGCTTCGGGAAGCTTTAAATTATTTTTTTCAATTTTTTTCCTAAAGATGTGCTTGCATCTGAGTCAGAGTGTCAATATTTGCCACTTTTTTATCCATATGCACCCTGAAGACCGAAGCAAACAAAAAAAAATCTTGCTGGATTTTCAAAGCTGTTGCCACCAGTTGCCTTGAGGGCACAGGGGTTTGAGCCACATTTGAGATGCCTTCTGCCTCCTGCTGGTTGGTGCCAAGCTGGAGCTCCTGGTGATGCATGTAAGAACCTTTTCCCAGTGCTTGGTAGCCTCTGCCACAGTGAGATGACTGGGGGGAATTGAGCCTGGGCACATCCCTTAGGCCTCCTTAGTAAAATTCCACAGTGTTCATCTGGAACTCAAGGAGTTGTTTCCATGTGACCTTCTGTGTTCCTGTTTCATACCTGTGATGCATAAAAGATCATGTTTATACCCCTCTAACATTAGTGACTTAATTAGAGCTGAATTTGGTCCTACTGTCTCTGAACATGAGCAGCTTCCATCAAGTCATCTAAAGGATCATATCTGGTTTCTTCTCTCTCTCAGTATTGGTGGCATCTGGTTTCATTTTCCATCTTTCCTAAGGGAGCTCACTTTCCCCCACATTTCACCATATGCTTGTTGTATGTCAGCACCCTGGGCTGCCCACATGTCCATGCCAAGCCAAGTACCACTCTTTCAGCCAGCAAGGCACAAGGTGGTGTAGAGACAGAATGTGAGACACATCAGGAATTCTTGTGGACTGTGTGTAGCTTAAAACCAGAACCTGCTTACAGGTCAAAAAGCCAAGCTGGAACCAGTTAAGTGTGGGGCTTTTTCCCTCTGGGTAGGATGTGTAGAAGTAGGAAGACTTTTATCCTGTAGAAGCCAGTGGTTTTGCAGTATGGCTTCTCTTTTCCAAGACCAAAACTGGCACTGTAGGGACACCATTTTCAGGGTAAGTGCCAGGGAGGGACCCTGCTGATGCAATAGCACCACACTCACAGCATTGCAATTTAATGTCCAGCACTGCCTGCAGGACATCCCGT
This sequence comes from Haemorhous mexicanus, assembly GCF_027477595.1. Lineage (NCBI taxonomy): Eukaryota > Metazoa > Chordata > Aves > Passeriformes > Fringillidae > Haemorhous > Haemorhous mexicanus. The sequence continues at coordinate 3,576,112 of NC_082359.1, read as the reverse complement.
TTATTTCTGAAGATGCTGGCATGTGAAATTTTCTAGATGTGACAGTTTGTCTCCAGAAGATGCATTGGTTCTTTTAACTCATTGTATCTCTTCTACTTCCCTGTTCCCACCTCAACCACTTGGCCAAACCAAAAATTTTCTTAGCTTTGTTTGTGGCACACAGAGGGACAGCTATTAAATCAATATGTATTAAGTTCTTGTTTTATAAGATGTAGGATTTTTAAATACCATACAATGATGACTTTGAGTATTTGTTAGATTCCAATAAAATATATGTTCAACTTCAGCTCTCGACATTTTTATGTATATTGCTACATTGATAAACCTATTGCTTGGAAAAGAGTATATACTCTCTGTTGTTTCTCTATTATTATAATGTTACCCAGAATTGTAAGATCAGCACCTGTGAGTCAGATCACAGACAGTAACAAAATCATTTTAGAATGATTTTATTTAATTAATTTACTTAAATTATACATACTAAGCTCTTTTATTTTTGGGACTTGCAGGTTGCAGGTCTTTCTCTGTAAGTGTGGGGGCAAGCAACTTCATTAGTCTTTTAATAGTCTCTTAGTATCAGAGACGGATGGTGTCATCTTATATTGAAGCTCGTTTTTAAATAAAATTGCAGCAATTTATAACATGGATACAGAGCTCCTGCTCCCGTTAATGTTCCCTCCTACTCCACCCCATATTCTCCAACAGAAAGCTGCCACAGTGACAAAGACAGGAAATTGAAGGACAGGTACTAAATCTCGAGTTCAGTTCCTTCATGCCTTTCACACATCGCAGCTTTATAGAGGAGGTGATGTTTTGAGGACAGGGTATAAGTAACTTTAGATTAAGTAATGGACTTAAGAACTCCATATGCAAGCAGACTGTCTTTGTGGCTGCCAGTGCCAAGTAACCGTGTCACTGTTGCAGTCTGCTGTTCTCTGGATCATTATTCATAAGCTCCCATGCCGAACAGCAATCAAACTCCTCAGGCTGTGCTCAGGGGATTATCACACTCGCAGGGCGGTTAAAGTCACTCTGCCTCGAGTCTTCTGCCTTTGAAAAGTGCCCAAGGCTAATCACTGTGAAATGTGACGCCTGTCATGTCTTCTTGTTCAAGTATGTGCAGCAGGCCTGTCATTCACTGAAAGCCTTAACATCTGTTATTACATGGTAATCCTCATGCATCAGGCTTCCAAATAAGAAGCTGGTGGAGTCCAACAAGGTATGGCTGAGCCTTGGTTTGCATAATTCCCAGAATGCAAGGCAACTTGCTCTCCCTTCTGAAATCATTAATAAGCAATAAGAATATTATATAAGCTGGCATCTTTTTTTAAACCATGATAATTTCAAATGCTATTATAATTAGGATGAAGATGAGAGTTTGAGCTGGGGGAGGGAACAGGGAAAGGATTAAGCTGATCTCCACCATGACGTTAGAAGGTAGCTTTGTCTGCTATATCCTAGTTTTGACAATAATGGATACGCTTTAGAAACATGAAGGGGCAAATAGACAATTTATTTAAAAGTATTAATCCTTTTCATCCTGAAATGTTATCTCTTCCCACAAATAGGATCCCAGCTTTCCAGTCCACTTACATTCAGACTAATTGACCCTGTGGAAAAGCCTGAAGAGCAATATGTTTGTGTTGTACCCTGGTGACTGTCGGCTCCATAGTGGCTCTCATAAAGTGTGCAAAAATATTCCGTGGCCAAGAATGTCTTTGCTTAAGCCAGAGTGATTACTTGGTGATTGAGACTGCAGTGCTATCACATCACAAGATGTGGCATCTTGGGTGGCAGGTCCCGAGCCTGACTGATCAGATGTGATATTTTAATAAAAAAAAGTTTAGTGTCTTAATCGAGGAGGTGGGACTTGCTGGAGAGGGAAAACCAGGTGCAGATATGGTTCATAGATGTAACTAATAGGGCTGCTTCCTTTGGAATAGGGAAGATTTAAATAGGCACTTGTCAAAATCATTTTCTCTAATGCTGCAGCAGCCCTTGGATCTGAGCATGTTGCTGATGTTCCCCCTCACTCACATGCACGAACACGGGGAGGCAGGCGGGAGGAGGCAGCTGCACTGACACACTATGGGGTTTGCAAGAACACGATGGCAATTTAGAAGAGCGATTAAAAGATTGCAAACATTTATTAATAGCTTTGCTGCTGCAGCAGCTCTGCCAGAGAAGCCTTGCTTCCTCTGGGATGCTCTTACCTCCTGCCTGTTCCCTTCCAGAGCTTTAGAAATTGAAAAGTCAGGTTTGGACTGGGTTTCAGTTTAAAGCCATCATACTGCAGACCAGATTAACCCACTACCCAGGTGAGAGGACAGGGGGGACTCGAGTGTGGGAAGGAAACAAGAGAAGGTACACAGAGCAAAAAGAAAGATTCCCCCCCCTCCCCCCCCCCCAGCTATTTATTGGTCTTCTTTTCTTCCCTATGCTGCTTTCTCTTTCTCACATTGTTCCTCTTTACCCATTCCTTCTCTTCTCCCTTGGGACAGAGTGACTTTTTGTTCACTGCGTTGGCACTAGGTTCAGATGGGGCCCTTTTGGTACTGTGTAACAAAGTCAATGAAAGATGGGCATAAAAGCAGTATTGGAGAACTTCTGCTGAAAATTCTGCAGAGCCATCTGATTTCCTAACCCAAGCATAATCAGTTCCTTTGTGAATCCCATGACTCTGTTGGTGTCTCTTCAGAGTTTTAACATTGGGGATAGGGAGGAGGTGAACATTCAATTATTGGAAAAAAAAAAAAAAAAAAAAAAGAAGAAAAAGAAAAATAAAGGAAAGGGCAATTGGCATAAGAGCAAGAAATCACCTTAAGCTTCATGGTGATCCTTCTGAACAGCAATAAGCACTGTAAATTAGATGGGCAATTCTGATGTTTGAGTGCACAGTGTCTGAGGCATTTTTATCCCACGGAGCAGATGATGGTGACTGACTGATACAAATTTGCAATAGGAGGATATTTATCCTACACATAAGGTGACCTCCTCCATATTCCTACCCACAGCAGAATAATCAGTTTATTCTGCTTTTTTTTTCTTTTCTAAATGGCATCCTAAGAGAAACCAAAATGTCCAGACAGGCTAAAAGTAATATACTTTTCTGTTAAACAACAATGACAGCAAATATAAATGCTATGTCCTGGTCATTATTTGAAGTCCTGCTATTGCTGAGTTGGATGACAGTACACTTCAACTGTGGCATTTCCTGTACCCTATGGCCCTGCAACTGAATGTGCATTGGGCATCAGCACCTTTCTACCTGTGCTTAACTTTTTGGTTCCATCAGGAGCATTTTTCTTCTGTTCATACACCCATTTTTATCATTCCACCTTGCAATTTAAGAAAAATCTTGTTGCATAATTACTACATCTCTGCTCAATGCAGTAAAATAGGCAGAGGGGAAAGCAAAGTGGATTCAGTGGATCAGAAAGGAGAAAAAATTATGAAGTGAAAGAATGCAGGAATGAAATTAGAGTTGAATTATGGGTCCTGCATTACTGTTACCTGAACCTGCTGTGGCCTGAGTTGGAATTTTTTAACTGCTTCTCCTGTTCCTTGAAATTTTCAGTTTAAATATTTTCTTAGTCAATTTTCAAGTGTAGTGTTCAATTTGGAACTTGATGAGCATGAATTTTTGTCTATTGCAAGGGAGCATTGCTTATGAAAACTCCTGGTTATCTCTGTTCACCTTGCTCATTGTGGGAAACTGCACAAGCTGAGACATTACAGAAAACATCCTCCCATGGGGTGTTTAGGAAAGTCTGTATACATTTCTGGAGAGATTAGCAGACAGCCTCTAGGACATAAAAAGTCTTGCTTTTCTTGGAAGTGAGTGTAAAACTTTGAACAATCCTAGTCTAAAAGACAGAGAACCTGCTGATAGATTTGAGCTAATTGCTTGTTCACTTTTTGTCTTTAGGAGCTGAAATTCCCCTTGTTCAGAGTAGCCAAAGAATGACATCTATGAGGATGCAACAGAGCTGGAGGTTAGAGAGGTACCTGGTCTCAGGTAAGAAAGAATATAGAGAGGATCCTGCAAGCACCAGTTCAACTGAAGGAACTCTGTTTCTTGTCTGATGGTTGCAAGTGCAGCCCCTTGCAGGCAGCAGCAGCTGGATTGCTCAGCTGCTCTATCAAAATTCTCATCCTTCTCTAGCAGTAGCTATTTCATTCCCGTTGGTTTCAGTACCTTTAATTTCCAAGTTTGCTGTGTGAGACAAGAGGATGGCTCAGAGTCCTGGGGCAGATAGGACACGTGTTGGTGAAATTGTTTTGTTGGGATTTTTTTCATGTCCTACAGGGTATTTTGGGATGTGTTGGCCTTTACAAATATTTAAAGCAAGAAACTGTATCTCATTAGCATTTCCCTCTTCCATCAGGATCTTGGCCCTTAGCAAGGTTCTTGCCTCCCATGTTCCTAGTTTTCTTTTTACTAATTGTTTTTTTGCTGATTAATAAAACTATATATTGTGCTTCTCTAGTATCAGAATTACCATTCCCTTAGCCATAGAACTGTCACTCTAGCCTTTGCCATTGGCATTCCCAGGGATTGTTAGGACAGATGCTCCCTCTGGCTATACTAATCATACCTCTGGAAGTAATTGGAATGTACTTTGTAAATGAGCAAAATGTATTGAGATATGTCCTGTATCTTGTACTGGCTGCTTTCTCTGCATCCAAGTGGCAAGAAACAGGACTACAGCTATAGATAAAAAACCTTGCTCTGAGATTCCAATACAGGAAAGGACCAAAACATTAAGTTTCTGAAAGTAGGAAAGTGAGGCTCTTGTGTTATTGCTCACTGATATGGGAACATTGCAAGAGAAAACAGGTATCATTCTCTGTATCCTTGTTAGGAGACAGGGAAAAGGTAATCATGAGGAAAGGGAAGACAGGTTAAAGGTAGTAGCAGAAAGGAGAATTGTCCTTTTATGAGAGCCAGGTACCAGTAAATAACTTTTAAGTGCTAAGAAGGTGGTAGAAGGCGGAACTAGAATCTTTTCAAGGTTTAGATTCTTCTATAGAGTAAATCACTTCTGTTTAGGAAAAAAAATCATGGAAGATAAAATATTCCCTGACATGAATATAAAAATGATGAAGCTGCACATGATGAACCTATAAAATTCCGGAGTAGGTCTGTTTTAAAACTCTTATCAGACAAAGTCATTAACTTTTAATAGAATATACCTTGTTGCTTTGATGATGAATTACAAACTGAAGGGAAAATGAAGAGGCAGCTCATGTAAACCTGCATCATCCTCTGCCTCTGTTCAGACAACACTGTATAACTCAGCTGGTAGCAAAAAGTCTGCCAAGCTCTGTCATTGTTTGCATCACAGCATGACCTGAAAGCAGACTTACCTCCTGGCACCACCAGTGCAGTGCTGGGGACCACTGCCAGGGGCCACAGGGCTGGGGAATATTGCTCTTGACAGGACCACTGAGCACTGGAGAGAACTGAAATACATTGCTCTGTTTATTCTGTTTGTGTGGATTTTCATCACCCTTACTTGTTATCAGTTCAAATAACAGCTGTTTGTGAATTTTATTTTTCAAGATTCTGCTTGCAAAGGTTTGACTTTAACTGAACTGTTCAATTATGTTGATTGTGTGTGCTGTTGTCCAGAGCTTGCTTTCTCACACGAAGCTTGAGTGAGCAACAGGATACAGCCATTAAACTTAGTTTATTGAAAGCATACAGGAATCATTTTGATCACACTGTCATAAACTCTCCACGTGAAAGAAATGTAGCAGATTTCCTCATGTTCTGTCTCCAAATCTTGCTTTCTGGTGGTTCTGGTTTTGGTTTGGTGGTTTTTTTTTGTTTTTTTTTTTTTTTTAAGAACAGAAATACTGGCTTCAGGACCCTCCTTGTGTTCTTTTCCTGATATTCTTTTCCTTCCTTTTAACCCAGTATTTGTTTAAGTTATTTCCCCCACTCTTAAGTATTCATGCCCAACCCCTTCAGTCCCTGATAAGCACAGTAAATTAGTGTGATTTTTTTGGCTAGGACTTGTGCTTTACTTACGTACTTACATAGGTGTTTATCCTAAAATTTATGAAACATCTATCTTTATTGTCTTAGGTTTGAAAAAGGACGTGTTTCAGGAGGGCTCCATCTGTCTCTGAATAAAGTCAACGTGAACAGACAAAAAATCATTAGAATTTCTTTACTCTGGGCACCTGGTGTCCTATGCAAGGTCAGGAAATCTCACCAATCACACTCTTGTTTTCCTGCAACAGAACTAGAAGAGATACAGCTGTTTGTCAGCTGGGTTAATTTGTCTCACAATGGAATAAGCAAATCTGACTTTTCTTGTTAAAATTCTCATCTTATTTTATCATAGGGAATACTGAGATGCACCTAAGAGCACACCTCACCTAGAGGTGAGAGTTTGTCAGCTCACTTGCTTGTTGCTGAGCCCAATTGCTGAACAATGTCACCAAATCTTGGTCAGAAGAAAGTTCTTTGTAAGCAGCATGGGAGATTTACACTCAGAGATCTGTTCAATCATTCCCATAACAAACCAATTAATGGCTTAGAAGCTCCAGTTGAAGACCAGGGTGATGTGGATAATGGTGTGGACAAAGGGGGTTGAAGTGCCAGTGTGCACTTCTAAGCCCTCTTGATGGATGTTACATTATTCACAAAGCTTCTGGGTGCTTATGAGTAATGAGTAGATCTGGATTGTTTAGTGTCCCTGTCCCCCAAGGCCACTGCCCTTTGAGAGGGAACAGTGTGTGCCACTGTGTTTGGCAGCCACGCTCCCAACCTGACGCAGACATTTTGGGGGGGCCACGGAGCTGGCAGAGATGACTCATTCCGCCTCAGTGGCTCATTGAGGAGCTGCAGGGAAAAGTTATTTATAACCAGACCTTTCAGGTTCAGTGCAGCAGCATCTTCAGCAGGAAGGGGACAAGAATGGGGATGGCACATAAGACTTTTCAGATACAGATCAACCCTCACCCCAATATTGTTCCTAGAGCCACACAGCCACTAGCTGACTTCAGCCAGCATCTTTTCCAAGTCTTTTGCTTAGCTGTCTGGGTGCTGTTAGTGGTCCTGTTGCAAGATTCTGGTGATAACTCATCAGCTTCTCTAAGAACAGGGAGACAGCTGTGAATGTCATCAGTGTGAACAAAACACAAACTCTTTCTACTGCAGCTTCGAAGCTGACACTTGCTGATTCTTTCTGACTCATGGCCATAGCATTATCACCTCTATCTTTTCTTTGTCCATGTTTATCCCTGGCTCACCATTAAGATGCACTCTTGTCATGGGTGTTTTCAGACAGGCTTTATGCTGCCAGCAAATCCCATTTAAAACTCCTGAGGCTTCCCTTCTATGCAAGCTAATGCTATACAACTGCATTTGGTTTCTTGATCTTGCTGTGGACTTACTTCATCTTTAGGTGCCTCCACGACTCCACATGTGAAACAGAGATAATGATACCCCCTGGGTTAAGCACAGTGGGATCTATAGTGATGAAACACCACCTAAGTGGTAGTGTTATTATCAGAGTCACAGTACAATAGGAAAGCATTTTACACAACAGCAGAGGACAGCATGTGTTAAAGAAAATATTTGCTAAAAACACGTATGTCTTTGTATCTAGGTAACTGTGGACTTTATCTTGAAGCATATTAGCACACATAGAAATTTTATGTCAAATTAAACTTCTTTGAGTTCTCTGTTCTCTTAACTGGGTTTTGAATTCAAAGCCACAAAGCACCAGGGGTCCTGTTGTATAAATGCCTACCTTGTTCTTTTTCTGCCTCTGTCCTATTCTTAAACCAATTTGCCTGCGTGTCTGGAACTGGGCTGGGGTTAGATGTCTCTTTGTCTCCAGTCAGTTGATTCTTCCCATAGTTTCAATCCTGCATGTCTGACCCTTCATCTTCTCTTTTCCCCCCCTCTTTACTTCTTTCTTCCTCTCTGTTCTTCATTCAGTAGACAGTTGGCTCAGCAGTGTGCAGCTGTTGTACAGTTTGATCAGTGTAAAGTGTGTGCTAAGGCCATTTGGTAGATCCATATGGGTTTCCTTGGTGGTCTCTCTTGGGGCTGCCCTACATCCCTGTGCTATGGACCCAATGCTATAGTAGCCTTTTTACAGTGGGTTGTGTTGATTATCTTCATACAGAAGCTTTGCTATAAATAGTTCTTGCCTTCAGCTTTGGCAATGAGCGAAAGGGGAAGTCTGCCTTGCATAAACCAAAGAGTGCTGCAATGATAATTTATTTCTCAAAGTCCAGCTATAAGACTGCAGAGGTATGTGAATGTGACATGCACCTCATGACCTGGACTGGAGGTTGCTCTGCACAGTGGACAAAACTCTTCCTAGCTGCCAAATCATTTTCTGGAATGTCTGTTTCATTTTGGGAAAAGCAGACATTTGGCTTTTATGGTTGCAAATAAACCTCTGAAACATCAACAAAATGTAACTGGTGCCGGGATATTTGTACTAGTCTTGAGAAAAAGAGATCATATTTCAGTGACATGAGGTGCAGTGTTTTTGGGGGGTTTTTTTGAGGGGTGATTATAACTCATAAGTGATTATAATTAGAATGTCAACTTTGCTCTTTGTCTTCAACAGATTTTACACAGTAGATAAAATGGTTCTTAGAGCCATTGGTTTATCCTTTTAGCAGCTGCCCTGTCTTCCCTTTGGCACTTTGGGTAGCCATGAGTATGGAAGTGCAGCTGGCTCCCCTGGGTGTCTCATCACTCCACTTGGCCTGAGGCTTGCAACACTCTTGAGCAGACCCCTGGAGGGGGATCCCAAGGATGGTCAGTTTGACCAGAGAGTGCACAAGGAGATGTGTCCAGGTTTGACTTCATGAACCCAGAACCAAGAAGGCTGGGAGGGGAAACCAAGAGTGTTCATCCATGTCAGAGCCTGAAAGGATTTACTTCCCTGCATTTCCAATTGCTTGTTTTCTATCTGGGGAAAATCCCTTTTGACAGCCCAGGCGGTGAGCTTCTAATTCCTGTCTCCGGCTCATTTTTCACTTCAATCCCTCAGCGAACGGATTTTAATGCTTGATGGATTCAAACAAAATTATTTCCGTTCCTGTGGCTTTGCAAAAGCCTCTAGGGTGTGTGTATGTGCACACAGGGGAGGAGGGATGGGGCTTGTTTTCGTTACACTCCAGTAAGCCTCCTCTCCAAGGGAGACCTATTTCATTTCTTCATTAAGGGCTTTCTTGCTGATGGTTCCTCCCATGCTGTCCTTCTGGCTCTTGGGTCACAGGAGGACCTGTAAAACATTTGCTGTTCCAAGGGGTACAGCATGCAATGTTCCAGATCAGTGTTTCTGCAGCAAGTGGGGATTCAGATAACATGATCATACTGTGCTTCCAGGAGTAGCACTGGACTGGGAGGAATAACTGTGGGAAAACTTTCATCCTCCCCAGCTCTCACTGTGACTGAGACAACACCACAGGCTGAGGGATGGGGCCAGTGACTGAAGCATTATCTGGGTAATCAGTAGTGTTTAGCATTGACATCTTGTTTGAATGTGTGTACAATTCACCCTACTGCCATTGTAATGGACAAGTGTTGCTTTTTAATACTTTTTAAATTGTCTTCATTTTATTTAATTAATATTAATTTTAATTATTTTTATTAATTTTAATTAATTTCCAGGCTCCCTTGCCAGCAGAAATCACTGCAGGGAGCTGTGCAGGGGCTCTGCTTGCATAACATTCAGTAATCAGTCAGAATTTCAGTTGCTCAATGACCATGTGTTTCTGCTGGGCTTCTTCCACAGAGTTCCTGTATTTAAATGCTCAGTATCTCACCCTTCTATTCAAACCAGATCATTGTTGTCAAAATTTACAAAATAATCGCTCTGTGATACACAGCTCTAATAAGGATTTATAACTAATAAAAGCTAAATATCCTCACTATTCTCTGAAGAATTTAGAGTGTGGCATAAAGTTGATGATGTCTGCCAATGTATAAAACTACTGTTGTTAGGCTGTGCTAAGCCCACTTGGTGATACCATATCTAGATTAAGTTGTTTCGACTTATTATAACTGCTCCCAAGCTGTCACATTGTCAGTCAAGGCAAAAATCTTGTTCCTGGAGTTGGAAATGTATTTTGTGTTTCTCTACAGCATATGCCTATCTTCTAGAACAGCCTCCTCTGTTCACAGCCTTCTCTAAGTATTTGTTTAGAGTTACTGATCACCATAAATGATGATCTCTATTGTGTCATGTTTGTAAAGCTGGTGGATCTGGGCACTACAAGATTTAACCTGTGAGTTTGTTCCTTTTTATCTATCTCTTTATATTATTTCAAACCCCCAGTTCCTCTTCTAACTTCAGGTTTTTTCAGTATGTGTTCTCTTTTTTTTTTTGTTGTTAAATACATTGTCTACAGGTGAGAAGCCCTATGGTGTAGTTTTCTAAGATGTTGCATCAGAGACTATTATTTTACATTATAAATACTCAAAATTATACATAGAGTATGTGTTCAAGTTTTAGTTGTAAATATAGTAATAGTACTTCAAGAATTATTTATCTAGTTAATATAGTCTTGCCTGTAATTGTATTTTTATTTCAACTTCGTCAATAATCCTCAAGATTTCAAGCCAGGCATAATAAATTGAAGTGGTAATGAACTTTGGAACTTCATAAATAAAATGATGCAAAGTCTGTTATGTGGAAGAGCACACTAATTTATGAACCAATAGATAGTATTGGTCTGAATGCTTCAGCTAATTGTTACAGCAAAGGTACAGGCAAGTCTCATTTTGTGCATCTTTAGATTGCAAAAAAGAAATAAATCTAATTGACAGTTTCCTAAGGATCAATTAGAATTTGAATTCCTTGTGAGTAATTTGGATTTACTTGCCTCACATCAAATTATCTGATATTAGATATGTATTAGCATCTGACTGCAACAATTTTGTCAACAGGATTTGCCAATAAATGATAACTTATTTTAATACTGATTTCCACCACATTGTTGAAGTGAGGATAATGGAGACTGTAAGTTATCCACAGTGACAGAATATGGTGTCAATACCACTGAGAAAGCAGCATGCTGGGTTTTCTCTGTCACTTGTCTTTTTTACTTAGTTAGTGACTGAGACCAATAAACCTTTCCATCACTGGAAAGTCTGAGAGATATGACTGGAGTCTTTCAGCTGGAAAATCAGTATCAAGCTTTTCTTTGCATTCCATGTTGTACCAACTTTCACACCTGTGCTGCCATTGGCTCAAGTCTAGGGCTTGCTGTGCCTCTGGCACACTAAACAATACTCTTGCCACTACCCTCAAATGTTTTTCAGTCTCCTCTTTGCTCATAAATGTAGTCTCAATAACCCTTTAATAGTGACAGGCTTATCAGTGTCATCTCTGATTTTTACCTGGATATTCCTTGCTGTATTTATTGTTTTATTTTTTAATTGCATGTAAGACTGCATCTAGCATGGTACTCCTGTGCCATTGCCCAATGTAATGAATGCTTTATTTCCTTTAAAGCTGGTAGCATATTCATTTCCCACTGCAACTCTGAGCTTTCCCCATGAACATTGCGCTGGAGGTGGCACTGCAGAGGTCTTGTCCGTGTTGTGTAAGCTCTGCTGCTGGCAAAGTGTGCAAAGCTGATCCATGACATTTCTGCCTTCTTCTGCATGCCAAATATATTCTCAGTCCATTCCAAATCATTGACCATGTGTGGTTCTCCATTTTTTGATCTTTGAGCTTACATCTCTCAGATGTCTGGTATGGCGTTTTTGTGTTTTCATGGAGTGTAGATCTGACTTGCACTTAATTCTGGACTGGATGACTGCCAGAGGCGGTTCTTTGACCTTCTATCAGTTTTGAAAATTTTGAGGGTGAATAAATTCCCTGTGAAGAAGACAGACCTTTATTTGGTTTTTCTGAAAAATTCTTGGGAGAGACACCCCTTAGTAATCTTTGAAAAGGTAAGAATCAGCCAGGCACATGCATTTCTTCAGCTTCACTTTCTTTTTTTATTTTATATTTGCCTGGAGAAAATAAATCTCAACATTTCATTTTACATGAAGTGCACTATCTCATCGTGTATGTGGATTTGTAAAGAGTCACTGCCAGAATTGACTGGAACCTCTTAAACATTTCAAATGCATCAGAACTGAGTATTTAGAAAAATAAAGCTGCTGATTGTCTTCCTTTTTACTGGCATACATGGCTTTTAAATAAACATGGATTCATAGCACATACACATGCAATTTATGTTTTCCCAGTTGCCTTCTGTATTTCCAGCCTTTCAGCTCTTCTGAACATCTCTGTAGCTCCTTCTTTTATTCCTGATACCATATGGCATTCCTTAATCCCTCTGCACCCAAACTGCTTTCAAAGTTATTCCTTATTAGTGACGCATTTCCAGCTGTCTCTGCTTAACCCAATGAAGGCTTTTGCTGTGTCCCTGCTCCTGAGCCTGGGCAACTGAGCCATTTACAGTGACAGGGGCCAAGGCTGTGCCTTGGGAGGGAACATGCTACAGGCAGTCCCTGAAGTAGAAGCCATGGTGTGGGATTAACAAACTGGCAGAGGGGGTCAGCCTCCAGGTTTTTCCATGAGGAGGACACCTTGTGAGTAAGAAATAGATTCAAAATGCAGCCAATACTATTTGCCTGATTACAGTGTATTGCAACCTGATATTTCAGTAGAACACAATGAAACCATCAGAGCAATTGTTCCCATGAGATTCACAGAGAAATAGCCCAGGCTCTCAAAATAAATACCTTTAGGGCACTTCCTTGAGATATTGTTTTTGGAAAATATTATCAATCTCCAGAAAATAAATCTAATAAGCCTCAGTTTGTTTATGTAGCATTGAGCCCTGTAAATATCCATGCTCATTTCTCTTGGCCGCTGCTCTGGTGTGAGGAGCTGACATCGCCACTGAGTGACAAAAGTCCCAAGTGGGAATTCTGTTCTCACAAGCTCTGCCCAGCCAGTACAGCCACAGGGGTGTAAATGAGCGGACGCTTTTCTCTTCTTGTGCAGATACCTTCTGTCAGAGGGCACATTGCTGAGCAAGAGTCTCTAGGCTCCACTCCTAAGTTTTGTCTTTTTTCTTCTGCACGAGTAGCTGCTGCTGCTGTTATTGTTATTGTTAATTATCAGTATTGTTATGTGATGCTGCAGCTCTAGTCCCCTTCTTCCAAGATGTTGTTTCTGCCACAGCCTTTTCTGCCTTTGATCACAACCAAGAAAATGGCTTTGACATTGTATGTATTCCCCTAGCCCACTGCAAAGTCCTAATCCTTCTAATAGCTGGAGGTTTTCAGTTTAAATCTTTTATTAATATTCAGTCTTAATTGTAAAGCACTTCAGTGATATCCAAAAGCCTGTCTTACATAACAGTCTTATCCACATTTGAGTTCTTCAGAGCTGGAATGTCAGGAAAAACCTCTGTTTGATCTGCCTCGTCTGTCCTTAGTCCTCATGCCTTTAATGCACAAACCCATTAACAAGACGTTTCAACTGTCTAAGCTCTGAAAACGTATATTTTTAAATATTTGATATTATTAGAAAGAGTATGACTTGCTGTCATGTACATATTTAAGTGGTGTCGTGAGCAGAGTCTTTATGAAGTCTTCTGGGAGCCTTGTTTGCAGCTCTAAATCATCTGAAAAGTGAAAGAAGCTATAGGAAATTGAGGTAATTAAGACATTTCATAAAGTGCCAGTGATTATAAGATCCTACTATGCCTTAGGTTTTCCTCAGCTGGGTAACAGGCATGAACACCTGGAAACAGGGAAATGCTTCCTTCCTGACAGTGGATATTCCAGAAAGTCACTGAAAAGTAATAAAAGAGAGACCTTTTTGCTAACCAATAATACTTTTTTGAATTACGGTTTTTAATATTTTAATTCATTGTAAATGATCATTCACTTTCCTCTTACAGTGATTCAGCTATTTTAGGAAATTGCCAGCTCTTCCCAGTGTCTATATATTTTAGTAAAGACTAGGAGTGAGCCTTCACACTAAAACTGGCATATTTACAATATGAACCCTTCGTGTTTACTTAAGGAGATGGTTCTCAGAGGATTGATTCAGCTCAGACATATATTGTTCAGGTTGAACAAAGCCCAAAGTATAAAGATAGCCCAAAGTGAGAGCCCTTCTAGTAAATGAATGCAGGTAACACAGTTTTAAAACAGTTTGATGTTATTAATGAGCAGATAAAAGAGAGATGTAAACTTGGGCTTCAGACGGCAAATATCAACATCTCCTTAAAATCCGCCTAAAAAGACAAAGGACATAACAGCACATGTCCACAGTTTGCATTTAGAAGTCATACCCAGAGGCAGATTTCTGTTTCCTCCAGTTTCTGTACATGCTGTGTTGAAAGATTTTTAGAAGCCTGCAACGCTTTCTCCTTTGAATCTGAACAGAGAATCTTAAATCCAAAAGCCTGAGAACCCCTTTGGAAAGCAGATGTTACTTCCTGTTCTTCACATGGAAAGGAACTAAGCTATAGTGCAGTAAAGCTGAAATCCCTGTAGGAACTCTTCACTGGGGGGAAGTACCAGAATTTATCATTTGGGCTTCAAGCAAAATTATGGGCAGTAAGGGTGGTCATGAACTCGTCTTGTGACAGCAGTTCCCAGCTTACACACTGGTGTATGCTGACTGCCAGAAAACTGCAAAGCTGATTTTTGCCACTGCACAGATAAAACTACTTATTCTGTATGAGTTAAATTGATCCTTTAATAATTATTAAGAGTTATAGAAATGCTTCTCTAGATGTTTAAAGGAATTGTTGGAAATTACTAAAAACCTACATTATTCAATATAACTTGATAATCGTACTAATGAGATGTTGTTAAATCCACTACCGAAACATAGCAGCCCTCTGAAATGAGGAATACAAAGCATTTTGCAACAAACTTATTTGTACAGTTGACAAAATACTTTATCTGAAATTGAAAGGTAATTTAGGCAGGGTGATACTACCTAAGCTGTAATTTTGTTCAGAACATCAGGTCTTCTATTTAATTATTGAAAAAAAAAATTAGATCCTTAAGGATAAGGAATTCTCAGTGCCTTTGTCTAGTTTCCTGTGCCAATGACACTGGTAGCAGCATCTTGTCCCTCTCCCTCCACGAGCCTGCTGGCTCAGCAGGGAGGTGGGCATGTGTGCACAGGAGCTGTTTCAGCTGATGCTCAAAGAAGGTGTCCTTCCTCACTGGCATCCTAGGGCTGTTTGTCATCCGAAAGGCACTACTGGCTGCTAACAAACCTGACCACGTTTTGTAACTCTGCTTCCTTTGTAACAGCTTTTCTTTCTGGTTATAAACCAGATGTGCCAAACACTGTCTCTCCCTGGAGCTATATTCTACTTATAGCTGTGCTGGTTATGTACCAGTATTAATGTTCATTAAATAAAAAATTTGAGAGAGAACAGCTGCCCTGGAGATAATAAGTGATTCGCTCCAGTTGATCCCAAATGAATTTGAACTCACTATAGTTATTTCATACTCTTGCCTGTTTGTTGTATAACTGAGTTTACATTGTATAATGGAGTTGTTCCATGACACATTTAGTTGTTCAGCTCATATTTTAGCTGTTGGTCTTGAAAGAGTCAAAGGATGAAAGCAGTGCCTACTTTTATTCTGATTTCCCAGGTGCATCAAAAGTGACAGAATAAAATATGAGGACTGATGTATGATAATCTTGATACACCTTAATACTCTTCCCACTGGAAAATATCTCTCCCAAAATAAATACAAGAGGTCTTCTTTGCCAGGAGACTGACCTGAGATCTGGCTGCTAGACAATGAGCAAGCAATAGCAATTTATTCAGCTTTGTCCCTAAACTACTTCCAACCCAAATTGCAAGTATCTGGCCTTCAGTGCTGCTCTCTTTCCATTCCCTGAACTAATTCTTTAGGCAGTTGATAAATAACCTTTTTTCTTTTTTTTTTTTTAACTGACAAAGATTAAATGTTCCTAGTTGAAAAAAAAGGAAAAAAAAAAAAAAACCCAAAACAGTCTTTTTACCTGATAATCAGGAATCCTTTTAAATGCACCTGAAGAGTTCACCTGTCTCTCTGAAAAGCAGCCATAAACCTGAAGTCCAGATCACATTTCAGAAAGAGATGACTCCATCACATATGTAGTTTATTGTGCTTGTAAAACATCTGCATGAGCTTGTGAAAAGCTTTGCTCTTACTAAAGAGCTTTGCTCAGGTCTTCTGAAAAGTGGAATATTATGAAGTGATTTAATTTTCTCCCTCCTAAGTTAAGTGTTGCTCTCAGTGTAAACTGAAGACAAGCTGACCAGTTGAGCATCCCTTTGTTATTTACTATTTGTCATAATATTGTTTAATGCCTCCACATAGTGTCAGATGGAGAGACAGACCACTGCCACTGTTAAAACCACATCAGTTTTGCATCAGTGATTTTCAGAGGTTTGGGGTTTTTTTCCTAGAGCCTCTACTCAGACCTTTAATGTGCTTTCTGCCTGCCTTGTAGTTCACCTCCACTTGCACAGCAGTGCTTTCTACAGAGATGTGACTGTGAAGTTGACTGTAGTTTGGCAACAGAGATGACTGATATGAAAGAGGTGACATTTGCCAGCCGTGGGCTCTACAACTGCAAAGCTGAGGCAGCTATATCAGCTTAATTAATTGCATTCCTAGCTGTATGAACTGAGACTGAGACTCAAAAAGGGTGTGTAGGAAGGAGGTAGGGTGAGGAGTAATTCCAGGAAAATTATTTACTTTTGTTACATTCCTGGAGTAGGGAAGGTTAGATCCCTTCATAGGAGTCTGGCTGGAGTTAGGCCACACATGATAGCTCAGGGAGCCCAGCTGCATCTGTTCCATTGAAAAGCAGAATTTCTGTTACATCTTTTCTCATGTTATTTGTTTTTACAGGCTAAGAAAGGGTTGGGGCATCATCTCAGTGTAAAATGTGGTCTCCTTCTCTGACTGGCCTCTCATGTGCCAGCAACATGAAGCTGTAGAGGCAAGCCCAGACCTTTGCCCTCACAAAGAATCACAGTGAAAAGGTTTGTTGCTTCTCTTTAGAAACAATTCCCCTCTTCCACACTTGTGATTGCACTTACCTGTTTTTCCCACTGCGAGCTTTGTGGGCACAGCCTGGCCCTCTGGCCAGTCCTGTATATTTACATTATAATGTATTGGGAGCTTCACCTTTGTTCCTGCACACTTCTTCTGCCCCTTATCTCTCTGTCATCTGGCTTTTCTACAATTGTGTTTTTCCTGTCATTCATCCATTTCTCTTGTGGACTGTTATTTTTGTTCCATTGCCCTTCATCCTCCTATCCCATTCCTGTAGGCTTATTACAGGTTCACACTGCAGCCTTTCCACCTTCTATGCTATTTGACCACAGAAAACAGTGACATCCAATCTATCTGCCACTGTCCTGAGAAATACAAAGGGAAGTTCTCTCTTTGCAATCAGGATGCAAGTAACCTGAAGGATGGATTTGAGCACAGGGATTACAGCTGGAACAATAATGCCTTTGTAATACTGTCAGGATTATTCCTCTCCTGTAGAGAAAAACTTGAAGAGCAAAACCCAGTTCTTCAAGCAAACAGAATCTCCAGCTGTCAGTGCTTTTGCTTCCTCTGGAGGAGACACATGCCTGTCTAAATACAATATGCCTGAAGACCAACACTTGGCATCTATATGACTATTGAAACATGATGTGTTTCTAAAATCCTCTGAAAGCAATGGCGGGGAAAGGGAAAGGCCTTAAATGGGGGCTAGGAAGCTCATCTTCTGTTACAGGACAGATTCCTCATTAGTATCCTGATTCTCAGCCCAGGCCAGCTTAGATTTTAGTTTGCAAATTTAGTTTGCAAATTGCTTGTATGACATCATACTTACCCTAGATGATTATATTCTTGAAAATGCAGGTGAGAGAAATAATAAAGACCAAAAAACCATCACAGACATTTTGTGCCTTCCCATCAACAGCTTGCTGGAGACTTTTTTTTTAATGGACAGTGCTTACATATTTTACTCTTAAACTCCTTTTCTAGGCCTTTAACTGAAATGGAATTCAGGGCAGGCAATGCAGCCCTTGTTTGTTTTAAGAGTATTCCCATTTTTGTCAAAAATTTTCTCTATGCACAAGTGAAGCCAAAAAGAATTGACCAAACCCTTCCCCCCAAAATGCTCATGCATTTGCTCACAGGCTTGCTTTTTGATAAGCACTCTTACAGAAAGCCACGATTTTACACTTGCAGGCAGTGCTGTTTGTCGCTGCACGCTGGAATTGGATCTACCTTCCCCCGCCAGCCTCAGGCTTCTCACTTGCTCCAGAATCCCCCAGGTTCAGGAGGGAAGCACAGCTCCTCTCTGGCTTGGCCTTGGACTGAATCACATGGGTAGTTTAACTGAGCTCTGTCTCGGGAAGCAGTGAGCGTGCATGTTACATAATATAATCTTCATGTCTTGAGGATTCAGGCCTGTCCTCTTTTGTGCTGCCAGATGGAAGAGGAGCCACGCTCTCTCTGGAGAGATGTCCCTGCACATCTCGCTGCTCAGCTGTGCTGGAATTAATGTGCTTCTCTCTGCAGCGGGGCACTGTTGTTCCCTGGCATTTGGCTCCAGAATAACTAGCTCTTTAGTATGCAGTGGATGCTATGCAGCCACTGGGATCCCAAGATTAATTTGTCTAGAAAAAGAGATACATGAAGAACCTCCAAAAGGAATTTGTGGGAGGATGTACTCCAGATTCTCTCAACAGCTGTGGTTTGTTCCCAGCTGATACCCAGATACAGGTGTTGTGGACAGCCAGGTTTCTGCTTTGTGCTCTTACTCTGTCCCATTACAGTTTTTTCAGCTGCTGCTGCTGTTTTGTTAC
The DNA here is from genome assembly GCF_027477595.1 of Haemorhous mexicanus. Taxonomy (NCBI): domain Eukaryota; kingdom Metazoa; phylum Chordata; class Aves; order Passeriformes; family Fringillidae; genus Haemorhous; species Haemorhous mexicanus. The sequence continues at coordinate 3,557,257 of NC_082359.1, read as the reverse complement.
TCGATTCTGTAACATGGCCCCTGTCTGCATTGTTACTGCCTCTGTTAGTCAAGCCGTTTCATGCCCTGATCCCTGACGTGATCTCCAAAGTGATGAATCACACCTGCACTAGTGAGTCCCTTCTCACTAATGAGACATATGCTCCAAATTCTGCAGTGCTCAGTTGATTGAGGCAAGGAGCTACAACCCACCTGTAGACAGAAATGGTGCTGCAGTCCTCAGGAATAGCTGAAAAGACCCCAAGGAGGGTGAGGGCAGTGTTAGTCAAACTAGCGAGGAATCTTATCTGTGGGACTTCCTCACAACAATGCCTCATCAGCACCAGCTGTAACTCCAAAAACAGCAGCTTCTCTAGAAGCAAGGTTACATCCTGGTGCAATTAACTCCCCAAGACATGGAACAATTGAGATATACTCCTTTCAGCCTCCTGCTACCTCTGAGATTCCTGGCAGAAGGACCTCTGTAGCAGCCATGGCTCCAGCAATGCAGGTGCAGTAGGGAAAGCCAGGAATCATATTCATCCAGCCATGGGTAGTGATTCTGTACAGCTGACAACAAACAGGAGCAGCCTGTTCTGAAATAAAAGCCAGCCCACAACAAAACCCCAGAAGTTACCTTGGCTATAATTAGGAGCTGAAATGACGCTGCAGGTTTGAGTGGAAAGTTGGTACTTGAAAAACGTCCCTGCCATGAACCCCTTCAACAGCTCATTTAGCAACCACAACAGCTGCTGCCAATCGTCCTAAGCGGGAAAGGGGCAGAGGGGCCAGCCTCTTCTGCTCTCTGCCATCCATGGGTTGGATGGAGGGCACCTTGGGCAGGAATTGCACATGGCTGCTGTGCATCTGGTGCTGATAGCACAGCTGACGAGATGAAGCAACGCTGAGCCAGCGCTGTAGCATCTTCCTTTTTCCATGGCAGCTTTGCCCTGACCAGCACATGTATCTGTAGTGGTGGGGGCACAGCAGCACAGGCTGCAATGGGACCCCAAGCTGCAGAGAAGTTGCACTTGTATTGTTGCAGAGAAGACTGTCATCACATAGTAACTGCCGTGCATGTGCCAGCAAGAGCAGAGTGAGCATGAGTAAGCTTATTATGCGATAATCACACCTTCATCTTTCTGGGTAGATAAACTGCTGAGGTATCCAAGTCTGGCAGTGAGGCACAATCACTGTCTGAGGATGAGCAAGAAGCAACTGGGACCTTTCCCCATTGGAAACATGTCTGATTTGATGCCATTATCTCTCTCTCTGTTTTTAAACAGAACATCGTTATTGAACCACCTGTTGCCACTTAATTACCTGTGTTTGATTACAAAGATGTTAAGTAATCGGCTTTTTAGGTACAAACTCCTTCATTTTTATATCCTTGCATTATGTCCCCTAGCAAAGCTTTTATGTCCATTTCAAAAGCTGCATTAAAACTTCTCCTGTGAGCTGTGTCAGGGACACAGCAGCCCAGCCTCCTCTCCTGAATTTGTGAAATCTGGATCAAGACTTTGAATCCTCTCTGTTATAGTGATCAGACCTATAGGTGACGACCTATGGGGCAGTGTCCACCGCACTCCCGTGTCGGTAGGCTGAGCACACAGGTGGTGCACTCAGGTGGGCCACGACCCCCAAACCGTGCTGGGTCCTGGTTGTGGTGCGAAGGAACTGTCCGAGGGCCACGCGTGCGGGCAGGTGGGTCCCCCCGCGGGGCAGGGGTGCTCACCTTCCCGGCTCTGACCTCGGAGGCACTGAGCTCCTTCCCTGGGAGCTGAGGGAGCCTCGGGAGTCAGGCCTCCCCCACCGTCGCCCCCGGGACGCCGCCAACCTCGCCGTCCGTGCCGCCGGGGGCGATACTCCCGCCCGCCGCCGCGCCGGGGGGCTGCGGCCCGGCGCTCCCCACCGCCGTGCCCGGGGCTGCCGGGCCCTGCACGCCCGCCGCGCTGCGGGAGCGCCGCCCGCCGCCGCCCGCACCCCTCGGCGGCGCCGCTTCGCCTGCGGCGCGCCCCGGCCCGAGCCGGCCCCCGGCGGGGGGAGGCCCCGGCTCACCTGGAGAGGCGGCGGCGCGGAGGGTGGGGGGGGCAGAGCCCCGGAGGGGGTGACGGTGCCCGCCAGCCCCCGCCGGAGCGCCCCTGCCGCGGCCTTTGTCTGCGCTGTCACATGGGCCGCGGTGCGGGATTTAAGCGGGTCTCCGCAGGACATGCCGTGAGCGGCGCGCCGCAGCCCTGCCCGCAGCGGCAGCGCTCCGCCCGGCCGGGGATGCGGCTCTAGCGGCCCCGCGATGAGCGGCTCCTCCATGGCGAAGAGCGAGTCCCGCACTTCGCTGCTGAAGGCGGCGGGGAGCCGGCGGGCGGCGGGCGGCCAGCCCCAGCCCCGCGGCAGCCGCGTTCGGGACGGCAAAGGACAAGGCGGGCAGATGGGGAGGGAGCTGAGCCAGGAGCAGCTCCCCGGGGAGCCCAGTGCCCGCAGGCCGCTCTGCCACCCAGGCGCCCGGGAGGACGGAGCGAGGGGCGCGGGGAAGCTGTCACATGGACGGGGGGAGAGTCAGCCCGAGCCGGCGGAAGGAGGTCCAAGGAGAGGCAGCGGCAAGGAACCGGTGCGGACATCCAGGCAGCATCACCACCTCCCGCCGCACGCCAGCCACGGTCACCCCCAGGACCAGCATCAGCTCTCAGACAGGGATGGGGAGGAGGCAGAGGAGGACTTTTTCTTCAGTCACAGGCAGAGGTCCAGCAGAGAGTCCCTGAAGCTCTCGGAAGGCGCTTCACCTCTGTCCAAATCCAGCAGCAAGTGCTCCACCAAGTCCAGCGGCAGCGATCGGTCAGTGGAAGCGGATCCTCTCATCCAGCAGCTGCATCCCATGCTCAGCTCGGTCTTCGGCCAGGTAAGAGGCAAAGCGCCCCTCGCCACCCACCCCTCCCTCTCTTCCCACCCGCTTTCCCTCCGCGCCCCCTCCTCCTGCGGCTCAGGGACCTTCGGCTCCACGCTCCGGAGTCCCCCGCGCCCCCGGGCACAGCCCGCAGCTGTAAATGCACTGCTTCCTGGCCGCCCCTGCCGAACTTCTCCCGGCGCTGCGGCACGGCCGGGGGCGCTGCGGGGTCGGCCCCGAGGAGGGCTCCGCGCCGGGGACGGGGCGCGGGTCAGAACCCCCGGCGACCGCCGGCCCCGCCGGGCGCTGCGGAGGGCGCTCTCGGTGGTGCTGACGGGGGAAGTGCCGGTGCTTTCCCTGTCACCGGGGGAAGTTGTGGCTCTGCCTGCTGAGGGTGAGAGTCAGAGAAGCGGATTTTTAAAAGCTATTTACTTATTAGATTCCATCTCTCTGGCTCCCCGCCTTGCTTTGCTGTATTTGTTTACATCTCCTTATGGTACATTTCTGTACAATCAGCATATGAATCATTTCTGATGGCAGAAGCTGTCAGGAGAAGGTAGTGGGGAGGACGACCAAAAAAAAAATCCTGACCCAATTCCGAAGCCTTCCCAGTCACTATGTTAGAATGGAACAGATGCCTTTGGTGTTTGCAAGCTCTTTTGGTACAAAGCTGTCGCTTTTAGCTGATTTTGGTAGTGAAATTACCCAACACAGTTACCCTCTAAAAATGAAAAGGCAGAGGGAGACTAGCTTGAAATTTTCTTTTAGAGACATCTAGGGATGTTACTGGAAAATGTAATCTCTGGGAAGATTAATGTAACTGCAATCTTCCAGAAGCACAATTATAGGTATAAGCCAGTAGCCTGGGTGGCTAAGTTCCATCCAGCCCTGGAAATGAGCGATTAAACCAGAGTTATGATTTTTGGAGTTTGTTATTGTTGAGTCTTTTCTTTCTTTCTTGTCTTTTTTTTTTTTTTTCCTTTTTTTTTAAATGCGTTTTTGGGAGGCTTTGCAGGGAGCCCATTCAGACTGAGATTATGGAAAGAATTAGAAAAATTTTTGTAATTGGATGGAAGGAGGTGATACACAGGTGATACACCCGCATGTTTAGAGTGTTGTCTACTTCTGTTTGTCTTGACTTTTCCAGATAAAAATCAAAGCACATCTGTTCTCTCCAAAGGACAACACTTTTCCATCCTCACTGACAGTCTGCTGTTTAGGAATTTTACAGTTGTTTTTAACTTAAAACAAGTATTACCCTTCCTGTGCCAATGGTGCATCAGAAGTCTAGATTAAAATTTTGTTGTGACAATAAGGAAGAGCCTGGTCAGCAGATTGATGCTCAACCAGGTTACAAAAAGCCATATTCCAGCACCAGGCTTTGAAATGCCTGGTCTTGGCTCTGATTTGTGCTGTAGTTCTGAGAGAAGTGAAGATGTGTCCAAGAAAAGATTTTAAGTCTATGGAGCTGTATGTCCCCAAAGCATCAGAAAGACAAACAAATTCATGCCAGGTCTCCCACTCATGGAAACCCCTCTGGTTTTGAGCTCAGTCCTTACCTGAACAACACCTTTATTTTACCTGCTTTGCTGCTCACATTCCAGTGTCAAAAGACAGTTCTGAAAGCTGTAAATGCAGCAAAATTTACCTGTGGTGTTCAATAATGCCCTTTACTGAAATGAGAGAGATACAATTCTAATTTTCACTTTTTCACTGAGTACATTGCACCAGTGCTTACACACACACACCAGCATCTTTCTTTTGGAGTGTAGTGTTTTTTATTCAATTTTCTCTCTGTATTCATCTCTCACTTGCTTTCTTTGAAGTAACTGTGACAGAATGAAAATTTAGTGGAGATTTTAGGACTGACTTTTAGGACTGGGCTGTAGTAGATCCCCCTGTACAGGGGCAAGATGGGGAGCTATAATTTTTTATAATTTAGGATACACAAAGAGCTAGTTACATGAGATACATTAAGTTTTTTTTTTGTTTGTTTTTGTTTTTCTTTGGTAGTGATTTCAAAATCCTGGGATGAATAAAGGCCCAGGTGTAAGATGTATGGAAATTCTGTCATGGCACAGAATGATACAAATTTTGTTTCTGTGAATGAAGAAATGAATGCCCAGCATTGTGTAAAAATGTGTGTGAAGGTTTGAAACAGGCAAGGACTTAGACCTGCAAGAGCCCAGGCTGCAGCCTGGGCTGTGGCAGGGTCATAGGTGCAGGCATGTCCAGGGTTGCAGTCTGAGGCTGCAGGTGCTGTAACACCAGTCTGCTCCACCTTGTGATTAGAAGACAGCAACAGCTCAGCAGATAAGTCATTTAATATGAAAAGTTCTTTCTAGCCCACACAGCCCAGTGTGAAACAGTTAAAACAGTAATTTTGCCATACATAGGAGAGGAGCACAGTGATGCATATCACAGCAGCAGAGCACTGTGGTCCAGCAGCACCACTGTATCTCGTTCCAGCTCTACAGATGTGGAACATCATCACCCTGGTCCATGGTGGTGCAGTGATGTGGTCGCAGATGCAGACACTACAGTGGTACAATCAGATACACAGAAAAGATTGCAGGGATGACTCCATGGAGAATGTCATTATTGCAGTAACAGCAAAAAGGAGCAGTTCAGGACTAGAGGGTTGTGTCTGAGGGAGACAGATTTGTAGCTGTGCAGAAAAAAAGACAGAGTGAAGGAAGAAGCGCCGTGTTTATATAACCAGCACAGCAATATAGTGCACTGTGGGTGTGTACTCCAGGAGAATGCTAAGATACTGCCAGAATACAGGATGCAGTGATATTTTATTAATTAGGCTTATGCTATATTGGTGCAGTGATGTTCTAATACCATTAAGCAGTAATACTCTTTTAGGATATTTTACCATTTTGTAATTGAGTGGTACATGAATTAACAAAAGTAGGGTGGTGTAATGATGCATTAAGTATAAGCCAGGATGTCATCTTAGCCTAGTGACATGTTTGCACACCAGCTCGGTGCAGCAGTTGCAGAAGAGCACTCTGCTGTGGACTTTCTGCTGGGCTGGGATGCAGTGTGTGCAGCTCCGAGCGTCTGGAGAACACGGCACTGACAATGCAGTGGTGCGATAACGCAGTCCTGGGGCACAGCAGAGATGTGATACTGGTGCCATGTGGTAGGAGTTTGGCAGTGCACGGGTGTGATAATTGTGGAGTGTTGTAGCCTGACCGAAGAGTTTAGCAGTCTACTGATGTAGTAAGACAATATTCCAGACAAGAGCCATTCTGTACAGCAGTGATCACTTCTGCTGTGATATTTGCAAAGGGCTGCGCTGATCTGACAGCACCATCCCGCTGTAGCAGAAGGCAGCAAGTGAAGTACTACCACCATGCCACAGTTTTGGAAGCACAGCTGAGTTAGCAAGAGGACAACACCACAGACTTACCTGGTGACAATGCAGTGTGAGTATGGGCTGCTTTTATGCGGGACAGTGGGACAGCAGTGTTTTAAATTGGCCCTGCAGTGGCAGAAGCTCAGTGCAGTGTGAGAGCAGTGCTGTGATTCACGGGTGTAGCTGGCAAGAGATGTGTGTATGATAATGCAGCAAAGTGGGAAAATGGCAAGAAAAGGGAGCATGAGGAAGATGTTTCATGTGATTTTGGCCTGATAGGATAGTGTTGGAGTGGCCAAGTGGCAAAAGTGTATTGTGAAGCATAAGGGAGCATGCTTATTACCCCTGCAGAGCAGAAGAGCGTGAGAGTCCTGTAGCGTCTCTCGTGTGGCTACAGATCACAGTTCAGCAACAGAAGAGGAGTGGTGACCCCTCAGCAGCTGGGATGGCGGGGAGGTGGCAGCCTGGCAGCAAGACACAGTTTCTTAATGTGACAATAGTAGCAACAGCAGCACAGAGACCAGGACAGCAGTGCGGTGGCAGCAGGACTGCAGTGCAAGTTTTGTGGCATTCCCGGGGCAGCGGTGGTGTGGCTGCAGTGCCCACGGTGCAGCAGCCGCCTGGCACCTGGCTCACCACGGCTCTGTACAGGGACTGCGGCACAGACAGCCACCGCTTCTCATCGCTTCACTCCTCCTGTGCCTCAGCGCTGGCCTAGCTGGCATTTCAAGAACAGCTTCTTCCGGGCATTTGCTATGCAATATTAATTTGTAAGCGATCCTGCCATGTGAGACCTGAACGTTTTCAGAGCCATTTAGCTTTCACACCCTACCTGACTGTTAAATTTTTCAGTGAAGTGATTCCCCAACAGTATTCTGTCAATTGCCTCTGGTAGCATGGGGATCAAAGGGGTCAAACAATTGCCGTAGAGAATCATGAAATATTTACAGGGTTCTGCTGTTAGCACTGTGGCCAAAGGGGCTTTTGTGTTTCTATTTGTACAGGGAGTTTAAAGCCTCTCTTACACCATCTCCCATTCCCGCTTTAATGTCAGTGTCCACATTACCATTAAAATAGGGAACGAATCTTTCTGCATTTCCTGAGAAATTTTCCTTTTATTTTCTTGCTCCATCCACCTTTATTCTTGAGCTTTAGTTCTTAACAGGTTTTAATGGACCTTGTAGCAAACTGGGATGACAGAAGTGGCCCCGTTTTGGGACAGGAGGTGACCCCAGGCTGTCTGTGTTGAAAGCATATCAAAAACATTCTCCTCTGACCAGCCGAGAGCACGTAGGGAAAAGGTGCCTTGTCCAGCCTCTCACCATTCTGGTCTTCTCTCTCATCTGCCAGATAACTTTGTTCCCTCCAATGTCTTTGGCTGCAGCTGATTCTAACAGGCATTTTGCCTAAGAGCAGTCACTGCATCAGTACCATTCTTGGAGATCCATCTATGGAGAAGTAGGAAGCCGTGGCCAGTCCTGCCTGGGTAGTGTGGCTCCTGGCTTAGTAATGGAAGTTTTCAGCTGGCCCTGTGTATTAGCAAGGGAGGCTGCAATGGAAACTTTCATGTGTCACGCTGAGGGGTGGCAAGGTAAATGTGGAAGGTCTGGGTTTCCAGGTGCTCCCGTGCTGTGTTGTGCCTGTAAGGCAGGTGAAGCAGTGGCACGTCAGGGCTCCTGACAAGCTGAGACAGTCTCTAACTAAACTGCTCATTAACACTGTTAAATCGGCACAGTAATTTGGGGTGAACAGACTTCTGGCTTAGCATGACTGACCGCCGAAGTGGTGCTGGTCCCGTGGCACGGTCTTGGCTCACGTGGAGTATGGAGTGTGGGTGCACAGATCAGGAGGCAGAAAAATCCCGGAGAAGTGCCGTATCCTGCACCAACTTTTCCTCCGTGTTTATGGCACCTCTGAAGGCTTACACCGGCCCCAAAAGGGTCGCTGAGGGCACGGGCGGAGAGGGAAGGGAGTCCCCGTGGCCGCAGGGGACAATCCCGCGGACAGCAGTATTCTCTCGGCTGCTGCCCGTCCCGCCGGGGCTCCCGGGATCGTTGCTGCGGGCGGCCTGTCCCCCACGCACTCCGCCGCGGGGCTCCGGGACAGCGGGGCTGCGGCGGCCCCGGCCCGGGCTCCGGCGGCCCCGGCGCGCCCCCGCGCGGCCCGGCCACCTCGGCCCGGGGCCCTTCCCCGCCCGGCGGAGCCGCCTTGACACGGACCCGCCGCGCTCTGGGTTCCCGGAGCATGCTCTGTCCCTGGGCCGCCCGGTGAGTGTCAGAGCCGCGGAGAGCCCCGCTGTTGCCGTGAAGTAGGCGAGAGCCGCTCCCAACTGCGTGTTCACAGGGGTCCGGATACCTGCGTGGGGCCCGTACAGCTTGCGTGCTTCCATCCCTGCATGAGTTGCCACAGCCCATGTCCATGCATGTAGATTGACATAAAAAGCCTTCATGTACATGTCTTGTCTATGTACACACAGCCTGCTCGTGCAGCTTCTGCTAAATCTTCTGTGTGGCTACACAACCACCTCTGTACACGCTTATGCATTCCTGTGCTTAAAACATCGCTCGGCGTTTGTGTGCACACCTGCCTGCTGACACCCGCCACACCTTCCAAGGTACGTCTCATGTTTTTATCTGAAATTAACCCAGACACAGAGAAACATTGTTGCACTTGAGCATATCCACTCACTTCCCCCTTTGCTCAGCTTGGAGAAAAGTTCATCACATTTATTGCTTGTAAAGAGCTTGAGGGATGTGAGCCAGACGTACAGAATCACTAAGGGGCAATGGATAAGCCTCCTGCCTACAGCAGGTCTGCCAGCGAACATTAATCTTTGTCAGTGATTTACTTTTTAAACAAATCTGTTTTTAAAAGCTATAGAAAGACATCAAAATAAAACCAAGCTAAAAGAACATTCATTAAATATTCTATTCATGAAATATACAGCAGCATGATCTAATGCACTGAAATACACAAACCTTCTGGTTAGATTCAGTTTATCATTGGAGAGGAAAAAAAGCTTTCAGTAATAAATTAATCATCATTTATATAAGTCTACTGTCCATTTTGTTAAGCTTTACCACCTTGATTTTTGTTTCATGCAATCCTGCGTTTCAACACAATGTCAGGGAAGTTTAGCTTTAGATGTAGTGGCTGGGCTGCAGGTTGTCAGCTGAATTAGCTGTGATTCTTTGTAGCTTTCCAGCTTCAGTAACTGTTTTTCCCTGATGCATCCATGAGTGGTATTGATTTCCAATAACAAGCAGCTATATGGTGTGCATTCAGTAAAAGATGTCTAGCTAACTTTGGGCTCCGTTTCAATAATCCTCTGACATTCCTGTGACCTTAGAGAGCAGCAGCAGTGTCCATGAACCTGAGTAATCCTTCAGTCAAATGCCCCACTTAAAAATAAAGAGAAAGAACTGTTATAGCTATGGTCATATTTAGATTTTCAGTAGCTTTCTTCACTAGCATAAGACCATGAACTCTGTGCTATCCATGAATGAAGACATTAGCAATATTCTAATATTTCTTCCACCCATTCCTCCCCTAGAGTACTTTGCCTCTTGCAACCATCTTTGGAAGGAATACACAGCACTGTTTCATCCCACTCAGGCAAAATACATTCTCTGCATTTGGAAGGAAACAGGCAATGGTGTAACATTGGGAAGCATTATGTCACAACAGCTGAAGGCAGGAAGTAGAAAAACACCAGCAACCTCAATGTGTTCTGCTGAAATAAGACACAAAGGGTTTGGATACTTTGGGACCAGTTGTGTTGAGGTATAGTCAGAGACCTGGGATACACAGTTTGGCCCTTTTAAAGGTGCGGTCAGATCCTTACTTAAATTAGAAGTGAGGCAGATCTCTGTTTTAGGGTGGCACATCTCACATAATGCTGCAGGGTTGGTTTGGACTTTTTCATTGATGTTGGTTTCCAGGCCTCTGCTCCTCTGATGATCAGCCATGTTTTCAGTAGTACCTCAGTGTGCCAGCTAAACAGTGACCCCCTGTCCCTCTTATTTCCAAAGAGGTGAGAGAGCCAGGCAGAATTAGCTGCTTTTGCAGTAGTCACAGTTGGATGGAGTGCAACAAAACTCCTATATTCTGGAGCAAAGACAAGGAACCACATAAGGTTTTTTTTAAACAACCACTGTGCTCCATATACGTGACAAATCCTCACAGCAGCTTCTGAGCTGTCAAGTTTGTACTTGTCTTTTTGTAGCCCATTGATGATCTTTAGGATCATCATCAGCAAGTTTCCACAGTACATTGTGGTCTGGCCAACGCATCTCCTGCGTAGGAACTTGCAAGTTGGGCTAATGCAAAATGCTTGGATCAGATCTGCAGGGAAGGTGTCAGGAGAAAGCACGTTCCCATCTATTTTCATCTGATGCAAAATGAAGCCAGCTATTTACAGACAGAGCTGTTCGAAACAAAAGTTGACAGGGAGTCCAGTCTTTGTTACCTTGAGAGGAATAGAAAATATCCTCAGTCTTTTTAATAAACATTCTGTTGTTTGTGATTGATTATGATCCAATTGCTCTAATGGAGGAGAATATTATGCACAGCATGAGTCAGCAACACTTTCCTCCTGGAACAGCTGACAGCAAAGAAAGTTCCCAAACTCTCTGCAGCATTCCTTTCCTTAGATGAGAATCTGGACTGCATCCACCAGTACCTGCTTGTGCCTCCCCTTGAGATGGACCTGAACTTGTCTGAGTGGCGTATGGAACCATCCAAGGTTCATTTGAGGTTAGAAGACACAACTCAATGTGCAGCAAAAGCACTTGGGAGCTGATGCAGAAGAAGAAACAGAAATCAGTCACAGAAGTTCAGAGTGCCAATGCATGTTCCAGTGGTTGGGAGCTTCAAAATGAGGTCCTTGACAGAACAGGCCACAGGAGGATGTTGCCTGCTCCAAATGGTTAGGCTCATCTGAGGTCGTTCAGTAGACAAGAGTTTCTGTAAAACAATGTTTCCTGTAAATACAGATCTGTAGCCACCAGGGCTAAAGGGTTATTGGAAGCAGATTTGAAAGCTACTAATCCATGTATGCACTCTCCACTCTGAGGTAGGAAAAAGTACAACAAAAATTCCTGCCCTGTTAGGATAAATAAAGTAAGGGGATGTATTTTAATATACTAAATGTTTGAAGCATTTAATGGGCTCTTGGTAGAACTATGGACTTCAGTGAAAAGATTTTAAGAAAGAGTTTTCCCTGCTTTACTATACAATACCCATTACCTACTGACATTGCCCTGTAGCAGTATGTATGTTGTGTTGAGAACAATAATGTAATGTTCCAGCACATGAAGGACTCTGCACTGAAACAGGCCTAGCATCTGTACAGTCCCCATACAATCCATACTTCCACTGAAAATTTTTGCCAAGCAAAGCTACACTTTGATAAGCAATCACATGTTTTGGATTGATTTTGTTTTTTCTGTTGTGTCTGTTGGATATTTGCTGCCACTAGATAAAGCTTCTGGCACCTGCCAAGTGATTAGCTATGAGGAGTTCCAACATTTTCCTGTGAAATGAGTATTTCTGCCAAAGGTGCCAGCCCAAAGCACAGCACTGCTGCTTTTTAAAGTATCCAGACATATTAAATGCCAAGTCAGCCAGCCTTCTCCCTTCCATGTGCTCAGGTCAGTCAGCATGCCAAATGCTTCTTTCCCATGAGCTGACACCTTGCTCTGTGCTAAGCTGCATCCCTTGAGGTCTCTGCTCTCCTCCTTGCATCTCGGGAGAAAGGGAGGGATGCATGAACAGCAGCAAGAACTTGCATTTCACAAAGTTCTTACAGATTTTTAGAAAGTTTACAACAGAGACACAGACCTTAAAAGAACAGTGTGATTGCCACAAAGAACAGTGTGGGAAAACCAGTATACATGCATGTGCAGCCCTCCCACATGCATACCGACTACCCCAGATATAGGCATACCCACAGATCAGCACCTACACAGAAATGTTTCTGACACACTTATTCTCAGCATCCTGTTCTCTTACAGCAGCATCAGTTGGAGGAAGGGAGAAAATATGTTCCTTCTAACCTAATCTTCTAATGACCTTTCTGCCAACTCCACTTTTCTTGCCTATCTTTAAGCTACCTGTGGTGGTGATGGGAACAAGATCCCGCTGTAGAGAGATTTTCCTCCTCAGAGCTCAGCAGGGGCTGTCTGCTAGATTGTGGTGTCCTGCCCAGTTGCTTTTAAGAGAGTCAGAGTAAATAAGGAGATTTAAAAATTGTTTATGATTGCATCTCTTGGGCCTCTTGCAGCTCCACTAGAGTTCTTACGGAGTGGAAGGATTGTGTCTGTGCTGCAAACCTGGTGCACATGGGATCCCATTCCCTCTTCCCTTCCTGGACTGCAAAATCCCTGCCAAGCCTAGCAGGTCTCAGCCCTCTCACTCTGCCCTGCACGTTTCCTATAACTGCCTGTAACTGCAGGGAAGAAAAGCTGGAGAGTAGGCAAACACAGTGATGGCTGTGGCTGGCTCTGAATGCTCTGGTACAAACCAGTATTTAGAGGGTCACCATCTCGTTGAGAGGCTTTTAGAGCTCAGTAAGACACACTCCACAGCTGTATTCCAAAGCTGTCCCACAGCAGTCTGGGAACTGTGATGGATTTTTCTGGCAGGAGATGTCTGACTCCCTTTCTTTCCCCCCCCTCTCTGGGACAGTGTGGGAGATGGGCACTTCTCAGTTGCAGGGTGTTCCTAGCCTCTGTGCTTCCTGTCAGGGAGAGATTCATTAGCAGCAGAAAGGCAATTCTCTCTCCTCTCTGCTCTGGAATTGAAGTCATTTGTCTCAGGAAGGAGCCCAGGCGCCTCACTCGCTGTGTGGCAGCTTCTGCTCAAGGGAGACAAGCACTTCGTCAATAAACAAGGAGCCTGGGGAATGGCTCCAGCTGACAGAGGACATTATTAATGACTGGCACTTTGTCAGAGGGTAGATCAGCCTCCCATTAGCTGCCTTAAGAGGGAAAAGAGAAATAGGGCCAAAGATGGAAGCCTGAGAGCAACTGGGAGTTTCAGCATCCTCCTGCGAAGACCCCACTGCAAGGCCCAGGGCTGGCACAGCCTCCAAGGAGTGACTGGATTTTTCCTCAGCATCTCCTGTGACAGCAGGAGACAGGCCCAGCTCAGGAAGAGTTTTGCTTTCCACCCTAGCATGGGTGGGCTCTGCTATGGAGGTCTTCCCCTCTGTCCCCTTCTCAGTCTGCCCTGGGTACAAGGGGAGGACAAGGAGTGTCTTCCAGCATGTCCTGGTTTTTGTTTTGGAGAGCCTGTGGACTTTGTGCAGCTCCTACCAACATCATTAAATGAAGAAGGCATTCAGGGAATCTGAGAGGAGGCTGTCCCACTGCCTTCAGTCTTGGGAAGCTGTTAGTACAAGGAAGAGCAAGAAGCACCATTCCCTATGGCCATGCACTTCTGTCTGTGACTAACTGGAGAAGTTGCAGACTTTTGTCATAGTTAGACTCCTAGACTCATCTTCTTAGGTGGAAGAAGCCTCTAATCTCTAAAGCAACTGTTGAGTCACCTTAGAATCATACTTAATTTGCCACAGCACCATCAGGGTGGAAGGAGAAATCCCTGCTTTGTTTTGACATTGACAGTTCATCCTTTGTCCTACAGCCCTAGAGCTGCCAGGAGAGCGAGTCCTTGGCTCCTTCACAGAAAGCACGTGGTGCAAGTACTCAGCCTGTGGAGCAGGTCTTTGTAGAAGCTTTTGTTTGGAACTACACTTGCAAACAAAGGTGTGAAATCTTTCAGCTCAACACCAGTGTCCAACCAGCCTGCTGCATAACAGGGTGTAAGATCAGTGGCATCCTGGTCTCCAAGGTGTTTGAAGGAAGTAGCTCTTCATACTTCTTATCACTGTGGAGCTGCAGCTGTGGTGCCTTCACAGCTAAAGGTGTATTCACTATCTTGCTCAGATACTGTTGCCTGAGTGTGATTATGTGTTTTTTATTCAATATAAATCTCTTTTCAGACTGAATGCTCTTATGCTCAGCCTGAGATCAGGAAAAAAATATATTGGGGACTCATCCCTTTTCTTTCAGAGATTATTCTATGCTACAGGCATAAAGTCCAAAGTATACAGCCAGCCCTAGGTTCAGGTGCCTCTTATTTATTCCAGGACTTGGGCTCTTGCAAGTGAAATAGATGGCTCTGACATCAAAATTCTTTGATTCGCATTATCTAACCTGGGGCTGTCTAGATTTAAGATTCGGGTGTGAGCCCATCTTTGGCAGACTTGGGGGAGTTAAACTGCCAGTTGATTTTTACTTGCAGAAAGCTGGAAAAACTTTACTGCAAGACTGGCTCAACGTCTCTCCCTTGTGGTTAAATATTACTGTCCTGGGGCTGAGAGTGTTGTAGGGTCCCAGGACTGCTGTCTCCAGGCTTGCTTCTACTGTGACAAAAAAAAAAAAAAAATCAGACACTTCTCGGTCAGCTGGTATTTATAAGATGAAACAGGTCCCACCCAGATAAATGGGTCCATTTCTGCTCTGAAAGGAGCTGTGGTCTGCTCCAAGCCCCTAAGTGGATTGCCTTCTGGCCAGCCTACTGCAGTGGTGATTGAAAAGCCAAGAGGAGTTAGAAGGGGGGTGGGTAGAGATGCAGTGTTCAGAGGCTGTGTGGACCCAAACTAGCTAGATTCACGGAACTCATCACTGAAATCACTTCTTGCATTGCCTCTCTGTTTTAATTCTCCCTGAAACAGCCATCTCCTATGAGTGAAACAATCTTGCCTGCAGATTGAGGGGGGTGGGAGGGATTTGAGCATTAATCTGATGTAGATTATACATCCGCCTCCCTCTCTCCCCCCTTCTCACTCACTCTCTCTCTCTCCCTCTCTTTCTGTCTGTTTCTCTCCCCTCCCTCTCCTTCCTGCTTCATCTCTTCAAGAAAGTGAACATAAAGTAAAATACGGAGAGAGAGAGGCAGAGAGAGAAAAAGCTCCCTGAAGAGGGAAAGCCCCAGCAGCCAGTAGCTGTTTGGATTTGCCTGGTGCTGCCTTTCTTGCTTTGCTCCCAAGGAATACCTTTAATGGGATCAATTGCTTCAGTTCCTTTATAACCAAGTCCACCGGAAAGGCAGCCTCAACATATTATGGGCAACTGTGTGAAGTCTCCTCTGAGAAACCTCTCTAAAAAGGTATGTTCCCTGAATCAATCCAGCCCTGCTTCTTGGGATGGGTGACATTGTGGGCAGACGAGAATGGGAGGTGGGAGAAACACAGAGATGAGTGTGAAGGGTTCAGCTTCTTCACCAGAGTTTTTCTGTAAGAGCTGCTCATGCAAGTGCAGCCAGTAGAGCCCAGGATGCTGAGAGCCATAATATGTATAAATAAATGTGGGTGTAGGCTCGTGTCCTGCTCACTGTGTGTGTACAGCTCTCCTCTGGGTATGTGCAAGCATGTGCTTGTCGATGTGCACAGTGTGCTGGAGCCCTCCTGTCAGGACAGGAGTGAGCTTGTGCTTCAGCTGAGAGTTACCTGCTTGAGTAATCATGTGTGTCATGGGTGAAGGGACATATATGCATGTACAGGTGAAGGGTCACATGTCTGTACATGTTGCCATTGCTGTGTAAGAGTATGCACACCTATGGGCCCATCTGAAGTACGTGTGTGTCCTTAGCTCTTTACATCTCTGCACAGGCATCCCGAGTGCTTGAGCAGGTTTGCTGTGAGTGCAGAAGGCATTTCTGTGTATCACACACATGCCCTTGCTTTTATGGTGCTGTGTGTGCTCACCTGCTGGTGCATGTCCTCACAGAAGTCTGTGTGTAGACATGCACGTTTTTATGTCTATCCATCCTTGCATATGAAACAATTAGTTCTGGTATGTGTTTTGGGTACGAAAGCATATTTTTCTCTGTTCTGCTTGTCCATACATCTGTTTGTGAGTGGATACACTGGGCCCTGGCTGTGTGTTTGTGCATCATGTTGCACGTCAGCGTGGCCCATGTGTCTACATGCTTGGGCCCAGCTGGACTTTGTGAGCTGCCACAAGTATCTGTTAGGCTTCAGCCCACAGTCTACTCTGTGCTGAGGTTTTGCAGTGGTCCTGGGACAAACTAGATTCAGGAATAATTCTGCTGTTATGGGCTGGGTTGAAATGGGAATGACATGCCCCAGAAACATTTCTTGTTTGACTGAGGAAGACCTTACAGCACTGTGTACCTGTCAGCCACACGGTTCTCACGTGGCATTGCTGCAAATCTAATAGCTCAGCAAAAAGCTATGCAGTTCATTCTCCATAAATGATAAAGTTATGCTGATCATCCAAAGTATAGCAATGAGATGCTGCCTCTGTGGAGACCTTGACAACAGTGAAATGCCACTGCCATCATGATGCTTTATCCAGGACACCTTGCCACCTGGGAAAGCTTCTCTGCCAGGGAGCTGTCTGGGAGAGAGAGGACCTCCATCACAGAGTTTCTTTTGGCTGCATTTTGGCCTCTTCTGTATAGAAACACAATTTACTTGTTATCTTGGCTGCTGTAAACAAAGCCAGTAATGGCACAGTGCTGCTGTGGGGGAGCTGGGATACTTGATGAGGGAATTCATCACCGAGCAGTTAGGCAGTGCTGAGACCAGTCCTGGGTCAGGGTGACCTGCAGGGAGATGTAGAAGTACAGAAGTAGCTGAGGTTCACCCAAATGTTGCACATATGAAAAACCAGCTTGGTTGCTTGTAGGTCGCCTTCAACTTGGAATAAAAGGAGTTGGCTGCAGCTGTACAAGGCGATTGCAATTAAAGTCTGACAGGTAGCCAGGCTGCTTGAATTGAAATAGATTCAAGAACCTGTAAATTGTGTTGTCAGTCTTTGAGGTAATTTATGCTTTTATTCCTAAAAGCTGCTCTGAATAACTCACTTTGTGCCTAGTTACAAGGCCTGGGATGTCAAGACTGAAGAGAAAAAGTTGCAAAGCTGAATGAGAGCGTTTCTCAGGCATCACTCTAGTGAGCTATGAAACAAGGCACTCATCCTGACAGGTCCTGATACTCTGCCATTCTTTTCATCGCAACACACATGATTATAGTGGAGACTTTACAGATCAGTCTTAACATTGCCCAACTTCACTTGGCTGTCATATGATCCCAGTAATTTTTCTCAGATTTTACTTTGAGCAAACTCCTTTTGCTGAAATGTGAAAGAGGAGGGACTGCAGACAACACGTGTGGAAGCTGCTCTTGGGTGACAGTCTGAACTCTCGAATACATGATTTCAACCCAAAATTTGGGATTCACTCCCAGGCACCAGCTGTCTTGGTCTAGGTCTGGATGACACCAGGGTGCCTTGCTTGTTCAGGCTGTGACTCCCTGTCTGTTGTTGGAAGCTTCAGTTTCTTGTTGTCACAGTGTCCCCCCAGGTGATCGTGGAAGCCATCCTGGCTGCTTTTCCCTCTAAGAGATTTGCACTTGGGATCGAGGCCCCTCTTGGCTTGCTGTTCTGCAAAGTCCCTCTGACACTCAGACCAGAAATGAAGTTAATCCTGGTGTGCTTCTGCTGTGCAAAAATTAAAAGCCTTGGCATCCAGGTCCCTCACTTCACCACACCTCTCCACCACTTTGGCCTCTCTAGATCAACCAAGTGTCTTCCCACTCCATAATCTGCTGGTCTGACACAGCCAAGGGCTGGACTTGGCCAGGAAGGTTAGTGGTCCTTTGCTAAGAAGGGAATGGGAAAGCCTGATCTCCCCAGTCCTATTCTTGCATTTTCCTTGCCATGCATACTGCTGTTCCCCTGTAATGGGTGGCTGATGTTTCTTTGCCCCATACCAATATCAGAGCTCCCTTGCCCTCTCTTCTGCGATGTGGAAGGAGCATGGTGAAGGGAACTTGAGTGGATATTTGCAGGAGAACCTGTGAGACTGCTGGCAGAGGGAACACTGAATTCCATAATTCCTGCCTGCAGTGACAGTGCAGGGCAGGGAGCCTTGCTGAGCTGTTCACCTTGGTATTCTGGCACTGCAGCAGTTTGTCTGGTCACAGTCCTCAGTGGCTCTTGGCAACTGTTTTGTCAAACTGGCAACCACTAGCGAGACAGAAAAATAATGGGATGACTATTACGAGGTACTGCTGTATAGCTTGGTAATAAACTATTGACTGGAAGTGTCAGCAGACAAACATTTGGGACTGTGGGGCTTTGCATCCTTCATGTGGCTTCCCTGGAATTAAACACCGATGTGGGGTATTTAAGTGATTCATATTATTTGGTATACTAAACTGAAAAATGTGCCAGGAAATAAAGCTGATAATTTTGAAAATACATTGCATTGATGTCACAAAGCTGTGTAGCTCAACACAGATGTCTTGACATTTAGCTGAGCTAGTAATATGCCATTCGTGGATGGATGCTCATCTTTCAGTTTTTTAAGGACAAGTGTCCTATGTGTCAGAATTAATCAGAGACCAATTCCTTTCTCAGCCACAACTGCAATGAAAATGCTTTTCTGCTTCATCATTTTCTTTCTCCCTGGCTTGCTTTTTGAGTTATTTTTGTTTTGATGCTTGATATTCACATGACATTATACATGAGCAGATTGGTGTAAGACTGTGTACAAAAAGGCAAATTACAAGCCATGCATGCAATGTAATAGCACATGACAGACAGCAAATAGATACAATAGTCTCAGACGAGTGTGAATAGGGAGTGTTTGTGTCTGGTCTTTTAGCCTGAAAATTCACCTCAGGCTTTCAGGAAAGGGTTAATAGAGACAATGACAAGTGACAGAGCTTCTCTGATCACCCCTGGGAACGTTGGCTGTAAAAGTAGAATCATTCCTGAAGAGGGATCTAATGTATGATTAATGTTTATTCTGTAAAACCAAGGGTCCTGTGGGTTGTGTTGGCTTTTTATAGCTGCATGGGAATATCAGGATAAGAGGTTTTTTGCAGAGCCAGGGAAATGCATTTCTATAAAAGGAAAGCAGCGCC
Source organism: Haemorhous mexicanus (assembly GCF_027477595.1). Taxonomy (NCBI): domain Eukaryota; kingdom Metazoa; phylum Chordata; class Aves; order Passeriformes; family Fringillidae; genus Haemorhous; species Haemorhous mexicanus. Next base: position 3,538,076 of record NC_082359.1, on the reverse strand, counting down.
TCCTTATAAAATCCAGTGCTGGATTCTGTTCTGGAGCCTTAGCTTAGCAGGACGTGTGCACTTAGAAAATGTGCAAATGCAAACACTCAAAAATGTTGTGCCCGTGTCTGATCTCCACTTTGGGACTGTCAGTGATTAAAAGAGGCCAAGGCAGTAAGTGCCTCAAACCCTGAGGATGTAACTAATTAGTAGCTGCACAAGGCAGCGTGAGCCTGCAGTTGGCAGGGCCACCTGATGCTGTAAATGGTCTTCTGAAAACGTGCTAAAGCGTGTGATGCTGTGTTGCTGAAAAGTAACGTGGAGCCTGTGCAGTGGCTTCGTGCAGGCTCTGCCTGGTCTCCGGGGGATGCCCGGGCACGTTTGCCCGGGGCACGGGCTGGCACACGTACTGTTAAGTTGGGATGTGCTTGTCCTTTGCAGCTCATTCAAAGCAGTGTTAACTCTGGGGCTGATTGTGGGAGTGTGGCACTTTGGGCTGTGTCGGGGTAGATGTGAGCAGTGCTGAGAGTTTGATGTAATTTCAAAGAGAAATTCTCGTGGTTGGTTGTACTTTCAGCTTTTGAAAGTGAACTCCTGGACTTACTGCTTCTGTACAAATCCTAATAGGCCGGTGGGGGGGACGCAGTGTGCGCTAGATGAAAGAAATTTAGCAATTATGTCTCTGCGAGGCGGTTCAGTAAAACTTCAGAGGAACGAGATGGGGAGGTAACATCCTCTGTTGTGTTGTTTGCTTGCTGCTGGTTGGCTGGGAAGATCCGCCATGACGAGAAGACGAGCTATAAAGCTGTCCAGACGAGCGAAGAGGGGTCGTCGGCTGGCGAGTACCAGGGTCCGCTCATGGTGCTGGCCCAGAACTGCGCCGTCATGCACAACCTGCTGGGGCCAGCATGCATCTTCCTGAGGAAGGGCTTCGCAGAAAACAGGCAGCCTGTACGTAAGTTACACCCAGCGGGGCGAGACACGCACAAAGCCACGTGGACGCGAGTCGGGGATGCGGAGCCGCCCCCCTGCTCCGTCTGCGTGGAGCTCTGTAACTCCCAGCCCTGGATCTCGAGCATTCCGGCTCCAGCTCCAAGTGCAGATAGAGTCACAGGCAAATGTCTAACCTGAAGGATGTGCAGATACCCTTGTGCCTAAACACCAAGAAAGGAGGATTCTAAACTTGCAGCTATGGAAAATAGATCCAGGGCTACACTCGAGTAGCCGTAATCATATGAATTCATGAAAACGTTTTAGGACTTCAGGACTTGCCTGTGATCATATGGACTCAGGAAGAGTCCAGTGCTCAAAGCTGTTATTCCAGCAAGACACCCATCTCTCATTCCCAGGCTCAGATTAGCATTTAAAGCCTAAATAGCCAGTTAAATGCAAATCAGGGCATCTGTATTGGGAACAAGCTGTCCATATTTGATACTGTTCCTATCAGTTCACAATGAGCACACTAGTACCAGCAGATATAAGCAGACAGCTGCCTCCTCACAGATACCCAGACACGATCTCTTGTGCACTGGCATAGCCAGCCTGACACTGCAGCAATCCCAGCCAGTTAAACCGAGGAGCATCAGGCTGTCCTTATATTTGCAAATAGTGCCAGGCTACCAAATGTTACTACCCTCCCACATGGAGAGAGAGAAATAGCAAAACCACTTCTATTCCTTCAGTCACACCTATTGTAACTAGGTGTTCACGTGCATCCAATGTATGCATTTATATACAAGCAATAAAAATATCTGCTTGTATGTATGCACCCCAATATTGTGTCTTTACAAGAACTAAAACATATTTTTGCCCCCAAACATTATACTTCTACAACAATGTGAATTTAAAGACAAACAACCTAATATGATTAACACACCTTTTATGGATATGTGTAAGTGCATATGTGCATTTTCAGATATTCACCCAGTGCTTTCCATGTTCTTGTGGTGAAACAAAGCTGACCCCAGTTGCCTCAGAACCAGAGGTTTATTGCCTCCGTAAGAAATCTCTGCTTTTGTGTTGATATGGTCATCTACAGCTGTAGGAGCCATGTAGGTCTTTATTTCTGAAACCTGTGCTTCAACCAACAACTCAAAAAAGAGTAATTAGGTGTCATTATTGATCAAAAGGCTTTTGTTCTACCTAACCTTCAGCCACTAAGTGATCACACAGTTCCTGTGCCAGGTCACTAGAACATGAAACACACTCTTGCACAGGTACACTTGCTGACCTGCACAGAGCCACCTGTCACAGGAGATAGGTCCAGCTCCCTAGTGGACAGCTGGACAAGTGTCCATCCTGCTTAGGCCATGGAAGCTCACTGTACTCTGAGAGGTCTCCAAAATAGGATTAGTGATGTCTCTAAGTACCCTGATGTAGAATAAGTGCATCTAATACACAGCTTTACTTTTACTGACTTTCTAGGCTGACAGGATTTCTTGTGCATAGAACAGAAATAAATGAGGGTAAGACCATTAAGTATAATGGACTCTCTGGGGGTCACCTCTGCTCATATCTAGGATCTTAACTCTTGGAATAGTTTTATTCCTCTCCCCATATGTTCTCCGAAAGCTGTAGAGTGATTCAGCCCATTTTGTCCCAAGCAGTTTTACTCCCTAATAATTTTAGGGGATCTTTCAAATTTAAAACAGAAAACCTCTTCCTGATGTTAGTTATCACTCGAGTCAGATTTTTGAAGGGACATAAACCCTCCCCCTCCTTCTGCATTTGCAGTTTCTGGCAAATGCAAATTCTTTGGTGTGCAAAATTAGAGCCAGTGCTGAAGCCCCCACTTCTGACAAGTGTCACCGATGTCAGTTACAGTGCGGTCTTCAGTGAGGGAGGAGGAGGAGGATGGTCTTGTGAGGACTGTGCTGGAGGAGGGCCCGGGTCCTACCCTGGCCACTGTCACAAGACAGCAGCTACCATGGGTGAGTCATGGCACCCTTTGCACTGCAGTGCTGGCACTCACAGCCCTGCAGCTGCTGTGCACCCAGCCACTATCTCCAGGGATCAGTGTTTGCAGTCTCTGGAATAAAGTGCACAAGGTGCTGGAACTGATCACGGGTGGTTTTCTTCTGTTATTTTATCTAAGGCAGGAGGGCAGTTATGCCTCCTGCATCCGGTCTGAGGAGATTGAATTGCTTTATTACTTGGTATTGATGAAAGCAGAACAAATGGGATGACATGTTTGAAAATACCAGGTCTGTGAAGGATGAAACAGCAGAGCCAGCACGCTCTGACAGTTCCATCCAGCACAGAGATGCCTCTGGGAAGGTTATGAGTGGCAAGCTGGTCATTTCTCTGGCACAGCCCACTTCTGCACAGACGTGAACCAGTGTGTGTCCTAGTTTGCTATGCACTCTGAGCAGCTGCCATTAGAGTTTCCAGAGGAGCCTGTGGTTAAATAGCAAAGGATCATCCTTCTCAAACTGATCAAAGGCACCGTCTCCAGGCACATGTGGTGAAGCTGGAAGACACCTGGAAGGCAAGGAGAAACTCCCCACAGTTGAGGGGAAAAGCCGAGAGTGAGACGACAAAAGAGATCGCGTTTCTGTGTTTCCAAATTCTCAGATGTTTTGGATTTGCCTGGGAGCCATGAGAGGAATTAGAAAGGGCATTTAAACCAGAAAGCAGTGCATTTCCATGCTCATCTCTTCTTCCTGGTGCAGTGTTGGAACTTTCCTATACTCTTATATCCTCCCCCTTCTTCCAAGAAATTCAAATTGGATGTTTGAAGTTGCAGTGTTTCCTGAACATGGTGAATCCTTGTCCTGTTTCATTTGTGGATGACCTTGATAATGTATATGTTGTGTGTCTGCCTTCATGACTGGTTTCAAAATGCTTGTATATGGAGTTGAGGCTGGGGGGAAGGGGGAAGTTACTACCTTTTTGTGGGGACAGATTGTAGGAGATGTCACTGAGACATTGACTGTGAGAGACCTCATGGCTGTTGCTGTCCTGCCAGAAGGACAGAGATCAAGCAGTGATCTGAGCAGATGATAGTCTAGACCTGCTGGTTACAAGGACTGCTTCCAGCTGCTTTGATCTGTGTGTGTCAGCAGGAAGGGCAGTAGAAATACAATCAGAGCTCCAGAGGAGATCATAACTGCTACAGGGACAGTCTCTGCTCCAGAACTTGGTGCTGTGGAATGATGAAGCAGCTTCTGAAGTTGCCAATAATACCATCAGTGGGGAGGCCACAAGTCTTGCTGTGTTGGTCCGGGTCTATTCTGTTCAGGGACCACCTGTCACCCCCCTGTCCACCAGATGAGAGGGAGAGGGCTTGCAGAGAAATGTGTGCAGGTTAACACCCCTCTCTTTGGGAAGGAAAGCTGAGAAGCCTTCCTAGGTAGATGGTATTAAACATGTCATCACCTTCTTGTTTCTTCTCTCACTTTCTGGCTTGTTCCAGAACCCTTTGTACCAACAAGTGTTATTTTGAAACTATTTCATGGCCAACAAATATCTTTAACATAATATGTTCTCTTTTTGCAGGATAGAGAACTGCGTCCTGAAGAAATTGAAGGTAAAATTTGTTGTTCCTTCTTTGTCCTCTTTCTCCCTGCCCAGTGAAAACCTATTGGCTGGCCCTTTCATGGTGGCCCCTGTGGGTTAAAATTATTTGAGGCAAATCAAGGGAGATGATTACTGGAATAATTCTAGTAAAATAAATAATGTATAAAACTGAAAGAGTTCTGACTGTGAAGGAATTTGCATCCATTCCATATTCTTCGGGGTGAGAGGATAAGTAAGTTATGGGATATTGTTTGTTAGGGAACTGCTGTCCCTCCAGCTCCCATAGAAACTGTTGTGGAGCATGATACTATAATATGGCTCCAAGGAAGCTGTCTTACCTGCTAATCCCTACAGTGAGGGATATGTAATAGACTGCAGAGGTAAGTGTTGGAAAAACTTACTAAGTGCAGTTTCTTTAGGGAGCACAGTTTAGCAATGAAGTGTTTGTGACACTTGAAGTCTGAGCAAGCTTTCCTGCCAGGAATGGGCCAGCAGCACTGCTGACAGAAGAGCTTAACTTTGCTCCAGTCATTGCCTCATGTAGGGAGATCTGCTGGGAAAATACTGAGTATCTTAGAGAGTCTGGCTTCATAAAGTGCTGTTTATTCTGGGGAGTTTTCTTGGAAAAGGTATTTCAAGCTGTCACTGACAATATTGTTCTTCCTTTCCTGCAGAATTAAGAGAAGCCTTTAAGGAGTTTGATAAAGACAAGGATGGGTTTATTAACTGCAGGGACCTGGGGAACTGCATGCGGACCATGGGCTACATGCCTACCGAGATGGAGCTAATAGAGCTATCCCAGCAGATCAACATGAACTGTGAGTAATACACACCCAGCTGTACCTGCCTGTTGCTGCTGTGCCCTGCATCATTGCCTCAGGCTCTCTTGGTCTCTGGCTGCCTCTTTTCCTTTGGATTTTTCCCCCCCTCTCTTGTTTGGTTCTGATTTTCACTTCTTGTCATCTCTCCTGTTTGTTTGTGGTCCCTAGAAGTCAATGCCTTTGTTTTTGCTTATCAAAGGGACTGTGTGGACTGTGCTGTATATGGGAACAAGTGGAAGGGTTGTCCTTCATGCTTGTCAGGTATAAAACTGCCCTTAATGTGTGCAGTCAGGCACCGGTGCACAGGTTCTGTGTGTTGTCACATCGAAGCTGTTGTCAGATGGTGTCAGACTGAAGGGCGACCCTGGGAAGATGGGGATGCTTCATTTGGATGGGTGATGGATGGGCTGTTGGTCTATGGTGGCTTTCTGTGTATCTGCTGTGTGCCTGGGGATGGGCTGTGAGCAAGCTGTGCTGGCAGCGTCAGATGGGAGCATCTGCTGCAGTCATGGAAAGATGTGACAAATGCATCTGATTCACTGTAACTGTGTTTGTGACCCTTGTCTTTCACCATCGTTTTTGTCAGCCCTCATCTGTGGCAGTGCAGGGTATCACCCTCAGCCAGGTGGGGAGAGGCATATTTAGTGCATGTTATTTCTGACACAGGATTATGTTAAAAGGACAAATTACTTGGTCAGGGGAAGGAGAACAGCTGTGACATATGCAACCAGTCACACACAAAAGCAGGTGGTAACCCTGGCACACAAGTGCTTGGGAATTTGAGAGTGTTGCTGACAGCTCTCAGGGCACTAACAAGTAAAAGAACTAATACAAGGAATAAACAGTTGGACATACATTAGCTGCTGTAATAGAGCAGGGCTGCACCAGTGCTGCAGGGCACTGCCCAGGCTTTGCAGGAACATCATGCTGTGCCCTTGCCGTGCCCTTTGGCACAGGCGCAGCAGAGTGTTGCTATAAGCACTAGAACGATCAAGCCTCTGATACATACTATGTGATGCAATAAGGGTGGGACAGTCCCTGGCAGCCTAGGATGCAATAACTGGGGCTCATTCTGCCCAGCCCATAATCCAGAAAATACAGGGTAAAACTACCTCTCCTTTTCTTTCCACTGTCCCACACCTTCTGTGCTTTGCTTCCTGGAGGGCCAAGCGCTCTCTGGGGCACACAGAAATGCAAAGTGAGTGCTGGCTAACTTATGGAGTTCTTACACACAATCTTTCATCTTGTCCCAAGTGGGTGGCCATGTGGATTTTGAAGATTTTGTTGAGCTGATGGGACCAAAACTTCTAGCAGAGACTGCAGACATGATTGGTGTAAAAGAACTCCGTGATGCCTTCAGAGAGGTGAGTGATCCCTTCCGCGTGCCCCCAGAGAGGTGAGCAACACAAGACAGGATAGAGAGAAGCCCCACTGGAGAAGAGAAGAGGAGCAAGAGAGAGCAGCACAGTGGAAGATCTAGAAAGAACCCAGTCAGGCATGGAATAAGGGAAGAGCAGAGAACATTGCTAAGATAAGGGAACTCTTGAGGCAAGGAAAAGAAAAGCTGGTGCAGACACAGCATTCGCAAGGGTTTTCTGAGGAGAAAAGACAGACTGGATCCAAAGAACACTCAGAGGAGGAAAAGGAGGGACATGGAAGGAATGGAGAAAATACAGAGCGCTTAGGAGCAAGACAATACAAAAACCAATCCAGATCAAGATCTGTTTCCCTTAACTGTATTTCCCCTGCTGGTATTTTTCATGTACTTGCAGTTTGACACCAATGGAGATGGGGAGATCAGCACCAGTGAGCTGCGAGAAGCCATGAAGAAACTTCTCGGGCAGCAGGTGGGTCACCGGGATATTGAAGAGATCATCCGGGACGTGGATCTGAATGGAGATGGGCGTGTGGATTTTGAAGGTGAGAAGGGATCAATGCTCGCTGTCCATCTCCCCTGCTGTGAGTCAGAGTTTCAGATCAGAAGCTGAAGTGGAAGACTTGCATGCTCAGGGCCCATGGTTCGGAATTATGGAGAAAAAAATAACTTCATTTTTTCAGTCAGATGAACTGTTCATTTGTGTATCATTTCTTGCTGCATCAGTTTCCATTGGGCCTCCATAATTCTAGCATGGTAAGAGATAGAACCTGTCATACAGAAACAGATCCTGATGCACACAAGCTGTGCCTGCCATTGTTTTATGGGGCATTTTCCTTTCTTTAAATCTATTCCAAGAGCTGTGAGGTATCTGAATTGCTTTGGAGAATGCATTACACCTTTCATTTCCTCTGGCTCACCTTTGTTATATGCCTTTATAGAGAATTTGTTTCTGTACCCTTGTGCCAGAAGATGGTCACGTGCCAGCTGTGCTCACTTATACTGCAGATATCTGATCCCTAGGTGTCATGTTAAATCCTAGAGATAATTAATTTCTTCTCACACTTGTCATGCCAGAAGGACTTTGAAAAATTAGAGTGGTTAGGCTACTATCCTAGCCATTAGGTGTGGCAGGAGCAATATTAATAGAGGCCAGGCTTTCTGGCAAGGAAGCAGTTGATATCAGACAGCTAAGAAGCTATAAGAGCTGGAAGGGTGTGAGAGTGTGGCAGGCTGCTTTTTTCCCCTGGTAGAAATCCAGATGTCCCTTTGCAGTAAGGGTGAAGTACTTGAACTATGAAATTAAAGTAAAATTGGCATAATTTTTTTGGCTCAGCAGTATTCCTGGGTCTCCTACATGACAAGGCATCTCAGTCGTCAGGATTACTGAAGCCTCTGAGGGCTTTGAAAATATTAGAATACCACCAGTATCTTCCTAGAAAGTATCTGGTAGCTGCAGTTGTTCTAATGCACTGGCTGATCACATGACAGTAGCTCTCCTTGTTTCCCACAGCTAAATTATGTTAGACAGCTAAAATACATGAAATGCTATCCCAGTATCAATTTCTCTGTGAGTTACCACTTTAGTTGTCAAAAGACACCTCTATCAATGGAAATGGAGAAGTCAAGGGGGTAATTTCCACTGCCCTGTTCTTTGCAGAGTCATTAGTTCCTCAGCAATTCAAGTACAGAATGAAAACACATTTATATTTGATGGCATTTACACTCGAACAACTGCAGTTGACTTCACAAACTGCAGGGTAGTTAAGAAATAGATCCAGGGTATCCTTATAGTTAACATGTATCTTTAAAAACAAGAAGTCCCTTAAAGTAAACTTTTCTCTGCAAGAATGCCAGTATAGCTACTAGCACAACTCTCATGCTTTCCCACGCTGGTATCTCTGTGAAGTGGCAAGTTTACTAAGAAATCATACCGTGTTCCCAAAACTGTAAATCAAGGTTCCCTGAAGTTACAGTGAAGGGAGACAATGCTGGCTGTAGTGCTGCACAAAGAGTTCCTTGTGCAAACAAGACCGTAGGTGGCTGGGAAGGAGTCCAAGGCAATGAATTGACCTGCTAGAGGGATCTTATCACCATATCTAATGCAAGGATTAAAGCCCACGTTGTGTGAGCTCTCAGGGCCAGTCTCAGAGTGCACAGGCTTTGCTGGCAGCCTGGGGACTCCCAGTCTCACCCTGGCTTCTCTCTCCAGTGAATGAGAGCTGGGTTGGGGACCATGGATGCCTTCTGGTTCAGGGCTGTCTTGTGTTGTTGATTGCAGAGTTTGTTCGCATGATGTCCCGTTGAAGATAATTCTCAGCTAAAGAAGAATCAGCACCTTAGAGAGGGCAGAAGAGGACCTAGATGGAGCATCTAGCCCCGGTGTTCCTACAGGAAGGTTTATCGGCTGGCTGCAATTAGGACATTGCAAGATGACCTGCTGCTCCTCCCTCACGGTGGTCCCCATGCCCCTCCACCCTTTCACACTGTGAAAGACTTGCAACTTCCTACAACTGGAACCATTCCTTGAAGAAGATTGCAGGAAACTGCAGAGCCAGGACTTGCCATGATGCTTTCATGGGATATTTGCAACTTTAGACTCCTCCTCCCCAGCTTTATTCTCCCACCAGCTGCTGCAAAGAAAAAGCAGGAGAAATCCTCTTGGCTTGGTGGATGAGAGCGAAGCCATTGGGACTGGTGGCAGCCTCAGGGCGTGCTCTGCACTTCTTGGTTTCCCTTGGTGAACCGTGTCTGTGTTTGCTGTCTCAGTGTGTGTCCATCTGTGTGGAGTTATTTATGCTTCCCCAACACTTATTTGCATCTCCTGTGGTTATGTTTACCAAGAGTAAATTCAAATATATGTCTTGTGGGGGGAAAGTGATAAATATGCACGTTGAAATGATGTGGAGCCTGGATGTCCCTGTGAGAGGTGGTGACTGGGCTGGGGGACAAGGGCTTGGGCAGATGCACACCCCTGTGTCTGCACCAGGATCCAGAGGCAAGTCCTTGTTGCAGAAAGGGGAGTCAGTGCTGGCCACTAAGTCTGTGTTAGGGCTCTGCCCTCCCTCCTGCTGTCCCCATGGCCAAGGGGCATGGAGGTGCCTCACAACGAGGGCAGTGCAAAGGGTCCCCATCCACTGGCATGGGCACAGGTGAGAGCCCCTGCAGTATCGTGGGAAGGAGCAATGGGAGAAAGGGCCCAGAGGGGAGCTGGGGGGGAAGGGGATACGCAGCAATAGCCAACCTCACCCCTTTCAATTCATTTTAAGCACAGCTGTGAGCACATTTATGGTGGGGCCATGCTGTGGGAGCTGAGCTGTAACTCCACTGGTGTTGGGGATTGGCTGGAAGCCTCCTTGTGTGGCAGTGCCCTGCTCTCCAACCTCTTCACACTCAGAAATGCTGCACATGTCTGCAGCAGTAACAACAGCAGCCTCCAGGCCCTCCCAGCTGCTTCCAGACACATCAGATCTTACCCTCCTTTCCCCAGCCTACCGCTCCCTTCCCCTACTCTACCAGACCTACAGTTGTTTCCCTTCTCTATGCAAAGGCTCAGTCACAAGTTCCCAGGACTAATTTCTGTTTGGCTTCAAATGGCTTCAAAACCATCATCACTGTTTCTTGGTGTGATTGGGAGCTGTTTCCTCTTGGTTGCCTCCTTACTCAAACTGGGAGGTCAAGGACCAATATACTTCTGCTTCTTCCATCTCAAATCTTTCACTTCTGGGGTTCTCTGTCATTCTCAGGGTCCACAAATCCATGTCCCAAAGGAGGATTTTCTCTTCTACTTTCCTGTTGCTGTGCCAACAGCATAGCTGTAGTGATGGCTGATGCTCCAGTGATGGAAAAACTATGTTTCTCCTTGTATTTGTGTGTGTGTGTGCACGTTTACTTGTGTTTGCACAGGTGTGTGCACTAGGAAGGGTTTGCGTGTGTGCACATGAAAGCAAGGAATGCAGATAGGAACCTGGAGTGAAGCAATAGAAGAGTTTGTGTGCAAGTGGGTGTATGCCCACTGTGTGTGTTTATCTATGGAGCTGGTCCCATCTTGGAAATGTGGGTGTGAGCCAAGAAATTGGAAAATGGATATACAGATCTCCACATTTATTGGCTCAGTAGCTGTATTATTGAGGGTGATATTGGAGATGAGGGTGATAAACTGAAGAGAATCCAGAGTCCTGGTATGTTACAAATGTGTTTAGGGTAATACTGGGGAGGGGGAGCCTCGTGCAGACTTGTGTCTGCCAAAGGGAGTGCTGGTACACAACTGCGCTTCACTTTCAGTGGAGCCTGCTGAGGAAGGAGCTGCTTGTGCATGTGGAGCAGGACAGCTGTGCTGCTGCCTGTGTGCTGCAGAGTGCTGTGCCTGCCTGTGGGCACTGGGGATGGCTGGGTGTATGCTTGTGCCACAGCCAGCCTGCAGGAGCTCAGTGGATAGTCAGAGGCCACAAGTGTGCTGGCTGCTTCTGCCTGCTCCTGCCCAGACCCTGCCCTGAGCAGTCACATCTTTTGCCCGCAGCATCAGATGGCAGGACAGTGTTTATTGCAAATGGTTAGCACATGTCTAAGGCTGGGCTGATCCACAGTGCAGCATCACAGTGGCTGGGCATCCTCCCTGCAAACCACGGCCACTTTCGCTTCAGCAGGTCCCTGTGTTTGTGGTGTGGCAGAGCTGTGCCTGTCATCCCAGGAGTACTAGGCAAAGGCTGGCTGCAGGACACCTTTCTGTCATTGCAGAGGCAGTCCTGTAACCACAGCTACTTCTGAGGAAATCTGAGTCTGCCAAATCATCTGTAGCTCTGTTCTGCCAGGTCTCACCATGATACAGTGAACAGGTCAGACAGGGCAGGTCTCAAAAGCCTTTTTTTTTTTTTTTTCCCAGCAGAAGCTCTTGAGCTCCTGCTGCTAGTCTGATTTTACTTTCTCAACAAACCCCAAATAATCTCAGGGAGTTTTACTATTTCCTTGTGTAGACGGGGGGCAGAGATTAAAGATCCAATCTAAATAATCAAATTCCAGAGATAATCCTTTTGCTCTTATCTCCAATTTCGTACCAGGGAGCTGCTTCCAAGGAGCTCTACATGGCAGGGCACAGCTGTTCCCTTGTGGGCACCTGAGCCTTGTAGCCCTGTGCCATTTGGGAGGGCTATGGGGCAGTGGGGCTGGCTCACACTGATTTCTTAGATACCTTGTTAGCCATGAGGCCTGCTTCTGACCCACATCTTTTTACTACTCTTTTTGGACATCCCAAATGCTGATCCCATTTTCCAGCAGTGAATGGCTAATACCCTAACCATGTGCCCCTCGTTGCTCGTGAAAATCAGGGTGCTAGGCAGACCAGGCAGGACTGATTCAGTCATTTTGGCACAGCTGCCAGGGGACAGGGAGAGGTCAAAGGATTGAAGAAATGACCCTGAACCTTTCACTTGTAGGTTACTGGTGTAAATCCAGCCTGCATCAAGGGACTGACTGATGGCTCAGTGGATTAGTAACAGGATGGAGCCTTTGACATCTGGGGCACAAACTGGCATCAAGTTGCTGGTGTGACAGCAACTATTGATTTGGGACAGCAGTGTAGGACACCACGGACACAGGGCAAACAGCGTCTGCCATCCTCTGCCAGGAGCTGTCACCAGCCTGTGAGCCAGGGTGAGGGGTTCCTCTTGCCCCAGATGAGCACAGCCACTGTCCCTCCTCACTGCTGCTCAGTTAATCCCTCGTGCTTTGTGATGCACTACTGATTCTTGGGAAATGATTATCCCAGCTAGTTTTTAGAAAATGCTCACCCTGGGAACACTTGGTAACACTTGAAAGTGTTTATGTGCTTCAAAGTTGTGTTCCTGACCCACACATCACAGTTGAAAGTGTAAGATTAGGGAAGATCATTTGTAATCAGCACAAATGAGCTCTAATGAGGCCTCCCTCAGCCTCACCAACTGGACAGCATTGTCCTGGCCATGGCTGCTTGCATTCCTTTGGTAACAGGATCTGGGGGACACCCAACAGGTCACAAACATAGCAGAGACATAGGAGATTAGCCTGGATTTGATCAGATGCTGTCAGGGCTGGGGTCTGTAACACTGAGATGATTTGCCAGGAATCAGTGTGAGGGGGCTGAATCTGGAGAGGTGCTAAGCGTACACATTTCATGCTACTGATCTGGATGTGCTTTCCTAAGGCACCCTGTAGTTTCAGGAACTCTTCCTTGAAGCAGTGCTGGTGTGGGAGTGCAGCAGTGCCATGTCTGTCCTGGCCCAGTTATATCATGAGCCCAAGAACTGATGTCACAGTGGCAGGAACAAGCTTTGGGATCCACTCCAATCTGGGCAGAGCAGACTGGGGAGCAGGGGGTGGGTGGTTACATTCTGCCAAACAGTTCACTTCTCTAAGACTGTGTCTGGTTAAGAGGCCCACTGGTGCATTACAAAAGCAAAAAATGCATTTAATTCTCAGTCTGCAGCACCAAGTCTTTATTTATAGAAGCAAATGCTTTGTGAAGGACTTGAATTAATAAAATATCACTGGCACTTGAAGCAGCCACTGCTAATGCAGCCGGTGGCAGGAGCACAGCCCTGAGGCTTGGCCGGTATCTGATGCCTCAAGGAACACCGTGATCAGACAGAAGGGCAAACATTAAGTTATTTGCTCCCCCTTTGTGTAGGGAGTGAGTTTCATTCGACCTCCCCCTGGGATATCTCTCTCCAGCCACCCAAGACCTTGCCAAGGTCCTCCAGAAAACAAACCCAGGAATTTACATTCTCCTATAAAGTCCAAGCCAGGGATCAGCCCACTGGCAGTGTCACGGTCACCTCCCTGCCTACCCCTTCATTGGCCGCTTTGCTTCACAGGCCGATTATTGCGGTGCAAGGTGCTTGCACGCCACCGGCCGCTTCGCTCCTTACCTGCCGGTGGGGCGGACGGCAGCTACCTATTCCCTTACTCCATGGCAGGGGCGAACAGGAGAACCAGCGTGTTCTGCCAAGGCAGCGAGCGGGGCTTGGCAGCCACTGTTCAGAGCACAGCGGGCACGGAGCTATCGGGACGTGCCGAGGAGCCGCCTCCGACGGCGGTGGAGCTCCCGCTGCCCTGGGTCCACTTCCAGCCCCTTCCCCGAGCGCACCGGGTGCGCTCCGGTCCGCGCTGCCGCAGCGCCGCCCGTTGCCGCGGCAACCCTCCGTCTGCGCTTCCCGCCGCCGCCCCACCGTGCTCCGCGTTCCGCCGCGCTGGAGCACCGCGATTGGCGGCGCGGAGGGGCGGGCTTTGCCCACCAGCCGCCGGCGCTCAGGCCAGCTCGCCGGGCTGTCCCTGCTGCGGACAAGGCGCTGGGGAGCATCGGCCGTCCCCGCCGCGCCTTCCAAGGGGAGCCGGTTCCACACCCACTCCGCTCCCTGCGCGGGCGGTACCGGCCCCGGGCACCCCAGCCCGCAGGGACCCGGCTCCCCGCGCCGCTCCTGCCGCTGTCCCCGCGCCGCTCAGCCCAACCCGCCCATCGCCGCCGCTCATTGGCCCGCCGCCTTATGAATATGCAGATACAGGTCCGCGGTCGTCTAATGACAGGCGGGCAGGTAATTAATATTCTCGTTTCGGCGCGCGGATTCGCCGGTGCTCGTCCCGCCCCGGCAGCGGGGTAAGCCGCCCCCTGTCGGCGGCAGGAAGGGGCGGGCGCGGCGCCGGGAGCGCGACATGGTGGGCGCTCGTACGCGCGGGGCGCCGCTGCTGCCGCCCGTGCTGCTGCTGCCGCTGCTGCTGCGAGGCGCGGCGGGCGGCATCGCCGACAGCGTCGTCTGGGCCGTCAACGCGGGCGGCGATGCCCATGTGGACGTGAACGGCATCCACTTCCGCAAGGACCCGCTCGAGGGCCGCGTGGGCCGAGGTGAGGGCGGGGGACACGCCGCGGCCGGGGGGTTTCGGCGGGACAGCCCGCGGGGTCCCGCTCGCCTCCGCTCCGCCGAGGCTGCGGGGTCCCGCTGTGCTGGCGGCGTCCGGGACCCGCGCGCCCCCGGCGCCGTCCTGCCCGCTGCAGTGCCGGCGGCTCTGTGGGTGTCCCCGCAGGACGGCGGGGGCTCCTCTCCCCCAGCCGCCGGGGGACGGTCGTGGTCCGAAGGCAGCGCCGGCACTTGTCACCAGCAGGACCACGGCCACCCCTGTTCTCCCGCCGGGCCCAGGGCTGACATCCCTCGTCCCCGTGGCGGTGCGGGCCCGGGGCCCCAGAGGCGGCGGGATGAACCCTGCGGGATGGTGTTCTGCCCTCGGCCTGCGGGCTTGTGTAATGCCGGAGGGGAAGTGGCTCCGCGAGGGTTGGAGTGGGATTTCGGCTGCAAAGGCGGCGGGAGCAGTCAAGCTGCCAACCCTGCCGCGTGCGCCCGCCGGTCTCTTTTCCTCTCCCGTTTTCCACTGAAGAGCCCGTGTTCTACAGCAGGATCCGCCGGTTCACAGCCCAGTGCGCAGCGCGCTCGGTGCAGTGGGAACAAGCTTTTCCAGCCCTCTGCAGCCGGATCTGGGTCGCGCACGATGTGGGCTGATGCTTGCAGCATTCTGGACCCGACAGCGAAGAGCACAGGCTGCTCGCTGGAGCCCCGGTGCTGGGCCCCGCAGGGGGAAGGTACAGCCGGGTGGTCTGCTCCATGCCCCAGTCTGCGGCTGGGTGTTCAAGGGCAGGGACACGAGCAGTAGAGGCAGATGGGAAAACGTCGGCTGCTCTAACTACCAAGTCAGTAAAATCTTCAGCCTACTATTTAGGACAGGATGGAAAACTAATTGCACTTGGATTACCTTTTCCTACTTCCCCCAAGACCACCACGGTTTGAATTGTGCATGTTTCTGATAATTGATGTACCAAAACTTAGTCGATTCACTTATATATTGAAAAGCTAGCAGTGCTGAGCTTCTCTGCTGTCAGTTACAGGTGAGTGGTGGAATGTGGAGACGAGCTGTCTGTTCATTTTTGAGTCTAACCTTTGCTGTTTTCATGTAGGATGATGAGGATTTTCCTGTGCTAAACAGCTGGAACTGTTATTGCTTGTCCTGCATGAGTGCCATCCCAAATGGAGAGCCTTTTGAGCACACTGGATAGAGTGGAGGTCACATTTTAATTCTAATACTGTTTTTCACACCCATGGAAGCTGCTGCTCCAGTCACACAGGGTGCCCTGATCACTGTAGGTCAGCTTCCCTTCATAGACCTCTCACATGTGTGACTTGAATGTCCTTGTGGACTTGAACTATTTATTTCTGAGTTGAAGAGAAAAAAGGGTCTTTTTCAAGTACATTGTGACATGCACTTCCTTTGTGGAAAGCCCGTGGTGTTTCCTCTGAGCAGCAGGCTGTTACAGTAATCCCGCATCAGCCAGTGGTGCCAGGCACAGTGGAGACTTTACCCCTTTGAGCTCTCAGCTGCCTTTCCCTCAATGGCTTTTTATTGCACCATTGTTCGTTTACTCTGGGCTCCTCTCTGTGTTGATAGACATGTAAGGGCTATAGCAGAAATGTATGGCTGACTGGGAGGAAATGACCGAGGGATAATAATTCAGGGCTGTACTGCCTCTGGGCAATTTAAAACCTTTTTTTTCAAGCCTCCATTCAGCTGCTGTGCCCTAAAGGACTGACTGAGCTGATGGCAATTACAGAATAGGCAGGTGCCAAACATAGTTGAGTTAAAGCTTGGTGTGTACTGCTTGCTCCCTGTGAGCAGCCAGCGTGCTCTAAAATCCATCTTGCTTCCACAGCTCTGTCAACAGAACTCTGACATGCAGGTGACAGGTCTTCCTCTCCAGTTACCTTCTTGGCTATTAAAGGGCCTTCTTCCTGTGAATGCTTTCCTTTAATAGAGCTGCCTTCTGTGGAGTCCTTAGTTTGCTATCACTGTAATCTGTAGCTGGCCAGAAATATCTGTGTGGGAGGACAGGTTAAACTTTTCACCCTCCGTATTTCTGGTGGTTAGAGTCCTCAGTCTTTATGCCCAAGTTCGAGTGGTAAAGAGAAGTGGAAGATTGCCTGAGCAGCTCTGTGTGAAACAGGAGACTAAGAACTGGCATTAATTTCCTCTCACTCGTTTGCATTGGCTCTGTCTTTGGCAACGTGTGCTCTGTTAGTAGCTCTTGCTTTGTCTTGGCCAATGCAGTGTCTGTTCCCATGGAGATGGGGCTGGGAGAGGTAAGTGTCAGCAGAGAACTTCCTCTGGATCAACTTCTGCCTGAAGTGCCAGTGGATGGATGGTGTCCACAGTCGTCCCTCCTGCCCCTGCTTTGCTGGGGAACTGTTTGATGTGCAGCCCTGGAGGCATTGCATCAGTTTGCATTTATACAGGAACCCTGATACAGTAGCAAGCCAAGTGGGGTTAAAGTTGTTGGGGGCTGCTGTAGAGGTGGTGAAACACTGAAGTGAGGCAAATTTTGTGATTTCTCTTATTTTGTCAGTTGTTATCCCGTTTTAGCATGGTGTTTGGGCCCTTCTCAGGGGCTCTTTGCATGCCTGCAGACAGCACCCTTTTCAGCTGGGTGGCTCTGAGAACATCAGCTGATGGAGCTGCTGGTGCTCTTGAAATGCTTGTGTATCATTTTTGCTTCCTTCATCCCGTCTTCATGCTGACAGGTATTGTGGGCCTGTGGTGAGAAGAAATGGCTTTGTAAGATGCTTAATGCTTTTCACCCTTCTGCCATTCCCCAGTTCTTTGTTGAGGGGGATGAGTCTCTAAAACCCAGTGCTGTCAACTGCTAACATCAAATCTGTTGCATCAATGAGTCGAGTCAGTACTATGCCAGCTATTTTAGTTTTGTACTTGGAGTCTGAAATTTGAAAATATTGTAAAAATATTCTAGGTGTTTTCACTCTTTAAAGCAAGAGCCAATGGCCAAGTCCTTTGGCTTCATGTAATATTTTTTCTAAACAGGCTTTTCTTTCTGAAATGGTGAGAGTGAGCTTACTGTGTCTTGGACTGCAGCAGGTCTCCAGACCTGTTTTCTTACATTTCTTGGATTTTGGGGCTTTGGCTTCTTGTGCTTCTGCTCTGGTAGTGCTGCCACCTGGTCAGAGCAAGCAGAGGAGATGGGTCTGAAGAGTTTTAAGTGCCACTTCTGGAGTTAAGCGCTTCAAGAATATATAAAGTGTTTCTTCTTCAGAAGGTAACTGTAACCCTTCCTCTCCTTCCTTTCTGCTCAAAACCCAGCCTCTGACTATGGTATGAAGCTGCCAATCCTGCGCTCCAACGCAGAAGACCAGATTCTGTACCAGACGGAGCGCTACAATGAGGAAACCTTTGGCTACGAAGTTCCCATCAAAGAGGAGGGTGACTATGTGCTGGTGTTGAAGTTTGCAGAGGTCTATTTTGCCCAGTCCCAACAGAAGGTAAGCAACAGCTCCTTGTGTGTCTCTGATGCGAGTTCCTGGCTAGGACTGTGTGTGCTCAGGTTACCTCTGCTGCTTTGCATGCTGGAGGAAGGAGTAAGTTAACTGAGGTCACAACCTCTGCCAGGCTCTGAAGCCTCAGAGCTCTTTCCACATTCTAGCCGTACAGTTGGACTGGAAAACTTAATTTCAGAGTATTCAAACAAACATGTGCAACTGAACATAACTAGCAATAGAGTTTTACAACCTAATTATGCTGTACTGGCTCTGAGAAGTTTTTTTTCTTTTTCTTGAACACTTGCTTCTCACTTGACAGCATAGTTCTGCTGGAGGAAGTATTGCATAGATTAAAGCAGGGAGGTGGTCTGGGTTAAATAGCCTACTCAAAACAATTTTTACAAATGTAGTAAGACTTGATACTGGTTCAGTCTGATTGTGAAAGCAGAGTTAAATTCATCTGCTTTTTGCTTTTTAGAGAAGAATAATCCTTGTCCACTTTTGAAATCCCTCATGTACAGAAGTGGAAACAGAAGCAAGCAAAACTCAAAGCCCTGTGATAAATTGGGGTAGGACTGGTTTGGGTTTTAGTCTGGCTTTCCTCTGATTCCATCAGCTTCTTTAGGGCTGATCTTCTTAAGCACTGTGCTGCTTTCCTGCCAGAGAAGTATTTCAGGGAGCAGAACTGGTGGGGCTAGCTTACAGAACGGATGCAAAAAGCAGCCTCAGATTAAACTGAAGGGCTGAGGTATCTTTGGTTCCTCTTCCTTCATGTGGTTCTGCTGGGATTCCCCAGGTGCTGCGTGAAGTTTGAGTCATTACAGCCCTGAGGAGGACTTTCACTCTGAGTTCACAGATGTGGTTAGCAGTTAAACATTTTACCTCCTTCAAACCCTGTGTTCTTCACCAGCTTGTTTCCTCTTTTCTGTTCTGCTGCAGGCTGTTGGTAAGAAATGGCTTCATTCCCTAGGGTGTGGTGTGTCACAGCCACGCCAGGGTGGTAGGAGCAGGTCTTCAAGCAGGAGAAAAGTTGTGAAAGAGAAGCATCAATAAACTAGAATAAAAATGTGCTGTCCTTAGGTCTGAACAGCAGATGTAGGGGCTGTTTTAAAAGGAGGAGGCAGATTTCAGGGTATTTGGAAACATTGTTAATGCTTTAGTGTCTTTACGTGGCTGAATTTGGGCTTTGAATCCTTCCCGAAGGAGTGGGTCAGGACATGTTACAATTCTTTCTGGCTCTGGGTGCATAAAAAGCAGAGACCTTTCCTCTTCTGTTCCCATTTCAACTGTCACGTGCCTGAATCTGCTCTGACTCTCTGTCATTTCTTCCACCCTGAAGGTATTTGATGTTCGCTTGAACGGCCACGTGGTGGTGAAAGACTTGGACATTTTTGACAGAGTTGGACACAGCACAGCTCACGATGAGATCATTCCCATGAGTATCAAAAAGGGAAAACTGAGTGTCCAGGGAGAGGTTTCAACATTCACAGGAAAGCTCCACATTGAGTTTGTAAAGGTAATAAGCTTTTCAGGGCAGAGCTTTGATCTTCCCTTTCCCCTTCTTACCCAGGCATGTGGTGCAGCTGTGTGCTGGAGGAGGAGAGGTGTTGGTAGGTGGGGAGACCATTCCTTTTCTCAGAGCTGCAGCACTGACTGCTGCTTTTGCTTTTTCTAGGGCTACTATGACAATCCAAAAATCTGTGCCCTATACATCCTGCAAGGAACAGTGGAAGGTAAGCACAGTTTCTGAGCCAGAAGGCTCTTCCCCCTTGGAGAGCAGCCTGTTGCTTCTCAGACTATGAGATCATAGCTTTTCTGACCCACATCTGCCAAAATTGTTTCTCTTTCACTGAGTTCCCACAGAGTGCAGTTGCAGAGTAAAGTAGGTGTGTACTGTCCTCATTCTCCTCTAAGTCACAAAGCTTGTGTCATTTTGGAGTGAGAAAAATCAAATTGTTTTGGAATTTCCTGTATATGGGGTAGAGGAGAAGGGAACATGTCTGGTCAGTCTCAGCTTATAGCTACAGATAAATACCCTCTGGCCTTGGATGTCAGCAGCAGCCCTGCAGACAAATAATTTGCAGCTATTTTAGCTAGTGCTTAAATATTTCTTACCTGGAGCTTTGTTTTGCCTTTTCAGCTTTAGGACAAGGCAGTGTTTTTTCCCCAGATACCAGTTCCTCTGGATAGCTCCGGGGAGAGCTGGAAAGGTCCTTGTTCTTCTATCACCCTCTTTATAAGTGAGCTGGAATTGGAGCCCCTCTAGCTCCTGTACTAGGAAGGTTTAGGTTCCCTCTCTGTCCAAAACATCAATTTGCTTTACTATGGGATGGTCAGGGATGGTCAAGTGCTGCTGAAGATTTGGTAAGAGCCTTGTGGCCAGGTGGCACCTGCAGCTCAGGCCCAAGGCTCAGAAGGCTGGATTTGGGTGGGGCTTGGCCAAGCTGCTCTCACAGCTCTAGCTTTGAGGGGGTGCAGTGATGTGGAGTAGGACTGTTTATGGAAAAGGCTGTTCCTGTTTGCACCTGTATCTGCTGGTCCTGCAGGCAGCAGGTGCTTGTTCTTGACTAGATCTTTCTGAGCAGCTGCAGTATCTGAATGTGTGCTCTAAGTGTGCTTTTGTGAATTACCTTGTCCATGTGACACATGGATGGTGTGGAAGGAGGAAGTTTTTCTGCAGCTGGATCCTTGGGTGCTCTTGTCTTGCAAAGAAAAGAAATAGTGGTGTGATCCTCTGTGGTAGAAGATACTCCTGTCTTCTGAAGTGTTCTGGTTGTAGTTTTGGTGAGGTCTCAGGTGTCCTCTGGCTGATGTTCATGTTGGATTGGGGAGAGGGGAAGGAAGTGTCTCAAGGGAACTCCCAATTTACATCCTGCCTGCTTGCAACCTTTTGTTTTGTTCAACAGATGTTCCAAAGCTGCAGCCACACCCAGGCCTGGAGAAAAAAGAAGAAGATGATGATGAAGATGACTATGATGATGGCTCCAGTGTCAAAAAACAGGCAAATAAGAACCGGGTTCAGTCAGGCCCACGCACACCAAACCCCTATGCCTCGGACAACAGCAGCCTCATGTTTCCTATACTGGTGGCCTTTGGTGTCTTCATTCCTACCCTCTTCTGCCTCTGCCGATTGTGAGAGCAAGCCCCACAGAGCATCAGCCCAGGGGCTGGGAGGGAAGGAGTTGGACCAAATATGGTTGCTTTCAATTTCTCCATATTGTTCATAATTTAAGGGAAAAAAAAAAAAAAAAGAGATGATTCATTTGGAATGAATAGCAATGAATAGCAGGTCCAGGTAAGAGGGAGCTTACCTTCCCCCTGCCAGCAAGCAGCAAGGCCCTGGCCTTCCCCTTCGCACCATGTGCAGCCTCTGATTCTCCCTGGGGCATCCAAGAGTGAACTGAGTCCTGGCTGGATGTGTATTGGGCCATGAAAGCTGAGGCTACCAGTCCTGGGCCATGTCCCACACTGAGAGAAAGCCATGTGCTGTAGGATCTCTGCCTTTACTGGGTGGAATACGGTTCCTTAAGCAGGAAAGCAATTCCCTCAAAACAAGGCTGGGGTACACATTTTGTCCAGGAGTGTGGAAGTGTTGTGGTGCTGTTGGGTGTCAAGCGACTGCAGAGGACAGAGCCTGGCTCAGCATCTTCCTGAACACGTGCAACACAATGTATGGTACTCACCTGCATAAAGATACCAAGGCTCCAGACCAGCCTCCGTGGAGACGGTTCCCTCCTAAGACTGCAAGCTGTGCCAGGAGCAGAGGGATTTGTCTGGCCTGATTTGCTGCACCAGTTGGGAGAGACTTTCCTAGTCTGGCAATTGCAATGTTTGTTGCATCGCAGAGGGATTCTGCTGTAGCCTGCGAGAGGCTGACGTTGTCAGCGTCTGATCAGATGCACTTGTTTTCTGTATTGATTATGGCTTTTGTTTCCTTTAATATCCTTTTCTTTTCAAAGTTTTTGTTTTAAGCCCAGTTCCTTGTTTTGCTTTTCCTAGCAAGTGACCTCTATGGAAGAAGCTGAGAATCAGGTGAATTAGAGAGGAGGTTCAGGATTTGTTCCTTACCCTTCCTAATGGTGAGCTTCCTTGTCTGTGACTCTAAACAACCTGTGCTGTAGGACAGAGAGCAGAGCAACCTGGTGGATGCTCCCTGTGGTCTCTCATTCCCTCTGTAGGGACCTGCCCTGCCTGTTTCACTGAGAAGTGGAACTGGTCAGTGTTTGCAGGGAGTGAGTTTGGCCTTTTGCATATCCAGGCCCTGTAGTGAAGGGGCAGATGTCCAACTTTTCAGTCCTGCAGAGCAAGGTGATTTGTTGCTATCTGGAGATCTGGAAGTGAGCAATGCACTGGAGACAAGGTCACCTGCTTCCCCCAGGGATATTTCTGCAAGAAGCTTCTCTTCCCACATGCAGAGCCTGTGCCTGCCTGGCAGAGGCTGAACAGAGTGAAAGCCACTGCTGTGCCTTCTGGTCCAGAGCTGCGGGCCCTTAGGAACTGCCTTCCCACAATCTTGGCCTCCAACATGTTGAGCATTTCTGGCTGACCAGGAGGCAGATGTTCTGTGCTGGAGCAGGATCTGTCCCAGGCAGGGTTGGGTTTTTGTAGGTCAGCTTTGTTGCTGCTGAGCTCTGGGCTCATGGAGCACTTTACCTCATGCTCTCCCTGTTGTCCTCAGAAGTGTTCTGTCTTTCCCTGGAGCAGTGGCACTGAGCAGTGACCTCTGCTGCTCTGCCTCTCTGGGCCTGCGTTTTCCTAGCAGTTGTTTTTGGGTTTGGTCCCCTGCAGTGGCTCAGCCTTTCTTTGAGCTGAGCAGGGTCAGCAGGATTACCAAGTTTCTGGCCAGGGAACTGGAGGAGCAGCCGCTCTGTTCTGCTGGGCCCAGGCAGCTGAAGCCTTCGCTTCCTCTTATCCCTCAAGCTGTGATCCCTGGGACCTGTCAGCTCAGGGTCTCCAGAGTGGAAGCTGAGGGAGGTGATAAAATGCTGCTCTCTGCATCAGTGCTGCTGAACCTTGCCTTTCTGATCACATCACTGCTACAGGCCTGACTCTAATTCTGTATCTATGAGCTGAAAAACAAGCAGGACCTTAATTATCTTCTCTCTAACTGCACAAGGGGTAGTTTGGGACAGAAGGAAGAGAGTCTCCGCCCCAGTTAAAGGAGAATTCAGGCTTTAGATAGAGCAGATCTTGAAGAACAAACCTTAGGATGAAAGGTGGTAAGTTTGAAGTTGTCTGCTTCATCTTATAGCTACTGTTAAAATCCTAATACTTAAAAAACTATTATAAAATATGAGCTCTGATTTGTTCAGTGACAGTGCCTGCAGAAATTCTCCAGAATTTTTGGGTTTGCTCTAACTGGATTGAAGAGACATTTAGATCTTTATCAGTTTTGAGAATCATGAACTGTGCTGATTTGTTAAGCAAAGAACCTGGGGTTGAAAGCAGGCGTCTCTCTCAGGAGCTGCTCTCCTCCAGGCCTTTTAGGGTGCATTTTCTTGGAGCATCCTTGAAGCAAGGAATCACTCTGCTTCTTGTGGCTCACCCAGTAATCTCAGCACCTTGCCTGCCATGGGAGAAAGGGTGTGTGTTTAGATGTGCAGAAGTTGGAGACAAGTCTTTTAGGACAGTATATCCTGGCCTCTCCTAGCAGCCAGGGCACCCATTTGGTGCCATCAGCTGCCCCAAGGCAGAGCTGTACAGGGTATGATCTAGTTTGTTCTAGTTGCTCAGTTCAAATGAATTTGTCTTATTTGAATAAGAATAGGGAGGAGAAACAGTTCATCCTTCATGGCTTCAATTTAGTTGTTTTGACTCTGGTTTTGTGCATCTTTCTCACTACAAAGCTGGTTTCTGGGGGGTTCCTGACCCTGTCAAGGTCCTATGAGCAGTTTCCTTCCTGGTCCATCCCCTCCTGACAGGTTTGCTTTGGAAGGAGCCTTCAAACAAAGCATGTGGGAGCACCAAGGATGGTGGGGGCTGGCCAGTCAGCACCCCTCTGGGAATGGAGTACTCCAGCTCCCCTGGCCATCTCTGTCTAGTATTTGCAAGCCAGACTCAGGGTTGTAATGAGGTACCTGATCCTGACCGGGGAAAGAAAGTGTTTGGGCTGGCTGTAGCTTTCCAGAATGGGTGTTTGAGGGAATATCCAAGATGTTGTTGAACTGAGACAGGTCAGAGACAAGCCTGTTTGTGCTGATTCCTCTGCCAGCAGCAGGCAGATGGAGTGCAGCAGTGTGGGGAGCTGGGTCAGAACCAACCCTGGCTTGATTCATGTTGTGTAGAAAGGGGCAGATATGGCAATTTTAGTAAGGCTTCCACTTAATAAAGGGAAAATCACTGTCTGTGATGTTTCAGGCCTGGATCCAGCCTCAGCATAATGGTTTCAAGGCTTATTTTAATTGTCCCATCAGCCCCTCCTTTAAGCCAGGCTATTGAAGTCTTCTGTGTGTCTGACTAAACATCTCTGACCCTTTTGAGTGTCCCAGGTGGCAGTGAGCAGAAAGCCAAATGAATTCCCTTCTCTTTTTGGTGCCTTTGTCTCAGGCTTTGAATAAAAGTCTATTTGATGGAGCTTCTTTTTTTTTAAGGAGCTTCTGAGTTTTTTCTTTTTCTTCAAGGGACAGGCATTCCCTGCCCTTGAGATCAGATGGGGACTGTCTCCCTGTCCCCACATGCCAGCTCTGGAGGTCACAGCTGAAGTAGAGAACTGTGAACAAGTATCTTTATTTTCAGCCCTTAAAGTCAATGGAAGAAAAGTCTAGCAGAGGATAGAAGAACTGGAAGAGCTCCTTCAGGTCTGGTCTGCCCCAGAAATCGCCTGAAGGCAGGATGGAGAACTTCCAGACAGTCTGGTGCCTGGGTGTCTGTGCAGTTCAGAGCTGAGTGAGTCACGCTGGGTCCTGGTAGCTGTTTGGCACTTACAGCTTCTAGGTGCAGAGTGGGGCTTGGGGGGTCCTGCACCCCTAATTTACTCACTGAGGGCTTGCCCCGTGCTGCTTAGATCTGAACAGAGCAGGGACCTGTGCCTAGTCCTTTGGCCTTTAAGTTGAAATGGGATTGCAACAGCCAGGGAAGTGTTTTGGTACAGGAACTCTGGGCTGAACAAGCCTGTTGCTGATAGAAAACAGCAGGAGGGAGAGAGCCATTAGAGGGCTTCAGCCCTTGATATGAGACAGATTCTGAGCAGCTGCGAAGTACCAAGTGTTTCAGGCTCTGTTTGGTGCTCAAATGTGGGAGAGATCCGTCTGCTTCTTGCACGTATGATGGGGGGGGGAATATCCTTGCTGAGAATCCAAGGGAAATGGGAACTGGGCCAGCACTGAGCTGATTTACCTACTGGCACTTCTGCATCTCCACAACAAATGCCAAAGCCTAATACAATTCAAGGATGCTATTTTAACGTCGGCCTGGTTCCACCAGTCTGTCTCCACAGGCTGGTCCCAGAGGGGCTCACAGAAGTATTCTCAGCGGCACAAACACGCCAGGCTGGAGCTGGGAAGGCTCAGAAACGTGATCCCACGGAGGGGCCTCCTGTGCTGCACCCCTGCTTCGTGCTGCCCAGCAGGTCTGGGGCACATGCATTCACCTTGGATCCAAATGGATTTGACCCAGGAGTATTGTAGCATTGAAAGGTGCTGGGATGGGTGGGAGAGGTGAAAGCAGGTCCATGTCTTCCGGGACTCTGGCTTGCTCAGAGTTTATTGCTGTATATTAAATACTATTTTTGGAGATTGAGGGGAAGATGAGGGTGGGGAGGGATGTGACGATGCTGTCCCCAGTCTGATTGGTGGGATGCTACTACAGGTTATTGATAGGTTTTGATTTTTTTTTTCCCCAAAAAGTGCTTTATTTAAAAAAGAAAAAGTCAACAGAACAAGTGCTTTCCACCCTCCTAGAAACTGTGCTGGCTGATTAGAAAATGTGAATAATCTTTTGCAAACATCAGAGGTTTCTGCTGAAGAGTTTGTGTGATGGAGATTCGAAGGCAAGGGGCAAAGAACAGCTTGAACCAGTTTAGCTGGGAAGAGTGTGAATCCAGGAAATGCAGGATCTCTGCCCTGGAGTTGTCCCCTGTCACACTTAATGGGGATGTGCTCTCCTGTGCTACCATGGCTGTTCTGTCACACTGTGGCTGTTCCTGAGCTGGTGTTCTGGAGCAAAGCAGTGGCTGGAAACTGGCTGGCAAGTGGAGGGCTTGAATTTTTTGTGGTTTCCTCGGGGGCTTTGTGCATTCAGGGCTTTCCCACTTGAGGAACAGCTGGGTTGGTAAAGGAGCCCTGGAGCCTGTGAGAGCAGAGGCAGGACCTGTGCTCCATGCCAGGAGGCAGCAGCCAGGACTGTGAGATGTGGTGGTGCTCTTTGGGTCCTGTTGGGGTAGCAGCAGTTGGCACATGGTCCCACTGCTCCATTGTGCCTGGCTGCGGATGTGTGGAAGTGACCTGTGCCACTGGCATTAAGGACACATCACAAACTACTAAAAACTGCAGGTCTACGTTGTCTGTAGAGGCTGAAGCAGTGTGAGGAGAAATCTCCATCTGTACATGTCACCAGTACAAAGGGTTTTTGAGGAGGATTTTTTATTTTACTGCCCATTGTTTTGTGTTGTAACAACTTGCAGTGACATTTTTTAGTTTGTTTTGCAGCAAGCTTGGGCCCTAGGTGAAAAGCACAGATACCTATTTCTGATTGCATCAGCTTTGCAGGGACTAGTTTGGGGGAGATGGACTTGGGGGTGGGTGATTTTATTTTTGGTACACGGTAGCAGTTTTATTTTTTATTTTTCCCAGGATGTTTGGCTGAGGGAATGTTCTGAAATCTACTGTCTGGCAGTTTAACCAGCAGTGTGCTAAAGGAAAATAAACAAAATTATATTGTCACTTGGATGAGATGGTTCCTCTTTTCTGGTGATGGGGGCAGAGGAGCCCCCTCTGGTTTACACCCACGTGAGGGAGGTCGAGCCTGGCTGACTGCTGGGTAGCACCGTGCTGCTGCCTCCAGTACAGCCCTGGTGATCTCTTGCCCGTTGTTTTGAGCGATGAAGTGCAAATCGAATGGTACAACATCCTCTGAAAAGTGCTGATGTGGTTGTTGCTTCCTGCTCAGAGCCGGAGCACCAGAGAGATGTAATCTGCTTTCTGGGCTTTGCAAGCTGCCCCCCTTTCAGCTTGAAACCGTGTCAGAGGCAGCTGGGGCTGGAGCTGGAGCAGAGAGAAAGCAGCAGCTTTGTGCTCCTGGTCCCATGCAGAGAAGGTTCTTTTCTGGAAGGACTGGGTCTGTCCTTCCTTAGGGATAGAGGCACCAAGCCCATGCAGCAGGGAGGATTTAGGAGCACTGGTGCAGGCAGTTTTTTGTGAAACAGCATTTGGCTGGCAGTAGCAGGAGTGTGCTACTCACAAGCCACAGGAAGTGTCACAAATCACTGCTCAAAATCTGATTCCAGTCGTCATGAGCATGTTCAGTGTTGGCTGAAGTCTGAAAAGAGGATGCAGATGTTTGTCGTTCTTGCCCCAGTTCCCCAGAGGGCTGGAGGTGACTCTTGGCAGCTCTTGCGTGCCTACTGTGGGCTGGTGGGCTGCCCCTCTTTGGGAAGAAACACATCCTTTCCTCCTTGTGTGGATACTTTAAGTCCCTCCACGTACGTGCTCCCCGGTTTTTCCCACCGGGCTGGGGAGACTCGTCCGATATCTGCCCCTGCCACCTCGGTGTGTGCCCGTGAAACTGACTGACCCGAGGGCACATGGCCCTGTCGCTGTCCCGCTCCCCAGGGACAGCAGCTGGGGTGTCCCCGGGCAGGAGCGTGGTGTTCCCTCCATGGCATCCTCCTGCTGACGCTGCCCCTTCCCGAAAAGTGCTCGTCACCGTCCCCTGAACAGAGCGGGGCTCTCGGGGGACACCGGCCCTCCGTGTCACCGGCTGCGCTGCGGGCTCAGGCCGTGCCTTCAGAGCCGGGAGCCCAGGTGCCCAGCGAGCGGTGACCCCGGGCGGTGCGGCGGGAGCGGGACGCGGGCTGGCAGCCGGCCGGGAGCAGCGGGAGTGTGGCCGGTTTTGTTTGTTCTTTGTCCTGTTTTCCCTCATGTAACCCAGCTTTCCGGCCCGGCCTGTCGCGCTGCGTCCCCGGACGGAGCGGCTGCCGCGCCGGCGGTGCCCGTGCCTGGCTCTCGGGTCACCCATCCGGGCGCGACCGCGGCGGGCCCTGCTGAGCTTCGGGCGCGGCGTTGCCTGGCAACGGCCCCCGCCCCGCCCCGCGCTCCCATAGCTACCGAGGCGGGCGGCGGCCATCTTGGCAGCGGCCATGAGCGGCTCCAGGGCGCGGGCGGCTGCGGCGGCGCCGGGGCCGGAGAAGAAGCTGCCGCCGGGGTCCGCGGGGCCGCTCAGCCGCCTGCGGGGCCGACGCGGATCGGCCGATGCTCCGCCACGGCAGCCCTGGACCGAGTCCGAGTTGCTGGCGCTGGAGACCGTCCGGCCCGAGCACGTCCTGGGGCTGTGCCGGGTGACGGAGAGTGAGTGCGGGCCGGTCCCCGGAGCGGCGGGGGCTCTGCCGGCCGGGCCGCCGGGGCCGGGCCGGGCCTTCGGCGTGGGGAGCGGCGAGGCCCGGCCCGGCGCTGCCGGCGGGGGACGCGGCGGCTCGGGCGCGCTGGCCGCGGCGGATCGGGGTGCGCCCGCCGGCAGCTCCCGTATAACTTCCAGAAAGTTTGGGGGCTTTTGTGTTATTTGTGGCTTTTGATTTGTTTGAGGCTTTTTGGGTTTTTGTTTTCCTCTGGGCTGCTGATCTCTGGTTTTCTGTCCCGATCGCATCTCATTCTTACTCTGCTACCTGGCACTTATCATGTCTTTGTTTCTCACATCCTTAATTTTGTCCTGCTTTCATGAAGCTTCTGCAAAACAACGAGCAGTACATGTCTTATCGGGCTGGGGCAGACAAAAAGGGAAATTCATTTGGTAAGTGGTCACAGGTGTTTTGAAACATTACTATATTTTTTCTCTCTCTTCTAGATTATTTATGCAAACCTGAGGACAACATTTACAACATTGACTTCACCAGGTTTAAGATCCGGGACCTTGAAACTGGAACAGTACTTTTTGAAATCGCCAAGCCTTCTGCTTCAGGTACAGCATGCAAACGTTGCAGGGAGGATAGAGAGATTCAGAGAGCTGAGAGGTTGCATTGCAAACCCCTGCAAACCGAGCAGAAGGGTCCTTTGGTATATGTCCTGATGACTAAATTCCTCTCCTTTGAGCATAGGACTGAGTTTATCTATGCTGAGAAACTTGTGATAAAAATGTGATTATTGTTGGATGGGAGAGAGCTATCAACTGGCAATCTTCCTTTTTTGGGCTGGTTATAAAAGAGATTAGTTCATGTGCATTGGCAGTTGTGAGGGGTGATATCCTGTGAGATTGAGGGGAGGGGTGGCTCCAGTTCTGGAGCCACCACGGCTGGGCCAACTGTCATGGCAAGTCTTTTCTCTTTTACTTCTTGCCAGTATAAGTCTCAGACCAATTATTAAATGTGTTTACATTCAGTACCTAAGCAGTAGGCAGCTTGTCCTGATGCACCCACTAGCCAGTGTCACCTCGGTGTACACTTTGAGCAGAGTAACTCCAGGCTGGTGTTTTCTAGAGCACGCTGAGGAGGGTGAGGATGACAGCAGTGAGCTGGACGCGAGTGCAGGTCGCTTTGTTCGGTACCAGTTCACCCCAGCGTTTCTCCGTCTTCGGACTGTTGGTGCAACGTGAGTATGAGTTCATGGAAAGAAGGGAGAATTGGATGTTTACTAAGTGTTACTTGACAGTTTATAACAAAACTGGGTCGAAGACTCCAGAGAGCCCATCTTAGACTACAAATAGCAAACTCTCTGTAGAGAACTCTTGTGTAGCCTCATGCCCAAGGCTCTGTTCTTCCTAATAGATGTTTTTTTCCTGATTCTTCCATGTAGAGTGGAATTCACAGTGGGAGAAAAGCCAGTGTCAAACTTCCGAATGATTGAGAGGCATTACTTCCGAGATCGCTTGCTGAAGAACTTTGACTTTGATTTTGGCTTCTGCATCCCCAGTAGCAGGAACACATGTGAACACATTTATGAATTCCCTCAGCTCTCAGAAGACCTTAGTAAGTACCTCCTTTGCCACACTGAGTGGTGTTTTGTTTGTATGTGCATTCTCTCCCTCTACTTGTGAAAGAAGTTGTGACTGGGACAGGAACAAACAGATACAGGTTCCCAGTTTAGCAATGTGTAATCTTCTCTGAATTAGAGATTTGTGCTGCAAAGTCTCCTCCTTTGAAAATGAAAGCCTAAGACAACCTGTGCTAAGTCACAAGCTGTAAGAACTGATGAGAGTCACAGGGCTGACATGCCTGATGCCTTGTCGTGTAGCCCAGAAGAAAACAAAACACCAAAGAAAGGGTTCTTTTTATAGCCGCCCATCTGTTTTTGGCACTTGCTTGTTAGGGCTAGAGCCTCCTGCTTTGGAACAGAACTGGTTCTTCCCTGAGGTCTGTTTTTAAGCCTGCTAAGATCTCTGCAAATACAGATTGCACAGGGTATGTTTGACCTCAGGGGGTAGATGGAGCAGAGGCACAGGGGCCCTTCTGGGGCTGCCTGGCTGTGGGGAAGCTTTGGGGTTTTCATTCTCCCTGTGTACGTGTGGGGAGTGCCACAAACGAGCTCCTTCTGCTTACGGATGTGATGGTTGCTTGGCTCCATTCATGGCTCTGGCAGTTTCTAAGCTTGTTTTGAGTGAGGTTACTTCATTCCCCCTCTGTTTGCTTTTGACAGCACTTGTCCTGTGAATGGGAAGAAGGGAATGGGCAGGCTGCAGCCTTTGAAGTAAGCTCAGAAGAGCAGTTTGCTTCTCTTCCTTGGGTAGGGCAGAGCATCAGCCTAATAAATCCAGTGGAGTGGCAGAGGGCTTTTTATCCTGGCTGTGGCTGGCTGTGGGAGGTAACGGAGCTCTCTCTTTCACAGTCCGTCTGATGGTGGAGAACCCGTACGAGACGCGCTCGGACAGCTTTTACTTTGTGGACAACAAGTTGATTATGCACAACAAGGCCGACTATGCTTACAATGGAGGACAATAATCATTCTGTCTGCTGGATGCTGTGATGCCCTTAACCATTCCAGATGTGCAGGAGTGGACTGGAGTTGCTGTCTCGTGCAACAAGGCTTCTTGCCAAACTTTTTCTCTGTGCGTGAGGCTGAGAACATGAAGCAAAGACGACGGCTCCTGAAAGGAAATCTCCCTGCAACACCTCTCTCTCTGGGACTCAGCGTTTCCTGTCTCTCCTTCTCTGTTCCTGGCTATCTTCTGATAACCTTGGTTAGGTCGGTGATCAGAGGGACTCTTAGACAATTCTTGCTCTTAGTCTTTCTAGTTAGTTTGCACCTTTAGTGCTTCTGATGTTTCACCTTTTGGGTGAATATCGTTTTTCAACAGGTCAGATTGTTTGTGTTAAGCTATTCCTTAGCAGGAAAATCTTAACCCCTTCAAGTAGCCAGCGATGCTTGAAGAGCAGATCTTTTGTTCAGTTGGATAGATCATCTCTTCAGTGGCAGTGGTTTTGTTTGTGGCATTGCTGACATTGTTTTTTAGGGTGCATCCCAATATTCTCCAGTGGGAAAGAGACTAATTCAGCTTCTAAGCAGTGCAGGAATATTCCATCTGCCTCTGGGGGCCTGAGCTGCCCCTAAGAACAGTTAAGCTCTGTTTTGCCATATATTTCACTAGAGATACGAGATAGGGGAAAAAGGGGGCTGTCCCTCTGATAGCGTTTCTGTTTGACCTTTTGTGAGCAAACTATTGAATTTTGGAGCTCAGGGGTCAACCTTAGAGCTGAAGTTAATCTCACTATATTACCATTTCTCCTTCTTCCCTTTGTAGGAATTTTTGGCCCTTGGTACAGAATGTATTGCTTTTTAGGTGGACAGCACATTGTCAGCCTGGCTGGGGTGAAGGTGTCACTCTAGTGGGGCTTAGAGGAAAAAGGGAGAATGTGGAAAATCACTTGAAAAATGAGTAGGAAGCAGAGCTTCCTAGGCTTCAGTCTGTACTTGTAACCCTGACTGGTCTGTCAGAGTTGCTGTGAGCAGCACCAGCTCATTTTCTTTGTTGCAGTGGAGATATTAGTAGCTAAAAGCTTCCCAGGTCAGATCACTCAGTGTTATGGAGTGGGATTCTAGGAAAGTGAGAATGTACGTGGTTCTCTTTTTCATTGTTCCCATCACTGCTCTGCCTGCTCAGCTGCTTATTTATGGTTTAGGAAGTCATGCTGCCAAGGTTGATACCACAGCTGTGTGTGGGATCTGGCAATGGGAGATAGCATCATGCAGTGGGAAGAGGAGGAGGACCTGTGTCTTGCCAGTAGCTGTGCTGGGGCAAGCTCCCAACTGTGCAAAATCTCAGCTATCAAACCCTTTTTTTCCAGTTTTGCTGGCTTTCAAGACTGGTACTTTCCTGTCCCCATGCTGGGCTGGTCAGTTGAGTCTCTTAGGGGAGTTAGGTTGTGTCTAGACTGGAGACCTTTCCTAATACTAGTTCCATTTGTTCTTGAGACAGTTAAAACCTAACTCTTCAATGGTTACCTGTTGTGTTAGGAGGGATTCAGTGTAGTTTGTGTTTTAGCAGGGTCAGACATCAGAGCCTAGAGCCTTTTAATGCAGACAGCAATAGGAAACCACTGCCTTTACTTCCAGATTAGTGAAAGTAACTTTGGCGTGGAACATCAGCTGGCATCAGAGTAAGCAGTGAGAGTGTGTGGGGTAGCAGCCATGAATGAATCTCCAGCTCTTAGGAAGATACTTAATTATGATTAACCACAACAAATGACCTGTTCTGGGTGGAGCATTAATCATAAGCAACCACAACAAATGTCTTGGGAATGTGGAGGGGCAGGGTCTGCCTGATGGAAAGATGAACTGTTCTGCCACCATCGATCCCCTCCAGCATTTCCACAGGCACTAATGCAATCTTGTTTAGGATCTTCAGGATTAGTTAAAGCTGCTGTTGAGGTGGACCTCGAGCTGCCTCTTCCAGTGAACAACTTCCACAGCCCTCATGCTGTGCCTCTGAGGTGGGAAGCATTTGCTTTGCTCTAAGTTACTCACAACAAAGCAGAACTGCCTGGAAGTGTGCTTTTCATCCTGAAGTGTTCAGAAATAGTGTCTGAAGAGCCTACTCGTTATTCCCCCACAAGTTTAGTATATTGAACTGAATTTTGTATGTAGTATAAATCCAGGTGCCTTTAAACGTTTCTTTTATCACACTTTCTACACGAAGCAACCTCTCGCTTTTCTTAGGAGTGTGACGATTCCCATCTGTTTCTCTTGTCACTGTGAAGGTCCCTCAAAGGCGATGGGCTCGTCCCCAGGGCGGGCGGGCACCGGCGGGGGCGCGCACGGGGCGATGGGGGCGCGGACGGCGCGCGCGCGCCATCTGCTGACGGCGGGAGCGCGCCGCCGGTGTTGGGTCCCGGTAGGAAAAGGGAATTCCTGTCCTTGGCCAGCGCAGAGAGGAGGGAACGGCACGGAGGCGGTTGCTTTCACACTGGTGAATGTGTTGGCTATTCAGCAATAAAGGGGAGAAGTGGAGGAAAACCGGGAGACTCGCAGGCAGCAGTAGCACCCCGCAGCTTTTAGCTGAGTTTGTTTGCTTTGCCAGATCAGAAGGTCTTTGCCCTAAAAGCATGCTGCAGGAAAAAGAAAGTCCCTACAAGAGGGCAACCCAGCACGAAAGAAGTTGATTGTAATCCAAAAAGTCAGGGATTTCCAAACTCCTGTCCCCACTTTAGTAGCTTTCCTAGGATTCCTTTTCTCTTAGGTTCTTTCTCTATAAAGCCTCTTTTCTTTGTGGCAGGGATGATTTCTTTGGTAAACATGGTTTAGCAGACCAGCTTCCTTCTGGGTGTGTTCTGGTGTTTTAATGATGGGTCAAAGCTACTCATGCCAGTGAGCTTGGAAGAAATTCCACTGGGATCACATCCTTGACAGGTGAATGGTCAGTTGTAACCTGGTGCTGCAGGCAAAGGAGATGCTTTCACTGTCAGTTGGAGTTTGAGCAAGGAAAAAGGTATCAAAGACTACTTCTCTCAGGTTTTGTGCTGAGTTGGAAAAAGAAAAAAAGTTGTGATCATACTGAGTTTGGCTCAAAACTTCAAAAAGAAAGGGACCAAACCCACAGACTCATAGTATGTTTTTTCCAGTATTTTTCCTCCTATTACCAGGACCTCTTTTTAATATTTTTGAGGCAAGGGCTTTGGATCCATGCCAGCAAACTTCCTGGAGAGCTATTTTCATGCCTTGAGTGTGGAATACATACTGCACCTTGTGAAGGAAGGTCATCTCTTGTTGTATGGACTGGGTACTTCTGTTCTTGTCCTCTGTTTTTGGTAGGAAATGTCTTGTGTGTGTACTTGAGGATTTTCCATGTCTCTTTTGCAGAGGAGCGGCAGCCTCTTCTCTGGTGCTTGGGGATGCTTATTCCATTATCTGAGGGTTCAGGAAGAATAAAACAAGTGTTTAATAGTCAGAAATGAAGGAGGAACGTGGTCGTGAAGCAGTAAGGTCCAAATGTAGCAACTCTGCTTCTCAGCTCTGTGTTTCATCACATCACCTTCAGCTGTTTCCCAGTCTTCTGCCCTGCTGTCCTGTGACATGGAGCTACTTCGTGCTACCCCCGAGCCTGGCTCGCTGTCAGGTGTGACCCTGGGACACAAACACTGCCGTCTCCTGTCCTTGCCGAGGGCAAGGCTGAGTGATGGCAGCCTTGGGGGTGGAGTCAGCACCTCTTCCTCTTCAGCAGCAGCAGGACAATGAACACCAGCAAACGCCCTCTCCGCCTGCCTGGATCCCAGTGCTGTTACAGGACAAGTATTTATATCTCTCACAGTGTGGCCTTGGGGCTGCTGGCACGTGGACTCCTCTGTGCTGTCCCCTTCGGACCCTGCTCCCGTGGCCCTGGCAGCGCCGCGGGGCTGTCCTGGTGGCCGTGGTGTCCCCGCGGTGCCGCTGTATTTGTACACTCGTGGTTTTGTCACCAGCAGTCGGAATAAAGGACCTTCCTTCCCTCCCTCCCTTCCCTCCCTTCCCTCTCCTGGTGGCGCGCGCGGCCCGGCGGGGGCGGGGCGGCAGCGGCCGCTCCGCGAGGGGGCGGCGCGTGCGCGCCCGGCCGCGCGCTCCCTCAGGCGGGGCCATGGCGGCGGCGGCGATGGCGGCGGTCGTGTCCCGCTGCGGCGGAGCCCCCCGGGGTGAGGGCGGCGGAGCGGCTTCCCTTTACTGCGGCTGCTCGGGGGGACTGCGGGGCACCCGGGAGGGGCGGGAAGGGGCCGCGGCCTGCGTGGGTGGCGGTGTCCCGGTGCCCTTCAGGGCCTGCCTGAGGCGAGTCCCCTCAGGCGCGGGAGTGGCGCCGCCCTTCAGCCGGGCCGCAGCTGGGGCCGCGGGGCCGCGGGAAAGTGGCCCGGGCTGGGGGGATCCTCAGAGCCCCTCACGGGCCGGCTCCCACCCCTGGTCCGGTGTGAGGGGCAGCGGCCGCGCTGAGTCCCCTCCCCGCTTCCAGCGCTGGCCCTGCGGCGCTGCCGGCTGCACACCGTGTACCAGAGCGCGGAGTTGCCCGAGACGCACCAGATGCTGCGGCAGACGGTCCGGGACTTCGCAGAGAAGGAGCTGATGCCGCTTGCAGCGCAGCTGGACAAGGAGCACCGCTTCCCGGCCGAGCAGGTGGGTGCCAGGGTAGGGAAGGCACAGCCAGAGATCCCTTTCCTAGTGCCCTGGGGCAGGAGCACTGGGGCTGAGGCAGAACGTACATCCAGCTCCGGTTTAGCAGAAAATTGAAGTTTAGACCAACTCGTTGCTGTGAATGTGGACGTTGTAATTTCCTCAGGGCATTTTGAGCTCTTCACTTTTATTTGTGTTTCTCTGTATCTGCCTTTAGTACCACTGAGTTTTTAGTTCTCTTACTGACTTATCTGTGGGCTGTAATAAAAATTATAAAACTGATTTATAAAATTAATCAAATACTTTTGCAGGCTGCATATATTGGTTTATGGTGAGGAATCATAGATGGCATGAATGCATTTCAGATGGTGGAAAAAAGTGATCAGGAGGTACATGCTGCTCATCCCCTGGGGCTGTGAATAAATCGAAATTTCGCCAAACTAATGATTTTTCATGTGGAAAGACACACCAGTGTGCATGTTAAGCAATGAAATACAAAACTCCAGCAAAATAGATCCTGTTAGCCAAGAGACTAACATTGCCAAGAGACTCCAGGCAAACACTGTCAAAAGCATGAGAGTTCTGTCACATTCCTTTTTCTGTTAAGGTATAAGGATGGTAGCCAGGAAAGTCACACTTACCCTAAGGAAGAAAATTTTACTCCTTACTGTTCTCATCTGAGAATTTTACATTTGATTCTGAGTCTGTTGACTTGAATGTGTAGGGGAAAATTCAAGATGCAAACAAGTGTTTAATAAGATGAAGCGACATACATAGAACCAGTGGCTGTCTTGTTCATCTTCTGCATTTAATGCAGAGGATTGGTGTTTTGGGTGCCCACATAGGAGTGGAATTATGGATCTAAAAATTCTCTCTAGTTCCTTTAAAAGCAAGCAGAGGTTTATGGTTGCAAAGCAAGGGGTCTAGCTGGGGAACTTGGGGTGGATTGATTGCAATGTAACTAACAAAAAAAATTTCTGGGAAGCAAGATCTGGCTTTATTGGGAATGAAAAAATCACCTTGCACCACTGCAGTCATTCATTCTGTAAAATTCTTCCTTTGTGCAGTCCTAGGCTGAAGCTCAGCAGACTCAAAGGTAAAGTTCTGATGATTTTTATCAGTAGGCTTCCCATTTCTACTGACAGGAGACATACAAGGGTAGAGCTTTGGTGGGAGGCTGAGGAAATGCTGGTGGAGTTCTGTCTCCATATTTCACCTTCAGAAAGCTCCCCCCTTCCTAGTACTGAAGAAAGCTCTTTAAACAAGCAAGAGCCTAAACAGCAGTGACTCTGTACAGCTCCTGCTAAAGTCACTGGGATCTGGGGACACTTACCAGTTTCTTGAGGTTTCCATTTCACCAGGAGTTGTGTGCATCTTTTCCCCGGGGTGTAGCCCTCTCATGACGTGTCTTGCTCTCCACGTGTGTGTATTTGCTGGCACACTGGTGCTGCAGAGGATGGGACCTGTCCATTTCCCGTGTGCAGGTGAAGAAGATGGGTGCCTTGGGGCTGCTGGCTATGGACGTGCCAGAGAAGTACAAAGGAGCAGGCCTCGACTACCTGGCCTATTCCATCGCTGTGGAGGAGATCAGCAGGGGCTGCGCGTCCACGGGCGTCATCGTCAGCGTCAATAACGTGAGTGTGAGGCTGGCGTGGCACAGGGCTCTTTGGGAGAAGTGCGTCTGTTCTGTGCTGGCTTCTCTGGTGTGTTGGAGAGCACATTAGATAGCTACTTGATTGGTTGTACCTTCAAGAGGCACTAACAGCACTAAATTCTTAAAGTCCCTGTATTTAGGGCCAATACTCAAGTTTGGTTCTGAAGAGCAGAAGCAGCAGTGGATTGCTCCCTTCACCAGTGGAGAGAAAATTGGATGTTTTGCCCTCAGTGAACCAGGTGATGTGACTGTTACCAATCCCTGTTGCAAAGGATGTGGTGTAGCTTCTTTCCTTGGTCAGGTCTAGGATGGGCTTTAAATCTTTGAAACTGGAACGGTATAGAAGGGTGGTTTATAGCAGTTCTGTGTGAGTGGAGTCTCAGTACCCAAGGCATGAAGTGCCATCCTATGGTCCCTGCTGAAAATACTCATTCTGTGTGAGCAGAGCTCTGAACACATCTCACACACGTGGGCCTTTCCCTGTTCTGTGTGAGGGTCAGTGGTGACACTGTCACAGTTCAAGAGGTGCCTTGATCAGATGGGGTGCAGGTGGGGGTGGGTTTGCCCCCAGTGTGTCACTGCTCACCTGAGGTTTGTTTGCTGCTGCTTTGCTCAGGAAACGGCAGCGACGCAGGTGCAGCCTCCACAATGGCGCGCCTGGACGGGGACGAGTGGGTTCTGAACGGTACCAAGGCCTGGATCACCAACGCCTGGGACGCTTCGGCCACCGTGGTGTTCGCTACTACGGATAAATCCCTGAAGCACAAGGTGAGATAGTTTGTATCAGTCAGGAAAAAGGGGTGGGAGTGAAGGAGTTGTGGAGAAGCACTTGCCACTGCTGGGACTGTTTTTAGAGCCGTGCATGCATTGACCAGAGGAGGGGCTGATGCATGCTGGTTTTGTTCTGTCTCAGCTCTCCTCTCCCTCCTCCTGGTTACCTGGACATGTGGCTTTTACGTAAAATGGAGGGAGCCTGTGGACAGCCAAGGAAGTGGGAAGGTAAGAAGACACCATTGCTAAGAGTTTGGGTCTCGTTGCAGGGCATTAGTGCATTCCTGGTTCCCATGCCAACAGCTGGGCTGTCACTGGGGAAGAAAGAAGACAAACTGGGAATCCGAGCCTCTTCCACTGCTAACCTGATATTTGAGGACTGCCGGATACCCAAGGCAAACCTCCTGGGGCAGCCAGGAATGGGCTTCAAAATCGCCATGGTAAGAGGGTGCAGCTGTGCAGGGGGTGTACAGATGCCCCCAAGCTTACCATTTTGTAAACCATTTCCAGAGGCAGTCACTTCAGTGAGGACTGCTTGCATACGCTGTTCTGTGTCATGTTAAGCTGTTGACCCTTCTTGACAACATGGGAGGAACCATTCCCAGAGCTTGATGGATGTTTAATTTACACAGATCTTTGACAGCACTTTTATTGTGGCAGTTCTCAGCTGGAGCAATGCTGATACCACTGAGGTGCTGTGTCAATAGGGGCAGTATATTTTAATTTTTCTTCTTTCCCAATCCTCTATTCCTCCAGTTGTACCCATAGATAAAGGGAAAACATGGCATTTCCCCATGTGAGTACTGTGGCAGAGGAAGGTTGTCCTGGAGGCCTGTGACAACTTCTGCAGGGTGTCTAAAGGTGAATGACAGCTGAGTTATGGTATGCATGTGAGTTCTGAGGAGGAGCAAGGCATCTGGGAACAGCTTTGTTTCCTGCAGTGAAGCACTGTCCTTTGAGAGTGGTCATTGCTCTCTCTGGAGGGGCAAAACACCCTTTGTTGGCCTGACATTTTGGGTCGAGCTCCCTGGAGCAGAGCCCATTCCATTATATCCATAACTAAAAGTGGCTGGTGACTGACAGGTTCTTTTAAAGACCTTCAGCCTAGGGT
Source organism: Haemorhous mexicanus (assembly GCF_027477595.1). Classification (NCBI taxonomy): domain Eukaryota; kingdom Metazoa; phylum Chordata; class Aves; order Passeriformes; family Fringillidae; genus Haemorhous; species Haemorhous mexicanus. Next base: position 3,498,800 of record NC_082359.1, on the reverse strand, counting down.
TGAGAAGCCTTTTCTCCTTGTGCTGCAATTTCTTTCTGTGCACAGAGGGGCAGAGTAGATGTTTGAGCGAAGTCAGGTAATTGACTTGGGTTCACTAACGAGTTTGAAAAATTCTTTCCCATGTGTGTCCAAAGGATGAGGGTCAAAAAGGAAAACTGACCAGATTTCCAAAGTAAAATCAGCTGCAGAGTGTGTTGGGTCTGCCTGAGGAGTTCTTGCCAGCCCCTTCCAGAGCAGATCCTTGTTGTGCTGCTTCCCTTATTTTGCTCCCTCTGTTTTTCTCCCAGCTAATAAGCAATCCCTCTCCTTTCTCCTTCTACTGTTGAACTCCTGCCTTCTCTCTGCAGTGGAAGTGCTTGTTACAGCTCTCTATTCCTGCATAACTGGGAACACTGAATCAAGGAGGTCTCTGACCAGAGGATTTTTAAGGCTGCAGCAGCTTTCCAGCAACATCAGAAACATGTGTGTACTATTCTTGCTCAAGTATGACTTACATGTATTTCATGTCTTTCCCAGCAAACTCTGGATGGAGGAAGGATTGGTATTGCCTCACAGGCACTTGGAATAGCACAGGCAGCTCTGGACTGTGCTGTGGATTATGCTGAGAAGAGAATGGCCTTTGGGTCACCCATCACAAAGCTTCAGGCAGTGCAGGTATGAGCAGGGCACAGGGGGCAGTTCCACAGGCTGCTGGGGCTGGTGGAAAGTCTGTGTGGGTGTGGTATCAGGCACACAGTGCACTTTGTACTCTCTGAGGTAAACAGGGTGATAATTCCGTTTTCAAATGCTATTACAACTAATTGTTGGGACAGAGGCTCCTTTTCCTTAGATAGCCCCAAGGGTGGAAGAGTTCAGCTGTCCCCTTGTGCAGGCAGAGGCCCTGGACCAAAGGCACTGTTTGTTGTTGCAGTTCAAGCTGGCAGACATGGCTGTGGCCTTGGAGGGTGCACGCCTGCTGACCTGGAGAGCTGCTATGCTGAAGGACAATGGAAAGCCCTTCACTAAGGTATTTCCAGCCCTGCTTTTGTCCAGCAGCCACAGCACAGGACACAGGCTCAAAGCCAGGGAGCCCCAGTCCATAGAGCATTGCTGTGCTCAGCCCCTGGCTGGCCAGCACCGCTGGGGTGTAACCCCCAGCAGGTCCTGGGCCTGCTGCCCACCTGTGGGCAGCCCCCTGAGCTGTGCACTGGCTGTAACCAACGGGAGAGGGGTGGCTGATCTCAGCTGGAACCATCATCAGGCCTGTCTCTCTGCACAGCTGCTCTGTGAGTGTTCAAGCTCCTTGTGCAGGTGAGGAGTTCCTTTTTGTGACAGCTGCACTCTCAGTGATGTTTTCCTTCCCCAAAGGAAGCGGCAATGGCCAAACTGGCTGCATCAGAAGCTGCAACGTCCATTGCTCATCAGGTAACTGTCAGTTGACAATTCTGACATACGTCGTATGGGAAGGGACTTTGGGTGTCTCACAGGTGCTTTGGGAAGGTGGGATGGAATTCACTGATTTATATTGGAAACACACCAGCCAAAGCAAGCAACCAGCCCTATGGCTGAAGCTGTTTAGCACAACCATCTTCACAGGTTGTGGGAAAGCAGGGGTTTATACTGGCCTGTGGCAGCTGTATTATTAAAGTGGCCTCTGCCTGCTGCTGTCCAGGGCAGTGGCAGTTTTAAGGAGCAGCAGTGTGGGAGAGAGCATGGGGCCACTAGTCATCACTACTGCACCTGGATGAGATCCTCTGTTCCTTGGTTTAGTGTCCCCTGTCTTTCATAAAAGCATCTTAGTGATCCATATTCTAACAGATACCTCTGAAGCAATGAACTGCCCATCTGAACTATCCTTATTTTTCTTAACCCAGATCAATCCTGTGTATTCCTACGATCACAAATGAACTGCAATCATCCCCATGTGTCCCACCCTTCCCATTATGCTTGCAGTGGGCACAATTCCTCTCAAAATGGCTGTTTGTGTGTGTGTGTCCATTCTGTAGAAAAGATTTCTTGACCCCACTTTCTTTCTAAGCTGCTGCCTTTGTTTCAGGCTATCCAGATCCTGGGTGGGATGGGCTATGTGACAGAGATGCCAGCGGAACGGCACTACCGCGACGCTCGGATCACTGAGATCTACGAGGGGACCAGTGAGATCCAGAGACTGGTGATCGCAGGCCAGCTGCTGAAGGCCTACCGAGGCTGAGGAAGCTGCCTGGAGCAGCACACTGCCCCAAGTGCATCGTGATGGTGCACAGTGATGGAGTTTGACCCTCTTGAATGAGGCTATTGATGGAGGTTTTCCTCACCAATGAGTAACTGACCCTCTAGTTAAAATGTGCTGATTCTTCTTTGGACAAAGTATGGTGCACTGAGGCTGGACTGAGGTTTGTAAGTGACGGCTGTGAGTGCAGGAGGGAGGAGGCAACCTGTGCTCATAGGGCAGCCTGGGGCTTTTGCTGTATGGGACTGTTGGAATGGCTTGGTAGTGGCAAAATGACAGCAGCTGCCAGCCACTGCCTGTTATGATAAACTTGTCACTACATGGCACTGGATAACCAGTGCCAAAGTTAGAGGTGCTGAGAGCTGTGACCCCTGTGCCCTGCTTCAGGCTGCTGGTCACGTGCCTCTGCAGACATGCTTCAGTGGAATTCAGGTGTGGGATGCAGCTGTGTGTGAGCTCCTAATGGGACAGCCCAGGCTGAGGTAATCCCTGCAGCAGGGCCCCTCTCACATCCAGCAGGAGAGGAGCCAGACAGGAGGACATGCAGGGACAACCCACACACAGAGGAATCTCAGCAGAGAGTGTAGTTGCTGTCTGCATAGATCTGAAAACACAATTCCTCGATCTGGGCCAGCAGGGCCCAGCACCTGCTCACTCATCTGCTCTGGGATGTAGGGATAGAAGCAAAGGACAACAAAGCTGCAGTGCCTAGGACTACTTTGTAAAAAAACCAACACAAACAAAAAGCCCCTTCTGCTCCCAAATCTGCTTCTGCGATATCAGCAGGAAAGGAAGTGCCTGATAGGGCAGTAACAGCTTTTAATCTTGACATGTTTTGGGCAACGAGGACATGAAGAGATGACACGCAAAGCTCACCAGGAAGCTTTAGCAGTTGCACATCTTCAGTCGGTGATCATTGGTAAGACATTAACTTTAGGAGCATCAACAGCCAAAGGAAAAGCTCTAAACGCAGGAGAAGAGGGAGAGGATTAAGACGAGAGCCTGTATGGTCCAGTCCGCCTCCTTGTCCAAACAAGTACACTAGAGGGAAATGGTTATTTTCCTGTGGTGCCATTTATTTAGACTTGTGTGCAGAGAAGAAGAGCAGGATTCTGTTACCCGAGAGAGCAAAGAAGACAAATAAAACCTGATTTTAAAGGACCACCACTCCCTCACCTTTTTTATTTTTTTTTAATACAGATGTGAATTAATTTAGAATAATTTCTTCCAGTCCCGAGATGCAGGAGCAGAAACCAGTAGGGCCTGCATGCACCAGTGATACCAGTTCTCAGTGATGTCAGTCATCCCTGTGCAGGGTGCTGGAGGGCAACAGCGTGTTGGGGCAAGGGCCTCAAGTGCTCAGTTTCTCCTTGTTCTGCTATGCATAAGGATTGACAGAACTTGCCAGGTGGTGCATTCAACAGGAGCATTCCTACTGGAAAATCATTCCAGTGATCTTGAATGTGCTGTAAATTATGGAGGGCTTCTCTGGATGAAGCTTGATTTCAGCCTGTATCACCTCTTTGATTGCTGCAGGCTCACTTCAATGATGGTACCAGAAGATGTGGGATACTATTTTACACTAACTTCTCCTTGCAGCCACTCTGGTAGAACAGGAGCTGCAGGGATGTGAGGACTTCAGCAAGGCAGAGTTCCTGTTATGCTGTGCTCCAGCTGAATCCCCAGTGAGCCAGCACAGTCAGTCACACTTCTGCCAGCCCATTTCCCCTCCTGTCCAGGTGCTTCCCTTAGATCTGCTGTGCTGTCAGTGCTTGCTGACTGCCCCTCTTCACCTTCAGCCTCCCTCGGTACCAGCTCTAATTTGCTGCAGCTTCTCTTCAGAGCAGAAGGAAACCATCCCTGTTACCCACCATGCTGGCTGTGACCCTCAGCTGACAGAGGAGAGAGAACCTACAACCTTGAGGTAGCAAAAAACCAACCAACCAAACAAACAAAACCAAAAAACCCCACCAAAAAAACCAAACAAACTAAAAACCCCACAAAAAACAAAACAAAACAAAACCACCAAAAACCAGTGTGCAAAAGCTTTCAAATAAAAGCTTTCTAAATGTTTTCCCCTTTTCCCTGCTGCCACAGGTTCAGCGAGAGCTCAGTGCCCTGTGACACTGCCCTGCTCTGGGGGTACAACAGCACGGTTACACACAAAGGCCCAGAGCTCCCACAGCAAAGCAATGGCTTTGCTCAGAGCAGGACACTTCGAGCTTACTCCTCACTGCTGCTGGCTGAGAGAACTTTGTGTGATGAGTGTGTCTGCTCCTCAGGGCTGTTGCAGAGGAACTGCTGAAAGGGCAAAACACAAACGAGTTTGGCAGCATTAAATCAGCAGCTCTTAGCAAACCACCCTCAGACAAACCAGGTGCAGGCAGGGCCAGGCTCTCCTTGGAGAAAAGGGTCTGTTCACACATGAAGCCACAACTTTCTCTCAACTGACAAACTCAGCCAACACTGTAAAGCTGGGGCACAGAGATGGGAAAATCAGGTTATACATAAATTAGAAACAAGTGGGGAAGGAGATAAGTCACTTTTCAACAAAAGCTACACCTCTCAAGGACTTTGTTGTTTTGCCCCAGAATGCACTAAGAGTACATGAAACTGGTTACGAGGCATGAAGCAGGTGGAGCCTGAACTAAAATCCTTTCTTAGAAAACATAGTTACAGTAACTAGGAGTTACTTCCTGCCGCACCCTAGACCTGATAGCTTTTTTATCATGTAGCTCACACTCTTCCTCGTGAGCTCCCTAGAGACTAAAGGGGAGATGAGCTGTTCTGAAAAAAGGACAAATTTATTCTGATTTTAGATCTTTGTTTCACCTAAGTTGAGAGCCCTCCCTATCAACACAGACTTGGTAACAGCAACACATTCAGGTTATGTTGGAGTTTGGAAAAAGATGGAAAATAGTATATTTGAAAGACATCCTGAAGTAAAAAAGCAAAGTGCCTGGAAGAATAATAGAAGGAAGACATGGAATAGTGATAAGAAAATGTGACAGTGCTGTAACTCGAATGAAAAAAGTAATTTCAAATTCACATTTTGGAATTCATCATGTTTGTAAGGTGAAGTCTGACCTTAGGGAAATATCAGCATACAAACAGTACCATTTCTGAGCTGACTGTTCTCAAAGATGCAGCAGAGAACCAGACCTGTCCGCAGATTTGTACACTACACTTCTGGTCCATGTCCTCACAACTGTGCTGGAAGCACGCCCTGCTCTACCACTTTTTTGCCAGCATTTTACCTCTTGCAAGCAGGTTTATATTAGTCAATTATTAAAACAGTTATTTTTGACAGCTCTCCAGATGAAGGGGCAGGCAGTTGGGCAATCTCACTGCAGGACTTTGTGTCCAGTTTATTAAGGAGTTCAGCAAAGAAGACATCAGCAACTGTACCAGCCCCAATGGGGACAGGAACCCAGGTCCTGCACAGTCTCTCCCAATCCAGAGGACCCAAAGCACTCTGTACAGCTTGATCCTCAAGCAGAGGAGACACATCAGCCTGGAAAGAGAAGGACCAGAGGTCCACCTGTGCAGGGAGGGCCCACAGCTGAGCAGCCAGGTAGGATCCATTTCTAATCCCCCTGAATGGTTTGAGGAGTGAGAGCAGAGGGACAAAGCTTTTCAGCTTTAACTTAAAGCTCAGGGTAAGCACTTTTTCTTAGTACAGTTAAACTTCAGTGAACCTCTGGCAAGTACCAAAATCCTTTTCCTGCTGTCTGAAGGGGCAGAGACAGAGGGCTCAGTAAGGGCTCACTGCTGGTACAGGAGAAGGGCACAGAGTGCAGGGAGGCAAGACAGCTTAACAAGGAAAACCAGGCTCTTTTGGGAAAGCTAAATTAATTCTTATTAAGTATTTATCAATTAGCACTTCTAGAACTTTCTCCAGAATGCTTCTCTTAAGGGTAGAAACTGACACTTAGCAGTTACGGCCAAAAAATGCTGCTGCAAAACAGAGAAAGACCTTGTATTTTAATTCCAGAGGAATTCCAAAGAAATAACCCAAAGGAGGGAACTGCTGTGAAGCTGATGGCACCTGAGCTGTGCACAATTGTCAGGTAGGTGCAAAGGCTGGGCAGATAAAGCTGCAGAGAAGTGGATCTGAATTTGTTATTCCACTGCTTGGAACCTCTCAGCAAAACAAAAGCCACCAAAAAAGCCTTTTTTATTTGAATACCCACCTAAATATTTTATACACCTCATGTTTGACGAATAGCTCAAAAGTGGTGCCTTTCTACTGTCCCAAGCAATTCTGGGACCTAACACCTGGCATGAACAGAAAAAGATGATTCTCAGTGAAGAACTCTTAATTTCATTAAAGAGTGACAGTTACCTGAGGATGAGCACTGCAGGCAATGGTAGAGGAAATGCTTTCAGCTAAGGGAAAGCAAAGAACTCAGGGGGTGTGTGAGAGAAAGTCCCAACGTTCCCCCTGCCACACCCACCCACGTTTGCTGTATCTCAGCGCCCCTGCCCCCCCAGCAAAGGCTGAGCTGTGTCTTACTGTTTATCCTGGGACATTCCAGCTGTCTTGGAGGTGCATCCCAGCCAGCTCAGAGGCATCAGGCCCTCTGCCACCTGTGCCAGACCTGCCTGAGAACAGAGGAAGGGGTTCATTAATGACATTATTGACACAGCACAAATGTGGCTGGACAGAATTTCTTGCCATGTCCAATATGCTCTTCTTGTACCACCTGACAGTACTGAGAGCTTCAGGTGTTTGACCAACCCCCCCTTAACTGGAACAAAACCAGTCCCAAAGCCACCTCAGTGCTCAGAGTCAGTCTCCAACATTCCTCCTTCTCCCATGCCACTGACACTTCCCAGCATCTCCTAACAAGAGCTGTGAGCTCTCAGGAGAGCTCCCCAAACCCTGCTTGGCACAGTACTTGAAAGGAAGAAAGTTTAGTTACCTCAGGGAAACCTTTCAGTCAATAAAATAACAACTGGAACTGCTGGTTTTAAAAAAGAAATAATAAAATCCACATTTTAACAGGCTACAGGTAGAAAGCAGTCAACACACAAATTCCAACCAGTCACAACAGTAAAGGACAGTTTTTTCTTTTTTTTTTCTTTGAGGGGCAGGGGCATGGAAAAATACAGCACACTAATGAAACAAAATGCAAAAAATACAAAAAAATAGAAAATAGAAAAAATGTATTTACAAGTGATACATTACTATGATCAGAAAGCACAAAGACAATTGCTGCTATAATACATGCACTGGTCAAGAAGGAACTACTAAAAACCTGCAAGGGAGCTGTTTGAAAAAAAAAAAAACCCAATATCAAAAAAAGGAGAAAAAAAATAAAAAAGACACCCCCACCTCCTCCCCCCTCAGACACACAGGGCTGGGTTTCAACTTTTTTCTTCCCTAGTTTGCTACATTGATCAAATCAAATATCCCCTAAAGTCCATGGTACAACCAGTACAAATACTACACTTGGTTTTAAACTGCAGGTTCAGTTGTAGGAGGGGGGAAAACAGCAGCTCATTGTAGATCCATATACATAAAGCCAGAGTAACTGTGCTACATGCTAAAAATTACAGCAAGCCCCTGTCTGCTACACAGCATGATCTTAGCAGGTTTTCCTTTTTATTTATTCATATATATATCTATATGTGTGTATATATATATGTATAAAAATCGTGCCCTTTTTCACTGCAATATGACATCTGGGTGGAAATGTAACTTGTTACAACAAATTTTATATGTATACTGCAAGAAGTCACTCAATGTCTGTGGATTTAATAAGTAACCTCACACCACAGGAAATATTTAATAAATCAAAAAAACCCCAATATTGTGACAGAAGATCTTCTGTCTCAGTTCTTTTCAAAACCGAAGTCCCACAGGAAACTGGTCCCAATGTCCACGAGGAGTTCTCTGAAGAAGCCTCAGTTTGCTTTGCTTAACTGTTTTTGCGTTTAGTGTTCACAAGTTTTTGAACGACTTCAAGCCGTTTTTAGTTTCAAGTCTGTCTCTTCCTCTCTCACAAAGGTAACAGTCTGGTACTAATCCATCCGAGTGAGGAAAAGAGGAAAGTGGCTGCAGTTGCACAAAGGGTCCCCAGTTCCACATCTGCAGGGAGATATGGAGTCACACGGAGCTCTGGGATTTCAGCTTTTGTTTCTTTCCCTCCTTTAATACAAAGTCCTTCCATGTGTCCCATCGCTGGTACCTTCCCAAGTACCAGCCAGTCCAGCTTAGGAGACAACAAAGCCACAAGTTAAAGTGAAAAGGACCAAGGCAGAAGTTCAGGCCACTTCCTGTCCGTTCCATCATACTTCCAGGAAACGGGAGCTGCTGGACTTGGAGTGGAAAGGCTCAGACCACATGCGACGTAGATCGCCCTAGGCAGGGAAACAGCACAAGGAGCATGCCCTCAGAAATGCTCAACTCTGCTTAGAATTCACTTTTTAAAATGCACACAGAATTGCAAACACATCTTAGAGCAAATCTATTCTTCACCTGTTTTACAAATTACAATAAAGACAGTAAAAATAAATCCTTTCCCTGTCAGGCCAGAATGTCTTACTTTTAGAGCAGATATACCCAAAGTAGGTTTCTGATAGGAAGGAAATAATTACTTAGGTTGAAGATCCTGCCCTTTCTTATGTTCTGCTCTGCAGAGAGCTAGATGTGTGCTTCAACAACACCCCTGAACAGGAAAGGTAAATTTTACAATTTCTGTTCAGAACAGGTGACTGGGATGAGGCAAGCAAGGTTCTGCCTCTCCAATCACCGTTCAAACTTTGTGCATGTGGTATTTCATGACCAACAGGACAAGGACAAATTCACGGATTCAATTAAAAGAAAATTTAATATTTCACAATTTATTTAGATTAGAACTACTGGTACTTTATGTGCATTAATGATCTTCTATTTCAGGAACTCATCTCTTAGTTGCTCAGCCCTCTGAAATGAAGACTGAGCCGACAGCAGTGGTTACTCTGTGCTGGGCCAGGACTGCCAGGGACACACATCATCCCCCTGAGAGCTGCTGCCCAGTGCAAGGACACTGACCCTGCTGCCAGCTGGCCCAGAGCTGCCCACGTGTCCTCCCCTCTTACCTTTAAATAGGCCATGGTGAGGAGTGGCAATAAAGTGAATGGTACCAAATAGAGCAGGGCAGGCTGGGCTGCCCGGTGAATACGAGAAGCTACTGTTGCAGTTAATAAACCTGTAAGAGAAAAAAGTCACTCTAATTATCTTCAGGTTGCAGGTGGATGTTCTCAGCATTTCATCCACTGAAGCTTCCTTCACCCCCATTCTGAGAGACAGGTGAGGAAAAGTTACTTCTCTGTGCTTTGCTTTCCCTGAATGCAGTTGAAACAAACAAAAGAGTGAAAAATTATTCTATTTTAGTATTAGGCTGTGTTGAGCCACTTGGTCCAGTTTTGAATCTCAGAGTAAGTCAAGAATTATTCAGACAAAATACAACAGGAGATGAAAGGGGGAAGCTGATTGTATTGCACTGAAATGCTGCTCTTGAGACTGTTGGTCTGTGGCCCCTGGCCCGAGCAGTCAGGGCTCAGAGGAAGGGCTGTACACATCAGCAATGACTTTCCTGAACACTTGCCAGAAGGGAATGTGGGGGTAAAAATCGACGTGTGAGGGAAGGAAGGCTCTTGGTAGGAAATGATCTTTCCTTTTCAGCCTCAGAAGGGCCATGGGAGGTCAGGATATGCACATGCATGCCCTGACTGGAGGGAAAAGCCTATTTTATATTAGACAAGAAAGAGCTGGCTACAGCAAATTATAAACAGCTTTCAGGTTGCAATTATTGATGATTTTCTCTATGTACTACTATGTCAGGATCAGAATAAAAAATTAAAGGAATTGTCTAGGTGAATTGCTTATATTTGCTATGGACTATGCACAGCATAATTCATCTGGAAACTTCCATGTTTTTCCCATCACTCAGGTATTAGTTATAAGGTTTTTTATGCCAGTGAAGCTAAGTGCAAGTGCTAACAAAAGCACACTGATATTCTCTTTCATCCTCTAAAGAAAATACAAAAACTACAAAAAAAAAAAAAAAAAAAAAAAAAAAAGACTATAGAAGGGCTTTTCTCCCTAGAGCATGCCAATAAACACCAAGAGAGGAGGATTAAAAAGAACATAACCAAGCATCCTCTCAAAGCCTCTTTACACTTGCTTTCATCATCTTTTAAACCTACTACAATAATCCCACATCTGCTCACTTTGGCAGCTCTTAATACTGGACTAATTACTCACCTACAAAATAGCCAATAAGTGTGCAGTGAAAGTAGGAGACCTTCTGCATCCGCCCGGAGATGTTCCCTGGTCCTGGGGCGCCGCAGGAATCGCTGTTGGCTTGTTTTTTGTAGTTATCGTAACGCAGGACGAAGCAGAGCAGAAGCCCTGGCATCACAATATCTCCAATCCCCAGCATGGAGAAGTGGCTGCCTGTGGAACTAAAGAGGAAGTGGAATTGGGTTCATGGCCAAACAAAAGGTGAGAAACAAGCTCTAGACTCCTCCACTGTGGTTGTGACCTTCATTTGGCACAGCCCCTCTTGCAGACCCCAGTGCTGGCTAATGAGGAGTTCCTCAGTGATTTCTTCACCACCTCAGCTTTACACAAACCCATTTGGGCAGAGATGACATTGCTCCAAACCAGTTTCCTTCTCCCAGCAGTGCTTAAGCTGCTTTTGCCCTTAAATCACTCAATGAAACAGATCCATTGACCCAGTATTTCAGTCCTCTCCCTCCTCAGTGCTGCTGGGAGGGACCAGCTGGCCCTTTGACCTGACTGTTGATTACCAGTGCATCTTCATCCCTGTGCATGCAGCTCTAAAACAAGGCAGTACACCCACTCTGGATATTGAGACAAAACAGAAATCTAGTCTTGCCAGATTCCTAGAAAAGAGCCAATTGTGAAAAAGATGAAGAACTAAAATCAGCCATTATCTTAAATCTAAGATATTTTTATGAAAAATTGTTCACTGTGATTTGTCAACTGTGATTTCATATACAAAGCTGACAAAGTGAACAATTTTGGTTTTATTGCTGCAGACAATCAACTTCTAATCTCTGTAATTTCAGCATCCCAGCATCTAAAAAAAACTAGAACAGAGTAATACCCCAACAAAACTTACTGCCTGCCTGCTGCTGCACTGAGCTTACTGCCCCACCAGGCCCTGGGCATGTCTGCTTACAGATGTGAGCCACCAGGGAACCCCTGGAGCAGGGACATGTGGAATAATCTCCCTTCTGCACTGTGCTTGCTTGGTAAGCCACCCTTGCTTAGATCAGTTTCCAACCCCTTCCCAATCATCTGCAATTACACAGTCATTCAGACTGCTCTGATGTTTTAATAAACCTCATCTCTTTTGCTTTTAAGTGTGAGGTCACACTAGCAATCATCAGGCAGCAGAACTCTCTCGGGTGTTGAGAAGTGCATCCTGCTCTGAACAGGGCACCTTTTACCCCAGTCAGGGTCCTTTCTCCATGAATCAGCCAAGTGTCCAGTCTTCACTGCTCAGCATATTCCTCTTTAGCATGAAGAGGGAATGACTAAACAGGGATTTTCCAACAGAATTAGTCCTACTAAGTCTATGGAGGGAAAACATTGCTCATGTACTACAGGAACAGAAGCTTTTACCTTGGGAATACAAGTTTGCCAGGCAGCGACAGACGGGGAACATCTCTGCCCACATTTGGTCCCAGGTGAAGTTTCCGGGATAACACATCCAGGGGGTTGTCAGCTGGTTGTGTGGCCACTTTCACCATAACATTGCTGTTAAAGATGTAGGCAGAAAAAAAGACCTACAGAGCGAGGTAATCAGAAGTTACAAACTGCAATTCCATGGCAAGCTGAATGTATTTTTGCTTTGCTACTCAAGAAAAGAAAGGCTATTTTCCTTATGATGATAAAAGGCAAGATCTATTTCAAAAATTCAGATAGAGCTTTTACACTATTAATCCTCAAGAATAACTGGAATATACTTTTTGATATCAAGATATTGTTAATGTATTGAGATGCTTTGGCAATGAATGTGTCTGGACAACAAGTGGATAGTGTGGGATGACAAATGCAGATAACAGCACCATGAAAATGGAAGGAATCTGCAGAACAGAGAAGAACTGAGCATGGTGCTCACTCATAAATGGAATGAGGCAGCCCTTGTCTCCAACAGGCTTTTTATGCTACAGCCCATCCCACTGGGATCTCTGTTTGCCAGAGCAGTCAGTGGGTGCCGCCCTGGATCAGTGCTTGGTGTCATGCAAAGGTAAAACAAACCCCTCTTGCTATTACAGAACACATTCTGTCAGGTTTCTTGTAGAAGTGCACTAAGATTTTATGCCAACCTGTCTGGCTGTAAGTGCACTGGCATTCCTGTTCTGCAGATTTCACTGCTAATCAGAAGTGAGCATGTGTGCCCTGTGCCAGTGTGGACACAGCTCTGTGTGTGGGGGAAGTGCTTGTTCTCATCTTCAGCCAGCTTTCAAAATCTGAGGTCCAAATTCTGTTTTTTTTAATAATATGCAGAAGTTAAAATATTCTAATCTTATTTATGCTTTATTTCAAATAATTAGCAAAGAAATAATTCTGTATCCTGTTGTAGAATTCAGCATCTCAGAATGGAGTGGTGGAGCCAAACTTCCTCAACGTCATACCAGTAGATTTCATGTAAAACAGGCCCAAGGCCGATTACAAATCCAAAGCATAAGAACAGTTTTAGCAAAACCAAACCAAACACTTACCCAAAAGACATCATAAATTAATAACCCAGAGAGCAGCAAGCAGGAAACCTTCAGGCTCGGCAGCCGGACAAAGGCTATCATTGCAACACACAGGCCCATAGCCAGAGCTACAAAATGCAAGACATCATTAGTTCATGAGACATAGCTGAACAAACAGAAAAACACCAATCCCAAAGCAGTATCTCCCCTCCAGGACCCCAGAGAAGCCTCTGTTTGCACCTGTGCAGCTCTGCATGCACTAGATGACTGTCTGCCATTTCCAGACAGTGACACTGTTCTTACCAGGGTTAAGCAAAGTCAAATACATTCAGTAGCCAACTGCACACACATCCCTTGGAAGCAGAGATCCCTCTGCAGGCACAACTGCCTGTTCCACTCAACTTCCACCACCCACCACAAAGAAATGTTTCCATGTCCTCTGTCCTAGAGACTCCATCTCCCCCGTACAACCCTGACTACCCACTTTAAAACAGAGGCAACAAAACAACTTTGAATTCTCTGTGCTCCAAACACACTCTACTTTTCCTCTATTGTTTTTTTTTAAGAAATGCATAAAATAAATAAGATCCTTGATTCTTAATTCAGAAAGGGCACGGTTATGTGACTTGTTAGAACTTGGTCTGACAAAAACCCACTCAAACCAAACCTCTGCTTGGGCAAGACTGTGCAAGACTGCCTGAATACCATGAAACATCTTCATTTAGACATCCAGGATTTCCCAATAACCAAAATGTGTGTGAAAGCTTAGGGGAAAAAATATGGGTAAGTTTTTTCCTAGTCCCTCCTAAGAGTGAGTTTTCAGCCAGATCAACGAGCTCAACAAGACACAGCTCAGATTTTTACTCTGTACCAAGGGGAATTTTGTCAGGGTAGGAAGGAAGGGAAGATTTTAAACAAAAACCCAGTCTTCACAGTTGTGTCATTGCCTGCTTCTTTGAGCCCAGCCTCATCTACCAAGGATACTCAACTGACAACTGAATGTATTTCCACTGGTTACAAGTAAATCCCCTAAGAAATACTTACAATAAAACAAATTCTAAAAAAATCTTAAAAAGCAAATCAGCTTTAATCTATGATATCAGTCTATCTGCAAGGAATAATGGAGCCCTGCTGAGATCAGATTACAGTCAATCACAGACATCTGTCAACAAAATGTCTTTGTCTAACATGACACGGAATTTTTAAGAAGTTACAATCCCATCTTTGCCCACTGGAACTGCAGGGGAAGCCAGTTCATTGTGCACGTGCCCACCAGTGTGACAGCTGGACTCACCAAAAAGGACAAATAACCTCTGGATCCTCAGGCTGTAATTATGGGGCTGTGAAGCCACCTACCACTTGTATTTCACCTGAAAGTTGGGGAGATCCTCCATCCACTCACTAGGGAAACACATCCATGCACATTCGAGGGATGAACACGCCCTGGGCCTCCTGCCAGCCTGGCTGCCTGCAGTGCCCAGGGGCTGCACCCAGCAATTCTGCCAAGCCCACCTTATCTCCTGAGAGCTGGCAACCTCAGCACAACCCCAAGTGTCACAGCAGCAAGTTCTGACAAAGCAGTTGGGTCACTGACATAAAATGTGCTCTGAGTCACGCTGCACAACTGCAACTAGCTACAAAATGTGAGCAAATTATTGAGGTGTAAAGAATTTGACACAGCAAAGTAGCAGGAAAAAGAATTGCATTCAGTAATTCAGTATAGCCCTGAGTTACAGACTTCCTCAGCAGAAGAGCAAATACAAGGGAACAGATTGTTTTAAATCAAAGAGGTTTCTCTAAAGCCAGTGCTAATAATAGCTCAAGCAAGCCTATATTTAGGAGAGGATTTCCAGGTTATAATTAATGAGAAATGGAAATACTGTAACCAGTATGAGTTTTATCATCTATTCTTCACACATTGCATTTCTCTCTCTCTGAAATGAACACAGCCACATGCAAAAGGCATCAAACTAAGCAAATACTGGATAGAAAAGAAGATGAAAAAATTCCTTCAGCTGGCAGTGAAACACACAGGCTAATGATTACAGAGTTTTGTAAATGCTTTAAGAAACACTGGTAAATTTAAAAAACAAGCAGGAATGCCCGAGAGCAAGTACAAGTAATATGGGCCAAAGTGCAGTCAATGGACTTCTCTGAATGGAAGCCAGCTGCCCTATCCAAGCTCATGCACAGTGTTGACAAATGATATAAGGCAGATCCTCCCTGAAATACACTTCAAATCATTAAAAAAAATAGCCAAAGATGAGAGAAAGACAGAAAAAGAGATAGAGCAGCCACACAACCAGCAGCTCTCGTTTGGAAGTGCTGGGCAATGGGTTAACAAGGCTGAATAAGAAAGCACTGGAGGAGTTAACTATCAATTAACAGAACAAATTAACTCCAGAGTCCCTGCAAACACACTCCTTATGGAACAGGGATATTCTGAAGATTAAGAATATTCCTGCATATGTGATTAGACTCTCTGGCAGCTTTGCAGCTCTCCTGCATCCAGAGCAAGTGAAAGCTCCAAGATGCTGCTGTGCAGTCTGGTTTACAAAGCACTGTGTAAGCTGGGGAGGCTTTAACTTCCCCCACAGGCCACCAGGTGAAGGTCTGATCTGATGAAAGTGTATTTTGAAAGATGGGAATAAGGCCCAATTGCTGCAGCAGCTCCTGGGGTATCTGTGACCATGGCGTTCACTCTGTAGCTACAGATATTCCACACATCCACAGCATCCCAGTTCTACATCTCCAGCTCTGTCCACTATTTAGGAAAGCTTTCATTTTAACCAGGCTTTACCAGGGAACAGTGACCATCCTTGGTGATTCTGTCATCCGACAATCTGCTCTGAGAAATGAGCAGTTCAACACCTATAAAGGTGCACCATCACATGCCAGAACAACCCTCTGCCTGTAACACGTCCCTGCCTTTAGAACCACTTCAGGCAAGGGCTGTGAGGGCAGGGACAGGGTAGGATTTGGGCACTGAAGGATCTGGGCTCCAGAAAGAACTGCCACACCTCGATTTCGTAAGGACTGGCGATTACCAAGGACTATTTCCCGTGTTCTCCTCCGCTCTGGAGCTGCAGAGCTCTTTCACACTGACAGAGCGAAGCGCACAGCCGGGGCTCTCCACGTGCTGCTGCCCAGAAGGAGCGCCCGCCCCGTTCCTCCCGCTCCTCCTCCTGCCCCGCCCGGACCACGAGCAGCAGTTCCCAACACCTGGGCCATTTTCTGCCGACGGCCAAACAGGGGATCCTGCCGGGCCGGGCACAGCCTGCAGCTGCCAGCGCTGCCTTAGGGACAGGAGCCCCCGGCGGCTGCAGGGCTCAGTCCCAGAGAAGGCAGAGATGATGGGATCCCACGTGCAGCAGCACAGCACGAGGTCTAAAGCTCCAGTTTGTTTCCCTGACAAAGGCCAATAAAAGCTATTCCCTGTTTAGTGTCACTGGCAAACACTGATTTAACTGGATTTGAACAAATGACAGGAGGATCACCTATACAGCTCATGTTCCCTTAATAAACTACATAAAATAATCCAAAGTGAGACAGCAGCAACACAACTCAGTAAATCATAAAAAGCCTCCAAGAGAAACAGAAGCCAGAAGCCACTCTGCACCAGCAGCTCAGAGCTCTGTAGATGAATTACTGCAAAGTCCACCATGTCAGACTGAAGCACTCACAAAAATAACTATTTTTAACTAAATGCTTCTGTTGATATCTCGGTGTAGACAACTCTTCAGATTCTGCCAAAATCCACACTTGACATTCCTTTTAGCTTTGCAGCTACTGCAGATCAAGTGTCACCCTTGATTTCATGGTGGGCTACTCTGCTTATCACAAAACAGACTTTGTCTGCATTTTTTCATTTACCATCTGGTATTTTAAAAGGTATTTCCCTTTCATACAGCAGGTGGGACTTTTAAAGCAGTTCAAACCATGAATGAAGCACAGTGCCCACATATAAAAGAAAGAAGGATGGTGCCATGAGAGGTTTCAGTGCTAAGGACATGCTGCTGCTACCTCATTTAGGAGGAGCTGGAAGCTGATGGGATGAATGTTTTCTATCCTAACAAACAATTTCAAGGGCAGGTAATGTTGTTGCAGCAATTTTTCCTCAAGCAAGCACGACCTCAGCTTGCCATTACACCATGTCCTAAGCCAATTTAGCTGCCTGACACTGCTGAGAAGCAGAGGTCCTGCTCCTGGCTACTCCTTCATGCCTTTGCTATTATATCCACTCCAGCCCCTCAGATCCCATCATGCTGCCACTTACCTTCTGCCAAATTTAGCACATACCTGACTACACAATAATTCAATTCATCTCACTGCAGCAGCAGCAGCAAAATAGGCTGGTAAAACCCAAGTATGCTGCCATTCTAGTGAGCTGGATCAGTTTACCATGTGATTAACTAAGTGCCAGAGCTAGCACAAGAGATCTGGAAGGCAGGAGGGAAGGATGAAGGCTCCTTTTTGGAACAGTAAGCTTTGAATTCAGGTCAACCACCATGAAAAAAACCCAGTAAATCACCCCCTCAAGCCAGCTGGCTAACTGCTGGTTTCACCCATCTCACCACACAAGGCAGGCATTGCAGAGATCAAAGCCAACCAGCTACTGTGAGCTGCCTCACAACAAATTATTTCAGCATCAGAACCAATAAACAACAAGATGCACACCAAAAATTAACCAGACATTTAGAATCAAGCTATGAATCACAAACAACCGCTGTCTCCACACATCTTTAACTCAATCTGGCCATTCACCCTACACCACACAGGTGCAGAAAATCTTTCATGAGTGTTCTGGCACTTCCCTGGAAGCTTTTACAAACCAGAAAAACAGGTGTTCCAAGCACTCCCCTGCCATGTTCCTGGCAGTGGCTCTTCAGGGAGTCTGCCACACAGCTCGGCAGCCGAGCCATTAATATTAGCAAATTTCACCCATCACCACCAGGCAAATGCTGTGTCAGAAGAGGCACAAACCAGGAGTAAAACCCCTTAATTCACATACTCACCATCCATTAGGAGCCAGTGGCCAGTTAGGACCCAGATAAGGACAAGCATCACAGACAGAGAAAACGAGAGCAACTCAGCAGCAGTGAAACGCCCACAGCAGCCAAAGGAAATCCTAGAACAACACACAAACATCAGCTGGAAGACTTTATGTTTCCATTTAAAGAACAGAAAATGGACACTGTTGGAACATGGCTCAACTGCTGATGAAAGATGCCAAGAACAACTGAAGGGAAGTTCCTTTGCCACAAATAGGTACCAAAACAGCAACAAAATAAAAGCTTTCCCCACATTCAAATACTACGTGTAAAGCACAAACTGCAGAGATGGAAAAAATCCTGTAAATCTTGGCACCCCTCTTGAAATCACCAACATTCCTAGCACCACCTAAGATAGTGCTTTAGCAACATGAACTCCAATCACAAGGCTAAAAAATAAAATTAGTTTCCAAACATGGCATTAACAACTGTAATTTCCACTGGTTTAACTACAGTCTTCAAAAGAGCCAGCATTAAAATCCAGAGTTCAATGTTAACAAACGTTAAAATCCAGTGCCAAATCCCAAACTCTAAAATTTCAGCCAAAAGAAGCCAAACTTATTAAAAAAAAAAAATCACTGTTGGGAAATCTACTCCCCTGTACTGGTATTGCATTTCCCAGGCTGGCAAGTGTGAGTGACTTGCAGAAATTGTGCTTCCTACTTTCACAGTGGAAACATGATGTTGGCCCAAAAAAACAGGCACAAACATCAGCCCTGAGGCTAATGCTTATTGAAGAATTCTCATTAAAAGACAGAAGTACAACACACAAGAAGAGGAGCAAAGGATTGCTCAAGTCCTTACTTGTTTTGAGGTGAGCAAGGCCGTGTTAAGTACTGGCACATCGGGAGCAGAAGGAAAGCAAAAGCTATTGTTGCAAGCACTATGGAAAGAAGAAGAGGTAATATTAGGACATTCAGACCTAATTTCTACAGTACACAAACATGCTTCTCCAATTTGAAAAAGCTCTTGCAACAATGTCCTATTATCATATGCTCAGTGTTATTCCAGCATGAGCAGCTCAGAGCTCTGAGGTTTTCTGCACAACAGTGAGCCTTCAGACTGAAATAAAACAAAAGCTCTCAAAGGAATGCAATGCCCCATCCCCAAACCCCAAAAAAAGTCTTAAATCTATTCATTATCATGTCAGCAAGAAAAACAGTTTTCACATATTCTGAGTAAAAAAAAAAAATCTACTACAAACTGGTTGTGAGATTTCCTTACAATTTTTCAACATATGACACAGACTCAGCAGAATAGAAGGGTTTTTTCCACTTTTTAACTCGGACAGTAATTCTTTCCCCCATCTCACTCAAAACTCTTTATTCATCACTAAAACACACTACAGCTTCAAATAACTTCTAGCCAGTAGCTGGCAACCTCACTTTTTTAAAAAACAAGGTACTTTGGGTTTTTGAAAAGAGAATGATAAATAAACATAAATATCCAAACAGACCATTTCCATAAACATTTTCTTTTTCAAGCAGCATACTTATCCCACCCACACATTTGTAAAAACATTTAGTAACTGCTGGTATTTATAATCATTTTTCCTTCCAGTTTTTTTTTAAGGACTGTTTAAAAGGATGGAGCATGAGGGTGTGGAGACACAGACATGTCAGCAGCACACATCCAGAACTGTGCAGCAAGAACAGACTGCCATGAAAATCACAGTCTTGGAACTTTTTGCATGCTGCAATTCAGATCTTTGTGCTGTCCTCTATTTATTCCTTTAAAAGTTTTTCTTCCTGGTTTTTAAAAGGGATTTTTGTTCTCTTCTAAAATGAAGATGATGGGAAAGAATCAAACATTGTCTTACAGCTTAAGCCATTCTCTACACAGTTTAAGCCAACCAGAGAAAAATTCATTCGGTCAACTTGGTCAAACCACATTTTTCCCTTCTGGTGGGAGGAAGATTTGAAACAAAACAAAACAAAAAAAAGGAGAACTCGAATAATCTAAAAAGATAATTTCAAAAGTGTCTGCATACAAACAGCACCATGAAAACTCACAGTTCTCTCAGTATTTCAGAGGGGGGAAGAAAACCAGAAGCAGTAGGGAAAGAACGAACAGCGTGGCATCCCCGCACAAACTGAACTAAGAACCTCTCTGGAGGTGCCTGGCAGAGAACACTGCCCAGGAACCCGGTGCCCCTGCTGCCCTGAGTCCTGCCCTGACCTCCCTGCTCCCTGCCCTGCCTTCCCCAGCACAGGCTCAACCCCCTCTGCCCTTGGAATCTCTCCTCCCCTTTCCTCTCCTCCAGCTCTGCCCAGCAGGGAACCCTGCACCTCCTGCTTGGTGTCCCCAGGCTGGGCTCCTTCAGAGTGGGAGCTGGAGGAGGAGGCACTCCCAGCGCCACTCTGACTGCCCAGGCTTCCACTTCCAGCCCTGCCCAGGCTTCCACTTCCAGCCCTGCCCAGGCTTCCACCTCCAGCCCTGCCCAGGCTTCCACCTCCAGCCCTGCCCAGGCTTCCACTTCCAGCCCTGCCCAGGCTTCCACTTCCAGCCCTGCCCAGGCTTCCACTTCCAGCCCCAAGGCTCCCGTCCCCTCCAGCCTCAGCCCTGCCATTCAGTTGGAGTCCCTTGGCTTAGCTCCTGCCTGCAGGCAATGCCAGCCTGGGCTCTGCCCTCTGCCAGCACTGGCTCCTGGCCTTGGCCGCTTGCTGCACCTGCGCTCGCTCCTGACTCTTCCCTGAAGGCAAATCTCTGTGAGAGGAAGATTGGAGAGAATCTTTAAGAAAGCAGACATCAGCTGTAATGTAGCAGTTCCCCACACCAGCCCCTACGAGCTACAGAGGATGTAAAATAGCAAGACCTGAGCTTGGTCTGTCCCCTCTCAAGGGACAGAGGGCCCAAGTTCCACAGCCCCAGGTCCGCACCTCCAGCAGGGTCCCTCCCATCCTGCAGTAGAGCCTCTGGGGAAGCTTTGCATTTCAGAGGTTCTGGTCCTCATGACAGCCTCTGATGCAAGCCCATAAAAGCAGGTTTGAGAATAAAGATACCCAAGAGCACTGACCCCCAGTCCCCTGAGACCTACAACAAGCCCCAAGGGACACAGGATCCTCTACTTACACACAGAAGTGTTACACAGTTACAAATCCCAAGGTCATTTTAAAAATAAATCGACCAATAACCCCAACAAATTAAAATCCCTCTTTTGTTATAAATCTTTCCTTGTAACATCTTATATATTTGTTTGTATATATTTCCCTCATATCTAGCATACAGCAGAATCTACCTGAAGTATTATTTTAGTAGGAAAGAAGATGTGTGTCATAGGTCAAAGTGATAAAAGCAGAATTCAACAGGCCTCTATGGGAGGCAGAATTAGACAGGAGTCCCAAGACTAGAGATTTAAATTTCACCCACCCACATCAGCCCTGTTTAAGAGGCTGGCACAGCTCAGGAGTTAAACCATAAGGGCAAAGCCTGCAGTGAAGCAGGAGAGGATGAGAGGTATTTAGGAGTTTAAAACTCTTCACAGACTCAGTAGGTGGACTGGGTACAATTTTTAGAAGCTGCTGTGTATCTGGAGCATCAGGAAGAATCTTGCTACTCTCAACAGCAGCTGGTCTCTTGAAGAATTGCAAAAAGATCAATAGGCCAAAATTTTCCAAAAAGCAATGCCCTGGCATTTATTTAAAACACAAAATGTAAATGCTGAACAGGACTGGAGGATCTGCAACTTATTTGCAGATAAATTTCAATTTTGTTCTAAATTCAAGCGGTGCAAAAGACTAATATTCAAATGTTAGTGAGACCAGAAAGAGAAAAATTGCATTAAAGCAAAACCAAATTAAAGTAGGAAAGAAGTCTCTGGACAGGATCCTCAAAGTTATTTCCCATGAAGTACTTGAATTATGAAGTACCAAGTACAGTTCTGAGCACCGATTTACAAACAAGTGAACTTCATGCAAAATAACACATCTGGGCATGTTTAGACCTCTGGCAATTTATAGTTCAGTAGGTTTAGCACATCTCTAAGTGGAAAATACTTCTCAAATAATACTTGCCTATTTATAGCTACACAGACATGCAAATACAACTGTGAAACCTGATGATTCTTTTTTTTTTAATGTAGTGTGACGTGTATTATAATTCTTACCAACAATATTTAATTGTATCAATACTTTCTGTTCTATTCCAAGTCTTATTAAGAGAAGAAAACTTAGTCACCTGCTGTGCATATTGTGAAGACAACTTGAACTGAGTCGAAGAAGAAGAACATGACCAGGAGAGACACGGAGGCTCCGATGGGCAGGAACAGCGCCTGGGTGGAGTCGATGGTTTGAATACCTGCAGGAGAGAGGGACACTGAGCTCGTGTTTGGTGCCACACAGGGACACAGAGCTCTGCCAGCACCTTCCCTCTCAGTGCTGGTGCACCAGGCACTGACTTGGTGCTCTCTGAGCCCAGCACAGCTGCCTGTGCAGGAGGCTCCAGCTGAGCGTGCACTGCCACAGCCCCAGAACTGAGAGCTCAGCCTGATCTCATGCCACAGACAGAATGAATGACAAGCCATGAGAATTAACATTATTTAGGGATTAGAATCACTTTACACTGAGACACAGAAATGTGTTGAACAGAGCATATGTAAGGTTTCCTTAATCTCTGAGCACAAGGTGAAAAGCCTGAGCAGTGTTAGGCTGACCCAGCTCATGCAAAGGGTGCCACAGCTTCAAAGTCCACTTGGGTGAAGGCCACCAAGCTCTTAAATTCCATCACAGGTGCAACCATGAGATAATATCAAGCCTAACAATAAAGGGCAGTTTTCAAAAAACATCCAAGTCATTTACCTGGCTATGAAACCACCAGGTCAGTGAAGTGCACTGTAATTGCCTTTTTGCTAAAAACCAACACAAATTCAGGCTCACATTTCATAGCTGGCAGTAATTTTAAACAG
Organism: Haemorhous mexicanus; assembly: GCF_027477595.1. NCBI lineage: Eukaryota > Metazoa > Chordata > Aves > Passeriformes > Fringillidae > Haemorhous > Haemorhous mexicanus. The sequence continues at coordinate 3,475,915 of NC_082359.1, read as the reverse complement.
GGCAGAGATACTGAATTATTTTCTTCTTAGTATTTCCCTCACCTCACCCAGGCAGTGTGACTACCAGGGATGTTAATCATGGGACAGGACAACTTTTACTGTATTTCTGAGTTTTCAGAATTACCAGCAAAATTGAGAAGTCCACCTAACCCCACAAATTCCAAGACTTAACCAGTCTCGGTAGCTATTTTTACATTTGATCCCTGGGGCAGGGGGGGAAGAAGCCATAAGCAGCAACCCAATTAAAAATACAAAATACACTTCTACTTGTCGAGCACTAAAGTAACAATAGGGAGCATCTGAAGTAGTCACTTGGTAAGTGACCAACAGAAAATAATACAAGACTAAGACCTAGAAGAGATGTAAAACCAGCTTGACATCAACTGTGTTATCTAAAATAATTAAACACTGCTGTATGAAGGGGGTTTTAGCAATCCTAGGTGAGCCTTTAGGGTTGTGAGACATACACAGTCAAGTAAATATATACACAGATTGTATGTCTGTGTTTCTGTGTAAGAATGTATCTTTATTTTTTCCTGTCAAGAGTGGCAAGTCATATAAATGACAGGTTACCTGTACAACTCAGTTAGCAGTGTATCTGAATACATGGAAAAACCTCAAGCACACATGAAATACATTCACTACAACTTAGGATCTGTTATAAATATTCAACCATTTTCATAAAAGAAAAGCTGAACAAAAAGCAGGGAAGTCATGACAGTTGCACATGGTCATGTCATTTATTAGTTCATGTCACCATTTATTACTCTTAAACATAAGTAGCACAATAAATTTTAAAAATAAAAAGCAGAAGAACTCAGTACTTGGGATTTCTACATTGCTGAGGTCTGGCACATTAAGGTAAAGTGCAATGTAGACAGTCCAGTGATGACAGTGTGAAGACACAAAAATTCTAATCTGTGACTTAGATCTGATTCCTCCTGCTCTGAGAAAGCACATTTAGTCCCATGTCCTTCCACTTCCCAAGGGAAAAAAACAAACAAAACAAAAAACCAGAAATGACACACTACACACCACCTTGGCATCTGGGAATTAGTGCCTGCAGCATTAAATGTCAGAGTTCTTCATTTAATTTCTGATCATTTTGACAGCTAATCCCCTTAATGTGCTTATTCCTTAGCCCCAGACTGTCTTCTCTCCCTTCCCAGATGCCAAAAGCCTCAACTGCTCATTGCTCTATCACCAAGCACAGCAACCAAGTTGCTTGCTTCTCTCTGTGCTGCCAAGAGAAGCAGTGCTGTGACATCTATTTAAATTCCAAGAGTCTACATTAGAAAAGACAAAACCAGCAAGAGACACATACAACATATGTTATTTCATTAATCATTTTAAAGCTATGCTTCTTGCTTTAAACAAAACAAGCTTAGCATTCAGAGTTTCATGCACAGGGCTTCTCACTCCTGCCCTCTATGCTCTGGGAAACTACTTGACTGTAGAGTGAATATTGCCTTTTCTCAAAATATGGCAATATAAATTGCCTTCAGTTAAACTCAAGTATGAATTTACAACACACTGTGCACACTGTGCTCCACTCTAACTGGTCAGCTCCATATTTTTACCTGCAAAACTGTGCATGTCAGATGGCCAAGCTGCCTGCAATCTATTTATAGATCACAGAAGGGACAGTCACCATGCAGGAGCTGACATGTTAATCCCACTCAGAACAGACAGTGTGCAGACACATACTTTGTTGTCCATTATAAATGAGTTGCCCAGAGCCATGTGAACTCTCTACTCAGTTTCTCTACTGATAAGGTGAATCCTCCTTAGGGATTTGTCAGTGCACCCTGCAATCCCTCCCTGCTTACAGACTGGCCAACATGCCACAGCAATGAGCTCCAGCCAAAAAGGAATTACACTCCCTTCTCCTGACTGTGGGGTGGCTTTTTTCAAAGTAAAGCTGTTTCCATTTCCAGTCAAACCTGACAAACTGTGCCACATGCAGTTTTTATGCATTATGGATTATGTTGATGTTTTAAACTCAGCTCCCAGCTGTGGACAGCGGTGTCAGAGCAGAGCGAGGTGGGGAGTGCCCAGACACCGCCTGGGACCTGGTGAACCTGCAATGCAGCAGCTCAGACCCACCCTCAGGGCAAGCAGGAGGTGCAGCACTGAGGTGCAGCACTGAGGGTAAGGAGTACAGCTGACCCTTACTGTTATTGGTGCTGTTGCCATTAAAAGACCCAGCGGCGCTGCTGTTGTCCTTCTCTTTGTCTTGGTTCTCAAAGTCCATGTTCAGAGACCTGCAGGGAACAAAGCAAATGTGACAGATGAGTTCCAAACTCCTGCTCAGGCTCATCAGCTGCAGTCTCATTCCCACTGCCACAGCACCCTGCCCCTGGAAAAGCCCTGTAATGCTGGTTATTAGAAACACCACCAGGCACAGTGGGAAATTAAAATAACTGAAGTGCTTCGTTCCAAATGAGGCCCCACATCCCAGATTCTGACAGTGAGATCAGTCACCAGTGTCTACACTGGGGAGTGCTGAAAATCTGTGCTGCTGTTTGTTGTTACCTGATTTCTGGGAAGTGTAGAACATGATGGAAGCACAATAAACATTTCAATGCTCTTGTGAATTTGAACTCTTTCCAAGTTCTTATTTTTGTTCCTTTTCTTTCAAATTTGACTATCAGGTTTCATTTTTAAGACAATAATACTTCCTTCCTTGAAATGTTCTCATGAGTGACCCAAACTAGCTTATAAGTGTCTGCTTAATGTACAGTTTTACTTCACTGAAAAAATTTCAGCAAAGCCTAGAAAATAATCAGATATATATTTTACATGCAGACAGAACAGATGACTAGAGGAAGCTCTGAATAAATAGTACAAATTAATACACTTTTATTAATCCATAGGAGCTGACAATGCTCTCCTGAGTAGCCAGCTCAGCTGTCATTGATTCATCTTTTCATGTTGGTATAAATACTTTTTAAAAGTTTCAATTTAGGACAGTATTCTACCCCTTTTGCCACAGTCCTTCACTTTGATACAACTTCCAAGTTATATTCTAACACATTTGGCATAACATTCTGAAAAGGGGGAATTTCACTCAAACTCTGTTTTGACCAGCAATAATTTCTATTGTTAAATTTGATGTGCTTTTTAACAAAAATCTACCAGCAATCAAGTTTACCATGACAGTTTCTCATTGATGCATGTGCGGTATCCAAAATTTAGCTGCATATTGATTTATTCCAACAAGATACAGAGAACCACCAGAAGCACTGTCCATCTCCCACTGTACAGCTCCTGTCTTAAGCTTACAGCAGCATCCAAGTATTTCAACAGAACTTCCAGGTCAACAGGAATTAAACTGCTTTTCCAGTTTAGCTTAACTGAGTTACACAAAGTAAACAAATTCCATTCATTTATCAGACCAGTAACAAATACACCATGGTCTTCTAAACAATTCCAGAGGTGTCAGATATTTTATTGCAGTGCATTGATCCTGTGCTGCAATGCACAGGTGAGCAAGCCTGTGCTGCAGTCCCAGAATCTGGAATTAGGCACAACCAGGTCTACAGGATCAAGACACATGTGGTGTATTAAAGACAGAGGGGTTGAGCAGCTTCACTCCATAAAACAAAACCAAGAAAAAGGCTCTTCTAGCACAGAACTGGTTTGTTTCCTTTGCTTCTATTAAGCAAATGCTCCCCAACAGGGTTATGAGATTAAAGCAGCTTTTGGTCTCAGGCAAAACACGAGGAAGCTCCCACCTCAGACCCAGAGTGCTTCTACACAGATCATGGATCATCAGCTAGAGTTATGGAAAATACAAAGAGGCAATAGAGAACACTAAAATTCTAACAAATTAATCTGTTGTTCTTAGCTTGTTCTTTTAAAGATCTCTTTGCTCTGCCCTTTGTTTGGAGTGCCTCCATCATTCACTTGCACTCCTTTTCCCCATTATGCATTGTAGCTTTATAGTTTTCCTCTCAAGCTATAAAAATCTGGGAGGAGGCTGACAGCCCTCCAGGACTTGGTCCAAGATTCAGACAAACAAGATAATTCTTTTCTCAGTGCAGTGTTTTCTTCCCCTCTGAATCAGCACAGTTTAGCAAGAACCTCACACCATCATTCTCCCAGTGGCATCGGGCAACTCGGAACTTAAGGGATTTCTATCAGCAGAGAAAACTGGAAATAAAACCCATCAGATCTACTGCTCATAAAAAACCTCAGCCCCTCTCTTTCCATTGCCATAGTGTCAGCAATTATTACTACCTATAAATATCCGTGCCTCCAAAGTAAGCATAAATTAGGAAATTACTTTCACTTAACAACACAGCTGCTCTTCCAAGCCAACCTCTGAATAATCTCCAACTGTTTTATGATTTGGCTCTTCCCTCTGCTATGAATTATCACTAACACAATAAAAAAACATAAGAAGCAATCACTAAAACACCTTCCAAGAAAGTTAAAAATCATACTGTAAAACTAGATAAACTCAGAACTACTGGGCTGTAGAGAAATGGCAAGCTGGGAAACATTCCCTGTTTTGTTCAAGTTTCTCCTGGGCTCCCAAGGGAATGCTGAGTCAGCATCTTCCCTGGGGCACTGAGCTGCTCCTTTGTTTCTTCTGTGGGTCCTCAGAGCTCCAGCTGGTTGCATTTCCAGTGCAGGGTTTCAAAGCAAGCAGTCACCCTCTCACAGGGAGCCCCTTGGGAGGGTTACACTGAGGCCAGAGGAATGAGTAAGCTGCTGGCACAGCACTGCCTGCAAAGTTCACATTCAACCATGGATCACTCCACTGCAGAAATGCCTCAGGGAAACCCTGCAGGAGATGTTCTTATCAAGCAATGGAGAAAATAGGAATGCAAGGATTTATCTACAGGGGCACCTGCAGATGCAACTTATTGAGAAGCCCCTTCTTGATTTAGCAGTGAGGACAGCCACCCACCTGAGAGCTCTGGGAGCATGGGAAAGCCCCTTGGAAAGCCAACCCTCAGCACACCATGTTCACATGACACTCTGGGTTCACCATGTGAGCTACTTTCTACTCACACCCACACTTTGGATACTCAAAGCCTACAGCCAGAAGGCCCCAGAGTCATCCCACACTTCTCAGGTTGGCTCAAAAGCAGCTATTTGAACAGGAAGATTCTGGGTTAAATCTGGCTTTACATAAGCTGAGAGCCCCTGTCTGGGGATGTGATAGGATAGAAAAAGATTTAGCTGCTACCTGCAAAGTAACTCCAATATTAAAGTCACAGAGAAGCATTCGGACAAGAAGGTGGCTGTCTTGTCCTCAGAGACAACCTGTTTCAAGCTGAGCTCACCTCTTTAAAAATCCACAACTAACACATCTACTTGCATGCTCCAGTTTACAGCTTGTAATGGTTTAAAGGATTAGGCTTGCCCCTTTGGCAGCCAGCAATAAAAGCATGTCAAGTTCAAGGACTGAGAGCAGTCAGAGTGTACATGAGAGGGACGTTCAGAAGGGCTGGAAGCGAAAACTCCTGACCCAGCACAAACGTAGGCAGGAAATGCTCCTTCATGCACAGGCAGAGAAGGGGAACTTGGCTCTCTCGCTGCACTTTGCTCTGGCTCTGGGCTTTACCCACAATTTATTAGACATTCTTCTGACTATACTGGGGGTTTGGGATTTATTCATTTGTTTTGGACAAATGCTTCTATTAATAAGGACAGTAGACCAAGGCTTTCCTTTGTTCCCCTGACGCTGCCTGCCTTAGATTAGATCCACCACACACGTGGATTTTATCCTAATGACTCACCCACCCAATTCTTTCTGATCCTATTACTGCACTGCTGTTTCAGCCTCTTGCCAGGAATATTACAACAACTCTACCTGCTTCTTTTCAGTTGAAAATCAGAAAGCAAACCCACCTTCTGCAACACAAAGGTTAACTGAGGAGTGCTGTTTTCTTTTTGTCTTACAACAGCTCTGCAGGAGACGAGCACTCAAATCCAGATGAACACACCACTGCTGACAGATGAGAATGAGCACCCTAAGCTGTAACTTTTATCTTTCCAGCACATCAATTTTCTAAGAAAATTCATCCACTTTGCCAGAAGTTTTCACTTTACTACTTTAAGAATTTCCAGATGAATATAATTTTGTAACTTACTACCACACTTCAATTTCTTAAATAACTTGATTGTATTTCAGACCTGTTTGTTAACAACACTGCACAATTTTCTGTAAAAAACTACTTTGACCTCACTCACTGATCCAAGTGAATCAGAGTTTGTCCAAGTCCCCAGTGTAACTGTGGGTTTCAGCTCAGACGCCTGCTAAAGAAACCACATACAGGAGATGAATTAGGAAAGTAATTTTAAAACTCTGGGACCCTATTTTGGTCTCTAACTCACATCATGGTGTCTTCAGGATACACACAAAGGCAAAAGACCAAAACAGGACATTTCCTCAGTGGTCTGTATCCATCACCATCCCACTAGCCCATCCTGTGAGTCAGACTGCTCTGGAGTTCACAGTCCTTGCTAAGTGAGTGGTTTTAAATGAAAAATATAGGACAAAATGCTAAGAGCATGTGTAGGTACCAACAGGAAGAGGATGGCAAACAGCAGGGGAAAATTTTGAAGGGCAAGGAGCTCCAAGAAAGACAAGCAATTGAAGTTCACCCACTCCTGCTGTTTTATATTGCACCATGTTTTCATAATTGAATTTTAATAAATGCTATTGCTTCTTGCAGCCAGATGCATAGTTCCTTTTTATACAATAGCATAAATTCAAATAGTTAAAAATTTAATTAGTTCCTCAACTATATGCTAATCTGACTCAAAACTTGAAGAAAAAACTAAACAAATCCAACCTTTGATTACTTTTTTATTCTGATCATCTCTGGATTTTGTTTCCCTAAAGTCTTCTATTTTAATTTCACCAGCAGTGCTGTTACCTAACACTTGCTAACAACAGACAGCTCTTGCAAAAAAATTGGCTCTTTCATTATATGACTTTATTAACTTACAGTAGTGATATAAAACCTCTTATCCTAAAACAGCTGCAGCTTACATCATATGGATGAGCACAGCTATCATCTATTTCAGGAATACTCATAGCAGTTCAGAGACTCTGTAGTGAGTACAAGGCCTTTTATCACAGAGCTGTGAAATGAAGCAATGTTCTTCAAGAAGCAGAAAGAAAGCCATGCTGTATTTAAGTTAAAATAAAACCCAAACTTTCATATTGTGATTATATTGTTTCAATATGTCAGTATGAGCCTCACTCCTTAGGTGCCATCACAGTAAAACCGACTGTATAATACAGCAGGCAAGTCTAAGAGGATAATTGAGTTTTCTCTAAACTATACTCAAGTCTCCTAAAATGAGGCAAATTTGATTTTTGAAGACTCAAACTCATCCTGCAGCAGTTCTCAGATGCTTTGCTGGAATTCAACACTGGCAGTGTTTCCCACTTCTCCATGAAGCTGTTACTGACACTCAAACAAACAGCACTGGGACCCAGGGACTGCTGTTCCACGGGACAGGTTTGAAATCACAGGAGAGCATTCACAAGCTACCACCACTGGCTAATGGATAGAACACTGCTAGCCAGAACACTACCTTCTATCTGTCTCAACAATCCTTTTCTACTCTCTGAAATATGATTTTACAGAGCTGTCCTCAACGACTGACTTTCATGTTATCTTATATGTGCTTGTACCATGACAATCACATCTTTCAGAAACCCCAGCTCGCTATTATTTCTTCCTTTTCCATTTCCTTCTCAGAAGCAAATAATTTTTATGTTGGCTAGGTCTGACAAAGATAAAATGAAACAAAAAGGCATAAACTGTATTCAGTCACTTGCAATATTTTTACTTGAAAAATAAAAACTCTGCAGAACCTTAAAAAGAAAATCTTACCTGAAACTGCCGTAGACTATGAGGAGAATAGAAATCAGGAAGGTAGACACTTGACTGGAATCCACAAGGGAATATGCCCTGGAATTAGGAAAAAGAAGGCAGGTTTGTCATTGTGAGTGTCCATTTGCTAATTCTTTTTCTTATTTTAATACAAATACAGAACTGGATGACAAATCATGGCAGCTCCCTCTGAAGTTCTTGTCTCATCTAGAACACAAATCCTGTAGCTTGTGAATTAACTCATTATATTCAAGGCTGCAGCATGAAAAACCTGCACAGCCACCAAAGGACAACTCAAAAAGCCTTGTGGTAATTTATTCTGAACTCACCAGATTCAGGGGTTTTTCCTCAAACTCATTGAAATTACTTCAATTGCAGATACTGCAAAACCTGCACATCAATAACAGGAACCTGTTTTCCATAACACTTCTCACATCTTCAGAGTGGATATGGCAGTTAAGGCTCACTTAGCTGGGGGCAAAACCCCCAGACAAATAAAAGAAACCCCCCCAAACCTCACAACAAGCAGCAACAAGCCTTTATGAAACCACACACAATCACCTCCCTATTCCACCGAGCAGATCACTCAATGCAGCATTACTGATGGACATTTCAAACCCAGCTTTATCTGACTGACTTCCTAATGCAGCACACTGGGTTTAAAGCATGGAAATATGAACATGAGTGCAGCAGAGGCCACTGTGCTGGCAGGAGCACAGCAGGCAAGGAGAGGCTCTGGGAGTCACTCTGCAACTCCCAACAGCTTTTCCATAACTTGTACTAAAGTAATGGAAAACAACAAGAATAATACTCTACATTAATTGCATCAGCCTTATCCTACAAAAGACATAACTGAATATTTCTGAAACCAACCAAAAAGCCTAATTTCAGCAAGGCCATGGATATGGAACAAAGATAATTGAATTACATGATTGTTCTAAATTAAGTACCACTGAGCAAATAAAAACTGAAGATACGAGACAGTTAAAGAAACACTCATCCCATTCCCAATTCAAAAGCAATTTAGGGATAATTACCAAACCACTAGAAACACAATTTAAAATACTTTTGTTTAATATATAAACACAAATATGAATCTGCTACTACAGAAACTCAATATTAAACATCACTGACAAACAGACTGCCTCTTCTAGATGGAATTATATACTAGTGCAATAAGCTTTTAAGAAATTAGAAACTGCTTTGCTTAATTACCATTAATAACTTCCACATATCTCCACATTAAAAGTGAAAATCAGGTATCTTATTTGCTCATAATGTTGGCCAACACATAAAGACAATCTTAAGCTTTAAGTATTGTATTTTCTTTGTATGCATGACCTTTAGTTACCAGGCTGTGGAACAGAGCCCTAAAAAGCATCCATGAAGATCAATACAGTGAATTGCAAATACATGCAACATAACAACTCAGCACTTACAACCAGTGCACATATAAATGTTCAGGTTATACATAATACAGTTCACAGCACATTATTTTCATGCCATGGGCACAGCTAAACTCACATCAAAGGAGACAGCCTGAGGACAATCACACTGGGTTTATGTCCTGTTTCTAGCTCTGACTTCAGAGGGAAGCATTCCCTCACCCAGCCTTGCACAAAGGGAAAGGAAAGCTTTGCATTGCTTGGATTTGAGAATAAATAGTGGAACTAGTCTATTAAAAGAATACTCAGGAACTCCACATTTATGAGAAAAACAAAATGAATGGAATTTCAGAATGGATTAAACTGAATTTTATTAACTTATGTTCATAAAATTTTATCTTCACAAATCAGCAAATACTTTTGAGATGAACAATGTTTTCTACACAATTCTTCATTCAGTGACAACACTGGAGGCTATGATAATTAAAATGCCATTTTGTCATAATTTTAACTGTTAGTCACAACAGCACTGTAAATGCTAAAACGATTCATAAAGCAGATAAAATAGAGATGATACATGGACCATGGATCAGCCCTGTGCATAATCCATCAGTTTTGTATTGAAACTGAGAGCCCTCTGGTTTGATGAAGAAACTGAAGAAATGCAAACCCGTGGTAAACAATGATCCAACACATCCCAACCCTGCTGACAGGCTGCACCGGTGCTCAGGACTGCAACCTGCTGATTCTGGGCAAGGCAGAAATGAGAATTAAAGTCCTTCCATGCTGCACAAGTGAAGTGCAACAGAGTAATCAGATGTTTCCTGACCACCCCCCACAGAGATCCTGTAACAGGACAACCTAAAAGCTCAGTGTGGCTACCAGGATAATGGTCTGGGGAAATTCATATTCACTGATACTCCAGCAAACAGGGCCAGGGAGATACAGTCACACTTTCCTTCCTCCTCGGGCAGCTGGAAAAAAACAAGGCAAAACACACTGAGTGTTACAGGCTGAACCAAGAGAGCAGCTCAGGCACGTCCAGATTCCATCCAAAGTTTCCAACACAAGTAACCCACAAGCAAACTTGAAGGATAATTTGACAATGCCAAAGTGAATCTCATTGTAATAAAACCACACATCTTTTAAACATTAAATTTCCCTACATTATTTAAAGTATTGCACAAGACCTGAAACCAGAACTGCTTCCTAAAATCCTAACCAATGACTGGATGGACAGTTTGTTAAGAGACTAAAAATCCTTGATCCCAAATAAATACTTCCTAACACATTGATCTAGGTTAGACGTAATAAACAAATGACTATCACAAGAAAGAATCAAAAAGTAAGATTACTTCCAAGTTTTTAATACTATTCAAAATGCCAGTGTCTTGCAAACCAATTTGTAATTTTAACTGAAATTTAAATACCCTTCTACAAGCCCAACAGATTCCCCATGCACAGAACAGAATTCTCCCATAGGCATATTTCAAGTATGCACGTTGATGTGCTCTCACAGCCAAAGGGCATCAGTACCACGCTCCTCTCAAGAGGCATCAGCCAAAGCCAGAGCCCACACCAATGGCAGTTTTCAGGAGCTGCAGTCACACTGAAGCAGCCTTCCACTGCACATATAAAAATGAAACCAGCTTCCTTCTAACCAGGTATTTCTGTAATACTCTTCAATCTTGGAACAAGTAATGGAAACTTATGCACAGAAAATGTCTGTAACAAGCTTGTGCACAGTTATGCTTTGACTTAAGTACTGACTTTAGGTGCAATTCTCAGTACTTACAACATGACAATCTACAAAGAAAATATTCTTCATCCTCAATCTGAAAATTAATACTGGATAAGGCCATGTTAAAGGCTCTTTTGAAGACTGACTTCAGTGCAGTTCACCTGTGTCTCCTGTTACAAGAACAACTCCCAGCTCATTCCCAAACTCTGGCATATGTGCAGAGCACTGCTCAAAATACAAAGACAACATGGGTTTTCCCAAGGAAATACATTTTTCAGGATTCATGCACTACCACACCTGAAATTCAACACCCAGGTAAGGAAGCTGCTTTAAGACTTACTATTAATAAAGCTATCAGATTCTTGCTTAGTTAAGTAACAAGTAACTAATTATTACACCCTAGTACTTAATAAAACCAAGCACTCAAGTGCCTTAAGACCGTTTTCTCAGCCAGCTACTGAGAGGTGACTTCCCCATTGCTTCCTCTATAACCTGAGCTCTCACTCTGAACATGCATCTTTACATGGCTGAGATCAATTTTCATGAATTCTCTGCCATCAGGCATCTATTTCTGGCAGCTTGATGGGCAAGTGCTCCCAACACAGAGCCTGCTAAGGCATGCCAAGCCAGAGACACAGCAAGCACTGTTCCATAACATATTCTGTGTGTCTGCCCCAGAGCCTCACAGTGAGAGCATTGTCCAGACAACAATGCCAGCAGAGCTGTCCAGCCTGGCACAGAGTGCTCCATAGACCTTTACCTACAGAACAATTCCAGGGATGCCCAGCCACTGGGACACACCAGCACTCCCAAGCAGTAACCATGCAAAATACCACAGCACTGAGAGCTGGTGTTCCAAGCAGCACTCTCCCCTCTTCTGGGAAAAAATGAATAACTTCTGTATTCCCAAGGGAACAGAGACCCACTTCATTCCCAGCCAGGGAAGATGGTAACCAGCTAATCCACGTTGTCACAACAACAGTAATGGCACCCCACTGAAGACACTTGGAAGCTCTTCCCCCTGAAGCAGCAGCTGCAGGTCAAGCTCTTTGCCCCTGTCCCTCTAGGTCCAAGCTCACCTGTCTTTGAGGACATTTACCCTACAAAGTCTCTGCCATCTGCCTACTGTTTTCCTCTTATGTACCTTTTGGGGTTTTTTTCTTTTGTATTTCCACTCAAGAAAATCACCCAGTCAATACAAGCACTGGTTTTCAGGTTTCAGCTCTTCCTTATCATCAAAAGACAAGCAGTTTCTGGATAACAGTCCTTCCAAACCTCCAGAAGGAAACTTCAGGCACAGTCTGGTGATTCTTTTTGCCCTCTGTGTTGAGCAGTAAGAATGTGCAACTCGTTTTGTTCAATGAAGACCCAAACTAGGAACCAAAGGTGTCTCCAGATGACAGTGTAGAGCATTCCCCTCTACACAACCCACTTGTCATGGGCAATCTGAAATTACCACAAGCCAACACAGCCATCACAAAAGCAACTTCTCACCTTTTCCAATCACCTGTTCTTCATCTCATCTCTGCATAACCATCTGCAAAATCACACACAAAACCAGACTGAGGGACGTGTCTCCCTGAATAATAATGAACAAATGGAAAAGTTTCTCAAGTGATTCAGACTCCTGATCTGGCCCATCTCTGGACATAAAATCAAAGAGAAAAGACTTGTCAGTGGCAGCATTAGCTTAAGTACCCCAAAATTATTGCTCAAGATATTAGGGAAATTTTATGTATTTGGAATAAAAACCCCTGTTTGCACAAGATGCCTGCTAAATGTATAATCATAAAAATTCAGCCCATCAATGTGTAAATATCACTCCTGACTTCCAGGTACAAGAGAAATTATTGTGAAGAATTCTGCCAAGGGGGCAATGAGAGGCCTGTGCCCTGAGGTTGCCATAGCAATGCACACTAAAGGCCTTGGACATGAATCATTCTCACACAAAAGCTGCTGTAACAGCAGCAAGACAAACCTTCCCTGCATACTTACTGCACCTATACAAGAATGCAAATAATAGAGCAACAAATGAATCACAATGACTTGGGAAGTGCAGCAGATGAACTAAGTTCACTAAAGCTCACATGAAGAGAGATTGCATTTCATCATGCTGGCTTTTTAATCAGTGATCAAAACATCCAAGAGTTCACAAGATTGAGGAAAACAAGACTATAAAAGGATGGTGAGCATGCTAGATAGGCTTGAGTACAAATGGATTAAAATAGAAAAGTTTTTGCTGTGTTTAATGGGACCAAATCTACAACTTGCAGACATCACAGAATCACAAATTCACACGGGGAATGCAAGGAGATAATTTAATTCACTGATCTTACTCTGGGGAGAGACAATCAGTCATGATAGGTGCTTACCTCATCTGTTGCTAAAAAACTAATTGGTGAAAAATTAAGGGACTTTCTTGACATGTAAGTCCTTCTGACTAGAATTTTTGTCCACAACTTTTCTCCTTTGAAAAGTCCTTTTCAAAACTCATGGAGAGCTTTTCACACTGGCCACATCTGGGGCGAAGTGGATCCAAACATGAAGGGATATTTCCACTTGCATATTTCAGTTTCTGAAGGATGTGGCTGCTTGAGAAGTGACCACACAAAACTGCAAATATTTCTCAGCCCACATTAAATCCATGACTATTTACCCAATCAATATGGTACTCTTCATTTGCATTTCAAATACCACCCTTAAAACCAAATGTCAGCTGTCTCCTCACAAGGTAAGTGACACTAATCCACACCCAACACAACATCCATCCCAACTCTTCAAAAGAAAATTCCTCAAAGGTAGGTACCAGCACTGGAAGAGTGATGACAGGGCACCTCCCTCTGCCTCTCCCTCCCTGCTCTATACTCCTCATTCATTCCCAGAACTTGCTGAGGGCACACATTCAGTGTGAGGGTCCCATCTCAGCTGATGGGCAACTCTTCCAAAGGGAAATAGAAAAATCCCCAATATAACACCAAAAAAAAAAAAAAAAAAAACCAACCTAAACCAAATCAGAACAACCAACTTCTGCTGGAAATCTGGTGTTCAATGTCAAAATCGAGGATGGAGAAAATTTCCATTCCCCTGCCCCCAAGGGTTTCATGTATTTCAAAGCATTTTTAGTGTGTTTATTCCATCAGTGATTGTCTTAGCAACAGAAACACAGAAAGCCAAGAAATAGCAGTTGGTAAACTTGAAGCAAGTTGAAAAGTATTTCTGCACTTCCTCTGCCCCACAGCAGGTTTGTACAGCTATTTACTCCACATAGAAAACAACACTGACCCTCACACTGCTGCACTGACCCAGTGACTGTGGCTTTTTTGGATCATGCAAGAATGTGCCACTCAGGAGGAAAAGATTTTCCTGAATCTACCTGCTTTGTAAGCTTTCAAAACATTCTACTATTTTATTCCTTAAAAAGAGTGTGTGGTTACTCAGTGATTAGGGCAATTTATTGCAAAGAGCAATTCATTTCTGGTGCTCATGTACCTGGCAGTTGTGAGCTGCCACTGTAGAATTATTTATTAAGAGCACAAATCAAACTCAAGGACTCCAGAGCACATGAAAGAAGAGCACTGCCATGGACATGAAGATCAATTACAGTTAATTGCACAAATACTCATTTTGGCTGGGGGTGGACTCACTCCACAGGTAAAAGCAACACTGCTTCTTTCCTTTCCTGGATTCCAGGTCAAGGGTATGACTAAAAAGCCTCTTTCAGCTGCCTTATGTGTGTAAGATATATACATATTTAAGAGCCTCCATTAGGCTTGCTGCCAAACCAAAGTTAAATCTGAGTGTAAAGTTAAAGGTATAATTTGAAGTGTGAAGTCATGGCACCCACAGCTGTAAACATATCTCAACACTCTTCCATTCTTTAGTGTGATTCACAGGAAAAGCAAACAAATTGCTATGGCTTCACTCCTGTTAAAGGAATAGCTTGTTTTCCAAAGTAAGTTTACAATTTCATCTCGTTGTCACATGCAGATCTGATTGTCACCCTAAGTGTGAGTAAATCATGGAAACATGGGTTATGTCAGAAAATAAAACAAGTCCAAAGCGAAACAAAACAAAACAAAGAGAAAAGAGTAATAGGAAATGTCCCACTAAAACCAGACTTTCCTACACAGACTCTGTTAGGGCTCAGGCAGGCATTTCAAACTGTAACCAGAGAACAATTCTGC
Organism: Haemorhous mexicanus; assembly: GCF_027477595.1. Taxonomy (NCBI): domain Eukaryota; kingdom Metazoa; phylum Chordata; class Aves; order Passeriformes; family Fringillidae; genus Haemorhous; species Haemorhous mexicanus. Next base: position 3,460,740 of record NC_082359.1, on the reverse strand, counting down.
TGTTTACCAGGCAGATGTCCCAGAACAACATTTTCACACTATTAAATACCATACATATATTCTTTTTCTACCCATACAATTTTAAATCCCAAGCACCTCTTCTATTCTTTCCAGAAAGCTGTTTTCCTAAATTATCTCTGCAAGACCAAATTCTAAGCTCCCAACTAAATTGCTAAGAGCAAACACTCCTCTGAGCTCACTTTGAGAGGAAACTGAAGTATTCAATAAGGCATCAGGAGACAGAGTCTTGAAAAAAAAAATAGTTTCTGTTAAAAACATTCTCTGAGCTACTCCTTTGGCTCACCCCACTGTTTGCCAACAGAACAAAGAATAACATGTTTCACAGTTTTTTGGAATTACAGCCACTGGAAGATTTCCAGATTTCACATTCAGCTTGGAGCACTCATTTCCTTGCAGGAATGGGAGCACAACTTCCAGTCCCTGCATGGAAGCACAACAACACTTCAGTCCAAAGGAGCATTATTCCAAACCAACACAGGATAGTGCCCACCTACCTCAGAAATACTTTCAGCTCCTGATGTCCCCAGAGCTCCAGTGGAACCAGAGTCAACAGGATATTTGGGAGCAAAATTTGCAATCAGTGGTTAATGGAGAAAAATTAACCAGTACAGCTTCAAATAAGTTGTACTGGACACAGATATCTGAGTATGAAGTAGCCTGAACTAAAATATATATCCAAAAATCCAACAATCATATGGATTGTCTTTGACATTGTTGTCACAGAAAACACTGCCCTTTTTATTCCACACTGGAATGGGAGCCTGGATACCTAATTTTTATCTCTTACCTAAATACACACTCAAAATACTTTTTTGACATTCCTTATGTTATGGAGGAGGGTTGGTTGGTTGATTTAGACTGGGTCAAGAGTTTTGCTCTAAACTTGTCAAATGAAAAAAGATCTGGGAACCTTCCCTCCTTTTTTTCTCAAAGAAAGAAAAACCAAGCAGTCATAAAAAGCAGAGCATGCTTTTGCTGCCAAATATATGTGACCACCAGCCAAGGAATCCTCTCCAGGAGCAAGATTTTGAAATTGTATCACCAGGAGTTTGCAAATGTGAAAAGTACATCTATACAATGATGTCTGCAATAGGGGACCTCCACTGAAGGAGGAGTATCATTTCAACGAGTTAAACTGAACAAGAATATGTGAAAAACCACATTTGATATCAAGATACAGAGCTTGCTAGTAGCAAATGTTTTACCTGATTTTATATTTTAATTGTGCCACGTTTGTTTTAATTGAGCTGTACCAGATCAGGCAACTTCTTCTACAACACTGGCATCCTGCTGCAGACCAGCCTCAGCAAACTGCTGAGCCAAGGCACAGCCCTGGTTCTGTTTCCTAAAACTATTGTTACTTTTATACCTTCTTGACAATTAAACCTGAAGGACCCCAGTTTCTGACAGGATTTGCCTATGTTGGTTTGAAAATCGAAAGCTTGAGGCAAGGAAAGCCCAACAGGCTCCACTGCAAATTGTATCAACTTCAGTTTGCTCACCTCTGATTCAGTGGCATTAAGAGTTTTGCAAACAAAACCTGCTTTTTCAAACACTTGCCACTGCAATTAGCTTGGGTTTTGGTACTAAAACTTATTCACGGACAGGAGAAGAATAAAGAAGCAGAAAAAACCATCACAGCCCTGGTTTTGTGAAGCAAGTTTTGATTCAGGCCAGCAGCTGCACAAGCAGCAGGTGTGACACAAAGAGAAAAGGAGTCAGGATGTGGCCATGAACAAGGTGGGACTAAAATCCTTCTGGGAACAGCTTACAGTTAGATCTCACTAAGCACATTGTAATACACACACCTGTAATCCAAGCTTTGCTGGAGCTGACATAAATGAAACAAAACTAACCTTCCTACCTTCCTGTAACCAACCTTCCATGCAGAAGTAAGCACTGCTTTAATTAAGTTAATTTTCAAAACAGACCATAAGTACTGTAGTTGCTGCAATATATAACATTTTATAATATTGTGTGCTATTTCAGTCCTTTCACATTTGGCTTTCACCAATAAACTGCAGACAACTTTGCTCCAGCAGCAGAGCTACACCACGGTACAACACCTCGAGGCACTGGCCATTCACTAACAGTAAACCCAGCATCAACAACAAACAGAGCATTCAGTGAGGTGCACAAAGAAGCCATACTGCATTTGCAAGGGCCAAACTATCAGCTTTTTAAAAAGATGTTTGAGGATGAGAAAAAAATGAAGAACCAAATTGCTAAACTAATTAAAGACCTGTATTGTCCTTAACTGTCTACCACTTTCCAAAAGACTTCAGTTTACTGCAGAGGTTAGATTCAAATTGTGCTGCAGTACCATAAAAATTGCCAAACAGAAATACAAATACAATGTTTTTGAGGAAGAATTAAAAGCAGCAAATATCAGAACAAGATGTAAATCTCTAACTATGAGGATGCACATAAATACATGTATGAGGCAGCTGACAAAGCAAGGGAATTGCAGCTTAGCTGCAAGAAAGAACTGACCACACAGGGAGGAGACTTTCCTCAGGGAGAAAACTGTTTCCCCCTCCACAAATAATCAAGAGAAGGACTGAAGGAGGGAGAAGAGAGGAGGTCAAATCAAGATCTGTTACACACAATCCTCTCTTTCCAGAGCCACAAGTATATTTCTTTATGTAAATTTTCAGATTCCAACAGACCAGTGAACTCTGCAAAGGTCAGTCCAATATTTAGCCTACTCCAAAGACTTGCTGAAACAGCTCTTTTATCTAAATTACCACCTTCAACTGTAGGAATTTTCAAAAACCAGCCTTTTTTGCATCAGGAAAAAAGGCAAATCAAGGGTGTGGTTACTGTAATTAAAGTCTACAAAGTACCACTGTGCACGCTGTCTACAGCTTTATGCTCGACAGCCTAATCGTGATCCAAATAACATCGTGCTTCAGAAAGGGCCATCTGGAAACATCAAAGGTTATCCTTGGCACAGGAAAGTTTTCTGCAATTCTGATGGCTAAGACCTCTTTGGATTATAAAGGTATCAATTTATATCCCAGTCATATATGCAACCTGGAGTTTTCAATCACTTGATGGTGAAGCTCTGCATTACACAGAACGTTGCTCAGTGCTGGGTTTCATTTTATGGCACTTCTAATTTCAGGAAAAAAATAAAAACTTCCCTAGAATCATCACCCTAGGCTCCCATCTATGTTTTGATCTCTGTGATTTTTATACTTAACAGAAAAGTGCATTAGAATGACTATAATGACATAAAACAGGAGGATGCTCCCTACATCCAGTTGACAATAAAATACATTTCCCTTGCAGAGGGAGTCCCAGCCTCTCCCACACAGGAATGCCCTGAAGTGCCCCAGGAGAGGGAGTCCCAGCCTCTCCCACACAGGAATGCCCTGAAGTGCCCCAGGAGATGCTGCTGCCAGCCCCAGCTTGGGCACAGCTCTCCCAGCTGGGCTCAGGGCTGCTGCTCCTGCAGAAGCCCAACACTGACAAGCAATTTCTCCCATGACTCAGTGCTGTTAACACAGCTGCCACAGCACAATTCTACACTCAGCCAACAGATCTCAGAGGACCCTGTGCTGTAAGCTGATAAAACATGGGAGTTTCTGTAATTTGGAGTTAAATATTTGTCCCAGTCCTCACTGCTATTCCATCTCCTATGTGCCTCACAATTAGGAGATTCATATTTACTTTGCAAGTTATTGCCAAACAATTAATGTACCACCTCTGACAGTGTGTTCTGTAACAGTCTACAGGCACAATAAATTATATTTTCACTTGAAAAATAAACAGAACCAAATCCAACCTCTCTCAAATAGTCAGAGAACATCAAAACAAGCTCATAAAATTGGACGTAGCCTTACTTTTGAGTATTTTCAAACCATGACACTTGGACTTTTAACTTTTTCTAAATTTAGAGAAGAGGGATTTAGAGAAGAGGGATAGGAAGACTTCAGCTCTACACTTGCTCATGTCAAGAACTCCAAGAAGTTCCTTGGGCCTGTAATAGACCCAAAGCTCTGTAAGAGTATCAGGTTCCTTTGGCAGACACAGGCACAGAAGTCAAACTAAGTTGAACAAGTCCATCTTCCAAACATACAAACATGATAAAAAAGTGCTGGTGGGGCAAAAACAAAAAAAAAAAAAAAAGTGCTGGTGAGCTTCAAGTGGGTGAAGGAACTACCAGCAATGAATCCAGAAGATGCAAGGTATGTTTCCTTTCCTCCCTGAAGCAGAAGCACTGACTGAAACACACCTACTACTTTGCTATTTAAGTGAAAAGCCAAGGACTTAAAAAGAAAAACCAACAAAACAACAACAAAAGCAAAAACCAAAACTTCCATGGAGCTAGAACGAAAAGACTGAAGTAAAATCTCACACCTGTAATACTGTAATGATAATATTTCATAATTCCAGTACTTCATTTCTTAAGAATAATGCACTGCTATTCACAAAATTAGAAATAAAACTCTGAAATAAAAAAGCAACATAATTTGCTTTTTGAATAGCAAATGCAAGGCAACTTCTTTACAAATACTAAACTCCTTTAAACAGGAAATAAATTAGGGCCTACACCACCAATATGTCAAAGAGCAGCTTTTCACTACTGAAGGATCCCACCCAGAGAGAATGCACAAAGGCCTGTTTGAACCCACCACAATTCCCATGCTTAGTTCAGTTATAACTGAGGCAGTACAAAGGGGGAAATTAAGTTTAAAACTGGGAATTTCCTCCTGTTCTGATGCAACTCACACTTTCAAGCACAGGACACACTCCACAAAGTCTCTTAATCAATGGGCAGAAATTACTATTTTACTTAGCACAGGACAACCCAAACAAGCAGATGTGTGTTTATTTGAGGAAGAAAATTTCCGAGCATAAAGCACCAAGATGAGACTACACACAAATACAGCCAAGCAAGGCAGGTATCTGTGCCAAGGGCTGGCTGACTCAGGGTACCATGAAGCAGGAAACAGAACTTCAGCTTCCATTGTTAGCACTGCCCTAAACACACATAAACAGACCCTAATGCAATCACCCTGACAAAACTGCACATGATTTACTACAGAAGTCAGTTAGGGTTTTACATTATGAGCATTATGATTTCCCCACACTAGTGAACCTATTAATGCCAGTATTTTGGACAGACGCTTTTTTTTTCCAGAGGTGTTCTCTCAATTTTCATTTTTTTGAGTCATGTGGTGTAAGAGCACACAATCCATCCAGCACAGAAGGGAGAGAGGACTGCTGAGGGGGAAGGCAGGCTGGGGTACGAATTTAGCTTCAGTGTGAGCAGAATTATTAGCCTGTCACTGGGATGAGTGCAGAGAAGAGTTTCTAAGATGACTAGGAGAGATAGGAACTGAGTTTATTTAGTCTAGAAAAATACACAGTAAGGGGAGAAACCCACAGGCAAAAGGAAACACTAAGTGGAAGAACTATGAGATTAAAATGACTTAAAATAGTGTTACTCACAACAGGGGAACCTATACTCTTTCCCACCACCAAACTGTAAACTGATCCAATTTCCCCCTCAAATCCAATTTCTTTTTCCAATTAACATCTCCATAGTCACAGAACACTAGTGACAACACAAGAAGTGGCAGTTCTTCCAAGTTTCACCCACTGTGCTTTTTTTTGGGGAGGGGACACCAAAACCCAAGGAACACAAAAACCAAGTGGACCAGTTCCAAATGTATTACCCAGTATGTTCTTTTCAGTCTTGAGAAACAAGAAAAAGAAGGAGAACATGTCCTACTGCTCTTTTGTACTCGCTTATTCTAACAGTAGAGGTTTAATTAAATGATAATGTTCAGAGATTATTAGAGGCATCTCACATGCTGAGCTGGGCTTCCAAATGCTGAAATGCTTATTAACAGCACATTTTCTCAACAGCAGCTGCCATGTCTTCAATATTGCACCACAAAAACCTTTTGGACAAACTGAAGTACAGGAGTCTTCATGTACAGGACCAAATGAAATCTCTGTTTGACCAGCATCAAATTACAGCCACTTGAAAACTGAACTAGTTTCATCAGAGAGATTTTGTCATTTCATCATGTATCATTCTCCTTCTACAAACAAAGAACTGAACTGTGCACCCCAGATGCAGCATCAGACAACACACAGGCTGAGTCTGTAATATTCTGCAAACCCAGGGATAGCCATGCTAGAAAATTACTAGAAATCCCAAACAAAACCAAAATACTATTTTTACTGGACAAAATGTTTGCCTTTCAAAAAGCAAATTTCTAGGTAAAGGCACTGAGATAACATTACACAGAAAAGTAAGTTCTCTCCTGTTTCAGGTCGTCCACTAATTTGCAGCAGTGATTCTAAATACACATTTCATTAATTCAAACTGTACTCCTTTAATGGGTGTTTTAGGCTAGAGAAACTGCAACACAGCAGAGCGGAGATCCACTTCTAAAAAGAAGTTTTTCCCTCAGTATTCATTAAATGTCACAGCAGAGTCAGATTACATCTTTACCAGCATAAACTGAACCCAGACAAAACGCCAGTCCAGCCCTGACAGGAGCAGCCAGATCAGATTTTTCAGGAGTTGGTAAAAATCACGACACTTCCAACCACATGGAAAGAAAGGAAAACACATAAATGCAAGCCAGGTTACCTTCTATTCTTTCCATCTTTAACAGGATTGCTTTGAAAAGAGTGAACAGACACTTTAGTATAAATTCTGAACCCACAAAAGCAATGGCCTCCAATTTTGACATTAACTTAAAATCATTTCCCCAAGGATTAGGGAATTAACAGCTCAATTCTTTTAGGAAAAACACAGAACTGCTGGGCTCAATGGGGATGTCCTTGCAGCAGCAGCCTCAGAACAACTTAATATATGCCTGGCATCCAGGAGCTATAAAACAAACATGATGTGGTTTTGAACACAGGCTGCTGATGCCTTAGTAGAAGACTCAGCTTTCCAGGAAATTTTACATGCTGGAAGCCTAAATGCTGATCCTTCACCATCTGTTTCAATTCACATTTTCATGTAATGTATGGAGCCAATAACAAAACACAAATCAAAGTGAGTGACCAGATTTTAACACTTCAAGTAAACAAAACAATCTTTTCAACTTGGCAACAGTCTTCCACTATCAACATTCAAACAAGTGAAATCAAACTGTATTTGTGGGGAGGAGCAGTCTCTTATCACACCAATAAATACACAGCTGGAGAGACAGAAACCTTTCAGCATGTACACACAAGAGTTGTGATATTCTCAAGGGGTACATAAAACATCTATGTATCATTACTTTTAAAAATTGCCTCCCACCAGAAGCAGCTTTACCATTTTGTCAACAGTATTAGAAAACTAGAACAGTAACTTACATTTGAAAATCTGAAGTTTTCCTGCTTAAGGAAAGAGTACAGAGCTAAGGACATTCAAAATGTACTGAGAAAACAGAAAAGGGGTTGCCACAGGTCTCTTAAGCAGCACCTGGAAACTGCCATGGGAGAAAAATAACCCTGAGCTGGAAATGCAATGTTTCAGCAATCAATATTTTCATAACACATTAGCATATTTTCATAAGACTTTTGATCTAGCCATTCAAACTAGGCAGGCAGGATCCATTTTAAAAGCAGTATTGTGTATAATCAAGGCTGTAAGACAGCTCATAAAAGAGAAGTCAGCCTCTTTTTGAAGTCATTTCAGTTTTAATTCATTTAACTTGCACAATTTACCTCAAGGGTTTTTTCCCATACACATACAACATATATGGGAAAGACTTAAAATCATGACATACTACTTAAATTTTCTACTCCAAATCCTATATGGTGCCTGTACCATTTTTTAAATTTCTGAATTCAGAAAACTGTTTAATACTGATAGAGAACAATTTTCTCCAATCAACTGATCTCAACCTTTTTTTTTTTTTTCCAGCCAGAATGCAAACACCTGGAGTCTTAGCAACATTTCAAATATAATCCTTGTGTCCCCCATAACCACTCCTAATTAGGCACCTCCCCTTGGTTTCATCCCAGCTCTGGATTCCAATGTCTCAAAGCCACCCACAAAAATACTACCGAGCTAAATCCTCCCAATATCCTCCTAATCCCAGGGGTACTTTAGGCAACAGACCAGTCTGAAAATACCCAAGTGCCCTGGGAAGGCAGAGATTACACTCTCTTGTGCTGTAGCTATATTTCTGCTGATATTTCTTGCTCAGAAACAAAATGCTTTTTTGGAAAAGATTCTGTAGTGAACATCCAGATGTTTAACCTTCCTAAAAATAACCAAGTTCACCCTTGGAACAGTCATAATTCCAGAGCACCCTTTAGGCAAAAGCACTCACATCAGAACTAGAACACAGACTCACTCCAACAAAAGTTAAACTCAGGAAAATGTAGCAGCAAGATGACAAAGCTGACTTGAACATTAGGATTTTTGGTTGATTGTTGAAGACACCTACTAAATTTAGACACAATTCACGGTGAGTTTGCCACCTGTTGATTCCTGCACCTAAAAACAATATGGTATTTTGAGACCAAAATAATATTAAAATGCTATTTCACTTTCATAACATTATTCAGATTTGACTGTACAGAGTGAACAAAGTAAAATGAAAAATTTTAAAATATCCCTTAATCATCCTTTATGTTTTATTTGAAATCTGCTTTTGCTAAGAAGTAAAGCACCACAAGGATGTAGCTAACACAATTTTTAAGTTGTTTTTAAAATACTCTCTCATCACTGTTTGGCACTGGGGAGACTTTTTAAGATTTTATGCACAGGCAACTGCAACTTCTGTTGTACAGAACAACAAAAATCACAACAGCTCAAAGGTTCAGACATTTTCCCTGCTTGTTTTGTTGTCTATTTGTTAAGACAGTTCTAAATAAAAGTATTTAGAATGCAAGGGAAGGCAAATAATTATGCAAAATTAACAAAGTTGGGCAACATTTTAAGATGAGAAAGAGAGAAAAATGTGACAAAAAGGTGACAGATACGATTTGTAGATGAAAAAATGAAGAGAATTTTACTTCACTGTGAACTTTTTTTACTCAAGACTGAACACTAGTTTGTCCAGATTTTTGTCTAATATCTCCCAAAATTTCTTTTAAATATAACAGTATAACTCTTGGAAAACACATTTTCAACCCCAAAACCACCAAACACATACAGAACCATGCACCTCTTAAGGCAAGGGCTCACATTTATTAGCAATGCTGCAGGACATGTTGAGATTGCACTTCTGCAAGTCAGAGCCAAGTTCTCAGCCAGCAGCCAGCATTTGCTGGCACCTCAGCAGGTAGATGGGAACAGTTCCCTTTTTCTGGAACTGCCATGCTACCCATAAATTTGTCATGTTCAGACAAATGGACACAGGTTATCCAAGTCCCTCTTCTGGGGGCACCTGAAACCCTTCACTTCCAAGACCAGCTCCCCACACAGCCAGTGGAGAAGGACACATTTCTGCCCAGGGCTGACAAGTGTCCTCTGCTCTCCCCATTCCCTTCAGGTATTTATGCAGTCCTGGAGCTGAAGTTTAACATTTAGTCCATGTGAATAATCACCCCATAATTTCTGGTATGTTTCTGGTATATACCAGCAAGACTTCAATTAGTTTACACAGGTTTTGTACAATAGGTGGTATTTTCTGTCTCTGATTAATAATTGTGAAGGACAGAAACACTGGATTAAAAATAGCATGATTTTAAAGAACTACATGCAAAACATGCATGCAACCCCCAAGAGTTTTTGCTCAATTCAGCTCATGATGAAGTCTTCACTCTTCTCTCTTTCAACACCTCTCACTTATTACATTCACCTAAGCAACCCCATGGGAAACCACAGACATTACTAAATATTAGAAACTCAGTGGAAGGCAAATGCTGGATTTGACCAGGAATGTGATGACAAAGAGTTTGCTCTAGGCTCCTTTCATGTTTTAGAAAGCCAATTTGCTTTCAGTTCATTTTAGGGGGAGAATGACATAGATTCCAGAGATGTAGTCAGCTATATGAAATCTTGTTTCACAAAACAGAAAATATGAACCACAATGTCTGCTCTCCTGGGAACAGAGGATAAACATCTAATCACATAGGCCCTTACAAAGGAAAACATTATCTTTTATTGAGAAGACTAGAAAAACATTCTTTTTCAATATCAGGCATTTGATTTTCTGCAGTAAGTGTGCAATGGCAGTACAACTCAGTTCCAGACAAGGTGCAGTATGAACTACCACAATGCCACTGGTAAAGCTGATGATTTTCACATTTTTCTATCAAATGAGATTTAGTAATAACTGTTTCCAAAAAGAGAAGAAAGTATACAAATTACCCACCAAATTTCAGACAAGATGGAATTTAACTCATCTTACAACAACAGGAAAAGGAAAAAAAGCAAAAATAGTCTCTGGCTTATGATACACAGTCACAACATAGCACAGAATTGTTCCTTTTAGAGTCTCCACTATTACACATGGACAACAAAGACACTGGCACCAGCTTTCTTCAGTGCTGACACTTCCCTGGTGTTTAACACATACCTGAATCAGGTCTAATTTCTCTTTCTCTTTCTAACTCCAACCACCAGAAAAACAGTCTGCTGGATTTATTCCTCATTTGCCAGATTGTGCAATGGCTTCCCATTCATTTCACAGTTACAAAAGAGTCTCCTTGGGGTTTGCAAGACCTGTGTAAGAAACTCTGCTCAGCATGAAACTGCCAGTCCTCAGTTCTACAGGGAACTCATGGCCTTCCCAGTTTCAAGCTCTCAGTTCTGAGCAGAAGGGTCTCTCTCAATGTGCTTCTCTCTTGTGGAACACAAATTTGGCAGGAGCACCGTGCTGCTCCTAGCCCCGTGCCTCCATGTGCACCAGACAAAACAAGTCTGGCTCTTCCACCCTCCCTTCAGGAGAAATACCATGAAGCAGGTGATTTATTTCATTGGTAAACCGTGAGCCACCTTGGCAGCAGCTGTCCTATAAATTTATAAGACAGATAAATTGTGAGAATAAGTAAGCTGTATTCCCTGCCCATCTTTGTGTGCAATTCCAGCAGTGTCTTAATTAGCAGCATGAATTATTTGCCATGGTAATAGGGAGATATTCAAAGCACTGAATGATAATTTCCCTGAAAGTTCAAGCAAGACACTGGCTGGAGATGCACCTCCTGAGACATTATTAGGAAAAGACAAATAAAAATATAAGCTTCTCTACCACATCCAAAGCCAGACTATTGCACAAGTGAAAAATTTCTTTTCAAAACACAATACAGGTACATGAATGCTGTGATGCTTCTCATGGCGAGCTATGAGAAATATAACTATGCCTGGAAAAGTCCAAGCACAACCGAGTAAGTTTCTAACAATGTTCAGAAAATTGTCACAGGCAAATTGTGGCAAAACAGCAGTGTCTGTAGCAGTTGATGACAGGCTTCTGATATCATAGCATAAGCCATTCAGGAGCAATTATTTTCTTTTAAGGGCTTAAACAATTATCAATCCCTAAAATAAAGAAGGAAACATGACAAAAAGCCCCCAGCCCAAGGAAATGCCCCAAAGCACAGAAACCATTGCACCAAACAAACACCGGCTCCTCATCTCCAGTGGGACTGCATGGAATGTGCCCTGGTGTGGAAATTACACCCGGTACAGAACCCACCCCTTGCTAATAACCAAAGCAGGTCACTGATTACCCAGTCACTAAACTCTGCTGATAGCATGCCCTTCCAATTCTCTCTTACTGTCATGAAAACAACACAGACCTTAAATCCAGCCAACACAGAGACAAAAAGGGCTTCTCAGCCATTCTCTTCATATTTTCTGCTTCAGAGAGTTTTCCTGCCTTTCTAGCAGGGAAGGCACAGTTTGGCTGGCAGCAAGGAGGGTCTGTCACTGATCTCAACCAGAGCAAACCTTCAGGAGGAACTCAGAACCACACCACAACCACACAGCAACCAAAACACACCACCTTCCTTCAGCCTTACCCAGCACACCTTCCCATTCATGGGATCTCTCCTCTTGGAAAGAATGGAACCCACTTCAGTTTGGTAAATTCCTTAGTTACAAAATCAAAAACAATTTCTGATACATTTAAATCTTACAAAGCAACTAGAAAGAAGACTACTTTTGTGAGGAAAATTTCAAATGGCATTAGAGTGGTGCAGGATTTTTATCACCATTTGGTCTTAGCCCACTTGCCTTGTATCACAAATGGGTGGGTGGCATATCCTTAAGTTTAGTAAGATTTTTTATAAAAGAAAAAAAGAGGCCTAGTTACAACACGCTAAAAATTCCCCACCGTCAAGAAAACATCCACTCAGCATTGATTACTAAAAATATCTCAACGTGTGTGTGTGTGTGTGTGTGTGTGTGTGTGTGTGTGTGTGTGTGTACCCAAGACACTTTTAGTTACAAAACATCTACTACTCAAAGCAACTTTTGTTTCCAAAACAAGAGCACTATGAATTTCTATCAGTTGGACATTTTGCAGAGTTACTGTCCTCAGGTGTCTGCAACTACAAGAAAATCTAAATACTTGTTTCATTTTTACAGTGCTTGCACAGAAAAAATAAAGGGCATCACTCCCCTGATAAGGTGCCACACTAGCTGAGATCCATGAATTCACATCATTCTTACAACTATTTTTAAATTATTTCCTTTCTTCCTCTCTCTTTACAAACTGTCATCAAAAGAATTAGCAGCCACAGAAATGAAGGAGAAGTTGGATCTCTTTGGACGATTTGGGGCATTATTCAGGGTCCAGAGGGGTCAGGAGGTTCTGTGATCACACTTCAACAAATTTGGAAAGACTATAGCACTGCAGCCTTTCCAAATTAGTCATATAGACACAATAAATAGATTGTCATGGAGTTCTAGAATCCTGTTCCTCCAGAGCTGTCCATTTCCTAGGCAGTACCAAGATACAGGACATTCAGCAGCCAGGTGTCTAACAGCACTGAAAAATTCCATTACAGAAACTTCCAATAGCAGAACCACAAGAAGCAAAATAAGGGCTTCTATTAGCAACAAGGGATAACAAATTTTCACACTTTACCCTAATGAAAGGAACTGTATTAGTGTCTTCCAGAACTGGAGCAGTAAGTTATTTGAACCAGGTTCCAGACAATTGAGTCTTTAACACAAGAAAACACAGCCTGTCTTCTATCAATGCAATTCAGCCTCATCCCAGACACTGTCAGCCATCCAAGTCCAGAAGTGCCATTTTTCTGAATAAGGTTGTTCAACCTAAAAACTCTACACAATTAATTGCCCAACTCCACCCTTCCCTTGGCCCTCTAACAGCCACAATACCCAAGAGTCAGAACGTGCTGCAGATCCAGGGCTAAGTTCATCTAAAGTGCAGCTGAGGCAGGCACATCATCCTGGGCATATTTATTGACAATGTTCCATCATACACAGAATGTTATGGTTGTCACGGTGCCAGCAAGCGTCAAAAAAGGACAAAAGAAAACAGATTATTATGTGGCAGAAAGGGAGGACTCTCGGGATATACAGGGCAATTCTTGTTGGCCTGCACTGCTCTGCCAAGAGCCCCACAGCAATGCTGTGCTCAGACTGTCCCTGAGCCCAGGCAGAGCAGCACAGACTCTGCACGCTCAGCCCGTCTGACACCTGCCAAGGTGGGAGCAGAGCTCACTGCTCCATCCAAGAGCTGCCACTGCCCCAGCTGAACAGCACAAATAGCCCAGCACAGACAGGACAGGCTGTGTCGCCTCTGAGGACCTCATGAACAACTTCACCTTGAACATCTTTTTGCAATGCTCTGTAAGACAAATGTGTAATAGTTTTGGCAGCTTTGCTTGGACAGGGAACAACACACTGTGCAAAAGGACTACTTCAATATTTATGACAAAAAATTTACTAAATCTGTAATCTGACTTCTTATGGCATGCAGAGAGGTGGGTAAGAGACTAAACCAATAAAGTTCACAACAAAGGATGTATCTCCATCTGAAGCAACACAGAAAGAACACACACAAAAAGTACAGCAGGTTTCCTAACAAGCACACAGAGGAACACTCCTACTTGATGCCATAATTGATCACTTGCACTTATCCAGAAGCCAAAACCAGAAGATGAAGCTGATCCTCTCTGATGTGTACAGTTTCAGTCAAGCCAAACAGATGATACTTGAGTGGCCTAACTTGCTCTCAAAGTATTACCTAAAGACACTCTGTGCAAATTCCTGCTTAACTTCTTTACCTTTACCAGCTCCATCCTTTATCCCCAGGCTCTTTACTGCAGCCCTGCTCTTCATCTTGCACAGGCATCCCAGGGTTCTAATCAAAGCTGCACTCCAGGAGATCAACCTGTCCCAGACCACCACAAAGCCCGTGCCCAGTTCTGGACTTGGTCACTCTCAACATACCAGCAGTAGAGAAATTCTTTCATCTAACTTTGCTCTAACCATCTGGAGTATAATACTCACTGCAGTGAAGGACTAATAGAAGGGTTTATTCACATTCATAACATTTCTTTTGTAAGTGACAGAGTTGGTCATGCAGAGCAGAACTCTGACAGCAGAATGTGCTGCAAATCCTATCTCCTGGCTAAGTCACTGCCTCCTCATAAAGCAAATGCAACAACTGAAGAAAAACAGTGGTTCAGAGCAAGAAAGAGCAGGAATACTTGTACCAGAACCACACAGCTGGTTTATCTGTGAGATACAGGTGGTTTTGGCAATGAATGTGACAAAAGGTTAACACATACATACATGCAGGCACTACTGGGTTAACACCTAGAACAGAAGATACCACAGCAAAGACTCCAGGGTCTCTACCTCTTCCCTAAACTAGGAATCATCACTTGGTAGATTACACAGGTTAAAAAAAGCAGCAGGCCTAACTGATGGAAGAACATTCACCCAAAACTTAGTGTACAAAGACATTACAGAGTCCCCTCAGGTATGGAGGATATTGATCTGAACACTACACTTCTTCCTAGACAAAACCCATCCTTCTATCCCAATATATATACAAAAGTCTTATTTGGAGGTTTCATTTCCACAGCAATTCTTGTACTTAATTTAAAAATATGCAGAATACCATGATACTAATATTTTTTTTTTAAGTTATCAAGACATACCGGGCTTTATAGTATGAAAGAGGTTGGTTGTTTTTATCACAGAAATCAGAAAACAGGATGTTTTCTCACCTATACTGACTGGACTGTTGACTTTAAAAGCCAATCCAAAACCACACCTCACAGCTCTGACACTGAGACTGGTATTTATTGATTACGTGCTTAGAAATCCAAACTCTTTTTAGCAATGTATTCAGAAGTCAGATAAAAAATTAAATCTAACAACTAATAGTTCAATCAAAGCATTTACCAGTCATGCCTTACAATCAACAAGCCAAAGTCAAATTGACCAATATGACCTTGTCAGAAAGAGCAGCTCTGAATGCTACTGACGAGTTCCTTTACTCACACAGTACAGGATTACATACTTTATCACTGCCTGGGTAGAATGAAACATTATTTTATCAGCATTCCATAAAAGAATGAGTCAACACCATCAGCACCCAACTATGACTCTTCAGTGACAGTGGTAAAAGTACACTCCTGTGTCAAAGCTGTAGAGTAACCAGTCTGTCTAGCCAGATTCAAGCAGCTTTAATCATGCTGGCCCTGTATTAAGACAAATTCATGTTGTCAGATGATGGCTGGTGAGATTCCAAAATGAACTTGACTATTCACAACTGCACCAAGTCACAAGGGGATTCAGCTGGCATGAAAATACAAAATACTGACCATCAAAACAGACACCCTGCTTTTGCCACCTCCTACTGAGAGGCAAACTCAAAAAAAAAAAAAAAAAAAAAAAAAAAGGTCTTGAGTTTCCCTGAGCTGAACTGGCTGAGGCCTGATTGCTGCCTCACAAAGTGTGTGCAGAAGCACAGAACATTCACACACCCAAGGGCCAGGGTTATGGCAGCTGAGTCAGTTCCAGGTGCAAAAAACAGGTAGCAGAACAGAGAGAGTCTTTTCAACAAACTCTTGCCCAAATAGCTAAGAAGCTTTTCTTGTGACAACAAAAAGTAGGAACATTCATTAAAGAGGTGTTTTGGAAATCTTATGAAACTTTTTCCAGTACAGCACCCTGCAGAGAAATATTTTTGGTTTATGGCAGACTCTTTTCATCTTTTGATTCAGCTTTAAGGTAGCATACCTTTTTAATCTGCAAAAATATAAAAATAAAGAGAAAGATAACTAGTTGGAATACTAACACTGGGGTTCTTCTAAGGCACTTAAGTATGATAAAGACTATCTTTCTGCTCTGTACCATCTGTAACTGCTTACAGCTGCATCTGCTTTAGAAGTAGTCAACTTAGCAGAAAATTAAAGAAAAAAAAAGTTCAGCTCTTCACTATTTAGCTTTAAAGTTTCCTTTTTCTTGAGGAAAAAAGCACTCTTTAAACTATTTTCACCATAAAGCTTAATTAGATTCTACTCTTCATCTTCAAAACCCTGCAGAGCTCATAATGTTCCCCATGGGAGCTTTTAGCCCTTTGTGGTAACTGTTGCTATTCAAGCAGCTATTCCAGTGAAGGTGCAGGATCAGCCACCTCAAGGAGAGTTCAGGGAGCAGATCATCTCTCCTCCAGCACACAGCCATCAATCTGAACTTCTAAAAAGGACCAGCACGACCTTGCACCATCAAACCTAGAAAGCAAGACAGACACACCTCACCTCACCCGTCTGCAACACAGGCTACAGAAAACCACATAAGCCAGCTCTGTTTGCTCCTCTGCCTCCTGCTACTTCACCTACCTCACCTTTAGCTAACAGTGACCTAGAGAAGGGACTTCCCATTGACTAAATAAGTCTAAGTCACACTACACCTGTTTTATCTTGCCAAATGGGTCTGACAGAGATGAAGGTGAGATAAATCACAACTGTAACCTGAAAGTGGCTCGAGTAAAATCACTGTGTAACAACTCACCATTGAGCTTTGGTCTTACACAGCCAATAGATCTGTATCAACAGCCAGCTGATACTAACTACAATCATTACTCAGAATGCACTGTTGAATATCTAGCCACTACTAAAGTTTCCAGATAAATCTAAATCAAGTTTTAAGCCTGGGCTGTCTAGCTGACCAGAAGGGATGTCAGATGGCCAGGAGCCACAGCCACCAGAAGTGAGTGGAGCCATAATTCAGCTGCTGCGTTCACCTCTGTCCTGTTAATTGTGCTACTGCAGAGCTCAAACATTTTGTAATGCTGCTTCTTGTCCAAGCTGGGCTATCTCAACTGGAGTCAGCTGGGCTTATTATTCCAGTAATGACTAAAATTATAATAAATCCTGAGGATATACACTTGCTGCTAGCTTAACCCATGCAGAGAACCCCTCTGCAAAACCGTCTGGACTGTAGAGAAACATGCACCAAATTTACATGCTGAGATAATTTGATTTTTTGAACCACCTGAAACCACACTGCACCATGAATCCACATGTACAAGTTTTTGCTATTCTAACATGAAGCTGCTATTTGCAGTACTACTGACATGAGAAAATGGTGGAAGCAGAGCTCCCAGACTTCTGTGTTTCAGTCAAACATTATAAATTCTTAACATTTCTGTTGATCTCTAAACTTCTGAAATAGTTTGAAATATTCTTAAAATTATGTATCATTGCAAATTTACTAGAAGTCACCTGCTGGTTAGTTATCAGATGAACAAAAGGACTTTCTTTAAAGATACTTCTGTCCAAAAAAACAGCAGAGTACATAGGAATGAAGAAGGAAATTTGGACTTCCAAAGTAAGCAAGCAGAGAAGCACTGAGTACAACTGAGAGGACTGCAGGATGCTTACCTTTAACAGTCAGTAGTTTACACTGAACTATTTTTTCCTTTTAGATGAACTGAAATCAAGCTTATTTCTTGAATAAGTAAGGTAAGCTTGCCAACTCCTGGCTAAAGTTAAAGACTGTGTATAAACAGAGGGTGAAACCCCCTGGGTCTCCTCCTGCTTCTCCCACACAACCTTCGCTGTGGAAGTGCCTGCAGGAACAAGGCTATGGCATAAAAATGGAAGAGACTCCTTTCCCAGTCTTTGATACATACCCACCTGCATGGGAAAATAACTTTTTGGGTCAAAAGTCTATGAACGAGCTACAGGAAGTAAAGGAAGAACATCCAAACCTGGAGTCACAGTAGGAAAAATTGAGAGTCAAACAGTGTAATTTTCCTTTTAATTCCACTGGTCAGGGAAAATGCTACCATACACAAACTCTGAGAGATGATTTTATCTCTCCAACTTTCACATTGTCAACTTCAGTAATGGAACCTTAAACATAACACTGTACAGTAGAGAATCATCTCCTTAGTGCATTCTCCCTACTTTATGACACTGGCTGTGATGGTTTAAAGTACCTCCATTCTGACATTCTGGGAAAAAAAAGTCACTTCAGCCTTATTTCATACATTATTTTGAGTCCTAGTTGTTGTAGGATATTAACAATGTTTACTTGGTTGGTTATCAGTTACAAAGTATCCCTCCAAAGAGCCAGCAGACCTTTCGCCCTGTCTACACCGTGCCCCTTAATGTGACACGCAGATATGGAGGCTATCCAAGGGAATCTGAGACCTGAGGCACGGGTCTGGCCCTAAAAAGAAATACTCAACAGCATCTAATAATGAAGATGACAGCAACACAGCTACACAATTAATGAGCTCTGGGATAATGTCATCCTGGTGGTTCTAGCAGACAGGGAGACACTTAATGTATCGTGAGAGCTGAGCTGCTCTCGAGAGGCACACGGGGAGGGAGAGCTGTGCCTGGCAGATCAGAGTATCTCAGGCACAGACACCAAAAGATTGCAAAGAAGAGATCATCGGCACAAGCACCCTTGGAAGAATTGAAGAGAAAGGGAATCAGCAAGTGTTGCAATGACACATATGCTCCATTAATCTTATTAAATCATCACCTTGCAGAGTGGGTCTGACTGCCTGGATCCCGTCCAGCCGTGCAGCAGCTCCTGCTCCACTCCTGCACCCCTCAGTCCTCATCACTGCCACTGCAGCCACGGAGCAGCACAAAGAAAACGTGCACTGCTTGTGCCACAAATGTCACCCTTGGTTCCTCGTGGAAACTTCCCTCATATGCCATCAGAATCAAATTAGACTGTTTTGACTAAACAATTTGTGCCAATTGTTTGCTTTTAGATATATTACAATGCTTAGAGTCATCATAAAATGTCAAAGGACAATAAAGACAATGGCACCCATGCTACAGATGTTGACACATCCCATTATCAAAATAATGACATAAAATAGCTAAGATATTGAAAAAGACCAGAGTCTGCTCTGCTCTTCTTTCAAATTTCAGGAAATAAAAATGACTGTATTTTAAAAAGCATGACACATTTTTCAAAGTACTTTTTGTAGGAAGTTTTCCTAAATACCCATTTTTTGGCACTGTGTTTCAGTGACAAATGACTGAGTTGTCAGCAACTGAATCTAGTATTAAAATGGTGGTATTCACCAAAACACAACTTAACTC
Source organism: Haemorhous mexicanus (assembly GCF_027477595.1). Taxonomy (NCBI): domain Eukaryota; kingdom Metazoa; phylum Chordata; class Aves; order Passeriformes; family Fringillidae; genus Haemorhous; species Haemorhous mexicanus. The sequence goes on along the minus strand of NC_082359.1, from coordinate 3,441,240 downwards.
AATATCCTCAATTAATTTGCCTGGTGGTCACCATAAAATTCCTCAAATTCCAACAGCATCAGGCTGCTTAACTCATACCAAAATCTCAAAGTGCACAAAATAAGCAATTTATTGGATCCTACATTTCAGCAGAAGAGAGAGATGTTCTCAGGTCCATCAAACCTCACACAAACCACAACAAGTATTGATACTGGTGGATCCACACACCTAAGCACTCATTCACCTGTGACAAGAAGTCATATTCAGGTCATCTTCTGTCCATGGAAATTCTACCTTTCATCCCTAGAAAAGCAGCCTGAACTACTCCACAAACTACAGACCCTTCAGTCTTCCAAAGCAGGTTTTTATCCAGACAGGGAATCCAGGTCTCTGCCAATCCCAGACAGAAAGGCATGCCTGCCTCTTGGCCCAGCAAATATTTACAGTATTTTATATGAAGTGAAAGAGATTTAAGTGGACACACAAAGCTCAACCTCTGAATAACACATAGTTTGGTGATGAGAACACTCCCCTAGAAGGTGAGAGATGCAAGGCCAGAAACCCTGGGGGATTGAACTGATCTCCTGCATCCTAGCCCAGATCTCCAGCCACAGGGTAAAACTAAAGGAACCATTAACTTTTATTACCACAGTACCCTGAAAAGGTTAAATGCAGAACTGATAGAAATCTTAATTAAAATAGGTGACAGAAATCTTAATTAAAAGAGGTACTGCACACCAGCACCAAGAGAATATTGATTTCTGTTCTTCACTTTAATTTTTTTCTTCAAGAATTACTAAAATATTAGTAAATACAGCCTTACAATTAGCAAACACTGACAGGAGGATTTTTTCCTTGTGCTTATCAGTCACTATACACATGTACATTCAAGTTACTGTAAACTTCTACTTATCCCATGCTCCTTGCTTTATTTGTCTTCCAGCCCAGTGCTGCAGACAGTGCCCTGTCTACATGATACACAGCCCGAGATAGCAAAAGCTCCAGGGAGGGTAACAAACAAGTGAAGTCAGACTAGTCCTGAAAGACAAACATATGAACTCTAAACCTGATATTCTCAAATTTACTGAGGTTTAAGTCACTTTTCTCATGCACATTCATACAATGACATCCTTGTTCTCAGGAGGCTCCTAACAATCCCCAACATGGAATGTGGCTGGTAATTTCAGTTCCTGAAAAATGCAAGATTAAGGGCCAAACTCCACATTTGCATGCCAGGATTTCATGACAGATTTTTGACAGCAGCACAACAGAATTTCATCTATGTGCTTTGCAATCTGCTGCCTATCAAGTGTAGTATTTGAAAAATTCAGGTAAATTATTTGGTTTCTGTTGTAAACTGCCTCCCGTCCTCAAAACACCTTAATTAGTTAAGGTCTCCCAACCTAAACTGAGCAAACAAGGAAAAAAACCTTGAATGCAAAAAATTGTTTTACTAGTATTTGACAAATTCTGTCAACAAGCTGCAGCTCCTCTTACTCTCTGCCCTCCCACATACACACCTAATCCAGCCAACTGAGACTTGAAAGCACCACCTGAGACTTCTGGAAGAAACTGCATTTTAATTCATGGCAGCAGCATGCTAAATGCTTAACTGCAATCAAAGCAAATTCTCAGACCTCTGAATCCAGAAAGACTTCTAACATCAACCAATTTGAATTCTCCCAGGAGCAAAGACAGCACTGTACATTTACACTTATTCCAAAAGCCAGTAGTTTTATTGATTACTCTGACACATCATTAGATTTAATTTCCACACCCTTTGCATTATGAAGAGAAGCTTCTAAATATATCACCATTTCACTCATGAAACATTTGATGGCTAATACAAGAATCATCCCACTGATTATAACATTTAAGAGGGAGTTCAGTTGTTCTTAAGATTAGTGACTCAATACAGTGCCTTCTTTTTTTGTTCTTAGCTTGCCCTCCCAGTCTGTCTCCTAGTCACCACCCTGAGAGGGCACGCACGCATGGCAATCCAAATTACCCTTAGACAACAATCTTGGAAAGGAAATATTAAAAACACATTCAATTTTGGTGTAGAAATCCCCTTCTTTGCTCTTCACTAATGAAGGAAGCTGTGAATATCTTTTGTGCATTCAAAGGGCAAAACAAAAAAGAACAAAGCAATCTCTATTGCCAGACTGGGCAGCAGTAAAAAGGGAGGGGGTGTTACATCAGGCCTTGAAAAACACTAAACACCTACTAACTGAAGATAAACAAGATAGGAATGGTGCTGTGCCTTCTCAATAGGCTCCAGCACAAAAAAATCACCACAAAATGCTAATAATTAAAGATAGCCCAAGTATTTCACAAAGCAATGATCTAGGTCCTGCTGCTTCCATACTCATCTGCTGTCACACTTCCAACAGTTTGGTGCCTGAAGATAAATTTCTTGGTATTTACTAATCTCTTACACACACACATGCACACACACACACACACATATATATATACACTGCTCTGGCCATGCTTATTCCCTCCTCTGCTGTAGCAGAAACTTTTGTCACTACCCTGTTCCATTTCCTTGCTGGAGCACAGACAGGAAGCAAGGGGAAAATGGGTATTCAACAACCTCTTTCCTCTCCCATTCTATTCCACTTGCAGAAAACTAATTTTAGCTCTTATTTAATCTACAAAATCATGAGCAACCTTGCCAGGCAGCAGTCCTGTACACAGCTCTCCTTTCCTTTTATTATTGCAGGAATTTGACAAATAAAGTTTCTCTACTCACTGCTGACAAGCATTTGATTTGAACACCCTTTCTTTTTAAAAAGTCTATATTCTTTGAAAGAGTATTTCCATCTGGGACATATCCCACATTTCACATTAAAATTAGTTTTTCCAGGATGACAGTATTCTTCTTCACCAGCAAAATTCTCAGCAGAGCCTTCTTTCAGGATAAGACACCTCTATCTGAAATACTGGCTCAGCAAGATGACTTAAGATACTAAAAAAGTTAAATAGAAGTACAGATGGTTATAGGTGTGGGCACTACTGAAGAAATAAAGAAGCTGTCAGAAGAAATACCTTACAGGAACAGTGTCAAAAGATAACTGGTGTATTAAAAACTATAAAAGAGATGGGGGAAAAGCATAAGTCTCTCCTTCTTACAGTATCTTAATAAAAGAAAGTAATTGCATGCAGTTCACATGGAATTTAAAAGAAATATATAAACCTACCTTAAATCTCAGAATGATATTCACAAACCAATAAATAAAGCGATATGAGAATTAGTTCTCATCTCTTGAAAACATCATCATTACCAAGACTGTCAGTCACTGAAATCAGCCCTGTTTTCCATGTTTGCCAATGCTCATGTCCACTAGTCACTGCTGGCAAGTACCTTTTTTCCAAGTATTTTTAACCCAACTGAGACTTTTTTTTTCAAAAAATCAAACCCACAATAAGCTTTTATCATACCTTATGAAGCTACAGTGGCTCAACAATGCATGCAGACAGGTAGGGACAAAAAGATGGAGCCAAGACTCGTGCACCTGGACAAAAGGGAAGTGCCACTGCAGCTGGGAACCAGTTCACATCCCTGCAGAGACAGGGCATGAAAGGATTGTTCTGAATGCCAGATGAGGCATTTTCAGATGTGAAATAAGGTATGTGTACAAGAGCTGGACACTGCACCACACAACAACCTGTTCTTGGAAAGCTGCCTTTGCAACACAGAGTCTGGCAAATGGACAGGACGGGATCAGCCAACTTCCAAAGAGAGCTCCTGCAGCAGCCCCTGGGCACAGCTCTGCTGCACACGAGCACCAGCCTCCCCAGGTGACAAATGCACATTTCTCCTCAAAGTGCTCAAGCACTGGCCAGTTCTGAGCTGCATCACTACAACTGTAAATAAACCATGAGAAGTTGTTGTTAGAAGTGTAAGTAATGAGATGCCCACAGAGAGCATGACTGAAATTGGATTTTTGCTCTGTCCACTGCTCCCATAGCTCCCAGGCAAGGCTGAGTACAGGTAAAAATGCAAAGTGACAGAAACCTCAGATCCATGAGGACACCACAGAGAACAAAGACCTAAAATTATAGGGTTTTAAGACACATCATGTCCTCATTCTGCTACAACCTCAGTACTGTAAGAAAGAACTTCCATTCTTCAGATCCACCTAGCACAGTGAAGACCTTAAATGACAATTTCATTCCCCTAAAATACACAACCTACAGAAGAGCAAATCCTTCTCTCAGCCTCTGTTAAAAATCCTCCCTTTAGACTATTACTATGGCAAAAACACTCATTCAAAACTGCAAATGAGCTAAGATTAAAATAATGTATAACTGACATTTTGTTTCATTTACTTCTTTCCAGAAAGCTGACAAATCCAAGAGTTTATGAATTTATCATTTCATTCTGAAATTAAAACACACTAAGACACATTTAACTGAACTACATTAAACTGCCTAAATCTGTACCAATACTCATTTACTGTGTCAATATGTAAACGATCTTTTAAGTCAAAAGAGCTGTCTTTTCACAGCTATTTTAAAGCAGACCAGACCACTGCCTGAACTGAGCTTGTGAAACAAAGTAAGAACATCTAAAAAGCAGAAGACCGATACAAATGCTGGTTCTTGACAGAGAAGAGACACGAGAGGGAAGAAGGGGCTGCCAAAGTCTCAACATGTGTCAGAACAGAAATCCCCACTGGGTTCCAAGTTTTGAAAAGTAATGGGACCATTCAAAACAGGGATGTCTGTTTCATGCTCAAGCCCTTCTCCAGATTCAGCACACACCAAGGTCAAAAACTAAGATTTAATTCTTTTTATAATAAGGGACTTATTTCAAAACAAGTAACTTCTTTCAAAAAAATCTAAGAAACAACTCTGGATGACATCACTGGATTTAAAATGCAGTGAGACTATCACAATAAATTGCTGCAGTGGTCAGGTCAACAGAGATGATGCACAGGCAAATTATCTGAGGATCCACAACAGAACAAAACACCCAAATTTATAGGAAGAAACTGCACCTCGTCTCCTTTATCCACTGCCAGCTAGGCCCGAGACAGTGTCAGGACACAGAAAAAAATGCCCTCTCATTTACTATACTTCATGTCTTTCCACAGGAACTGGTCTCTTCCTCGTCGGTTTATTTCCTGTACACGGACCAAGCCTATTGTCGCCTGGTGAAAACACACACACATGCCACCGACTTACCAGCCTCCGCTGGCATAAATCTCCCTTTAGGCAGAGGTGACCTGCAGCCTAGCAGCCGTGAACGAGCTCCCGTCCCTCTCCAGGCCCGGCGGATCGCAGCGCCGGCCGTGCAGAGATCAGCTCCCAGGGAGCCCTCCGGGACAGGGGGTGACAGCCGCGCCAATGCTCCCGGCGATCCTCTCCTGCTGCCCGGCTGCTGGCGGGGGGGATCCGCACAGCCCGGCCGCCCCGTCCCTCCTCCTTTCCCCCTAATCCCTCCTCCTCAGCCGCGCCGAACCCTCAGCCCGCAGCCCCTCCACCAGCGTGCTCCTTCACGCCCCGGCCCCCGCCGCAGCCCCCCCCGCCGGTCCCCCCCCGCCCGGGACACCGGCCCCGCCTGGGGCTGCGCTCGACGCGGCCCGGCCGGGTCGGAGCCCCCCGCGGCCTCGGCCCCACGGCTCACCAGGAGTAGGTCTGCTCCGCCATGGCTGCGGCTGGGCGGCCGGCGCTGGGCTCTGCGGAGCGGCCGGGCCCGGGCTCCTCCTCCGCCTCCTCCTCCGCCTCCTCCTCGCAGGCTCCGGGGCTCAGTGGCGGCCCCGCTGCGGCTCCCGGCCCAACATGGCGGCGGCTGTGAGGAGGGAGGGGAGCCGAGGGGGGGTCCCCGCGCGGGCGGGAAGGGCGATGGTGGTGGCGGGGCGGGCGGAGGCTCAGCAGCCGCGACGCGGGGCCGCGCTAGGGCGCCGGCGGGGCCTCATGGCCGGCGGGGCGGCGGCGGCGGCGGCGACGGCAGCGCGGGGCGGGGCGGGGGCGGGAGGCGGCGGCACCGGGCGGCCGGGCCAGGCCGCGCCGCGTGCCCGCGCTCGCGCACGGCGGGGGCGGAGCCGCGCGGAGGGGCGGGGCCCGAGCGGCGCGAGGGGTCACGTGCCCACAACACCTTCACGTGCCGCCGGCCGCGCGCAGGCGCTGTGGGGCGCGGGGAGGCGGCGGGCGGTGCCGCTGCTCGGGGTCGGCCCCCGCGCGGGCGGGCGGGTTCGCCGCGGACACCCCGCCGGAGCCTCGCCGCTCGGGGGGCCGGGAGAAGAGCGGGGTGGATGGAGCTTCCTCCGGCAGAAAAGCTGCGGGAGCTGCGGGCGGGTTTTGGGGCTGGGGGCTTCCGGCGAGGAGCCGCGGTTCCCGAGGTGAATCCCGAGCCGGTGCTTCCTTTCCCGCAGCGGGGCAGCTCCCCCGGCTCGCGGGGTGCCGGGCAGGGCGAGCGCGGCCAGAGAGCGACCCCGGGCCGCTCCCCCTGCCCCGGCTCGGCGCTGCTGTCCCCAGACCGCGGCAGCCCCTGCCTGCCCGGGAGAGCGCTGTGGCGCGGGCTGGGCGCTAAATGCACCGCTCGGGTGAAATAATTCCTAACTGCCGTGTTAATTCATCACATGCACAGGTGTTCCTAGAGATTGCTGTATTTGTGAGTCTTTGAAACCAAGTAATATCCATAGGATCAAATGCTCAAAATGTTGGGTTCTTTTTTTTAGGGAAGGAAAATAACATTCCAGATACTTTGACCAGATAAAAATCATGTGCTTCATTTTATCACCAGCCTGATATTAAACCTGTGCGAGTCTCAGGCAGAGCAACTGCTGCGTTGATATCGGTCTGGTGTCTGCTGCCAAACCCTCAGCCCTTCATTGTGCTCCTGCCAAATGCAGGACCAGTGCTTTTTGCTGGGTTTGCTCACGTGAGAAATCCTTACCTCCTGGGAGTTCACTTGCGGTAATTTTGTGCAAGTGGAGCTTTGCAGAGCTTGGATCAATTGTTCCAGTCCGGCTGTGTATTCCTGCTCATTGTCCCTTTCAGTGTGGGAGGGACAACAGCCAGTTTGAACATACAGCTAGAGGTGACGTAACTGCATCAAATATAAATAGAAGAACAAATGCCAGGGACTGGTAAAAATAGGTATTTGTTTTAAAAACAAGCATGAAGAAATTCTATGCCTCGATAGAATTTTGTTAAAATCTTCCAAAAAATAATGGGACACTGGGACATTTTCACTGCATCTACAGGGATGCCAGATGCCTCTGGAATTTGGAGCTCACTTTAGTTTGTTTCTGTTGGTAGATTGAATGAAATATTTTCATGTTGTCCATCTCATTTATTCTCTCAAATGGGAAAACCTTTGGCTGGTGTGTGGTCATGACAGAGGATTAAAAGTAAGGAGTGTCTCTGTTCATCTTTGTTGTGTCACCAGTTGCTGTGTAATCCCAGGCAGATAGCTTCATCCCTGCTAGCTCGGCTCATCAGTCAATACAGAGGAAACTGCAAAGTGTTGCAGCCACCTGAAGTTTTGGGGAGCTGCAGCAGGAAGATGATGCACCTGCAACACAGGTTTACTTGGTTTTGATGGAGGGGGGCCTGGGGCTCATGTGCTCCAGTTAAACAAGGCTTTTATTAAGATGGTGCTGGACTCTGAGGGTTTCTCCCCCTGTATCTTTATGCTTTCAAAACAAGTGATGCAGGTTGTGTCACTTCAGCATCCAGATCCTCAGTGTTTTTCCCAGCCCTTTGGCCTTGTGGACAGGAATGACCTTAGAGCTCCCAACATAATCAGCACTTTACCCACTTCCTAAAGCTGCTGGAGAATGGATTTGTCAGCCGTGAGGTGGGAACGCTCCAAGGGCCCGACTGGGTCACAGATCCCTGCTGGGCTCAGTGCTGGCAGCTGGGGGTGCTGCAAGGATCAGAGGGTGAGGAATGCTAAACTTCCCTCCTATGCAGTTCAGGCTGGACTAGCTGGAGAAGCTTCCTGCCCTGTTTGATCTCTGCCCTCAGCTTGCACATCCCTGTGCCCATCTCAGTCGAGCTTTGGTGGGCAGGAGAGGAGCAGGGAGGAGTCATGCTCAGGGCTGCAACGGAGGGGTCACAGCCCATTCTCTGAGTTTGGGGGAAAACTCTGGTGTTCCCACATACACACATCCCCTGTCTAAAAAACCAAAAATCTCAGGCTTTGGATAGGATTTGCACAATGGATAAGTTCCTTGCTTTTGTTCTTTTCAGCACAGCAGAAAGACCTGCAGAAATGCTTAGATAATAAATAAATTATTTGGAATCCTCACTCTACTGTGGTGCAAACCTGAATGCCTGGAATGCCTGTTGGTGCTATCCTTTTCATTAATGATAACAGAGTAAATATAAGAAGAAAAAAGAACTTCTCAGTCCTTTTAAATCAATGCAGAGAAAGATAAATCAGCCTTTAGCCTTGTCTTGGTACTAAAGAGCGTTTCCTAATTTTCTTTTTGCTGAGAAGGAGGATGTAAAACTGATATTGGTGTCTATGAAACAATATCCCTGCTTTGTGTTCATATTGAAATAGCTTCCAGTTTCTCAGTCTTGCAAAATTTCCAGCACATTAATTTGGCACAAATGATTTATAGCTGATGAGCAATTAAAGTATAATTTCTTTCCAGCATCTCAGGTTTTGTGACTAGACTATTAAATGATTTTGCAAGCTTGCTCTATCATTACAGGATAGCAGTGGGATGAATTCACAGGAGAAATTTATTCCTCCCTGCAGAGCCAGCATCTACTCTCACCTGCAAACTGGAGCACTGCTTGCATTCCTCAGATAATTTTCTCAGTGTATCTTTTGTACAGTCTCTCTTTGGACCTACAAGAGAGCTTTAGTCTGAATTTCAGTGACAGTTTACTCTGACATTACAAAGTCCTCCCAAAGTACCTGTTCTGCCTGGAACCTTTGATGTAGACTGATGCTTTACTTGGACCTGTCAAGGTATTTCAGAACTAGCAGCAAACAAAACCATTCTTTAAATTATTTTTATATTTGGAAGGGCAGCTCCCAGAGGCAAGCATGGTAGAGAAAAATCAGATAAAAGAACTGGCTACAAAGAGTCCTCACCTCCAAGTTGTTTAAATGTCAGCAGATGACATTTAGCTAACCATGTCTTGATTCTGCTGTAATGGAGGTGGAAAGAACCAGAGGAGCTTCATGTAGACACTTCACCCTTCAGGAAAGGACATGACAGGTGGAGTTGTCAACCCTGCTTTGTTCAGGAAGGAACAAATAGCATGGACAGGAATAGAAAAGGAAGGAAGAAAAACCAAAAACCAAGAGATCCACTTCTGACTGTACGGCTGGGAGCTACATTAGGCTATTTGCTTGTAAAAGCCTTGTGGGATTCCCCTTCACAAACCTAATAGCAACGTGCAGTGACCATGTGTGACACGATTCTCTTCACTACCATCTAGTGGGAAACTCCTTCATAACCCAACTCCAGAGCTGCTCCTGATCTCCACCCTCACCCTCAGCCTGATGTCAGAAACAGGGAATAAGTGGAGGGAGAAAATGAAGATGACTGGGAAGGAGGACACGGTCCTGTTTCCACATACAGACAGGGGAATGTGGAGAGAAAGTTTGTCATTTAAACCCATTTGCCCCATGGATTTACCACAACTCCAAGCTCTGCATCCAGCCCAGCCCACTGATGAAAAAACCCAGCTTCCTTCTCAGTAAAATCACATTTTCCAATTATAATCCCATATTTACACCAAAGACTACTACATTAGAACCTAAATGGGTATATATTGGAAACATTAAAACAGGTATTCAAGCAAGTCCTTCCCCACTGAGATCCTCAGGGTTTGCACAAAGAGCTGAAATCCAACATTGGCAAAACAAAGTATAAATGACAATTATCTCAGATTTTTCACACTCCTGTGTGCCTTTTGGGACTAAGCTCCCAATGCACAAATAATAATCAGTTTTGGTACTCATGTAGCTTTTTTCCCCCCAATAACAGAAATAAGGGTGAAAATTATCATAATAGCTCTCACATTTCAAGGAGGGGATTATGTTAATGTCATTCAGGCCAGTAAAGCATTTATCAGTCACAGCAGGAAGAACAGTAAAATGGTAAAGAATTAGTAAAAGAACCATTTCTCTGTGTTTCATTTGCCAATGGCAATTCTACCACCCTATTCAGGGAATTATATGGGCTCCTTCTAGTAGCACTTTTATCATAAATATATTTAGGCTTTTTTTCCTTCTCTGCATGCTCCTTAAATCCACCTTGTACCAGTCAATTACTGTGGTTTTCATCATGTACACTTCATAATAGATATAATTCAGTACATTAAAACATCAGAGGTAAAAATGGTGTTGATATAGGAGTGAGGGCTTGGGAGTCTATTCTGCCTTCCATGAGGTTCCCAGGACTCTGCTGTCCCTTACTGTGGGTTTGCCCTTATTTAGTGCAATAAGCAGAATACAGACCAGTACATGGAAAATCAGAATAACGTTCCTGTTGTGTACCCATTCATACTTTCATGCAGTGTTCTCAGTGTTAAGTAATTCACTCACTTTATTAGATACAAGGGAGAAGAGATTACTTTGGAACAGTTAATACAAAACCAAATACTGCAAACATGAGAAAAACAAGCAGGTATCTCTTGGTGTCCTCAAACTTTAAGTTTCTCCTGTTACAATGACCAAGTTCATATTAATCAGAGTGACTTGAGAATCAAGTCATGGCCTAGGAAATGGTTACAATTAAGGAAATCAACATAGAGTAAGCACTGGTAATAGATAAAAATGGATATAGGAAACACAAGTCCCCTTATTTCAAATATTCATCCTCAAGGCACAACCCCTGAGTACAATTCAGCTACAGGAGAATATTTTCTGATTATGGCACTCTGCAACTGAGCTCTTCCTCCAATAAAACTATAATCTAGCTTCCACCCTTGACCTCTGCTATTCTCTCACCACCTCAAAACTGCACTTGTAATAAAATCTGAGAAATATGACATTGCAATCCTTAGTGCCAGGCTATAAAATAGGGATGCTGGCTAATTCACAACAGGAATCCCTTTCAGTCTGACCACTAGGCATTTCTAACATTTAAGAAACACTGAAAAGCTCACTGGTTTTCTTGCACTGAGGCTCTGAAATACTTAGTGGGGCTGAGCTATTCACTGGCACAGCCTGGCAGGCTCCAATGAATGGAAAGATGAAAGTAAGTTCATTTGGTTTTTTTGCTAATTGTCCAGGTTCCTATAGTTTAAAACGGACAATTCCAATAGACCAAGGGAAAATTCCTTCAGGATAAAGTGATAGAGAATATTTACCTCCTCCTCAGCATTTGAAATGTTTCATTGTTCAGCTAAGCATTCTCCACATGGCATCCAGTTGTAGCATTCAGGGAGGTCCTTTCATACAAACAGATGTGCACTTTTGGTTTTATAGACTTCAAAGTTCACTGGTCTCAAAAAAAAGCTTCTACAGCTGAAGGTCCTCAAGGCAAGCAGCAGCAGCAGCATCAGGACTTCTGGGTGCATAAAGAATCCTTGAAACCACATAATATAGACATAACTTGTTGCTATGCTTTCTTTTCTTTACAGCTTCCACTGACAAATATTGCTGTTCTTTGTTTAAACTTCCCCATCCCCCCTCAAACATTCAGGTTTATATACCAACAGAATATGGACAATCTTTTTGATAAGAACAGTGGTAATATTTTCCACCTTGGTTTATGTAAAAGAGATCACCATGCCAAAGAGAGGCAGAGAGAAGAAACACAGAATGACAGCATCTCCTCTGTCACATATTGCAAGAGCTCCACAATCTGCTGTGTCTGTTTGCAAAATCCTGGAATTATAAGGACATATCATGCAGAAACTGTATGTTATGGTTGGATACTGTAATTACAATTGAAAATTACTGTTATCAGCCACTAATGTTGTCATGTCTACCTGAGGGGAGGGAATAAAGGAAAACTGTAATAACAAATAAAATGCATGGAAATTGTATCAACACACTGACAGTACAATGCCCAAAATGCTCACCATTCTTTAAATACTCTTGTGATGGGTGCAAAACCAGCACAACTCTTTATTAAGACTATGACCCCAAAAACACCTTTAGAAGCTGAAGCTGTCTTTACATTAATGCTCACATGAACATTTCTTCAAATAAATGTTTTTACGTGGACTCGGAATTCTCACTCGTTTTTAGCCACACAAAGCCGTCAGTATCCATTGGAGCTTTGGTAACGCCCTGCAGGGAGGGGAGGTGGTGCTCTGGGCACAGACCAGATCTGAAATAAAAGGCGAGAGTTAACACAGTCCCAGCGGTGCCTGGAGGGAGGAGGGTCCCTCTGCAGGAACTCTGTCCCGCAGCTGCTGACTCAGGAGCCTGGAGAGCTTGGCCAGTGGTGCCCACGAGGGAAAACAGGAGCCAAGGTCCTCTGCAGCATTGCCTTGGGACACTGCCCAGTCTGGGGACAGCCCTACCAGGCTCTGTTTAGCTCAGGCTGATGGGAGTGTATAGACACAGGCAGCTGCCCCTGGCAAGCTTCCATTGAGACAACAGCTTTACATCCTCCCAGGAGTCACTGGTGTGAGACACTCGTGCATCGAGCCCACGTGTGCACATCAAGTTACTCCCTAATTTAGCCACTCAAAGTAGATATATTCATTCATAACATTTCAGACCAGAATTTAGTCAAAAATATTCCTGGAGAATTGTTTTAAGCAATTCCAGCCAAGCCAGGGATCATGTTTTAGGAAATCACCCAACAGGAGGGAGCAGAACCTCAGAGCAGGGCTGGTATCAGGAAGGGATAGAGGCAGATGATAAAGGGGAACCACAAGCTTGCCCAGAGCACTCATCAGAAGCAGTAGGGCAGTTGATGATAGAGAGGTGTTTGAGCATGACCCAGCACCCAGGGCTCTCCTTTATCAAATACATGAATCACAAGCTCAGAGGGGCAAGCCCTGCAATCCCCCAGATGATGTGGGAACACTGCTCCTGCTCATAGTGGAGCAATAAACATGGCAAGGTACAATGGAGGTACTACTGGTATTTGCACATCAAGATACCCAGCAGCCAAAGGCAGAAATGAAAAAGTCACTTAAGTCATGATGCTCTGCCGCAGAAATCAGCTGGAGGTTCAGAACACCCTGTGAGGTTTGGGAATGTTCACATAAAGCCAGTGGTCACCTGCTCCTCTGCCTGAGGTCACACAAAGGCCAATGCAGCTGCCAGTGTGGCTTTCTCTCAGCCCAAAGCCTTTGGCAGGGCCTGACACTGGCTGTACTTCGCCACTGCCAGAGCTCTAAGCAGGTTCTGTGATATTCCAACAGCAGCACCTTGTCCTGAGCCATGGGCAGCCAGGCACAGCTCCTCCTTTGGGGTACTCTACCTCCTTCCTTCTCCAAAACTAATGGGGCCAGAAGTAAGCCAGAAGTGCTTCTCCATCCCCATCTTCCTAGTGCTCTTTCCATACTCCCTTTTCCGTGCTGCAGATTTTTTATCCCTTCATTTTCTTCTCCTTCTCTCTCCTGCTTCCCTCCCTTTCCCCCTCCCCCTGCTTTCTCTCCCTCTGCACTTTGTGAACTGCTGCGGCAGTGCTGAAGTCCAAAGTTCAGTAACTTGCTAAAGCACACAGATAAATATGAACCTTGGAGAATTTACATTTGCTCCAATGTAAACAGATAGCCAAGGGTCCCTTTATCAGCACTGGCTCAGGACAGTCGTGGGGGGTCTGAAGTGGCTCAATTTTGTATTTTGTTTTTTTTGGGGGGTGTGAAGGCGGGAGGCTGTGCTGTGCCCACTACTGCTGACAGTCGGGCGCGTTACCTCGGGACCATGGTGTAGGGAAGCTGGAAGCAGGACAACCCGAAATTCCACCCCAAGAGACACCAGGCTGAAGACCATGGTCTCCAAGCTGACTCATCTCCAAGTGGAGCTGCTGGAAGCGCTGCTGGAGTCGGGGCTGACCAAGGAGACCTTGATCAAGGCTCTGAGCGAAGCGGAACCCTACGGGCTGCAGAGCGAGAGCCAGCGCGCCATCAATGCCCTCCAGAGCGAGAAAGGGGAGCCCTGCCCCGACATCCCCAACCTCCCCAACGGAATGGGGGAGTCCAGGCCATCGGAAGACGAAACCTCCGATGACGGAGAGGAATTTACCCCTCCAATAATGAAGGAGCTGGAAAACTTGAGCCCTGAGGAGGCTGCTCACCAGAAGGCTGTGGTGGAAAGACTATTACAGTAAGGACAGATTTACTGCTCCTCTTTGCTGCTTTCTTGCACTCTCCCTCTAAATCTCTTTTCCTTTCCCCTTCTCCTCAGTGTCCCTAGTATTCACAATTGATCTAGCTGCACAGAGACAGTCTTCATCCATGCCAGGACTAGCAGCCCCCAAATGCTCTATAAATGCTCACATTTTCCTTTTATCTTGCTTAAAATGCATTAAGGAAGTTATGGAGCCTGATTACATATTTGACATGCTTATAGTATCAGGCTTCAGAATAGTCCAAGGCCTGTATAGCCCTCATCTCTTTGACTGAATGTTAGGGTTTAGGATTTAAATTTTTAACGCAGTTCACAATTTCAGTCATCAGGAAGAAAAAAAAAACAACAACCTGGTCACTCTGAGCTGCTGCTATATTTGTATGAATGATACAGTGAAGCTGTAACATTTCCCTGCTCTACTTAAGGAGAATTATATTGTTAATTTCACTGGGGTTTGCTATAAATTATTGGCCAAAGCCAAATCAAGAGACCTTGTCCTTGTTGCTCTTCTGAGTGTGAAGTCCCCTGACTTTGGTGGGGATTTTTCTTGTAAAAAGCACACACCAAATACATGCAGAGGTTAAACCTGGACAGAACTCTCTGCTGTCTGTCACAGTTACAAAGTACATACACAGCAACAGTGCAACAGCAGGGTTTGCTGCCACACAAATCTGCCTTTGCATACAAACATTTTTGAGATCAAAAGACAGGGAAAGTTCCCTGAATCAATAAGCCTTCAGTAGACTCAGAGAAGCATTCACTCAGTTTCCCATTTGGGATTCTTACTGGGATACAATCCCCATGGGACACCCGAGAGGTTTGTCCAAGCAAGGATCAGGCCCATCCTACCATCCATCACAACAGATTCCTGACTGTTTTAGGGCTATTTTGAAATGACAAGCTGATAGAAGACAGAGGTGCAGCAACATCCTGACAGATGTTGTAAAATCTTCACTAAAAATCCAGCTAGGGACTTTCTCAGGCTTTCTGATCACCCTCTTTCACGTGCAAAGGAAACAACTGGAAATATAATAGCAGAAGTAAACATCAAATCCCACCACAAAAGGCCAGAGCTAAGAAAAGAGCATGACAAGAGTTAGCATTCACTGTAAATACTTAAAAGAAAGCTCCCTGGCAGATTGGGAGTTGATGATTCTGCAGAACCCAAGAGAGGAAAATTCACTGGATCAGCTCTTACCTGTGTGGGAAACCATTCCCATTAATTCTGTCTTCTTCCTGGCCCAGTATGTCTCATTTCTTCTGCACTTCCAGCTCTTCCACATCTTTAAGTTTTCTCTACTTCCTTTACATCTTTCAGATTCTTTTAATCTATTTCCCTTCTCACTGTTGTTTCTGCTGCTATTCCTCCCATTTTGTTGTCTCCTTGGCTGATTCTCTCTCTGCCTCCCACTCTTTTTCTTCCCCTCATCCTTGTCTCCTTCTCATCCTCCTGAGTCTGCGTGCAGGTCTTGGGGCAGTTTGAGCCCAGTGGCACCGGGCGGGCCCTGGCTAGTTACTAATTATCCAATGGCTTTATTATTTCTCTTTTGTCTTATAAATTTATAGATGAAAATACCCTGATAAGCTTTTTGATCATTAACTTTTGATGGTTTGTCAAGTATCTCTCCAGAAAGGAAGCCATGGAAGTTGAGGAAGACCCCCCTGGCTTTGTCCCTTTTTCTCTAATGAGTGGGTGAAGCAGGACTGAAGTGACATCTGCTGTGGTCTAAGAACAGGATGGAGGCAATTCCTTCCTGTCACCCTCACTTCAGCACCAGTTCTGGCTTCTGATCCTCCCTGCCTTTCTAGGATCTTGCTGCCAGTCTTCCCTGTGCTTACCAGCCTCACCACAAGTCTTACCTCTCTTCCAAAGCTGGGACATTAACACTTTCTGACAGTCAGTCTGCTGAGCAGCATTTCCATTTCCCAAATGGAAACTGAGGTACAGACAAATTCTAGGACCTACCTAAACCCCCGAGACAGCAAAGAGGAGACTGGGCAAGGACAGGGATCTGCTAAGCCTCTCACTGGCTCTTAATTACAAAGGCTTTACTCTGAAACATCAGAGATCTCTGTCATCAATCTCCCCCACCACAGGATAGAGCAATTCACTTCTCCTGTTGATGACAATATAAAGGCACCAGAAGCCTCAGTTTCAGAAAAAGATTACAAGTGGAGGTCTATAATAGATCAAAATTAATCAAGTTAAAATGAAAAGAATAGGAAGCCTGTATTGACATGTTTCACATTTCTCATCAAATCAACAGTGTCTAAAAATCTGTTCAAAGCATCTGAACCAGTGGCAGGGGTTGATAATACCTATGAAGTTCTTATCTACTAATAAACTTTTTTTGGTTTTAAGATCAAACCTTTCCATTAATAGCTGCCTTAAAGTAATGACCTTAAAATAGTACTGTAGGTATTGTAAAGCAGGGCAGAACAGTCTATGGCAGAAATTACTTGCAGCAATAGACAAAAGGAAGGCAGGCAACAATCTCCATGCCCAGGGATTCCCAGCAAAAGGTCAATGTTTGCAAAACTATTTCACCATCTACACAAGGGTTTCAAATGCAGAAACCAGATGGAGGCAATTCTCCCTTTAGACAGAAGCCTCTTTGGGCATTATTAACAATTCCTGGTCTGCAGGACAAATTTTAACAGAGAGATTGACTTGTGGGCAGCTATTGCTGATCCAGGAAAGTCTTTGTGTTAGCTGTAGCCACTGCTTGTAAAGCCATTGTTTTATAAAGTAGAATCAGGGAAAGTGTCCACTATTAGGCTTTCCAGGAGCTGGAAAGAGAAAAAAATTGACAGCACCAAAAGACCACTGAAGCTAAAACTGTTTTGAAAAACTCTGGTCAAAGCTGAGTAGAACAGAGAAGATACACCCACAGGACTGGGTGCACTCATGGGTGTTGATTAGATTTTGTCCCTGCAGAGAAAACATGCTAAAAGCAGTTCAGATAAAGGTTTCTCTAGCGGGGACTTCACATAATTTCATTTTGTCCTTTCATATGTCTCACTGATCTCCCGTAGATTTACAGCTTGAATAAAAACATTCTTTCCATATCAATCCACACACAAAACAAATTGCATCTATGATAAGAAATAAATGACTCAGTAGAGAGGTAGAGCTGTGAGGAGAAACTCCCAGAATATAAAGGAAGAAGGAGGCTGCCTTGGGGGAAGGATCATACTACTGCAGGAAAAGCAAATGAAGAGAGGTATAGTGACAATCCACCTGTAGGGCAAGGGCTGAAATTCCACTAGGAAAGAGAGAAATTAAGATAAGCAACAGATTTCCCCTGGAGGCAGGGATAAAAGCTTTCCAGGAGGGAAAAAAGAAAACAAAGATATATAATGACAAAGGTCCAGTCTTTTCCCCTGCTCAGAACGGCTCTAGTTGGGGAATCTGGAGATGAAGCTGCCACACCCCTTTCATTTCCACATATAAACCAAGATGAGGCAAACCAGGCCAAGTTCAACAGAAAGGAACCCTGCCAGCATGGATGGTCTTACCTTCCCTCTGCCCAGCCTGCCTCCAGGCTGGGCACTGAGTTGGGGAGCAGCTCCAGAGCAAAGGGCCGGGGGATGGTCCTGAGCACTTCACAGCTCTGAACCTCTGCTTGAGCAGGGTCGGGTCCAAAGCAGCAATTCAGAACCCACCTCAGGGAAATGAAGGCTTCTCCCACCTGAGAATCAGAACAGGAAAGAAGGGAAGAGAGAGTGAATGAGGAAGAGGAGAAGAAAGGAAAGAACAAAGGCAAAATAAAAAGTCAGGAAAAGTGAAGGAGGGAGAAGGTCCCCTGAATGTTACATCTCCAGCTCTCTGGAATGGGTTTTCTTTAATGCTAACAACTTGATATTTACTTTCCATTTAAATT
Source organism: Haemorhous mexicanus (assembly GCF_027477595.1). NCBI lineage: Eukaryota > Metazoa > Chordata > Aves > Passeriformes > Fringillidae > Haemorhous > Haemorhous mexicanus. The sequence goes on along the minus strand of NC_082359.1, from coordinate 3,423,135 downwards.
TGAGATGTTGCTATAAATTATCAACCAGCCTCTTGTTCCCTTTGAGTTTATAACTAACTACCTGGGTTACTTATTGTTCAGGTAACAAAAGGGAGGTGAAAACGCCCTTAAAAAGTGACCTCAGAACTAAGAAAATGGGAAGCTGACATGGAGAGAGGACCCTGGCCCCTGTGGTGGGGATGAGCCATGGAGAAGGGCTATGCTCACATGGCAATAAGCAACTGAGAGCAGGAGAACAAGACTTCAGGAGAAGGAAGTAAAAGCTACCTGTGTGAGACCAACCAGGAGAGAGATTAAACCCTGGAGAACAAGACCCTGGGGAGACAGTTTGCATCTGAGGAGAAAGGAAAACTAAAAAGCAGAAAACAGTCTTGGAGATAGGGAAGGAGAGCTTGAGCAAGGCAAACTTATTTGTGCAGTTCTGACTCACTGAAACAATTGAGATTTGGCTGTAACAACAAGCAGGAGAACCCAGTTTAGAGTGAAATCCTCCCCTCTGACAGTCAATGATATTCTTTTAGCTAGTGAAAGAGAAGAGGTTGCAACTTCTGACATCTTAGCCTGTGATGGAGGCTCTGCAGGAACTGTGTATCTGAGCAAGGGTTCAGCTGGCCAGACTGCCATCACTTGGACTGTGGGGTAGCCTTGGGCCTAAAGCACTTGCTGCTTTGCTTTTGCAGACTGGCCTTTGACAATGAACAGAGCAGCCAGGATTTCATACAGCTGTCCTAGGAAATCACACTGTACTAAGATTCCCTGCACTATTTTGCATCACAAAGCTCCCTGCTGAGTCAAAAGAAGACAAAACCCACAAGTCTTTAAGCACTGTGAGAAGAGACTCACAGAACCTACTGGTTTATTCCTGCCACAAAATGAGGAGCTCAACAGGGGAGACAAAACTCACTCGACTGGGGTGCAGAAAGGAACTAACACATAACAGAGGCTTCCATCAGTGGCAACACAGTCTTTGCTCTTCCCATCTGAGCCAGAACTCAGATTAAAGAGGCCAGCTTCCTAGTCAGAGGCTTTTCTCCTCTATACAGGGACTTGGACAATGAACACAGGGTGCAGGTGCTGGCCAGACCATCACAAGTACAAAGGCAGGAGACTGGTTTAGGCAGCAGGAGGGAAAAAGAAAGAAAGAAAGAAAGAAACAAAAACAACCATGAGGAAAGAAAAGCTTTCTTAAATTCAGCTCAGATTGAGGGTTTTGAAAGACAAAGATAGCTAAGGGAAGATGCCAAAAATCAGAAGCCTCTATGGCAATAGCTCCAATGTAAAAGAGAAACAAATGTTCTATTTTAAGCAGGTTTTCAAAAAGCTGTAACTGACACCATTTGTGTCACACTTTAACTGCTGTGGAGCTTGCTCCTTGGACTAGGCAGCCCCTGGGAGAGGGGCTGCAGGGGAACAGAGATAAGGGTGTTTGTACTGAGAGAACAGGTGTGGACTTTGTCCTCCTTATCACTGTGCAGCCTCTGGCAACCTCCTGAGTCAACAAAGCCATGAACAGCACAGTTGTTGCCTGCTGCTCAGACATGTGTGCTCTTGTGACAGTTTCTGCACCATCCCAGGCACCTTTTTTCCTCCCCACTGCCCCTTTGATGCTGGTGTTGAATATGACACCAGTGTCTTCCTACAGCACTGCAAGCCATTTCCTCCAGACATTTCACACAGAAGGCACAGAAGGATGCTCCTGTTCAAAGTGAGCCAGGAGCTGTTCTGCAGAGGTGCTCTGGCACTGCTTGGATTTAGACTGATGGATTTCACATCTTTATTTCTACTGTGACTTTCAGCTGGGCTGAAATCAATACACATAAAGTCACAGTCATGCTTTCTTTATTTTCCTCAAGAACCTTAATGGATATTCTAACTGGATATCATAAACCCCAGAGGATCACATCAATTATAAAATCACAAACTGATCCTGACATTTTGTAAGCAGGTCTCAAATAGTTCTTTTCCTTCAGCTGTTACCCAAAGGAGGGCAGCAATAGGAGGAATTAGTGGTTTGCCTGTAGTTCTATATTGCATTTAGAAGCTCTGAGTAGATCTAGGTGTGAACCAATGTGTTGGAGTAACACATAGCAGATGTGTAAGAACATAATTCTGGATGATTTGTCACATATATATGCATACAGAGCTGTCATGTCACAGCATAATGACAGCCTGTTTCCATTGGCTGAATCATTGCAAGGCAACCCAGCCTGGACCAGAATCAGGGCACGAGTCAAGTTCAGTCTAGTATCACAATCAATCTGTCTTGGAAAACTCACTACATCTGCCCCATCTGCTTTAATGAGAGGGGAATAGAGAATAAAAGTAATGTAGGGAAAGGGAAGAGAGAGGTAGCCTCTGTGTATTGGGAAATTCCCCTGGTAAGAAAAGTCTCCTCCTAAGGCCAGGCCACAGCACTTCAAAGGAAGCCACTGTTACATCTTTTGCACTTTATCTCCAATGTCAAACAGTTTTACCCTGCATGCAGAATCAAAACTGAGCAAAGCAGCACACGAGGAACAGCTTTCTCCACTGCAGGCAATGAGCACTCTGGCCTCACCAAACATGATGGTGATGACTGACAAGTGCCCCATAGGAGCTACTGCTGCACTTCCTTGAAACCCAGGTCTGCTGAGAGCAGGTGTTTGATCTCCCTCCCCTGAGAAATGTTTTCTGTTCCTTCCAGAGAGGATCCCTGGCGAGTAGCAAAGATGGTGAAATCTTACCTCCAGCAGCACAACATCCCTCAGCGTGAGGTGGTGGACACCACAGGTCTGAACCAATCCCACCTCTCACAACACCTCAACAAGGGCACTCCCATGAAGACCCAAAAACGGGCAGCCCTGTACACCTGGTATGTCCGGAAGCAGCGAGAGGTGGCCCAGCGTAAGTATGGCAACAACTGCTCTCCTGCCTCAGGGTCATAAAGGCTTCTGCTGTCCTTACTCCTCATTGTTTTCACAGAAAACATCCCCTTGTCCCTTTGTGCTTGCAGAATTCACACATGCTGGCCAGGGTATCCTGACAGATGAGCCCATGGGAGATGACCTGCCCACCAAGAAGGGAAGGAGAAACCGCTTTAAGTGGGGTCCTGCCTCCCAACAGATCCTGTTCCAAGCCTATGAGAGGCAGAAAAACCCCAGCAAAGAAGAGAGGGAGGCACTGGTGGAAGAGTGCAACAGGTAAGGTGGGCGTGTGTCTTTGAGGAAGAGGGGCACAGCAGGGTCCCTCTGCATTCTGGGTGTTTGCTGGTGCTGCTGGGAGGCAGGGCAAAGGTACAGCACTGAGTGGCACCACTGAAACCAGCCATGCTTGAATTAAATGCCACAACTGATGATTCCTTGTCCAGAGAGCACAAGGAGTGCCTCAGGTCTGGCAGGAGCCTTCCACGCAGTGTACCAGACCACAGCCACTTCGGGGCTGTGCACTTACTTTGTGTCTCTGAACAAGCCCAGCCCAGCAAGGCTCTTCTTGTGCTTTTCCCAACAGGGCAGAGTGTATTCAGAGAGGTGTTTCCCCATCTCAGGCCCAGGGACTGGGCTCAAACCTGGTGACAGAGGTCAGAGTTTACAACTGGTTTGCCAACCGCAGGAAGGAGGAGGCTTTCCGGCACAAGCTGGCCATGGACACCTTCAGCGGCCCGCAGCCCGCCTCGGCCCCGCCTCTCACCCCGCACAGCTCCTCCTCCCTGCAGCCGCCACCGGCCCTCTCGCCCAGCAAGGTTCACGGTAAGAAACAGCCAGAGGAGATCTGGACCTCCCCAAAATCAACTGCCTCCCAAGTCCAGCCCTTTAGGAAATGAATCTACAGATAGAAAAAGCAGACTTGCTACAGGGGAAGAGCAAAGGTGACACAGAGAGCATGTTTCTGGGTGGGGAGAGTGGCTAGAATGTCAAGGGAGATAAAATTCAGTAACAAAACCCACAGCCAAAGCTTCTCAATTACTGTGAGGCCTCCCGGCTAGCAGGCACCAACCCCAAATTTCCTATTCCAGGAGTCATGACTGCCTATCAGAAGTCAGTTCCATGCCCTTAGAGTCATGTGTGCCCCTTACTCCTTTCAATGCCAGCCCCATCAGACTGACAGTTTTTAGGCATGAGGAAAAGTCATCCTCCATCCAGAAAGAGCACAGCTTTGTCAGCTTCATGGGCCAGAGCTGGGGGTTGCTCTTACTCTGGGGAGAGAGGATCTCACCAGACTCCTCTCCACAGGCACATCCAGAGGGGTGCTTTCCTGCTCCCTGCAGGAAGGTGCTTTCCTGCTCCCTGGCACTCACAGCCAGTGTTTGAGGAAGCAGTTACCCCAAATTACAGGGGAAGTCAGGGCAGGGAGTGAGTGCCTGTTCTTCTGGTTCCCCTACTGACCACTAAGTACCTGCCCAAATATCTGGTGCCAAGTGCCTGCAGAGAAACTGAATTTAGTGCCTGCCTAAGTTTCTCAGTTTCTCACTTGTGACAACCAATTTCCCTCCTGTTGTGATGCAGGAGTGAGGTACAACCAGCAGCCAGCCAGTGAGGCAGAGTCCTCCAGCAGCAACCACCATGGGAACAGCTCCATGGTGACCACCCAAACCATCCTGCATCAGGTTTCTCCCCCTGGACTGGAGCCCAGCCAGAACCTGCTGAGCACAGACACTAAGCTGGTAAGTGAGGGATACTCCTGTTCTGCTGACTGGGACACGTCAGGCCATCTGCCTGTGGTTATAATATGAACTATTCACAGGTATTTTCTGTAGAATATTCTCAAACCCACCTTTGTATGTTACATATGTAACAATATGTTACAATATGTAACATATTGTTACATAACCTGTTATGTAACAATATGCTATATTAGAGACACACTGCACTGGCCATGTAAGACCAATATGTGCCCTCTAGACTGTGGTGAGGGCAGGTATTAAAGCATGAAAGCAAGGAGACATTTCCTTATGAGGAATTAAAACAGTCTGTTCTGGAAACACAGCACTCAAGGCATGACAAGAGTTCCTTCTTCCCAGGAAACCCTATTCTCTCCTCCTTCCCACAGAGAGATTCTCATCTCATCCCCGACTCTTATTTGGACTCTACCCATCCCAAGAGTTGATCAGACCAGTGGGACTACCAGAACACAGACCCACACTTACATCTAGCTTACCTGTAAAAATGAAGCCCAAGAGCCTGGATGCAGACATGTACTGGATAATTAGATTGCCTCCTCAAAGCCAACTTCCCTCTGAGATCTGATCAGACCTTTTCCCACATCATTAACAAAGAAGCATCAGAACTACATGACTGATCATTCTCAGTCTGCACATGTTCCCTTGTTCTCAGAGAAAAAGGCAGCAGAAGTTTGCATTAGCACAGGCTGGCTGGAGGCTAAGTTAAGGTTGCTAAAAATAAGTATGATTTAAATCTCATCAGTCACTCACTTTGCTGGCTTTCTGGTATCTTGCTGAAGAAAATAAGTCTTTCACAAGGTCCTGAAAATCTTCTGTGTCTGTGCTCTAAAACTGATATCAAGGTGGTTTGTCCCACTGTTTAACCTCTAGGGCTTATTCTTACTAAAGATTCCTTACAGCTTTTTGTCTGAGGGGAGAGAAAAGAAGTATAATATGAGGCATTTAACTTTCTCTATCAGCCAAATCACTAGAATTCTTTTTTGCTCTTCCACAATACTGTGACTACAGGTCCCTAAAGGAAAGAAGAACTCCTGGGTTCCGTGCTGAATTCTCCTACTAGAATTACCATGTGAAGTTACCTGAGCCTCTTAATTTCCCTGAGCTTCACCCTCTGCCCTCAGCTATGAAACAGAAGATGATCTTTCCCTATAGAGAACGCAGTGGGCTTAATATCATTCTTACAATTTCTTAAATGTGAAAGAACTAAACCAGCAGGGATTTACTCTTAGTGTGTCAAGAGCTGACCTGTGCTAGTTAATGATGAGCACACAGGAACTGCAGACAAGGATATGTGAAACCCTTCCAGTTAGCAGGGGGAAGAGCAGGAAGAAAAGTGTTTGTCACAGCTTTGGGTCCCGCCTGCTGCAGGTGGCACGTTCAGGGTTCTCCTTTCCCACAGGTATCAGCTCCTGGAGGAACTCTCCCTCCTGTCAGCACCCTGACTGCCCTGCACAGCCTGGAGCAAAGCCCACACACGCTGAGCCAGCAGACCCAGAACCTGATCATGGCATCCCTGCCGGGGGTCATGGCCATCGGGGCGGGCGAGACGCCGTCCCTGGCGCCCGCCTTCACCAACACGGGAGCCTCCACGCTGGTGATCGGTGAGTAGAGGCTGCAGGGCTCTGCTTCCTGCACAGCAACACCTGCCTCTCCTTGGCACAATTACCTGCCCCATTTTCAAAGCCTTAGCACTAAGCTGGCAGTGATACAAACCTGAGGAAATTGTCACCAAAGATCAGCAGCACTGTTGGCGGGTACCAGGGGATTAAGGACAGGTGTTCCTCGTTCATGGGAGAATTAAGTTACACACAAAACCCACGTTTTAAGAGTAAGGGACTTTTACAATCTATTCCTATGCCAATGTTTTGGTTTGCTGCTCTTCATCTTTCCAAATATAAATATAATACTTCCTTAAAATGATGAAAATTAAAGCATGTTCATAGTGCTTGAAAGACAAAACATCCTGTTCCACTTCCTGCAAAGAGCAGCACATGCCTTTGGAATCCACAGCAGTAATTACTATTTTTTTTTTATATTTTTCATTTTGACAGCTTTTCTGGACTTTTATGAGATTTCTTTTCATTCCAAGACTAGTCTACTGCCAAAGTGCATCTCATTAGAGGAAAGGAAAATAAAGTGTATACTCTTCTCTTACACTTTCTTCCAAGGAAGAAAGAGGCCTTGTTTTGTTCCATGGTGACAGCTGTGAACTAATTTCCATTTCTTCCCAAGATTGTGATATGGATTTGAATTCTGTACAAACAAAAAAAAAAACCAAAACAAACTGGAGTGCTGGAGAGACCTGCAGATTTAGAGTCTGGACAGTTGTAGGAAATAGGCAGTAATGTGTGAAACCTTCTACCTGTCTCACTGATTCAAACTCCTTAATTTGGCAGCCCTAGCAAAAAGAGTTGAAACTCCATTCCACGTGGCTGGACAGCTACAGCCTGGTTGTCTGTGTTGCCAACAGTTTCATAAAATGAAAAGAGTAAATTAACTGGGCACTGAAGGTGATGCTCTGAATTTATTTTTGAGCAAGGCCTCCCTGGTGATCACTAAACTGGAAAAGACATTATACTGGTACACAAGAATGTAGACAGGAGCAAACACTGGAAACCAGAGGCGGGTTTATGCAGTTTTTGGACATTTCCACTTTGCTCTCACAGGCATGAAATCTATCCTTAATCACAGACAACCAAGGGAACACCTGAAAAGCAGCATCTAAAATCACCCTGCAGTGACAGGCTGCCCCAATGGCTGTTTCAGATGTCTCAATTGCAGAGCAGCCCCACTCCTCTTGCAGTGTGGACACCACTGGCATCAGTCCTTGTTTTCCAGGCCTGGCCTCAACCCAGCCCCAGAGTGTTCCTGTAATAAACAGCATGGGGAGCAGCCTCACTACCCTGCAGCCTGTTCAGTTCTCCCAGCAACTGCACCCATCCTACCAGCAGCCCCTCATGCAGCAAGTCCAGAGCCACATCAACCAGAGCCCCTTCATGGCTACCATGGCTCAGATACAGAACCCTCACGGTAAGAACATAAACTCATTTACTGAAGTAAAGAAAAATAAAGACACTGTTCCTTGAGTGCATTTGCTGGGTCCTTGGGCTTACAGCACTCTCTTTTCCTCCTCTGTTATTGTTGCTCTAATTATGAAATTATTTGTCTATTGCATTTATCTCCCTGTCCCTCCACTCCCAGCACTTTGGAGACAGACAGCAGGTCCCACTGCATGAGGAGAACAACTCAGCCAAAGCTCCAGCACCCACATGATGTTGTTTTCTTTCATGTACAGCTCTTTATGGCCCCAAATCTGAAGTGACTCAATACACACATGCAGGCCTCTTACCACAAACCATGGTGATAACAGACACAGCCAATCTCAGCGCCCTGACCAACCTGACACCAACTAAACAGGTAACAGCCTTTCTTTAGCCTTTGTTCCCCCTCCTGAGAGCTGCAGCAGCCTGCAGGCAGCTCCTTGCATGTCAAAGAGCTTTTGGGTGTGTCTATGCCATCCCAGCAGAAGCATCTTTCTCCTCTCCTGGCCCTGCTGGGACCAGCTGCAGTACTGGAGGCACTGGAGCAAGTTCTTCACTGCATCACCCAGGAGGATTTCACCTCCCCAGAAACTGCACCTGCTCAATGATTCTCTCACAGCTGTTAGAAGGGATGTAGAAGCCAGGCACTATTAACTCTCTTTTCTCCAGGCATTCACACCTGACTCAGAGACCCACACCGAGTCTGGGATGCACACACCAGTGTCACAGGCACCAACAATCCATCTACAGAACCAAGACACAACAATCCAGCACCTTCAGCCAGGCCCACGCCTCACCTCGAGCCCTGCTGGTAAGAGCAGCAGCCACTGTTGTGGCTCTTAAGCCATGTACTGCCTAGTTTTTCTTGCCAACACTGTAAAATCCAGTTAGAAAATGGTAATTGGGGCTCTCAATTCCCTAAATTGGCTCTGCCAGTGTCCTGAGGGGTTTGAAAAGTCAATACAAGGAAAAGATTCAGAGCACAGTCCGTGTAAGGCCAGAAATTGGCCCCTTCAGAAAGGCAAATACCTTAAAAAAAATCAACAAAAATCAGTGCAAATGAGTACCCAGTCCTGTGGGCAATTTTCAGGGCTGAGAAGCCCAAGACTCCCTCATCAAGACTCCAATTGGGTCTTCCCAGTTCTAAGAGGAGAACTAGGACATCAGCTAGAATACTTAGAACTGAACTCTCTGGAGATTGCTGCCCTCAATGTTTTCAGGCTGGCTGTGGACCCAAGCCAGGTATTTAGCAGCACACAAAGCACACAGACAAAAGCAGTTATGCCCTAAGCCAGGAGAGCACAGCCATGCTGGAAATGGGGTGTACATGCAATAAGGGGACTGATGAGAATCTGCAATTGACTTCTGCCTATACCTTTGGCAGTGTCCTCCAGCAGCCTGGTGCTGTACCAAAGCTCTGACTCCACCAACAGCCACAGCCAGCTGCTGCCATCCACTCACAACGTCATTGAGACCTTCATCTCCACACAGATGGCATCTTCCAGCCAGTAACCACCACCAGCAGCTCCTGAGTGACTGCCACAACCAACCTGCCAGGTGCAACTCCAGCCGTGTTTGCCACCACAGCCTCACACAAACCCCTGCTCAGCTGCCTCCAGGAGAGAAAAAGTCTCAGGCTCAAGACAGAAAACATGGACAGATGATGCTGGCACTGCTGAAATCCACTGCCACCCCCCCAAAAAAAACCTCCAGCAAACCTTAACCCCAGCAGCCAGCTCAGAATGGCCAGACATCCTTTTGTGGCTGCCCAAGAAGGAATCCCAACAGTGTCAGGACGTGGATGGGACTTGAATCCACTCAGCTTTCATCAAGCTGGGCCTGTATGAACCTGTCAGCACCAGACTAAACCATGTGGGAAAGAGCAAGGCTGAGCTGCCAAGGAAGGGACGCCACCTTTAAACACTCTGCTCTGCTGTAAGGAAGCACCAACAGGAACTATAAGAAATAACAGAACCTTGGAAGTTCCTGACTTTGCAATGAGAATAACCAAGAAACAGATTTGGGAATGGCTTGGCACAAACCTGTCAGTATGGGATCACTGACAAGCTATAAATCCTTAACTAACTACCAAAATACCAAACATTCTCAGTTAAAAATGACCTGCTCTAAAATCATGCTATCCTAGTGGAAATGGCTTGGTTGTTTTTGATATAGCTCTGCTTTGTTTTAAATGCAGAAATTAAAGTTTAACAGCTGCAAGGAGACTCCAGTTCTCTGCATTAACCCTGTGGATTCTCATCTCACCTGCTGAATGATTTGCAGGATGGCATTCCCCACTGGCCAGCCCAGCACCTGGGAGGTTCCCATGCTCCACACAGGGTAGAGGTTCCTTCAGTTTTCTCTATAAACACTCAGCCTGGATTCATTTTACAGAACATGGCTCATTCTCAGCTTCCATGTAGGCTTGATTTGTAGTTCTTGGTATGCAAATAACTGCCCAGGGGTCTAAGGGTCTTGCTTGCACTAAGTGAAGAGTTTTAGTCCCAAGGATCTCCTTATGTAATTCCTCTTCTAAATATTCCTATTTACTCTCAACATCCACATCACTGATACATCATTAGCCAGACATGAAAACAGCCCCAGCTAACAGGTTTTTGTCTGTGACTGAAACTGAGCTACTCTTTTAACTGTGAAATGCATGAAAAACCTTGAGACTGGAAGGGAGAACTGAAAAAGCCCAACAGTGAACTCTTCAGTTATCATATCTGGGAATTTCAAAATTGCAGATGTCTGTGAAAAGTTTCATTGATAAGAGCTTCCTCTAGATACCATCAACAATTTCAGTAACGAGATTCTCTGAGGAATTGTTTCCTAATTTCCCATGTACACCAGCTGGAAATAGATCTAATTTCCAGTTAGCATAAAAATAAACCCAAAACAATGCAAAAGGAAATGTTTAGGCCACCATGCATCTGAAAGCCCAGGTTTAAAATTCAGTACACTGAAGTTTTAACTGCACATAAGACAAGTAACTTCTGCTGGCACATTCTGTTAGATTATAAGCCAAGTTTCTCCTTAGCTTTCCCATTTTTGGATGCCAGCTGTGTTTTCTTGACTAAAAATCAGCAAGAATCTTACAAAGATTTCCCATGCTCAAAGAGATACACTTCACTCTTCTGGTTTCTCTAATCTGGCTTTCTGAACTTCTGAATTGGCCATTAAGTTGGATTTCCCCAAACCCAGGAATTTTAATAACACAAGTATTTATCAGTAACAGTTAATCTCCTGAAAGACTGGGAGGTGAAGAATAAACAGACAAAGAGTGAAAACTACCAAACCTCACAGTATTTCAGGGAGACAAAAGTTGTTAACCAGCTTAAACAAGGACTGAAAGGTGGTTTTAAATTATGCCTAAGTCCTTCCTGTAGCAATTTCATAGCATTGATCACCCAGCAACTAAAAAGCCATCCTGAGCCACCTCTGTCTCTGCTGGGGACAATCTGAATACAGCAAGAAAGCCACTGTTGTACAAAACCTATTCCAAATTAAGTAGGTCCAAGAGGGTAGTAAAATTTAATAACAACAGATGCCATTAAAAAAACCTATACACGAAAAAAATTTTCAACAGAGACAAGTGGAACAGTAGGATGCATTTACACCAACCCTGAAATCAGCTCACCACACACTGTTTATGTGCAGGGGCCCTGGAGAGGTGCAGATTGCAGAGGGATTAGTAACACAGCAGGTTTCAAAAACAGATTGTTATGATGTTTGCAGGGAAAAAATAAGGGGCCCTGATTTCTGACAGGATGCTTTTGATAAAAGAGTCTCCCACGGGCTGGAGCTATTCTTAGTAGTCTACAAGGAGGCAAAGAGAAAAAGCAGTTGATCACCTGTTGCCATGTAAACCAAATTCAATTCATCATACAATTTCTGCAGAAGGGTTTCAGACGTGAAGGAACAGACCAGGAGGAATGCAGCTATGATCACATCCCTCTGCCATGCAAGTCTGGCACAGCATTTAATCCTTTTAGATTGGGCCTGCATAAGCAGCAGCACAGTCAACTGCTGTGTGAGGAGAACAATGTTCCCTGCCTCGGGGACGCCAGGAGCACAGGAAGTCCCTTAATTAGTCTCTCAGGCCACTGAGCTTTTAGAACAGACGCTTTGCCAATTAATTTTCCCTCATCTGCAGCAACTCTTGTTGTTAGGTTTTCTTTCAGTTTCCTTCACCCATCACAACCACCTGCTGTTTGCAGAGCAAAATCATCATTCTTTTTTCTTCTTCTTCTTTTTCTTCTTCACAGCTCCTGGCAGCACAGAGTTCTCTCTGTGATTGCTGTTCTGTCTCTCCTGCTGGCCATTTGCAGACACCAACTGAGGCAAATCTTTGCAGATCTGGTCACACTCTGCTGGGTCTATTATTTTCTCTTGATTATTATTCTCTCTCCTAATTTTCTTCTTCTTTTTTTTCTGGCTGGGCTCTACATAGCCCTGACTCTGATCCTGGCTGGAGCCCTGGGACAATGCAGGGAAAGAACTTTGCTTCAGAATATCTGCAGCTGACACGGCAGCCTCCTGGCACCTTTGCCACTCTTGGTCACTGTCTGTGTCACTGGAAAGGTAACAAGAGGGAAGGAACTTGTGGTGCACTTCTGCCTTGAATTCACCCAAAAGTTGGACAGCAGAGTAATCTGGGATGAGAACACACAATAAACACCCAATGGCTCTGGGGCTCCCACACCACACACCACAGTTTGCATTTAACTAGTCTGAAAGCCAATGTGTTCTTCACACACACTAGGAGGGGAAACAAAATCTCCCACAAACATTTCTCATTCCCCAGCACTAAAAAAGAAACAAAATTCTCGTCTAGTCAAATATAGGAGTCATAAATACACACTTCTCAAGCTCTTCAGCTTCCTATTCCCTTGTGGGAGTCCCAGCTGCCTCTGAAATGTGGGATGCAACAGCAGCTGAGGAGCAGAGCAGCTGCCAGCACCTCACCTGGAGCTAACTGGCCTCCTCCTCCTCGCTGCAGGGCAAGGCTCCGGCTCCCCACAGTCGCCAGGGACAGAGGAAGAGAAGAGGCGAAAACCTAAGTGTGGAAAAAGGGGTTTTAGACAGAATATAAAACAGAGGTGGAAGCAATCAACTGCTGTTTCCCTGGAAGAGTCAGTGCTTTTCTGTATTTCCACAGTGCTTGACAGCAATTATTTGGGAGGACTTGGGGCACAGAGGTCAGAGCTGCAGCGTAACAGCCCTCACGGACAGCACCAGAAATTCCTTCAGTGCAAATGTTTATTAGTCACTTGGAGGTACAGCTGGTGATGGACAGGATCCATCCCACCTGTCAGCAGTCAACAGTCAGGAAACAGCCACAATGGCTGAGACTGGAACTCACCATCATCTTCAGAGTCAGACTGTGCCAGTGAAGTCTGTGATGGTCCTGATGAGTCCTTCAAAACAGTGATGAAACTAAACAGAAAACTCCAGTCAGATCTCAGACAGGTCTGTGCAAACTGAGCTACAGTTGGGTATTTCTGGGAGGCAAGACTAGGGGGAGATGTTGCATAGGTCCTTTTCTGTTAGTGAGGCTGCCTCAGCTCCCTGTTTCCAGAGCAGACCAGGCCTTCTCTCTTCAGCAGTGCAAGCCACAAGAACAGTTTAAAACCAGCATTTCTAAAGCCAGCTCTGAACAGCAGGAATTCAGTTCTCCAGGGCCATACTTGCACAATAGTGGCAGCCCAGTACAAGGCATTCTGCCAGCACAGCCCTGAATCAGGTACTGGTGTAGGTTGTAAGAACAAATCAAAGATTCTCCTGCCAGCCTTTATAGGATGGGAGTCTCTTTTCTCCCCACAAGATGTTCACCACAGAGGCAAACAGAGACAAGCAGTGCTGCACAGAGAGTTCTGACCAGATGGGCACAGCACATCAAACAGAATATTGGACACTTGTATTTAGGCATGAAGGAGACAAGATGTTGAATTTCCTGGGTTTAGCACACAAACACACCAGTGTAACTGACCCACAGAACACAGGTTTCAAGCCTTGCATACCTGTCTAGCATGGTTCCCAGTTTCTTTGCAACATGTGCTCTGAACTCTGGAGTCGTCTGGAGCTCATTGTCACCCTCCTGGTGGCCGATTGCCTCACGCCCGTTTGAAATAAGAACAAGGATTATCTCTTTTGAGGCCAATAACATCTGGCCCTCTCACCCAAATCCTTAAAAACATACTACTCTGTTCAGATTTAAGCATCATTTCAGATTATGGTTGGACTAACTCCCCAACCAGAAACTTCCCCTTTCAGTATGAAGTATCACAAGGTACAAAGTAGACCCAGCATAAATATTACACATTATTTTTTTCTTCAGGGAAACATTAAGTCTGAAACCAGAAGCAAAAATACCTCAGGCTTGGCTGATCTTTAGGCTGCAACCGATCCTTTCTAAAGGCCCCTGAAAAGAAAGTAGCAAAGGCTCATTTAGAGACCTGCGGCCAGGAACTCTCTAACCCCCGTCAGGCACATGTTAGAGCATAAAGAATAATGCCTGCAAGACAGCCCTGGCCCACCTGCGGGGGAGAACAGCTATGAGGGGAAAGGGGAACTTCCATGGGGCCAGGACTGCAGGGAGGGGGCTCTGGGCCCGGCTGGAGGCCGGACATGGCCTCGGGAGGGCCGGGCAGAGCTCCCTTCACTTCTGACACCGACGCCGCGGCACGGAGGAGTCCCCGCGGGTCAGGAGGAGCTGCGGAGGGGCCGGACCGGAGCGGTGGGGCGAGGAACAGAGGCGAAGGCACGCCGCAGCGGGGGAGCAGAGCCCAGCCTGTCCGCCGTCTCTCACCGCTGCGCGGCTCCGCCCGCGCCGCCGCCAGCGCGGTGCAGTCCCAGGCAGCCTCCCGGAAGCGCGCGGCCGCTTCCCCGCCGCTGTCCGAGTCCGAGCCGGTGTCGCTGTCCGGGCCCGAGCGGCCCCTGGGCGCCGCCATCTTGCAAGCGCGGGACACGCCGGGCGCTGTGGTCCGGCCGCGGCGCATGCCGGGAGCTGTAGTCCGGCCGCATAGCACGCCGGGAGCTGTAGTCCGACACGGCTCCCATAACCGATTTTCACAGACCCATCCTTGTTTTAATCAGCTTCTGGAGGACGCGGTTCGTGTCCTTGGGGCCCTGTTAACCTTCTTACTACACTGACATGAAAATTTTTGCTAGAATGTAGAAGCTGTGCCCAACCCTGCTGCTTTGCTGACAGGCTGAAAACAAGAGAGCTGCTTTGGTGGAGATTTTCACCGCTCTGCAGGTAGAACTGCTTTGTGTGTTCCTCATGCCATCAGCACTGTCACGTTATGTGCTACATTTTCATCTCAACTTGAAATTTTCTAGTATGATACAACAACACGTTTGGCGATTCCAGGTGGGCTTCTGGATAACCGTTTTGCTGTGGGCTTTGCCAAGTCTACGTGCTGCTGAAAGCAGCAGGAAGACTCTATATAAATGTTTTTATCCTGCTGGACACTTCCTGGCTTGCACCTTCCAACCCTCCCTCTAGAGCTGTGCAGTCTCAGGCTGCTTGGCAGCAGACAGGCCACTGACAATATCCTTGAGCTCTTTCTTGATTAGCTTCCCTTTGTTTCTTCACTATTCACTCAAAAAACTCACGTTTTTTAGTCGAAGACCTTGGGTTTAAGATTCACCCATTCTCCACTGTGTAAAAAACCAAGAAATTTTGGGCTGTCTTGTACCTTGGAGTCCTCAGAGCTGGAAGTGCTTTCCCAGGCAGTCACTCCTCTCCCTCGCTTTGGTCCCTCTGTTACTTTGGTTTCTCATAACTGCATAAATTCCTTTATCAAGCTCTAAATACCTTTATCAAACTCTAAATACCTTTATCAAGCTCTCTCTTTCCATCCTGGAGTTTCTCAGCTCATATTCTTTCCATCCTGAATCTGTTTCTCAGCTCAGATCCTTAGCCCTCTACACTCGTAAGTCAACAATTTGTTTCCCTCAAACTTCCTTCCTTCCCTTTCTGTCCTTCCTTCCTTTTCCGTTCTTCCTTTTCTGTTCTCCCTTCCTGCTGGGGCCGAGCATTCGGTACGAACTTCTCGCAGTCCTCGGAGGCCGCCGTTTGGACGCGGCCCGCACCGCTCCCAGCCGGCAGAGCCGGGGTCGCGGCGGGGCCGAGCAGCCCGGCCCGTTCGTCCCGGAGGAGCCCGAGGTATCGAGCGCCCGTGGGGCCCGGGCTGAGGAGGGGCCGCGGCGGGCGGGTGTCGCTGCCCGCGACTCCCCGGCCCGGTTGGCGGAGCCGCCGCGCTCGGTGGGGCGGGGGCCGGGCCCTTCCGCCGGCCGCGCTTCCGGGCGGTCAGGTGACGGGGCCCGGCGGAGCGGCGGCTCGGCTCGGGCGCTGCGGGGAGCCCGGACCCGCCGGTGAGCAGGGCCGGGCCGGGCGGGGCGGGGGGCGGTGGGGGGAGCCGGGGCTGGGCTGCGGCTCCGAGGCCGAGCCGGGCCGGAGCCGCCTGCGCCCGCTCCAACCGAGCGGGGCGGGGACGCCGCGGGCCCCCCTCGCCCGGTGCTCCGGAGCGCGGCCGCGGTGCCCCCGGCGGGCCCGGCGCGGGTCCCCCGAGCTCCGGCCCGCGGCCCGGCGCTGCCGGCCGGGTTTGCCCCCGGAGGCGCCGTGCCGGGGCCGCAGGTGCCCGGTGAGCGCTGTGCGGGGCCGGAGCCGCTGCCAGCGGCGATAGATGGCTCGGGCTCGGGCTGGGGCTGTGTCGCGAGGTGTCAGCTGCTGGTGCATGACATTGGTTGCATTTTGAGAATTGCTCATATAGTAATTCTCGCTTCTTCTTAAATCACGTCTGTTGTATGTAGTAACTGTTGTATTTGATATTTTTACGTTTTGCTGCTAACCTGGGTTAGCCAGGCACGTCTGTCTCACACGGCACTGCAAACCAGGAAAACGCTGGGCAGGGCAGCATTACCCAACTGGTTATATTCCTTTTTTTTTTTTTTTTTCCCTTTGGACTTTGTGAGGTAAGAGGATAAAATCTTTGTTGAAAGATTTTTCTTGGAGTCTATATTAAACCTTTATAGAACGGATAAAAAAAGCAATTCCTTCAATCGCCACAAGGTTTTTACTGTTTGCATTTACGAGGGACACGGACTCCTCGGTGTTCCTTGAGCTGGGCCCTTGCCCTGGCAGCCCTGACTGTAACACAGATGTGCATTGCAGAATCCCAGGTCATGAAACCAGGCCAGGCAAGGCTGGAAGGCAAATGGCTGCTTTTGCAAGAGCAAGTCAGCACAGGAATTCATATTTTGAGACCACTTTGTGGTGATATCAAGAAACAGGTGCCCAATGCTGTACAGGTTACAGGAAGTGGAAAGATGAACTTGAGAAGTGTTTCCAAGGAGTTAAAATGTAACATGTTTGGGGGACAGAGAAGAGTAAAAAGGTAGTGAGAGATAAATATGTATTTAATGATTAACAACAGGACAGTCATGTGTTTGTTAAAAATATCTAAAACGACTGTCAAGAAGTCAGTGTACTTTCTTCTAGACACTGTCAGCAGTTTTCAGCTAAGATTACCTGGTTGTACTTGAAGCCCAGGCAATTGTAATATGTTAAGTATCAAGATTGTTATTAAACTTAGGAGTGGGCATATTTATATAAACTCTCAGTAGTAGTTTTAGATTTAAATTGATTTTCTAATGTGAATATTCCTTTTGTAAATACTTTTAAGTGTCAGAAAATGAGACTATTACCTTAGGGATAAGAAAAATACACTGGCAAATCTTCTTTTTGATTGAAACTGTGAAAGGTTCAGGAACTAAATCAGAACTTGTTTCATAAACAATCTAGATTTGGATTATTTAAATTTCAGTAATCTTAGCTAAAATAAAATTCATTAGGAAAGAAATATGGAAAAGGGTCTTTCCTGTGGAATTGACATCCTACAGTGCTGCTCTTTTTATTTCACTGTTATGGCAAAGAGGAACAAACTTTGGGTTTTGTTAATAAACTAACCAGACTTCTATATCCTCACCAGAACTTTTTCTCATTGTTCATGGAAAAAATTAAATACTTGAGACATCCTAATGGCATGCTGTGAACATGTATTCCAGGACTGTTTTGTATAGGTGAAATTAGCTTCTAATTTATACTCCCTCTTTGCCTTTCCCAGGTTGAATTAATGTTCACCTGCTGTTTCCAGCAGATTTTTTTTGTCTACCTTAACTTATGGTGAAAACTCCTCCAGCCTGTCCTGAAGTGTTTTTCCTGTGTTTTGAGGGCTGGGCAGTGTACTTTGGCAAAGGCAGTCATTGGCTGAGTTCAGAAGTGTGATCTTTGACAGTAGCCACTCAGCTCCTGCTTTCCTAGTGAGCAGTAGATTTACAGATGAAGTTTTTAAAATATTAGAGGAAAATTTCTTTTTTACTGGCTGTTAGTGAGATCTTTACCCAGCACATGGACATTCCCAGGCCCCTGCACTTACTCCTGTCGTGGACCTCCTGTGCTCTTGGCTGTCATCCAGCTCCTTTTGGAGTTCCACCCTCTCAGGTACCTCCACTTCCATGTCTTCATGCTCCACCAGGTTTCTGTATTTATTTAGGAAGCCTACTTGCAAATGAGTTCCTTGTTTCTTAGCTGTTCATCTGCTGCCACTCTTGCTTCTTGGATGTAGTGAAGGCCAGTCATTTTTCAGAACAACCTGTTGGGATATAACAGAGAGATTGTGGTTTGAAGGAAATAAACAGCTAATCTAGATGGCTTTTATGAAACAAAGATACTGTTTTCCTGTAAATATGTAGAAATCAGAGAAGTAAGAAATAGAAAAGGCAAGATCTCTGAATGCCTGCAGTTAGGTATCAGCTATTTTTATATCCTTTCCCTGGTTTTATTTGTTGCTCATCATGCCTCCAGGGTTGATTTGGAGGCCTGATCTGGAGGACAAGTTTGTAGCAAACCTTGACTGGCATCCCTGAATTGTGTTTACTTAACCCCAGAGGTCATGTTCCCAGTGAACTCACAGTCTTCCTCCCAAACTCTAAAGCAAATTGAGAATGGGGTTGGTTTGGCCTGTTGTGATAGTTGTTGATTTTTTTAGTTTGTGATTTGCTTATTGCTTATTGTGATTTGCTTGTTTGTTGAGCTTTTTTTCCTCTAGAGAGTTTTGTGTCAGAGTTTAAGAAGTTTGAGTGACTGTTCAGTCTGGAGCTCATTCTGCACTCAGGACAAGTTCCATTTGCAGTTGAATTTGTACTGTAGCATTCAGAGTACACTCACAATATATGATAATCAAATGTAAATTTAGCCACCGGAAGCTGTTCCACATTTGCTTCTTTGTATATGAGCAGATGTACAGAGCCCAGCAGCAGCTGTTACAGACCAATTATGTTAACCTGGGTTATTCCAGGGACAAAATCAAATGTTTGAGAAGGCTTTTATTATTTTTACTGTTGCCTTTTGCTATGGTTTTGATATTTTAAATTGGTTATGTCCTACCAGGTCACTGCGCCCCATCAGCCAATGAACAAATACTTAGGAGAGGATCCCCAGGAGAGATTAAGGAATGACCTGTTCTAGGAAAGGAGATTCAGTGCCTGTTGCATTATGTCATTTTAATCTTTCTTCTGTCTCAGCCATCTTTATTCCATATCATTACTGATATTTCTCTGGATTTCTTTGTCATCCTTCTTCATAACATTTTATTTATTTGTTCTAGTTAGTAAAACTGAGGGGTTTTTTCAGTAAGTTTTTGTGGAGATACAGATTTTATCTTTTTGACAAGCCTTCAGATTCATTGTGTTAATATACAGAATTTAATTTGGAAAACGAAACTTTTTTTTCCACATTGATATTAGGGACTCAGAATGTATTTCTTTGCCTCTTGCACACTTCCTTTCCTCCTGTTATTTGTCAAGATGTTTGTTTGACCATTCTGTAAAGGGATGCAGTATTTCTTACAGTGTGTTGAACTCCTTGGTTTTAAGGAGGTTTTCTCAACTTTTATATTAATATATAAAGGTCCAAGTTGATAAGTTTTCACTTGAACTACTGAGCAAGACAGGCTGAAGATTCTGGTTGTAAGGATGTGTGAAAAATCCAAGTGTCTTTGGCATACAGTTTGTAGGTTGGCAGCATTTCCATCTGCCTTGCTCTAACATGGATTTTAATTTTGTACAAGGAACTGAGTGTAAATGGAGTCATGGTGTGAAATGCTCAGAGTCAGCACTACTGAAAGCAGCGTATGTTGAAGTGCAGCATCTGTGAATACAAACCTGCCCTTCTGGGACACTGTGCAAAATGATGTAACGGAGTGAAAAAGCTCTGCAGAGAGAGATTTCACCTGCTGTAACTGAGTCTTTGCTGCAATACTTCACAAGGCCCGGGTGTGATGCTTTCCTGACTTGCAGTGGGATTGTATTGTAGGCAAAAAGCTGTTGGCAATAACAGCTGGAGATCCTGAGGCTTTGGTTTGCTGCCCTGCACCTGAGCTGCAGCTCTGCTACAAAGAGGCAACACTGAGGAAAGCCTTTAGTGCTTGGGGGGTAAGTTGGAAAAGAAATTACCTTCTGAAAAATTCAGGTGCTTCACTGTTTGTACACTTGCAAAAAGTTCAGAAAATCTGAATCACCTGTTTGTTTCTCACAGCTTTATCTAAGTGTTCCTGTTCCTGCAGCTTCAACATGATGTTAGCGTTTCATGAAAAGCATAGTGAAACATTTTAAACATTTGTATTTTAGTGAATTAATTTCTGTAGCCACTGAAACTCTCTTAGTTCTTGGATTACAAATCTTGTACTGGTAAAAGTATTTCTAGAAGTACAAATGCCTTGTGCTGAGTCTCAAATTTTTAGGTACTGTGGAATTTACATATCAAGGAATTGCACTATAGAGGTTGTTGCTACTGAAAATAAATGCTGTTCTTTGGTCAATATGATTATGTTAATGAGAGGTGCAAGCATGGAAGTAAAATTCAAGCACATTGAGTAAAATTTTTGATACTTCTGCATTACTACCTTACTATTAGATTGGAAATGTTTAATAGTTTGAAAATACTAGGAATGTTTGATAGTCATTTCAACACTGCTGTGATAGCACCTATATACTGCTCAGGAGAGAATTCAAGTTCTAAGCTACCTTTGCTTGCCATTATTGTCATTAATATTCCAAACTAATGAACATTGAACTTAAAACTCTGCATTGTCAGTCTGTTCAAACTGTGAATTACTTCATGAATAAATTCTGCTTCTGACTGCGCTCTCTGTTATAAGTTGTGTTGAACTTTGGAAGAGCAGGTATGATTAAGGGAGCTCACTCTCCTTACAGCAAATGGCATTTATGACAAAATACAGGAGGGTTGTTTTGTCTGTGGGTGCTCATCAGTGACAGTAAAATACAGGTCACACATCAGCCAGGTCACACTCTGGGACTGTAAAGTAGCTTAGTCTCTAAAAAAAGATCCCTCTTGGCTACATTAAACTAAAACCATCAACAACAGGACTCAAGAGCTTCTCAGATAAGTCACTACCAGTTTGGAATGGGGCCAGGATGCAATGTTCATGATGCCAAAAATTGTTTAGGTTTGATTGGTTTTCTTCCCTTTCTCACAGCTAGGATTCCAAGAGGAGAATTTTCTTGACCTTGTTTGGGCAGTCCTTGAGGATGGCAAGCAAAGGACCCACGGCTTCTGCATCAGCAAAGAGCTCCAGTACTGGAGGGACCAGTGGCAGCAGCAGCAGTAATGGTTCTGGGGACAACACTAACCAGGACAACACTTTTGAATGCAACATCTGTTTAGACACTGCCAAGGATGCAGTTATCAGCTTGTGTGGGCACCTCTTTTGGTAGGTGCTGCAGCCCCACACACCAGCCAGAACTCCATCTGTCTGATCCCATAAAAACCTGGGATGTTTGTCATTCTAGAGGAGGGGCTGTGGGTTTGGTTTAGGAGAGCTTGGGTTTGCTCCTCAGCTGTTTTTCTTTGCTTGTATTCCAGGGAATGGCTTTCCTGTGTCTTAAGCTGCCTGTACTGCTGGATTATTGTGTAAAAGCAAACAAGCAGCCCCACACAGACAGTTCAGTGCCCATTGATACTGTTTGCTTATGTGTGTTCTTTTATTTGTGCTGTCTGGCCTAGCACAGAAATGTTCTTTACACCTAAATTCCTTTCTGACCTCTGCCTACCTAAACCTGGATATGCATCTGGGTTCTGTAGGCCAAATTGTAGTTTCTCCTCCAGACTTGCTCTTTTTTCCTTTGAAACCATTAAATATATATATATATATATATAGGCAATAAGCTTTTACACATGGGCAATTTCTCTTTGCACTTGTGTTAGGAACTTTTTAGTTCTTTAATTTGACTTGGAAATAATGTACAGCACAGATATATGTGCAGAATTTCTGATGTGGGTAACTTGGTTTGAATATACCCTTTCTTGAATGTGAAGAAGTTAAGGATTGACATGGACAAATGTGTGGGGGTTGGAGTTTATTTTACACAGTGGGCTAAATCTTTAATAAAAAGAAGCCTGAAAGTGTTTTTCTCCTGTCTAAATATACATAACATCTGAAAATACAGGATTTATTTGGGGAGATGGAAAATCACTGGCTTAGGGAGTGTTAAGATAAAATAACATTAAATTATTAATTATTAAATTAATGCACAAAAGGATTTGGAGTAATGGAACCTTAAAAGTACCAGGTGTCTTGTCTGAATGGTGTTATTGAGACCATTTTGAAGGCAGATGGCTGTTTAGCACTTTTATCTTGTAGCTTGTTTGACTTTTTTAATTTGCCATAGCAATTTAATCTGTTTAATGGGAATTTCTCTGCCCTGAGCAATTGAGTCTGATCTCAATAGCTGACCATGCTCTGAGCATCAGGTTGGACTCGAGGGTACCTGAGCTACCATCCAGCCTTAGTTATTCCATGATTCTGTGAATGTGGCTGAAGTTCCAGCTCAATTTCTAAGATCCTAAAGTCTCATTAGTGACATCTTGCTCATGTGCATCTTGGCTCTGGGATAGCTTTTCATGGTATCAGAAGAGAAAATCTGTACAATGAACCCTAAGATGAATGCAGCCTCTGTCTGGGCCTTTGGTATGGATGAGGACCCAGGAGTGGGAGATGCACAGAACCACATTAGGAATTTAGATTGTGTAACCTGAAAGAAAACCAGTGGAGATCAGTCTTGGGCTGTGTTTGCAAAAATGATTTTAATGGGAGGCTGCAGAACTGGCCCAGCTGGATTCCAGGATTCTGTTGTCACCAAGCTGCACCATCCCTGTACGCTGCACATTTGTCATATAGAGTTCAGTAACTAATTCTATTTTCCTCTCTTTTTCTGCTCTGTGAACAAATTGTCCTGGGAATGCTCACAGTTGGCCTTGTTTACACCAGGTAAGACAGGTTTTCTTTTACTTTGTCTTTCATCAGTTGCTCAATAAAGCCCTTGGTTCTCTGGAGTATCCCCCTCTTTTCAAATGTGCTTTTCTCTCCAGGGCAGTCACAACCTGCTCGTGCAGCTCAATGTGCAACAGCTTGCAATCTGCTCTTTGAGCAACAAGAAAACTTAGATTCTGTTCCACTTACCTCCACTTCTGAGTTTCTTAAGCCCTGCATAATTGCAGTTTTGGTACAATTACTGTTGGAGCTTGCAGGGTTTAGTTTGCAGGTTTAAGTGCTGAGTGTACTTCTCTTTGCATACAGAGTGTTTTACATTGTGCTACCATTATAGAGAAGGTGGATGGCAGGAAGGCTGTCTGTGCTAGCCCTTGCCTTTGCAGGACTGCTCATACTCCTTATTTCTCCTTTTACTCCAGTGCAGATCTGAATGTGTGCACATCAGCAAGTTGTTCCCACCAGAACAACAGCCAAAGTGCCAACTCCACTTTGGGGAGTACTTGGCACTTACTAAAATGTTTTGCTCCAGAACTTTGGGAGAAACTGCTAAAGTCTTTCTGCCTGGCTGCAAATGAGGTTTGCATAGTTACTTTTGTGGTATTTTAGTAGTTTTCTTATAATTTCCTTTCTTTTAGTGGCTAGAGACCAGGCCAAACAGACAAGTGTGTCCTGTATGCAAAGCAGGAATCAGTCGAGATAAAGTTATTCCTCTCTATGGAAGAGGTAGCACTGGGCAACAGGACCCCAGGTAAGAAACCTAAATGCAGCTATTTTCATTTGAAAATTAAAGATGAAACTTTAGTTAAGGGTCTTAAGATTAAGCTGTTAAAGGGCTGGATTCTCAGTTTTAAATACTTTGTCAAAAAACATAGATCTTTCTGCCACATATTTCTGGCTTTTTCAGGGCCTGGGTTTGCACACATTTCTTGTTCTACTGGCAATTCATTTTAATTTGAATCAAGTGTTAATTATCAGTTACAAGTGGCAGGTTGCAGTGATTATTATCTGACCAGAGAAGCTTATATTAAATGTTCATGTCCTCAGTTTTTAGCCTTTGCAATGGGTGTTTGTTATTCAGAAGTGCAGCGTTAGGTGCTGCTGAAGGTCCAAAGCTGCTGTTGGCTCTCTCACACTGCTCCAGCTCTGCTGGATGGCCCCAGGACAATGTCTTTTATGGTGGTTCTGATTATTAGCCAGTCTATTGCAGATACTGTTGTCACATGTCCTTGCACTTGAGCTAATTTCACAACTTCCTGCAGAGAGAAAACTCCACCACGACCCCAAGGACAGAGGCCTGAACCAGAGAACAGAGGGGTGAGTGATCAAACAAGCCTGAGTGGTTTAGTTTTTATTGATAGTGGTATTTGTTCATCCTGGAGGATGTAATGTGTGTGAGAGAACGTGCATGAGGATCCTGCAGCTTACACACCCGGCTCTTCCCCAGCTGCTTGTTCATGAATCATGGTTAGCTGTGGTGTGGCAGAGCTCTGTTCCTGTGGTGCCTTGAGCATCACAAAGAACTTGGGATGCCCCACTTGGATCATGCTTCATGAACACAGCCCAGTGTGCTGTCACTGGAAAAGCTTTTCATACTTGATTGTTCTCCACATTTAAATACAAGGAGCACTTTGCTTTGAAAATTCTTTGTGCAAGTGTATTTCTGTCAAAACTTACCTGTCATTAATTAATCTATGTATTAATTTAGATTTTTGACACTGACAGCTGCTTCTCTCCTTTCAATGGATGTTACTGTACCATGGCATTACAAGCAAGAGAAAGTCAATATCTGTTGGATACATGATTTGAAGAGGGATCTGTGGTTTTGTTGAGGAAATTACATAGGGTGAATGTAAACAGAAGCTGGCACAGATGGAGCAGACGTGGGAGGAGGCAGTAGGACAGACCACAGTGTTCTTCAGCATGATGGCAGCAGGCATGACCTGATGAAACAGTGGCACATTTCCATGTAACTCAGCCTGGGGTCCTTGGAGAGGATTGTCTCTCATGCTTCAAGCAAACAATTCTGCAGGGTGTGATTAAGGTGCATTTCTGTATTGAATGTATTGGGAGCTCAGCTGTTCTCTTTCACTGGGGCATTGCTGCCTTATTAAATCAGCTCCTGTACCTTACTTGAACCTTTCAACTGATGCTGTAAATCAGAGGGATGGGGTATGAAGGCAGTGGTTCTGTTCTCTTCAGATCCTGTACCTGCCACAGAGAGCTTTGCTGTCCCTGAGAGTTAGTGGCAAAATGCTTGAGAAGAGTATGGTCAAAAGACCAACTCCTCAAATCAAGGCTCAAGCAAGAAACTTTTGGCTTTTATTATATGAGTAAAATCAGCTGTCCTCCCATTGTTGGTGGTGATAAACCAGAGGGTCTTTCAGAACTGGTATCACTGTTTTAATCCTGAGGTGAGAGGACAGACAGCTGGATTACAGAACTGTGGGCTCTCCACAGTGTTAGGCATGACCCAAGCCCCTAGATTCACACACAGTCAGTTCTCAAACAGCACACTGCTTCTGCAGAGCAGGATTCATCTCAATTCAGAACACTTATCTTTTGACTTGATGTGGTATTTTAGTCTGGATCCCACAGGGTCAGTGTTATTGCATTGTAACTTCTTTTTTTCCTCCTTTCCTTATGTCTTCCATTCCTGCCCCAGGTCATTTTGCTGCCTTAATTTGAGTCCCTGTGGTAAATTTTTTGTGGTTTTCCTATGCATCCCACGGTCAACTTATCATTTCACTGAGTATTTAACTGATGCACATGTATCACAAAAATCAATTTAGGTTATTTTCTTAAGTACTTTTCCTATATGGCTAACTGCTGTTAACACACGATACATTGTTAAGACATTCTAAATAGAATTATTTCTGCTGGTTTTGATACATTGGCAGATACCTTCTATTTTAAGTTGAGAAAGGTTACAGTTGAGAAACACTGTCCTAATTTGTGGCCCTCAAGCAAGAACTGCAGTTGCTAGTTTTCATTTTCTCAAACCTTTGGTTGCTTGGTGAATTTGCTGCTGTCTGGAACATTTTAAACCCAGGAGAGCTAAGGGGATATCTACAAAAGTGTGTCAGACTGAAAGCTGCCAGACAGCTCGGCCCTCCTTTAGCTGTGGGAAAGCCAGTGAGAGGGAATGTCTGCACTTCCACAAAATACTCTGAAATAGGCTCTAAGTGATTGGTACCTGTTTTGTCTTCTGTTCTTTGTTCTCTGCAGGGATTCCAGGGCTTTGGGTTTGGTGATGGTGGCTTCCAGATGTCCTTTGGAATTGGGGCTTTTCCCTTTGGTATATTTGCAACAGCCTTCAACATAAACGACGGGCGACCTCCTCCAGGTACCTCGGGTCCTTCTCCTGTCCCATACAGACAGACAGACATTTTACAAACATTTAATAACCTGCTAAATGGCAAAATATTCTGAACAGTAAGCAGTGTTGTCAATTCAATTGAACCACAAAACGAGGGCAAAAACACTCTGTAGAGAAGGGGTCTGTGGCTGGTATGTTTTGTACACAGACTCATAAAAGAAGCAAGTTTGTCACTTCCATATAATTTGCTGAAAGCCCTCCCAGGAGACCAATGACTGCAGAGGAACAGTGGCACTGGAGACTATTCTCCTCTAATTCAGATGTCTCCTCTGGTACACCAGCAGACTTCTGAAAAATGAGACAAATTGGACTAGACTTTCTAATAATAATAAAAAGGAGTCACTGGGGGTGTATGAAGGAGACCCAGATTTTAAAAACAGCAGGAAAGGACCATTTCCTGAAAGATGAGAAGGAAAAATTTAAACTGGTGCTCTGTACCACAAAATTATGAATGCAGAGATTGTTCATTTTTCAGAAATTTTTCTCTGAGACAGTCATCTGTATTCTACAAGAAGTAACTCTCCAGTGAAATTTCTTCACAGTTTTGATTAACAAAAACCAGTTGGATTACTCCAAGGGGTGACCTTGCTCTCTAACAATGAAGTAATCCCTAGAGAACCTCCTCCCCATCTTCACTGTAGACAAAGTGAATCTGTTTTGAACAAGAACACCTACTGCCCAGGGCTTTCTGAACTTACTTTGTGAAAGGTTATACCTGGCAAATCTTCCACCATGTCACATGGCACAGGAATTATGAGGAACAAACTCAATCTTCACATCACACCACCGTTGCCATGGTCCTGTGCTGTCCTTGGGTCACATTATCTTCCCTATAAACTATAGTTCAGTGTCCCCTGAAAATCTCCTGGGAGTGGGACTGAACTAAGGAGTCCTGCTTCAAGATACTTGTCTTCCTTCTGATCTGCCCATGCAGCCAGCCAGGCTGAGGGTAGGAAGTAGCAACTTTCTCACCAAGCAGATTCTTTGCATATTTCTCAATGTATGAATATTCTATATTCAGAATATACACAATCTCAGAGAAAAGGAAGGAGCTGAACTGTTGTTTGTTTTTTTTACTTCCTGTTTTCCAGCTGTTCCAGGGACTCCTCAATATGTGGATGAGCAGTTCCTTTCCCGCCTCTTCCTGTTTGTGGCACTGGTGATAATGTTCTGGCTGTTGATTGCATAAGTCTTTTCCATTATTCTATATATTCATGACCAACAAGGCCACTGAAACAGTTACAAACTGCATCCCCATCCCATTTTAAACCTCTTGGTGTCTGGTTCCGTAGCTAACTATGGGCTTCAGGAATTGGTGGTACCACAGCACAATGAGGAATCTCACATTTTGCACCAGAGTTGGTAATTAAAACATTGGTTTCAAAGTGTATTTCAGCTCAGATATCTTGTACAATGGGTTCCTGCCACAAACTGTGGGCCTAGCGTTGAGCTGCACTCCGAAAGGGAGTGCTGCTTTGAAATCCTGTGCCAATCAGTGACACCAGGTCTGTGGGATACACAGTCATCCCTAACAGACTGGGCAGGTAAGGAAACTTCTCCAGTGTGACCAGTATCTCCTGCTTTGCAACCATGAAGGATCTGCCAGAGCTGCAGATGTTATTTCATGTCTCCATCAACATCTGGCCTTCTCCAGGAAACCATCTGCAGCACTGCTGGGACTCTGGGGCACAGCAGGCAGAGCCAGCTCTGGAGACTGGTTCCAGTTTCTTTTCCGTCTGTTATTTCCCGGTGTGATGGAAAACCCTTCCTGATGCTTCTGATGGCTGTTAGAAGAAGGGATACAAATTTATGCTGCAATTTTTTAAAGCCTGAGTATGCTGGAGCCAGCCACTGGAAGATTCTCTGGCTGTGGAGCCAGGTGGGGCTGCTGGACCCAGCCCAGTTCCTCACTGACAAACAGTGTTGTCTTCCCCAGCTCTGTGCAGCACCTGGGCTGCACTCGTGGATAATCCCCCACAACCTCGTCACTGTAGCGACATTTATCTTTCTCAAGGCTTTGAGACTTTCTGCACGAGGTCATGTACTCCAGTTAAAATCCTATTACAGACCTGAGATCAGCTTGTTTGGGGAGAGGAACAAAAGGCCTCTTTACGTGAGTTTTGAGGTAAAACTTGTCATACTGTAAAATTACACAGGAAGAGGCCTAAGATCCTGCCTTTGCCAGCACATGCTCAGTAGGGAACATTTGGAAGACTTTCTCTCTGCAGGTGCACACAGACCTTCTCCTGTGCCACAGCAGAACAGCTCCAGAGTCTCTGCAGCTAAAATCTACCAAAGATTTTAATTTGAAGTGCTGGAGGAGACCACGACCACTAATGTGCTGAGGGGATATTTCAGAAGGTGAGCAATCTGCAGTCACTTTGGAATCCTGTTGGGTAGTCAGCTTTAAAGAGTACTCCTGATGTATTTGTGTAGATTCCTTTGAAACAGGTATGAGAAATTCCCTAGCAAGATGAACAGTTCATATTTCTCTGACTAGGCAATTCCTTTTTTTTTTCTCTTATTGTTTTAGATTTTTTTGATTCCGGTCGCTTGTAGTCGTAATGATTTCCTGCAAGATGAATGTTGTGACTTCCCTGGCAGTAGGCAGAAAAACTGAAAAGCAAATCAATTAATAGAAACTTTGTTTCAATAGCTTGGGATTTTTTTAGCGTATGGCAGAGTTTCCTGGGCAGGACACCTTTAATTAATTGTAATAGAAGTTTATTTATGTAATTATTAACTGTTTCCTTTTAGTGACAAGACAAAGTATGACTGAAGTTTAACTTGCCTACCTCCAAAATTCCATCTGGCAAGTAGAATGTTGCAAAGCTTCTGCAGTGTTTTGTCACGTCAGATTTATACCTGACTCGGTGATAATCTGACAGAATATATTGCTCAACTATTTATAGCTGAGGTGGTGCTTCAGCTGTTGCTGTGCGACACTTCTGAGTAGCTGAACTTTGGCATAGGGTTCTTCTCAAGTGTGTAACTTGGTAACTGGGGCCCTTCCCAGGAGGACAGGCTGTTTTGTTTGGTTGTCCTACAATGTCGCAGCTTTGGGTTCCTCTCCTGCGCAGTCAGCACCACCTGCTGATGGGAAGGGAAGGTTCGTGTGACAGTAAGAAGGGATGGATTCCTTCTCCTTTCGTGCGGAGAAACTCGATGCTGAGAGGTTATGCAGGGAGGAGAATGGTAGCCCTTTGAAGCCTTTATTCCATAAAGAGGATAGAGAAGTGACTGCAATAGATTCAAGAGGTACTGAAATATATTTAATTAATACATTTTAAAAACCAGAAGTTTAACGGATCAGGGGTGGGGATTTCCATCTAGGAGTGAGAGAGATAATTGATTTGGAGAAGGTTGCAGAAGCATGACTGAGAGCTCTTATTTTCTGGCAGTTCAAGGATGAAATAGTCTAAAAGTGTTAACGCTTGGTTCCCCCTTTCCCTGGTGTGCTTTTGTATGTACCCCTTCCCGTAACCCGACCGCACCCGGCCCGGACGGCTCGGTTAGTGCGTGACCGTTCCTCCTCACTAATTTTCACTGTTGTGAAAGTGATTTAGAATTAAAAAATGGTTTTACATTGAGCGGAGTGCGCCGCCGTTCCTTTGCGCTGCCTCGGGGCCGGGAGCGGGAGCGGCGGGGCCGCGCCCGGGGCCGCCGCACGTGCGGGGCGGGGCTGCGGGCGGGGGGCGCCGCCATTGGCCGCCGGCGCGGAAAGGGCGGGGCGAGCGCGGCGGAGCAGCGCGGGGATTGGCCGGTGCGCGGGGCGGGCGACGCCGATTGGCCCGGGGCGGGGGCGGGACGGGCGGTGGCGAGAGGCGGGCCCAGGTGCGGCGGCAGCCGCTGGCGTCGGGCGGGTGCGGGCGGCCGGCGCGGGATGGAGGCGCTGCCAGGTGAGCTCGGGCCGGGCCGGCCGCGCCTCCGCGGGAGGAGCCGCCCTCCGCCACCGCGGGGCGGGCGCGCGTACGCGAGGCCGCGGCTCTCGCCGTTATGCGGCCGCTGCTGCATCGGCGGTGTCGCGGGGCGGCCCCTGCGGGGCTCGACGGGGCCGCTGCCTCCTGAGCCCGCGCCCCGGCCGGACGTCAGCCCGTGGCTGGGGAGCATTCTGGGGCCTGCCCGCGGCTCCCTCCAGAGGGTGGCACAGCCGGCTCGCGGCCACACGCGCGGCCCGGGGGCTCCAGGCGGGTGCAGTGAGATCCGCGGGCCGGCCATGGGAGATGCGGCGCGTCCCGCCCCGCGGCGGCCGCGGGCGGCACCGGGTCCTGCAGCGCAGGTGCCCGCGGGGCCTGCCGGTGCCACTCACCCCGTCCCTGTTGTCCCGCTCGAGATCCCGCGGTGCCCCCGGGGTTCGGCCGCTGCCCGCCGGGGCCACGGCGGCTGCTCCTCGCTGGCCGTCTCTGACAAATTCCTCCCGGCCTGGGGAACTCGACAGACCTGTTACATGGATTATGTCCCTTTGCGTTTCCTTCGCACTGTTTCCTGCTCTGTTTTGTTCATTTCCGTCGTTTCTCCTGCATACTGAAGCAATTTCTGTTGGATTGAGGACTGTTCGTTTCCGTTTGTGAGCTAATCAGCCTTGCTGGGTACACTTAACAGATGCAGCACTACAGCTGAGAGTAGCTGTAGTTTCTTTCTTCTTCATGGACTTCCGAAGCTGATGGGTCAGATTCTGTTGGATGGTCCAGGAGTAATTTGTTGCTTGTAGACAGCTGTGGTGTAGTCATTGATTTTTAAATGTCTTTAACAGGATCCACAGACAGTTTTGACACGTGTGTGTTGTGCTGGTGACACTGAATGGGAGGGGATGGAGCTGCAGAATGTTTGGTTTGCAGGTAGTTTTGGCCTGCAGCTATTTCAGAAGCTCAGCTGACTTCCAGGGCTTGCCCTGCTTCGAGAGGAGAGCATTGGCTGCCTGTGCATGAAGGCACAGGCACAGGGAGCTTTGCCTTTTATTCCCAGTGTGCTGAAAAAGCCATTTCTTTTATAGGACAACACAGGCAGGGTCAGGTTTTTCCAAGGATCTCCCAACCTTTACTCTGCTGTGCAGATGTGAGCTCAGGTGGAGTTCCTGGTGTTCTGGATTAGCAGGAGGGCAGAGGGGCAGGTGATCCAGGTGTGGAACTGATGCACACTTGGGAATTGAAGTAGCAACCTACACCACTTGTCACATTTGAAGGAACCCTTTGAGCCTTACATCTTTATAGAGACCTTTCTGGGTACTGCTGATAGTGGTGCATGTAGCTGAGCAGCAAATGGTTTTTTCCCTGAAAAAACTATTCATGTAAAAAGTGGAAGATCTTTACCTTGGTTAATTTTAAACATTGTCATTGACCTACACGGTGGGGTAAAGGTGCATGGAAGGTTGATGGCTTCTGTTTTGTGTAGCTTCAAGGAACTCAGCAGTGGTATGAACTTGCCAAAGCAACTTGCCTAACCAAGTTGTACCACTCTTTGGAACAGGGAAGTCCGTGGTTTGTGGTTTTCCTTGTCTAAGTGCAACTTTTCCTTTAATGCAGCCTTGCTGCAAGCAACTGTTGGTGGCAACAACCAGGAAGAAACAGATTTGGGATCTGCTCAGCTCTGTGACACATTTCTTGTGCCATCCTCTGCTGAACTAAGATTCTTGACTCTTTAATATGCCTGCACTGCCCTTGGGATTTTGGATAGCATTTATCTGTGTGCCAAATGTTCTTTGTGCACAAGCTTTCATTCTGTTTTCCTAGCTTGCTTGCATCTAAGTAACCAGCTCTTTCTGGGGCTTTCTGGCAGTTCTAGTAAAATCTATTATAGCTCTATTATAACTGCTATAAGTATTTTCTGAAAGGGCAACTGGCCAGTAGCATCACTCCCCCTTCCTCAGTCTGACGGTAGCCTGGTGTTGGCTGTACAGTCTCTATGGGATTATTCATTCAAGAGTGTAATTCCTTCCTGGTAGTCTAGTTGTTCTCTGCTGAATGAAGTTTGCCTTTCCTTTCTTTCAGTTCTGGGAAATCCAGTTAATTATACAAATGAGAGCAAACGTTATGTGCTGAGTCAGTGCTGTGGGGGAAGCAGCAGTGTGGCTTCCTGGCCGAGCAAGGTTCTCTGTTGGAATTGTTGTACTAAACCAGTGTTGCCTTCCTGAAATCTCTGCTCTGACAGAGCTGTAACTGAACTGTTTCATATGAAAAGTCGTATTTTTTTCTTGTGCAGAATGTGAAGAAGCAGATGTCACATCTGACAAAAAAAACCAATACAAGATATCAGAGTTTGATTTGGGAGTTGCCACTCTGGGGTTATAGACTGCCTGCAGCTTTCCATGTGGGAAGGCTTTCCTGTCAGTTCCTTAAGGTGGTTCTTTCTGAAGGATGTACCAATCTTTGTTTTCTCTGCTGTAAACTGATTGCTGTTTGTCCCCTTATTGCTGTGTGCAGGTGAAGAAGTCTGGAGATGTCTGGGATGTGGGGACAGCATTGCTGCTGGGCAGCGCCTCCACAAGACTGTCAATGAGGCTTGGCACATCTCCTGTTTCCGGTAGGTAAAGCTCCAGCCTTTAAACCTCCTTGTGTTGTTCCACTGGCTGGGACCTGGTGGTGAGGTCCCAGCATGAGCTGGGAGCTCCTGCAGTGGTCTCTGTGCCTGACCTGTTCCCAGCTCCTTTGTGGCCATACCTCAGGGACAACATCCAGTCCCCAGAGCAGCTGACACTGCCTGGCAGCGCGGCTGTGCTGACGCAGACGGGGCACAGATAAAGTGCAAATAAAAGCTCTGATTTACTGCTGGTGGCAGAAGCCATGGGTTACATGTTTGTCTTCTGCAGCATTCCAAAGTAGTGCCCAGGCAATTTGCACAGCATGTTGCTTTTTCCATGTGTGGTAGGTGCAAGGGTGTTATCAGGGTGCTGATAGAGATCTTGCCTTTTGCTTTCTCTCCTTTCCAGACTCTTAAGACAGACAAACTTATGAAATCTGTTAGATAATGTTGCTGTCAGCAAGGACAAAAAGGGATCTCTGCCGTGGTGGTAGGAGTAATGCCTCTTTTTGGTGTTCCATGAATACTCAGTCCAGTTTTCATGCTCCAGAATCACATTTCTGAAGGGGTCTGTCTGTATTTTTGAGAGAGGTTCAGTACCTGCAGCTTCTACTAGCTACTATGTTGGCTTGAATATGGGGAGGTTAATGTGTTGGATACTGTTGAAGAAAGTGTGGCTTTGGAGGAATGTTTTCTGTGCCAAAATAAGCATCTATTGTCCTTGTTTAAAGAACAGAAGGAAAAAAAAAAAAAAAAAACAACAAAATGCCCCAATTTTGTTGAAGTGAGGATTGTGGTTATTGGTATATTTAAAAAAAATAAAGCATCTCATGCTGCCAAAGCAGTGCAGGCTCAGTTGAGTTGGGAAATGCTGTTTTAGTGACACATTAATAATCACAATAACATTTTGATTTCATTACAAATCCCGGTATTTTGGATTTCTGTTTGGTTTAATGTTCATGTTTAGCCATAATGAAGCAGCTTTTCTTAATCCTGGTTTTCTCTTTTCCCTGAAGGATGAGTATCGTGCTGAGCTTCCCTAGATTGTGCCAGTAGCCAAACCCCAAGCTGTGTGTGCTGGGAAGTCTGTCCCTCTTGCCATTGAATATATTTCTCTTGTGGGTCTTAATTTGCAAATGTCTTGGTGCTTCTTGCTGTTGGGGCTGTTGGTGAGGAGCAGCTGAGCAGGAGGCAAATCCTGCCTTTGGGACACTTCACAGAGGATTTGTTTTCATAGCTTATATTGTATAATGGAGGTTTGGTTGTTGCTTTTGGGCTGGTTTGTTTTATACAAGTGATGACACCAACTTTTTTCTGAGCTGTGTAGTCACTTTCTGCATTTGCTGATGCACTTCTTGTGCTCTGCCTTTGCTGAGCTCCAGCACCCAGCGAGGCTGCTGTGCTCAGTGAACAGTTGGAACCTGCAGCAAAGGAAGCTGCCCTCCCCTTTTTCCTAGTTCCAGGGTAGGACTGTACATGAAAACAAGTTTCCAGTTTGCACTGTTCTTCCTTTTCTTCTGCTGTCCCTAAGCCATGCTGAGCAGCAGTCTTGTGCCTGATATCCCAAAGCCAAACTTTAAAAAGCCTCTAAGGGTAGGAGGCTTTGGCAGCTGTGGGAGCTGTGAGTTCCGGCAGCTCTTGTGGAGTGTTTTTTACAGTCTTCCTGTGGATTAGTTGACTCCCTGGCCTGGCACATAATTTCTCTAATGCTGATTGGCACTGCTCCAGGCTCGTTAGCTCTGTTTATTCTTGGTCAGGCTTGGGCTGGCAGGAGCTGACGTACATGAGCGTCTCTGAGGATTGAAGTTTTTGTCACTTCCCTCCTTCCTCAAACTGCATCTACAGGAGCTTTTGTCTCTGAAACCTGCATTTTCTCTGCTGTGGCTTGAGGGAAGAGCAAATCCCTGTTTGTAGATCTTGGATATTTTAGACTGTTCTCTGGCCAGCTGGTTCCTTAGGCTTGAATCTGATGGGCTGGATCTGGCTGAGGAAGTTTCTTAGATGTTTCTGTCACAGTGTCTGTTGTGAATTAACTCTGAATGTGCTTTTGTGCCTCTGAGTTCTGTTGAGACAGCACACACTTTCAAAGGTCACTGCTTTGCACAGTTTGACTGGATTTGGAAATTGCATTGCACAGAACTTCAAACATTACACCAAGAAAGGGAAAGACAGAAGGGAAAAGGTGTCTTTTTGTCTTTTTCCTAGGTCTGGATCATTTGTACCTCAGGGGACTATTGGAAGAGCTTTTTTTTTTTTTTTTTTTTTTTTTGACCAAGAGCTTGCTGGTTTTATTGTTTTCAGTCAAACTTTTTTCCATATTGCAAAATAGAAGGTAATGCCTTGAATACTTTTGAATATATCTATAAATATACTTTTGAATAAAGTATTATTACTAGTGTTTATTTTTGGTGGTTTGTGTTGTTTTTCTGCAATTAATGTCAAATGAAATTAAAGACAAACCCCACTTTCTGTAGGGATATTGTATATTTGGAGTAGGATGGAATGAGAAGACCCAGACACAGCTGTATGGCTTTATCTTAAGGACATGGTATTTGTTAAAAATCCAGTTTTGATTATTTGAAAACCACAAATTCAGATCAAGCCTGTAGACTACATCCAGGTGGAAAATGGATGCATAGGAAGAAAATAATTGGAAATGTTGGCAGGAATTCCTACTGTAGTAGGGTGCTTAAGCATTTTTTAGGAAGGAAGACAGCTGAGGCTCAGTTCCTTCCTAACCATGAAATAACAGAGCATGTCTAGTACTGTGGTCTATAAAATAAACCTAATTTAAGTAGCCAAGCAACACTGGCTTGCTGCACAAGTCTCTACTGAAAGCCAAAACCAGAAAAAATGTTCACAGCATATCTTCAAAAGTAGCAGAAGGTGATGGATTACTGGTGATTTTACAGTCACAGATTTAAAACATATTATTTAGTTTATACCCAAACCAGTTAATTAAAAGCT
This sequence comes from Haemorhous mexicanus, assembly GCF_027477595.1. Classification (NCBI taxonomy): domain Eukaryota; kingdom Metazoa; phylum Chordata; class Aves; order Passeriformes; family Fringillidae; genus Haemorhous; species Haemorhous mexicanus. Next base: position 3,387,219 of record NC_082359.1, on the reverse strand, counting down.
GAAAAATCCTCAGGAGTTTGAAGAGCACTGGATTGATCAAGGGGTGCCCTAAGCTCCAGCCTACTGAACAGAAAAAGGAAACACTACTAATTTCCCAGCTCTAGTGATTTGATTGTCTTTCAAAATGTGATTTTTCTGTACTGAATCCCATATTTGGTGTACAGAAATATTTTTTTCTCAGCAAAACTTAGTAAATCACTTTGATTCTTTTTACATTTGGGGGCAGGGGAAAGCAAGCCAGGCAAACTTGTATGAGGACTGGGTATAATTAAACCTGGTCTGAGGGTGCAGGATAAACTAGATGATTTCTGAGGGTATTTTTAAAATCTATTTTCTGTTTTTAGTATATCTACTATCAGCTTATATTTGAAGCAAGTAATTTTTTTGGCTTATGGATGATCAAGAAATTGGTCATCTAACAAGCTCCAGTGACTGTAGGATTTTGGTATCCCAGACTGTCTACTAGCACTTCAGTATCCTCAGGGTTGGAACCTTCTGCCTACTCTCTTCAGACTTAAATCCATTTCTTCTCACCATGTTCATGAAAAACAAGCTTTTTCCCCTGCTTCTGTTATTGAGATAGCCTTCCCCTGTCAGAAGGGGAGATTGTGTCTCCCATGAGCCCCTCGTACAAGGCAGAAGCCCTGGATTTAGCAGACCTAGCTTTTTCTCCAGACTCTATTTTCTAGACTTTAGATCACTTCTGTCAGTTCAATCTCTTTGGCACAGGCCTTCATTTTCCAAAAGCAGCTCCCTCTCCAGAGGATGAATGGCTGAACAGGATTTGAAGCACAAAGGTGGACAAATGAAGATGTAAGCAAGATGTCTATTAGAAGACATTTAAATTGTGGGATGTTTGGTGCTTTGAATTTTCCTTTAGCTTTTCACCTGTGAGCACAGGGCAGGTTTATCCACACAGCAGCTGAGTTTGAGAGCAGGGGAAAGAGCAGCAGTGATAAAAGGCAGCTGAATTAAGGTAGGAGCAGGAAGATAAAAATCTCCTCTTCCCTCTCTTCTCCAGTTTCTGGCAGTTACAGAAATTTAATGATAGGGGTCTCAGAGGTGAGAACTCTTCACTAATCCTGCGGATTTCTGGGAATGTTCCTTTGGTGGTGTCTTCTTCAGCATTGAAATTCAGGAGCCCACTATCAGATCCAGGGAGAAATAGTTGCCTATTAGCACACAGATCACTATGACCATTGGAGAGTTTACAGATTCAAAGGAACAATGAAGCACTTCGCAGGTGGCCGAATTCCTCAGGGGAATCTATCAGATACAGGGCATCAATGAGCAGCCTTTATATTTAAGGAGGAATGGGACATTCCAGTCCAAACTTTCTTTTGGTTGAATTGGCAGCTTGTCCTTTAGGGCACTGTTATCAAGCGTTATTCTATCAAGGTAATTAGAATTACTCACACAGCAGAGAATGTGAGGCACAGGAGTGAGGCAGGATCCTTCCCTGAGGAGTTCCAGGTCTTCACAGACCAAAGCACCACGTTAAGGAGGAGTGAGGATGCAGTGTTTTAAGTGCCAGTCCTACTGCCATATCTGCTGCATTTACAGAGCAGAAGCCACTGCTTCCCAAACCCTGTGTAACCTATGAAGTTTCAGTGGGTTGAATTTCCTTGGTTTGCTTCTCAGCCTGCACACATTCAGGAGGGCTGCAGCCATCTGCCAAGTGTGGTGGGGATAAAACCCCTCCTTCCTCACGTGCTTGGTGATGTGAGGTACTGAGCAGCACCACAGCGTTGTTCTGAAGTTGTGCTGCTGCTTAAAAGTGAGATGCAGTGATGGAGCTGAGCTTCAGGTCACCGTTCGTTGTGGTTTGCTCAGGATCCACGTACAAGAGCTCCCGGAGGTACGTGCAGATCTAAAGGTGCTGCTTGCAGGAGCTGACTGGATTGGGTTCAGGTGCTGACTCTTGTCTTTCAACAGCAGCAAAGCACGTGTTATACGTTAAGTGCCTTGGGAATACAACGAGGTGTTGGGATTGCATGAAGTATTTGGAATGCCTCCAAGCTGCGCCCATGCTAAAGGAAAGGCTTGCTGCAAACTCTTCAGGCATCAAGCAGATTCCTCTTCCCTCGGTCCCACACATACCGAAGTGTCTGTCTGTGCCAGGATAAGTTTGTGTATCTTAGGGCTGGCGGATGTGCTGAGCAATACATCTGTCTGCAGACATGCTACCGAGAGCACGGGATGTGTGGCAAGGAGTGCCGAGAGGCTGCCCGGCCCCAGCTGGCTCAAGGTATTCATCACTGGAATATCACAACAGCTGTGTGATTCATTTCTGTGGAGATAAATCTCTAATGGCTGAGACTCAGTGATAAATATCATGTAAGTCGTTGTTGAGGTTTTTCATGTGTTCCTTTTCATTTGTTAGTTATAGTCTTTCTGGCCAAAGTTACTGCGTAGTTCTAAACCATAATGAGGAAAAAAGCTCCCCCGTGATGACTACCTGGTTGTAGTGGAAATGCTGCCAGCATTTGCACGAGGGAAGTTGCTGATGTCTGACTTGACTTGGTGAAAAAGAAATTTACTGCTGTGCATTTTGGCCCCCAGAGATGGTATCGGTAAAATTACAGGTGCCCCCCCCCCACCTGTTATCAGCATTATTGAAGTACAGTCATTCTGGCAGGAATTCAGATCTAGAATGTATGAACACATTAACACCTTTTCCAGAGCCCTTTTATCAGAAGACATTGTGTTCTCAAATAGGTCATAGAGACAAGAGAAAAAAGCAAGAAGTAACAAGACATTTCTGTGTAGCCAAAGTAACTTACTGGCTGCTGCTGCTGCTGGGTCTTGCTGCAGATGTAAAATAATTTTGATAAGAAGTTTCCTGTTTAAATAGACATTTGACTATGTGTCCTTTGGCTTTAAGGAAGTCTTAAAATCCTTTCCTAGTTGCTTAGCTGTCTGGGTGGTTTTTATTACTTTGAAGTTGGGCTTTATCTGCTGGCTTCATTCACAGACTAGCTGGCTGCTTATCACATCTGTGGATCAAATCTTCAAAGGTTTTGTCTGAAGAGTTGGGATTTATGAGGTCACGTGGAATGCCCCTCGGAGGGCGGTGAGCCCATGGCAGCAGAATTGCGGGGAAAGGCTTTTGTGTGTAGGTGCCAGAGGCGGGAGGGGCCGGGGCTGCGCTCCAGGTGGGCGTGCGGTGGGGAGGTGCTGATAGCCAGGCGAGCGCAGGGTTGCGAGCGCTGGCCCCTGTTCAGCACGCAGCATATAGAGAATGTGGGAGACCAGAGCGCATTCCTAGACACAGACTCACCGTGTTGCTGCTTCCAGTAGAGCTGTGTGAAATGTCAGAAGGAATTAGACCCGTGCTGGAACTGACAAGCACATCGGGCTCTGCAGCACTAGGCTTCACTGCACTTTTACAGCCAAGCTTACCAGCTACGCTCAATGGGGAAAATGGAGATTTTTTTTCCCCTTTATAAAGGTGGCTGCTTATTAAAAGTTAAATTTAAAAAATGTTTAAGAAAGGAGAAAAAAAAGAACACAAAAAGCTGCCTGGGTTTCTGCATACTTCAACAGCGAGCAGCAGCTGTCAAATCTGCAGCCAAGACTGCCTTGTTCCAGCCCCAAGCGTCCCTGGAACAGTGTGCCAGCTGAGGCGAGCATCTCCAGGAAAAGCACATTACAGTGCTCTTGTGCTCTTGCCTCTGGAACAGAGCATGGTTTTCAGGCTGTGTTCAGGCATGCCAGGCTTTGCTGACTGTACAGAAATGGGCGGGCTTGGTGCAGCAGCATATGTTTGTTGCATTTTTGAGTGTCTTGTGAGCAGCTTTAGCTGATTAGGTCACTGGAGATCATGCTTGGCTTCAGAGAAGCACAGTGATACAACTGCATGTGCTGTGAGCTGGAGAGAGTATTCCGTGCTGATTTATACCTCTCAGCTTCCATTCAGGAGATGATAATTCTGTTAAAGGATTGTAATGATCTCTTAAAGCAGTATTGGAAAGAAAGCAGTGTTTCCTTGGATGAAGCACACTGTGAGTTACCTCCTGCAGCAGGGTGAACAGGTTGTAGGTGCTGTGAAGGCAGGATAACCCCACTCACTGAAGGGTTTAGGAATGTATATAGTTAATTTGATATACTTGGAGATGTGGCTCGTTTCCATCTCTGACTCCTCCATTCGAACGTGCGGCTGCTGCAAAGACAAGTTTCACGTGTGTGTGCTTGTGTTCTTTGGCCAAAGCTGCTCTCTTTCAGCACTAAATACTCAGCCCCTCTTTGGGTCAGAGCTCCACCCCCGTGAAGGAGCAGAGCCTGTTGCGGCTCTGGAGCCGCCGCTGTCCGCCTGCCATGGCTCCTCCTCCCCTCCCACCCTTGGGTGGAACCAGAGAAGGGAAAACTTGCCCGTAGTTAGCAGGCAGCAGAGCTCGCAGAGCCCCTGCAGCAGCATGTCCCACTAGCCCGGTTAGCAGAGAGTCTGTCCTTCCCGAGGTGCTGCTGCTGCTGAGCGCAGGAGAAGATGGTTATAGCAATGGGAGCCAGGAAAAATCTGAGAAGGAATGAGCAGCCGAGAGACCTGGCATTCCTTGGGCAGCTTCAAAGGGAGGTGAAGTATCTGAATCAGCGCAAGAGTAAATGAGCACTGGCTGCTGCCATGTTGGCAGAACAGAGCTGTTCAGAGGCAGTTGGACAAGTTTGTGGCTGATCCGGTTTATCCAGTGTTGAAGATGGGAAGTTACTTGTCTGCTCCAGCTTACTTCGCTCCCAAGGATCCCTTTCGGTAAGTCCTGCACTGTGGGGTTAGCAGAGGGCCTCCAGAGTGTGCTTTCCCCCCTGTGTGCCAGCCCAGGCACTCCTGGGTGAGGCTGGAAGAATGAGGTCCCGTGCTCGTGTGCCAGAAACAGCCAGCCTCAAACTGGGATCCCATGTTGCTTTGAGGAGGTGACAGGGAAGGTTCCTGTTGCCAGTCCCTTCCCAGCTCCCTGGTTCGATGAGCAGCTCCAGTGTGTGCACAGCCAGGCAGGCTCCCTTCCAGAGAGCACTCGATGTGCTGCTGTACCCTGTGCCCCTGTGCTCTGCTCACCAGCAGAGGAATGAGATTAATGTGGCTGCTGCTGCTTCTCTTCCAAAGCTCCTTGTGACTGGGTGAGGTGAGGTGCTGCTCTGGGAGTTCAGGAAGGTGATGTAATCTGCAGCGAGGCAGCACATAATCCTGTTTAAGAAATCAGGCACTTTGCAGGTAACTAGGGATGAGAAGGATTCTTCTGTGATATTTTGGTTAATTCAACTTTTATTCAGTTTTGGTCCAATTGAACAAATGAGAATCGAGAAAGGTGATAGTTCCAGAACAACACTTTGATTGCATTGCTTCTCCACAGTGAGAAAAGTCAGTGAGGCTGAACACAGCCAGGCTGGTGATTGACACTGATGTGCTGATTAGGTGGATGGATGGGGAAAGGCACAGCTTGCACTTTCATTGTCTCCCTCCTATCCCCTCTGCTCGGATTTGCTTGTTATTGATCCTGTTCTGCAAACTTTTGTACTGGTTTGGGAGTAAGGAGCCTGTTGGTAAAACAGTCTAGGATAGGAGTAAATACTGCTGAACAGTTGCTGAGCTTCTTTTGGCAACTTTCTGAAACCACAGCTGCTTCAGAAGAAGGAAAGTGAGCAGACACTCATTATTTGTAATATGTGTAGGGTATTATGCTAAGCCCTAGATACACCTTCTCCCGAGTGTGTGGAAATGGTTTTGCATAGTCAGAGCTTAAGCACTCTGTCTTTCTAGTAGTCTGTTTCCTAGCATCTGTTCTGCCTTGTCTGGTGTCTCTTACGTAGCCAGGGCACACACACACAGCTGCTAAGCCCGGGTGAGTAAGCCTTTGGGTGAGCTGCAGGCTGGGCTAATGCTTTATTCTGCAGCTCTCGGTGCCTGTCCCCTCCCTGCCCTGCCGGCAGAATTGGAACCACGGCTCTCCCGAGCCTGTCTAGCGTTAACTGATCTGGCCTGACAGTGTGTGTGAGGGGGGCATTTTGTTAATGAGCCCTTCTCCAAGGGATCTGTCTCTTCAATGCCAGGGAAGTCTTTGCTTCCATGAAGGTATTGCCTTTCATTTAGCTGTAAAAGAGATGCCACCAGGCACCAGTGCTGCTTTTCAACTGAATCTGGTCTGGTTACCTGTTGTGACCTGATCCTTCTACCACCCCCCACAAAACCAAGAGTCCATGGAGCAGTGATTTGTGAGCTCCTTCTGCACTTGCTGTGCTGCGGAGCATCAGGGCTGAACTCTGCACCCAGATGCTGCTTGCGGTTCCTGGAGGATGGCTGTGGGAGGCAAATGAATTTATTCTGTACAGCCAAAGCTGGGAAGTGAAGAATTATAATGTCTGGTCTGTATAATCAGAGCAGGGTTCTGCAGCTCTGAAAATGGTGGCTGGGCACCAAGAGGAAGCACATATGCAGGTATGGCTGTTACCAGTCCTCCATGAAATTTGATCACCATGGTTTGCTACTCTGTAATAAGAATAGCACATAATCTAGGAGAAGATTAGTGGTTTCTAATCTGTAAAAGATAAAGGAGCATGGCATACTCCTTTCTCTTGGTTGTGGTGACTGGCAAAGGTTAGCTTTCTTAATACTTGTAGCAGTAATTGCATTCCTGTCTCAGCTGATGAGAACCTTGGTGCAAGGGCACAGCTCCAGTGAGGCGGGAGAGGAAGAAATGGCAACTCTTGTATCTTCTGGGATAAAATTCTGACATATCTCTTCAATGTGAGCCTTGTGGAACAATCATGTGCTGCTTTTATCATTTGGTGAATGATAAAAAGCATTGAAGCCATACCTGTGTGCTGTCAGCCAGTTTCCCACACCTGCCAACTCCGAGCCTTTTTGAGGTTACAGAATGCATGGTCAGTGACAAAGGTGCTGTGTGGCAGCATGGGCTGCAGCCATGTCCTGTTCCTTCAGGGATTAACCAAGCAGCCAGTCAGACCCATTCCAGCATCCAGCCTCTCCAGGGCTGCTTGCTCTGTTCCTGTTGCCTCATTGCCCAGGGTGGGGCTCTGAGCCTTAAGCTGCAAACTTGTCCTGCCCAGATTTGTTTAATTACATAGCAGAGAACTGACTGCTTGCTGGCTCCACCTCCTCACCTTCATTTTGCTATGGGTGTGTTCCAAATTAGATACCAGTGCTTATTTCTGGATGGAAGCAAACTTAACTAAGTGCTATGAGGTTGAATCAAACCATTTAGTACTAGAGGAGGGGTAAAGGGAAGGCAAATGCACATGATCCTGTGGAGCCCACCTAAACAGAATTGCAGTTTGTATTGCTTTTGCAGAAATTTTACATTTACTTAGGGAGAAAAAGGAAGGGTTTGAAGGTGAAATGGAAGAGAGGTGAGGAAGGGAAGGTGATGTGCTTAAAAACAAAAAAGTGACCCACCTGTGTGGAGAGAACACAGAAAATCAAGTCCTGAAATCCTGGTGAAGCAGTCTCCAGCACTGCTGTCTGCATCCCAAGTGCAGGTCTGGTCACAGCTCCCTGTTTGAAGATGTAATCACTGGTGGAACACACACACTGGTACAGGCATGCATGGAGGAGTTGGATAAGTCTGAGGGATCTGATTTGCCCGTGCTGAGCCAGATGTTCCTGCCACAAAATGATAGAAATCTTTGCTGTTAGTCTCCACTTGCTCTTTTTTCCCTCCCACTCACCTATGTGCTCATTCAGCACGGGGTATTTACTGCAAATGGAAGCCAAAGGCCAGTGGTTGAAGGCAGAATGCACTGGGATGCCTTCTGGGTCTCTTGCATACCAGGAGCAGGGTGTAACCATGACAGTGCCCCCAGGCTGGGGCTCTAGTGATATATGCACCATGTAAAGCAATCTTAAATTACTGTTCCCTCTGCTTCACACAAAATTGGCAGGGCCTGTTGCATGTGCTCCTGGAGTTCTTTCCCATCACTTGGAGGGGGGACAGGATTTGATGTTCCTCAGCTGGGAGAGCAAACACTGTAGAAGCCAAATACATCTTAAGGAGCAATCTTCCTGAGGGGAGGGAACAGCACTGAATCCTCCGTGAGGTGTGTTTTTCCCTGAAGCCAAAGGCTGCTTACAAGCAGCTTTACCTTGTCCCTTTGCAGTCTCTTGAGATGGAGCAAATAACTCTCTCTGTGCTCTCTTGGAGCATGACCAGCCTCACATATCATCATGCTCATTACAAGCTGCTGGAGTTTACAAGGAATGTCTTTGGCACAAATAAGCTTTTAGGAAGCTTGTGAGAGGAGAAGTCAGCTGTAGCTCTCATCTTAGCCCAAGGAGCATGTAAGAAGTGCTCCTCCAGTGCCACCAGCAGACTCTAGCACACTGGGTGCTAAGGGAGATCAGCTGCCTGGAGGGGCACCCACCTAAACCCCCATCCCACTGCAGTGCTTCCCCCCAGTGCAGTGACTGAGACAGGTGTTGGGGTAGGAGACAGAAGAAAGTCTTCTTCTCCCATTTGGGAAACCATTGTGTCAATGGACTGATCCTCAAGGTGTTTCTCTGAACCAGCTGTTGGTGACTGACCTGGATTCTGCACTCAGAAATGGCCAGTGCCAGACTTCTTTTCCTCTTAAAGTCTGAGAACATGCTGCCCAGGGCTAATGGAATAATCCTTACTGATGCAACTCCTGTGCCTTATCTCTCCAGTAAGTCACACCTCCATGCTGCTGAAGTTAAACTCCCTTGCCCAGTGCATCTTGCTGAGGCAGGATTATTTTGTATTCAACAAGCCTGGGTTCTGCTTGTGATTTCCTGAAAAGGTATCTGCAGTAGAATTGCTGCATTTTTTTTCCTTGATTTTTTTTTTTTTTTTTTGGAGGGGTGGGGGGAAGGAGTTTGTTTCTTGAAAGGATGTAGATAGATTATTAGTAATGGTGTCTTGTTGAAATAGAGGCTGACAGATATGTGAAGGATTTGGGGATTCTCTTAATGAAATCGGAGAATTAATTTAGGGCTTTTTCCTTTGGGTTGCTCGTGGTGTTTATTTTCTCATGCACTGTGATCAGCAGAAGGGAGAGCAGTCAGCTGGGAGAGGTGGACTTTCATCACAGTGAATTGGTGGATGCAGTAATATATAGAGCTCAGGGAATGAACTGCTTTGAAAACTCTCCCTCAAATGCAGAGTGCTGCAGTTTACCTTTTGGGAGAGGCCTTCCTACAGAACAATAGAAAAACTTTCCAGAAAGGTTGGTGCAAAACTGGCTTTGCATTAAAAAGGGAAGTGGATCCTGCTTCTCAGTCCTGCTTCCTGACCTGGCTGAGGAGGCAGGTGCCCTGGCACAAGGGTGATGCTATACAAACACTAAGCAGAAACAGAGCAGAGCTCTTGCTGTGCTGGGCAGGTCTGCAGCTGGAAGCTTGCATCCAGAAAGAGGGAGAAAGCAGAGGAGCAAAATTTACATAGCAAAATTTATAAATGTGGGTTTCAATGTGTGGGATTTGTTTTAAAATTTGGAAGCTTCTTTTTCTTTGTACTGGTTGAATGCTCCTCTCCTTACAGACCTTGAGTTTGGTGCTAATTCTCAGTTCAAAAAACAATGGGAAGTGGAAGGGTTTAGTACATCCCTAACTGGCAGAAGGGTTTAGTACATCCCTAACTGGCAGAAGGGTTTAGTACATCCCTAACTGGCAGAAGGGGTTAGTACATCCCTAACTGGCAGAAGGGGTTAGTACATCCCTAACTGGCAGAAGGGGTTAGTACATCCCTAACTGGGGTTTAGTACATCCCTAACTGGCAGAAGGGGTTAGTACATCCATAACTGGCAGACCTACCTGCTGGTGAGCTGCTGCTGAATGTCTGTGTTCTCCATGCAGGAAAGGACTGTTGATTTATGACTTGCTGCCAACTGGAACTTTGTTCTTTTGCTTCCTTCAAGGTGCTCTGAATGCCAGGATCCCCTCACTAACTGGTACTATGAGAAAGATGGGAAGCTGTACTGTCACAAAGACTACTGGGGAAAGTTTGGGGAATCTTGCCATGGCTGCTCTCTGCTGATGACTGGACCTGTGATGGTAAGGACTTTGAAGGATTCCTGCCTGGATGCAGGACATGCCTGCCTTCATCTCCTCAAACTTAGTTGGGAGTTATCTTAGGTATTCAGATAACCAAATAAACTGAGGGTAATAATCTCCTTGTTACTCTAATGTCGAATCAAAGAGTAGAAATGAAGCTTGGGTGGGCATCTTCTAGATAAAAATAAATTTTGAATGGTGGTAGCTGTTAAAGGAGGGAGATGTGAGGATCTGGAGCATATGAACAAATCAAGTGCTGAAAAGTACAGACCTGCAAGGCAGAAGGGTGATTCAGGGGACATCTGTTCAGGTTCTGTAGCACAGTGCCTCAGTGTCTCCAGGGGTGATTTTCCACTGCACTGTGGAGTCCAAGCTCTCTGCTCAGGGTAAGCAGAAGGTTCTGGCTGTGGGAAGGCTGCCATCCAAGTCCCACCTGGTTGTGGCCAGAGTGCTTTTTCAGGCTGACAGTGTCTTGAAGCAGTGTTAGCCCCAACTGCTTTGATGCATTGAACTCTTCCTGCACAATATGGGCTCACCTAAATGTTACCCTCCTGCCACAACCTTGCAAATATTTAAACTTTAAAACGACCAAGAATGAAACGAAACCATTATTTTTCTAGAGTCTAAATAAAAAAGCAGGATGGTACTCAGTAATATGATTGCTATCTCAAAAGAAAATACTGAGAAATGTGCAGACAATTTTTCATTGCCTGCAAAAGACTTTGCATAATAACGTCACTAAAGGAAGTTCTCGTAAGGGAAATAGAAGAATAGACCAATTAATAAAAATATTCTTTAAAGGTATGTTTTGTCTCAGTTTGTGCTTTTTTTTCTGTCAGCTGGCTGGTTAAATATCTGAATTTGTGCACTGCCCGTCTGCCAAAAAAAAGCCCTTTCAGCTTTATTAATTCAGGCGTAACATTAATTATCTTGCCAAGAGCAACTGACCAGGAAGGTTTAATACCTTGTTTACTAGTCTGCAGCAGACTATCAACTATTTTTGATAGTTGAGCAGCTGCCAAATACAGCAGAGGTTCCTGGGACATGAGCTTTGCTTAGAGGGTTGATGTGTTTGTTTTGGAGTTCTGTAAACAAGGTGCCATGGATGGGGTTCAGGAAAGACAGAATGGACTAATATAACTCTTCAGTAAAAAACTGCCACTTGCCTTAGAGATGTGAGTGAACACGTTGGTTGGAGAGGAAAGCAGGAGCTGCATCTGCTGATGGGTTTTGGCCCTCCTGAGCTACTCCCTCTTCTGTCTGTAGGTGGCTGGCGAATACAAGTATCACCCTGAGTGCTTTGCTTGTATGAGCTGCAAGGTGATCATTGAAGATGGGGACACTTATGCACTGGTGCAACATTCCACTCTCTACTGGTAAGAGGAGCTGCACTTTGCCACAGAGCTGCTTCCTGCTGAGTGTAAGCCCTGTTCAGCTGGCTCGGAGTGCTTCAGCCAGTGCTGCTCTGAGGAATGCCGGGAAGCTGCCTTTGAGGGAGGGAGGAAGGAGTGGTGTAAGCACTAAAACTATGGCTTGTGGTCAGTGAGAGAACTCAGATGTGTGAGTTTGGCAGGGAGGGATGGGACATAATGACTTTCTTCACTTCTTCCAGTGGAAAATGCCATAACCAGATTGTGCTGACACCGATGATAGAAAAGCACTCCACTGAGTCTCTGCGTGAGCAGCTGCCTTATACACTGACCCTCATCTCCATGCCAGCAGCCACGGATGGCAAGAGGGGATTCTCTGTGTCTGTTGAAGGTGGCTGCTCCAGTTATGCCACTGGTGTCCAGGTGAAAGAGTGAGTATGACCAGATTTTGTGCAATGTATGTGTCCATGCAGAGGGAGCTGGTAAAAATCTTGCAGCGCTGTTGTCCTGAGGGAATCCTGGCATTACAGGGATGTAGTTTGGATAATAGTCATTTGGTTTGGTCTTCATTTCAGTCTTGTGACAACCTTAACTGATAATTGTATCTCTCAGTGCTGTCTCCTTCGGTGAGCACAAAACAAAAATTTGGACTAAAATTTTCCTACTGGTGATATGAAGAGCTCTCTCCAAACCAGCTCAGACCTAAGCACTTGGTCTAATGGTAGTTCCCCGTGTCAGCACTAGATTAGCACTGGTTTATTTCAAAATACCAATATGAAGGGAAGCATATTTTTGACAATTTTGGCTAAACTGACTTCACATGCAGACTGTAATTCCCATCTTTAGAGTTAACAGGATGCACATCAGCCCAGATGTCCGAAATGCCATCCACCCTGCAGATCGGATCCTGGAGATCAACGGAGCTCCCATTCGAACCTTACAGGTGGAGGAGGTGGGTAGAGCTCTGTTCTGAAGCCTCCTTCTCCTCTGCCTTCCTACACCTTTTCTCTTTCCTGACACTGTTCTCTCACCCTACACAGTGTGTGTACACTGCTAGTACTCGTGCTGACAGGAGGAATAAACATGAAGGCAAGCTTTGCCTTCCAGCTGGAGAGGAAAATGTAACAGATGGAAATGCAGTTAGGATTCAGTCCTGATTTTGTGGCATTCCAATGTGAAGGGAGGTAATAAGAAAAGTCTAGGGCTGTGACAGAGGACAGGGAGGCTGTGAAGACTTTCCCATGTACTGCTGGTGAAGTGCACAGTTCTGATTCTTTTAGAGGCACTGCTAATACACAAGGGCCCAGCTGATCCTAGGAACATTTCCCATTGCAAAAAACCTATTTGCTGTCTTTATTTACAAGTAGATGCTTTCCACAGATACCAGGTGATGCTGCAAGAATGTAAAGGGGGGCACCATTACCTTCACTTCCCAAGGGTTTTATTTACTGTTGGCACTAAAGAGAACGTGAGGAGCACAAACCACCTCTCACTCAGACAGATCTCCATGTAGCTTCTGCAAAGCTGTTTTTTGCAGCACTGTTCAAGGTGGAAACTTGTGTAGTTTTTGAACACTTTTCAGAGAAAGAAAAGTATTTAACAGAGTCATAAAATACCAGACTGGAAAGCACCTCAAGGATCATCTGGTGCAATCTTTCTTGACAAAAGCACTATCTGGAGCACTATGTCCAGCTAAAACATAAATGTGTCCAGTGTTGGGGAATCCACCACTTTGCTGGGGAAGTTATTCCAAGGGCTGATTGTTTTTGTAAAAAAAACTGTCTTTGTGTCTACCTGGAATCTTTCCAGGATTATTTTGTACCCTTACGTCCTGTATCTTCCATGTAACTCCTTGTGAAAAGGGAGTCTTCATCTTCCTTGTAGCCACTCTTTAAACACTGGAACATGGTGATAAGGTCTCCCCTAAACCTTCTCAAGGCTGAACACACCCAGTTCTCTCAGCCTTTCCTCACGTGGCAGCTTCACAGCACTTCAGTCATCTTTGTGGCCCTTCTCTGGACCCTCTCCAGCCTGTCCACATCTTTTTTATATAGGTTACTTGTAGCTAACCAGAAAGAAGTACTGGATAGCATAAGGAACTTCTGTGCTGCCAGCCTGATTTGTCTGGTAGACAGTTGTGGTGCACACAACTAAACCACAACTATGGAGTGATCTCACTGAACTCTCTCCTCTGATTCCTGAGGGGCATTCCCTGTGTCTCCTCTGTCTCCTGTAGCTTGCATTCCTCCTGCCTGCTGCTATGCTGCCCTTTGGTTTGATTTCAGGTGGAGGAATTGATTCGCAAGACAAGCCAGACCCTTCAGCTGCTGATAGAGCACGACCCCGTGTCGCAGCGGCTGGACAGGCTCCGCCTGGACTCCCGCCTTCCCAGCCACATGAAGGCGCCCATCTCCCCTCGCTCCCTCTCTCCTCTGGACATCAAGGAGAACCTGGAAGGAACGCTGCGACGGCGCTCCCTCAGGTAAAGACTGGGAAGCACAGCCTCTGCCCTGTGCTCCCTGGCTGGGCAGCTTAGGCCCTGTGATTGCAGTGACTGTGGGGCAGGGCTTATCTCCGATGTCTGCCGTGGTGTAAACCAGTGGAGAAGTCATGGGGAGCTTTGGATTCTGCTGTTGGTGTACACTCTCTCTCCATTCCCTTTCAGGATGACAAACATTCAGTAATAAAAGTAAGGAGCTCTACTGTTAACAGAGAAAAGCTACTAAGTTTCAGCGTCAGTAAATGTAAAGGTCAGGTTTTTACCAGCCATAGATGACTGGGGAAGAACATGGGGAAGGGGAATCTGGCTGAGACCTGGGTCTTGGGAAAAAGTCTTTTTGAGAGTGGAGCACTCAGTTGCTCATTTAGTCTTTTACCAGTACTTTGTTTAGAGATAGCAAGTGATGTGTCTTCACAGCTTCCTCCCCCTGTTCTCAGACTCCACCTCAGACTGCCAGTGCAGGAGAGCTTGGTGTTGCTGTTAGGCAGCTCTGACTTGGAAGTTGCTCTGGATTCATAAGGAGCTTCCACAGTGCTGGGAGAACATCTGGTTTTGGAGATAGTAAAAGTACTGGAGAACATTAGAAACTGGTCCCTTATCAGTGAATGATGGGATATGCTGGACCAAAGGTTACCCAGCAGCTTCCCTGATCTTCCTGTATCCCTGTTTTCCAGGCGCAGTAACAGCATTTCGAAGTCTCCTGGCCCCAGCTCTCCAAAGGAACCTCTCCTCCTGAGCCGTGACATCAGTCGTTCTGAGTCCCTGCGCTCCTCTTCCAGCTGCTCCCAGCAAATCTTCCGGCCCTGTGACCTGATTCATGGTGAAGTTCTAGGAAAAGGATTTTTTGGACAAGCAATCAAGGTGAGGGAGGTCCTCAAACATTCATCAGTTACTTTGAGAACAGCAATGTCTGCCTGTATTGGCATCCTTCACATCAGTCTCAGTGGTTTTGCCTTGCCGAGAGTGATCAGTCTTGGATCTTCCCTGGTTTGCTCTGAGATCCATTTCTGTTTCCTTCCCTGACCTGAGTGTGTCTGACTGCAGATGGTTTTGACTTTGTTCCCTTTGAAATGTCAGCCTTGGCTGTACATGTTCATCTCGTGAGTCAGGTTTAGCCCTCCAGAATGCCTGTCACAGCAGGCTGCTGGGTGAGCTGAGCTGGGGGGAACAGGCCACAGTTCCTCTTACGAGCATCTTCCCTATGATTGTGTCCAGCTCCCCAGCAATTCTTACCCACCCTTAGTGTGGAGTGTTCAGGGGTTTGCTAGGCTGATGTAGTGACCGTGTCTGAACCCCTGGCACAGCCTCAATGGCTTGTCAGCATGGGGGTAGTGGTCAGGTCTTGCATGACTCTCACAGTTCCAATCTCAATCAGTAGCATTCTCTTGCATTTAAGCTCTCTGATCTTGACTGAGGGTACTCCAGCAGTTCCTATCCCAACATTCCTGACAGCATCAGGGACACCTTCCTCTGCCTTGTTAAGGTTCTGTGAGTTCCTCAGTACTCAGACTGCACTCACCAGGGGATGGGACCCTTACACTGGTAAAAACTTGAGGTGTCCAGCCACCATGTTCATCTCATGCTTCCATGGGAGGTGATGAGCCAGCACTACAAACCCAATGCTTGATCCATACTAATGAGCATATTTCTCTTCTTCTCTGCTCATAGAGAAATAACAGGTGCAGGTAAGTGAAACCTTTGCTCTGTTGCATGCTTTTGTCATCTGTGTCCCAGCAGTTACTGGCACAAAGGCATTTCTTTTCTGCTCAAACTGCCCCATGGCTATCCTGTTCTGGTGCATGCTCTGGGAGTTAAATTTGCCCCCGTGGAGTTTCATGTGACACTTGTTTTAGTTTTGCTGGTATGTCAGCTTAAGAATTCCACTTAGCCTTGCCTTTGTCTCTTCACTTCCCTTTATCATTGGATATTAGATGTCCCTGGCTGAAACATGCAGTGTTCCCTGGCTCATTACTTGTGTATGGATGCTTGATTTCAGATGGGAGCAGAAGAATATTGTACTCTTGCTTCTGTTGTGTTATTCCATGCGCTCACATTCCACCTGTGTCAGCTTTGTTATGTCCATGGCTCCAAACAGAACTGGTGTGTCACAGTGTTTGCAAGAACTCATAAGCTTCCTAAGTACTATAACTGGATCATGTGTTCTGGATTTTAGTTCTAGAGGTTTTCTAAAGGACTTTTTTGCCTCCTACTGTTAAAAAAAAAAAAGGGCGATTTTTTTTTTTTTAGGCTTCAGATTGACTGGGTGTGATGCAGCAAGTACTGTATCTGGTCACATAATTCTCTTCTGATCAGAGAGGCAAGGTGGTTGTTTAGTTTGCTGCAGATCTTAGGGAGCCTGAGCTGTCCAATGTAAGCAAATGAAGAGGAGAGGATTTCCAGGAAAATGTGCTCATAGGAATTTGGACTCTTTCTACTCACTCCTGCACCCTGTGCAAGCAAGCCTGAGCTGGTTACAAAAAACCTTCATAATACAGCAAAATGCCAGGAACTACTTGGAGATAGGCAAACAGTTCTTAAGGAACTGGAAATGCTTTCCATGTTAAGAGCCAGGAAATTTATTACCTTATTATTATGATGGATTTCTTTGTGTTTTCCACTGTTCTAGGACATTCCTTGCATGTTGAGACACTGCTCCAAAGGAGCAAGGTAAAATTAACTGCTTCCTGCCTTAACTGAACAGCCTGTGCACTCCAGTTCCACTTGCATGTGGATAAGATTCAGATTCCCCATAAAGCCAAAGCATTTATAATGCAGTTTTGGGTTGTTTGGTTTGCTTTCTGATGCAAGTGAACATTGATTCTTTTGCTGACACAGAATGTAGTTGATAAAGCTTGTGCACATGTGAGCATCCCGATGGACAAATGTGTTCCATAAGGGAACTTGGAGGCACGCACCAGTGTGGAGGCTTTGGCAGCCTGTGTGCACACTCAGCCCTGTGCTACCCAAACTGGAGCTCTCAGCTCTGGGTCTTGGCATGATCCTCTGTCAGCTTTAGGAGTTTCCGTTTCACAAACGGCACCTTCGGTGAATTCCGAAAGGAGAAGTTTCACACGGTTTTCGACAGATCTCTGAATTTCCTCCCATCTCTATTCTTCTCTGGATGGAGGGGAATGTTGCACTTCTTCAGAAGTTGCAGGACCATTGGAGCTGTGTATTCTTGAACCTTGCCTGTAGTTGTGGGTTTTGTTTCCACCAGGTGACTCACAAAGCAACAGGAAAGGTGATGGTGATGAAGGAGCTGATTCGCTGTGATGAGGAAACACAGAAGACTTTCTTGACAGAGGTAGGAGCAGGATTTCAAACAGCTTCTGAGCCAGTAGTGTGGTAGAACTCTCCCATCTTCTCCAGAGAGAGAGATCCTGCCAGCCAGCAACCTGGCAGAATGAAGGTGCTGAGGAGGGAGACATTGCATGGGGAAAAGCTGACATGAGCTGAATATTTGCTGCAGTGAAGTGTGACTCACACTGGGCATTAGACATTGCTTCAGCTCCACTTCATTAATTTTTCAGTGATAAGAGCAGCTTCAGTCAGAGGCAAATTGAGCTGTGCAGTACATAAAGGATTTATCCCTTGAGCCTTGTGCATAAGTACAAAGGATGAGGGCCAATATCTGTAAGATATTTAAGACTCATGCTGTATTAAGCAAAACTATTTTCTTGGTGGCAGTCTACCATGTTTTTCAGTCAGATTTAGCTTAAAGGCAGCTCCCTAAACACCTGACACTGCTGTTGTGGCCCTAACATACACAGCACAGACCCAATAGCTGCTCTGGAGAGTTTTGCCTTCTGAAATATTAGCCAAACTCAAGGGTGCTCTCCTTAAAGACTAAGATCAGGTTAATTGCACAGCATGAAAATGAAGAGGCAGCAGTTCGTTGACTGCCTTAAGGCTGGGGTTTGAGTGATCTCTGTGATCCCTGAACAGGACTTTGAGCACTTTTCACCACAGAATGGATCTGTCAGCACTTGTTCCGTTCACTTTTTGGTGTGAATCATCCCTTTGGGATGTCTCTGCTGGCAGGTGAAGGTGATGCGCAGCCTGGACCACCCCAACGTGCTGAAGTTCATTGGTGTGCTGTACAAGGACAAGAAGCTCAATCTCCTCACCGAGTACATCGAGGGGGGCACGCTGAAGGACTTCCTCCGCAATGCAGTGAGTATGGACACCTGGGACAGGGGTACTCAGTGAGCCTGGCTGCTGATGGTTGTGCCAGCCTCATGTACTCGTTATTAGTCTTCTTTGAAGCTGGGCAGTAAAGCTGCCTCGTAGCTGTGGGTGAGCTTGAGGCAGGAAGCCTCTTCTTTCTGGGGCTGTATCGTATGTCTCTGACTGCTCTAAGAGTGGCTCTTGTGAAGGAACTGCTGTCAGCAGCTGGCTGGTAAGATGGTCCCTGACCATTTGTCTTTCAGGACCCATTCCCCTGGCAGCAGAAGGTCAGCTTTGCCAAAGGGATTGCCTCTGGAATGGTGAGTTGGACTGTTGCTTCATAAGAGAGCAGACTCGGGTGAGGGTTAGTGGCTTCACGAGGGTGGTGTATGAGGGGCTGTGGACACTGCCTGACTACTGGAATTGGGTTGTCTAGTCTGTAAATGCTCAGCTGGGAACCCCTAACACCAAGTTTTCTCCTTCTGTTCCAGGCTTACTTGCACTCCATGTGCATCATTCACAGAGACCTGAATTCACACAATTGCCTGATCAAGCTGGTGAGTTACACCTCAGTTCCCACAGCATGCTGCTTCTCTCCTTGGCATCTTCATCCCTTGGTTTTCTCCACATGATGTTCCCTCTTTTGTCAGGGTGGAACTGATTTCAGAAAGGCTTTGTGCCCCAGGCAAAGGAGCTTTATTCTCACACAGGATCTTCCAGACTGATTCAGCTTTCACTGTTTCTGTGTTCTGTTCTCTTACCACCCTTCCTCTGGTAGCAGTTCCTATAAGAGTCACTTTCTGAGAGTTAGTACAGCTCTGTTCTTTATCTCAGCTCTGAGGTGTTCTCTGCAGCCGTTTCTGTTCTTTTAACCACTCAATGACTTCATATTGGCACTCAGGATTCAGAGTGTAGGTGTGTGCATGTGTGTGTTCTCTCATTTTTTTAAATGCTGGGTCACAAGATTTTTGTGTAGTTTCTGAAAGGAAAGGTCCAGGATCTAAAAGGAAAGGTCCAGGTTTCTCCTGGCAAGTGAAGCCAAATTGATGGGATAAGTGCTAGCAACCACACAGGAAATAAAATAATGAAGGGAGCAAGTGATGAGTTGGGGTCATGAACTGAGTATCTTACACTGTCTGGACATCTTGCTATGCTCATGGCTGCAGGAAACCTGGATAGTTGCCTTAGACTATAGCTGGTGGGGAACAGGATTGCAGCCTCTTTGCTTCTGAAAGGGGCTGAGAGTGATCAGTGGCTTGTACTGAATCCCCTGTGCAGGATAAGACAGTGGTGGTGGCTGACTTCGGTCTGTCCCGGCTGATTGTGGAGGAGAGGAAGAAGCCGACCTTGGAGAAGCCGTCTGCCAAGAAACGGACGCTGCGCAAGAGCGACAGGAAGAAGCGCTACACGGTGGTGGGGAACCCGTACTGGATGGCCCCAGAGATGCTGAATGGTGAGAGTCCAGCAGCAGGGAGCAGGCAAGGAGACAAGATAGACATGACAGGATTACTGAAAGTTTCTGTGCCCCAGTAACAACCAAACCTTTTAGAGCCTGTGGTTTTACACCTGCTAATGTGGAAGCTTTTTTATATGCACAGAGGCCATAGCTGCAGTCCTGCAGTGCCTGCCCTGGTAAGCCTTTGTACCAGCCCAGGGACTGTTTCTGGCTCGACAACAGGATTCTTCAGGAGGGCAGCAGAAGTAAACTTGCTACAATCCAAATAAAAGGAAAGACAAAAGAGGCCTGAGATAAAACTGAACCCAAGATCAATTTCTGTTATAGCCTCGTGCTATGGAACTGCCCCTTGAAACAGGGAATCATTACATTCTGGGAAGAGGTTTATGTGTGCTGTTGCACAGATCTAGGGAGAGGTCATGTGCTGCCAGGTTTGCTGAAGCCTCAGGATTCAGGCAGGAGTTGTCCAAGTGCAGGGAAATCTGGGTTCTGACATGCAGCCCTCAGCTGCATTAAGGTTGAGCTGTGACCCTTAGAGGAAAAGCTGCCCCTGCAGGAGTTGAGGTGAGGGTGAAATACAGTGGATACAATTTCCTCCTAAAGAGCAGGTCTCTCTGACCAGGTTGGACACTTTGGCTGGCTGGGATATCCGCATTGTCCAGCACAGTCTGCTGGGGAAGGGAGGACTGGGCTCCTCTCTCCCAGCTCAGTTTTCTGTGTTGCTTTCTTGTGTGCTGTTCTGTTTGCCTTTCCTCAAGGCCTCCAGCCCTAAAGAAGTCTGAGGCTGCTTCTCAGAGTTTGTCTCAGTCCTGGCATTTATCAAGAGAACAGCAAAAGCATAGTCTGACATCAGCTCTGAAAGCAAGGCTGCTTACCAGCTCCTGGCTTGGGAGGGGTGTGTCTGTAAGCAGAGCATGGCATGCTGGAGCCTGCCAGCTCTCCCAGGATCAAAGTGCTGCCGGTGTGTAATTTATTATCTCTGCAGTCACTGCAGCAGGGACTTGCTGGCTGCTGGGGAAGCTGAGCACTGGCTCCATGCTCTGTAGAGATCCACAAGAACAGCAATCAATGAAAACGGGTAGAAGCTTTCAATAGTTATTCTTAGCATTAGCTCAGATCTGTTACAGTGTTGTCCTGTAATTCCCCAGTACAAGAGAGAAGCAGGGTTAAACTCTGTAATGGCAGTATAATGCAGCTGGTATATACAGATCTTGGGGTGACCAACCCTGCTCAGGTTTAAGCCTTGCTTTGTCTCCTGTTTTAGGGCTCTCCAGGGAATAGCCTTAGTTAAGCTTGGTACTGGCAGCTCCTGAAATAGCTGGATGGGTAACTCTCTCTTTACAGAGCTGAATGTTTCATGTTTCTTACAGGACAGAGCTACGATGAGATGGTGGACATTTTTTCATTTGGGATTGTTCTCTGTGAGGTAAGACAAGGACATTAAATGGAATCTTTAATGTCCCCATCTCTGTGTACACATGGTATCACCCAGATCTCTGTATCTGAGTGTGCAGCCTGTGACCTAACAGCACATTATTAGTGAATTAGACTGGGAGAACAAGCTTACCCTGCCTCTGTTTCCTCAAGGAAGATAACTGTCTTGTAATGTGCTGGTCCCAGTTTCTTCCTTGATTGAGAGAAGCTGCAAAAAAGTCATCAAGTTCTGACTGAGCCTGCTATCTGTTTGAAAGTAGATATATTACCTAGAACTGTGATGCTTTTTTCTTTTTCTGCCTCATTAAAAGAACAATCAGCTGCATAATCTCAGCAAATTCAGGGCCTCCACTGGGGATAGCACTTCACTTCAAAGAAGGGGAAACAAAAACCTCTTTGCAGGTCGATTAATGAAGCTTGCACCTTGAAGTCTGTTGGCTTAGTTTATTTCTGAGCCAGTGCAGAGTCTGACTGTTATATCAGGCATTTCTATCTGCAGAACAAAAAGCAGCACTTGAAAGCTGCAAGGTATTTTCAGTTTGAAAGGTATATATGACAGTGGAAATACAGATGAAAGGCAGGGTGTTGTGTAACACAGCAGTTGCAGGAACACCAGGGGATGCCAGCACAGTTTCATTTTCAGTGTTTGGGTGAAGGAGACAAAGAAAATGTCTGTGCATAAATCTTTGTGGCCTCATCTGGAGCTCTGTTTACACTGGGCCCTCCTCTCAGAGAATGTTGTGGCTGTGAGTTATAGAGTTAGGAACTTGAAAAATCTGTATGTGGGATTAAAACAATTGTTTCATCTAGAAAAAAAGACAAATAAAAGGGTAGTAGCATATGAACATTCTCCTTGTCGCCAAAATTATGATTCTAAAAAAACCCCTAAAATTAAACACTCAAACAGATAAGGACATAAACCTGCCAAAATACATAATGGGCGTGTCTGCCTAGTTCCAGGATGTAGCTGTCGTGCTGAGTTACTGGCATAGAAAAGCCTGGGTGGTTATAAATAACACCCCTTCTATGATACCCAGTGAGGCTTTAAACTTAATACTCTGTCCATGTGAAAGTTTGTGTTGACCTTCTGAGTCCAGATCACCCCACAGCTCTCTGCTGTGGGCTCCTTCCCTCCTACACTTGTGCTGGAGGTGGTGAGCACTGGGGCAATGCTGGGGCAGGGCTTCCCTGTCCTCCCAGCTCTTTACTGGCTCTCCTTTACCTGCAGCCTCCTGGGTGTCAGTTATGGTTGTTCTTGTCTGTCCCAGCCCTCTGGCTGTGGTGGGGGGTTGAATCTGTCACTGGCAGAACAATTCAGAATTAGAGGGGCTGTTGACTTTCCAGCATTGTTCAGGACAGGCTCTGTACTGAGGGGCTTTGCTGATGGTGTGGTAAGATGGTTAGAAAGGGGAGGGATGGGGTGGGATGGTGATGCAGGTTGCCTTGATTACCTGCAATCAGGAGGGGCTGCATCATCCCCAGCTGCAAGACACTGTGGAGCTCCCTGAGAGAGGCACATCATGCTGTGTCTTCTGGCAGAGAGACCCTGGGCAGAAGGAGCAGGCATCTGGGACTTCCTCCACAGCTGTGGACACATCTCCAGGTCTTGAAAAAGTTTCCAGTGAAGTTTGTCTGTACATAGTGCCATGAGCTAGTAGCTCCATTGGAAAGGAAGAACAGTGTTTCTGTTGTTTCATTTCCACCATAATACTTTGAGGGAGCCCCTGCCTGATCTACTGCAGTACTTAAGTGCTTCTCTCACTTTCCCCAGATCATAGGCCAGGTTTATGCTGACCCAGACTGTCTCCCACGCACACTGGATTTTGGCCTTAATGTCAAGCTGTTCTGGGAGAAGTTTGTTCCTGCTGATTGTCCTCCAGCCTTTTTCCCTCTGGCTGCTATTTGCTGCAGACTGGAACCAGAGAGCAGGTAGGTTTGGGGTCTGGAGGACTCCTCTTTGGAAGCCTGCAGAATTCCTGTCTGTATTCCCATAGTGGAAGGACTGCTCTGCACAGAGGGCAGCTCCAGCCATCTCTGGGAATGCTCAAAGGCTTTCATGAATGAGAGGCTTCAGACTCAACAGTTTGGGAGAGAGACTGCTGTATGGTGGAGATGTCTGAAACAATTCCAAGACAGAGTAAAGAAGGAATGATTGTTCAGGATTTCTCAGGTATAAAGAGTAGGGGCAGACTTTGACAGTAAGGTAAATACTTCATTTGATTTCAGTTATGAAACTTGTAGCTTCAGAACAGTGTTGCTGCCAAGTAGGCTCCAAAGAGCCAGACCACCCTGCTCACTCACTGGCTATAAAAATGGGTAGCCCAGACAGATGAGGGCTTTGCAGTCTTGGAAGCTGAATAGGAAGGAAATCCTGGCCCTGTTCATCACTCTGTACGTGGTACAGGGACCTGGATGGACAACTAGCTCAGCCTTTCCAGATGCCGTTCTGCTTCCTCTTTCCTACTCATGTTTCCTCCTGCTGCTTCTAGGCCCCCTTTTTCCAAGCTGGAAGATTCCTTTGAAGCTCTCTCTTTGTACCTGGGAGAACTAGCCATCCCCCTTCCATCTGAGCTGGAGGAGCTGGACCACAATGTGAGTGTGCAGTATGGACTGAACCGTGACAAACTACCTGAAAACACAACCTAGGCCGCTCGTCCTGCTGCCTGCACCACTGCACTGGAGCTGGGTGAGCAGCAGGGAGGGAGATGCACTTCAGCCACTTCCAGGGCATTAAGGGGCACCACGCTGTGCATCTGCTGCACTGCCTCTCTCTCCCCACCCAGCTTCCCTCCTCTTGGATATCCTGATTCACTGTGGATTCCTGGCATGTTTCAGAAGCAAAAAGGATTGTTTCCTGCCAGCTGCACCTAGGAAAGCCGCTGAACACTATTTTTCTGGCTTGAGAAATATTTCTCTGGCCTTTTCAGGCTTCTTTACTGTGGTGCCTTAGAACTTGGCTGCAAGCTGTGAAGCCACCCTGGCCTGTCTGCCAGGGAGGGAATTGCTATAGGAGACTCTCCTGGGTAAGGACCAGTACTTCTGGAACAGCTTCTCCCACTGACTGCCCTGCCCAGAAAGCTGGGAAAATTGGACATCCAGCAACATGTCTCACCAGGACAGCACATGTATGTATTTGCATGTGTTTCCCAGAACAACCCACTGAGATTTTGGCCTCTGACACGCATCAGAGGAAGGAGTAAAAAGCCCCAGGAATTGGGCAGCTCTCCTGAAATACCATGTCTCTGGGGAAGCACATATGAATTGTTGTTTTGGTTTTGTGGGCTTTTATTCCTTCTGTGTCTCTGAATACCTCTAAAAGCCTACCTAGAAACACTAAGACTGCCTAGAAACACTAAGACTGAGCTCTGCTTGCCCCTCCTGATGGCAGATGAGGCAGGCAGCAAATGAGCCACTGGAGCATTTTCAGACCCTGCGCCTGCAGTGAGTTTGCCTGCCCAAAACCTTAACCTCGGTGAAAGTATTTGAACCTGAAGGTGTAGTTCTGCACTAGGCACTGGGTGTGGACATTCCTGAGTGCTTGAGCTCTTGGCCTGTGGATGTGAGGTGACAGAAATGGCAGCAGAAGGTGCTCGTCAGAAAGCCAAACGTTTGAAGTGGCTCAAACCTTGGGCATGGACAATGGCAAAAGGGGACTTGCCCAAGGTTAATTAAAGGATGGACTTGTCATGAATAGAAAAGTGCTGGAGAATGCCCCAACCTCCCTGGAGTGGCAGCTGGAGAACTAATAATTCAGTTGCCACTACCTCATCCTTTCCTGCAGATTGTACAAGTTGCTCCCTTTGAAGGTCCTTCTTGCAGCTGCTGCTGCAGCACCTGAGCTGATTCTCCAAACAGAAATTTTCCTCAGGGTCATTCCCTGCTCGGGGTGGGGTGGGGGGGGGGGAAGGGCTTGGAGTCACTGGGAGGTGGGTAGGGCTGTATTTTCTTCCAGTACTTTTCTTCTTCTTCCCGTGGTGGGAGAAGGAAGGAAGGAAGCTACTGCTGCAGTAGCTCATGTGGTTGGCAGAACTGAACAAAAAGCTGAATCAGGTTCTGCTCTAAGTCTCACAAACATCATGGTTGAACTGGATTTTTAGTGTGCTCCTTTTTCCCTCCTCCTCCCTTCAACATTGAATGGTGGGGAATGGGTGTTAGTCTTTGCTATTACTTTGGTTTCCTCCCCTACCCATGAGTTCTAAGTATTATGTAAAATAACATGGGACCAGCCATCACCTGATATCAGGTATGCAGGGGGGGGTGTTTTTAGTCTGTGTAGTGGTGTTTTAGAAACACTAGGGACTCCCTGTGCTGTAAGTCAGGCAGGAGCCTCTCTAAACTGGGTCCAGTGGATCCAGGATTGTTAATAGGATTTGCCCTTTCATTCCCCCTCCCAGGCTGGTTTGTGAGGGGACCCCTGAAGGGAGAGTCCTGGGTGATGTGTGGGTGGAGTTTATGAACTGTGATTTGCACAGCTCCACGTTCTAACTAAATTAAAAAGCAGTAACTGTATGCTGTTGCAGACAAGATTTTGTGGTCTCTGTGTTAAATAAAGCCGGAAGCCGTCACTTTCTCGGGTTTCTACTGTAGTCACCAAGTGGCAACAGCAACACTGCCCAGATGAGGGACCATCCAGAACAGCCTTTTTTCAGTCTGTGGACTCTGCCACATTCACAGAACTGCAGAATCACAGTGCAGTGCTCTGTAGGACTATTTACCTGAAGTGAGGGAAAAGGAACAAGTTAAGTTCTTCTGTTCATGTGCTGGTTGGTTTCAAGGGTGGACAGGAGTCAGCAGATCATGGAGCCTCTCAATTTTCCATTTCTAATCCAGGGTTTCTTGGAAACATCTTATTCTGAAATATGTAGTTCAGGGGACTTTTGTTAAGACAACAACTGAACAAAAATGCTGGCTCTGTTAGTACCTCCTGTAGCCTGCTGTGCTCTGTCTCCACTGTACTTCTCAAGGGATGGAGCTGCTGCTGAGCAGAACTGACCCAGTCAGTGCAGGAAGGGGCTGTAACCAAGAGTCTGTCCCATAGGCTAGCCTGCTGAGTCACCCACAGCTGCTTTTCAGGAACAGTGTCCCAGTCCAGAGGAGCTGCTCACAGCAGGGAGATAAGCTTCATGGCCCTTGTCAGTGCTGGCGCATTCAGGCACTGCTTACAGGGATTTACTTTTGGGCCTGACAAACTGAAGTGGCACCTTCCCTTCTCCTCAATTCAAAGTCTGAAACACGGCAAAGGATGCTGCTCTGGCAGGAGGAATGCACAGATGAGCCACAGTCCACATAGGTCTACAGAGCATTCTTCTTTTAAGCTTTAATACAAGGTAGCACAGTCTGCACCTTCTCATAATGAGGTATTTAAAACATTTTACAAAGAAATGGTATTCAAAGGCATTTAAAAATAAAATATTTCCCTTTTCTGAATCAAACATTAACACTAAAACCCCTGCTGCCAAGTGCTGCTCCCTGTTAGGCCCACAGCTACAAAGCAGATGGCTGGAAAACTTACTGAATGGCTTGAATCCCCTGAAGCGGGGACAGATGTTTCCCTGAACTGGCCTTGCCTTGGTGCCATTAGGGAGACACTGCAGCAACCATCCCTTCCAAACCCCCTGAAATGCTAATAAAAGTTGTTACAAAACCTCTCTAATAGGACCAGGCTCTGTAAGTAGTCTTGCTGCACAAGCTGAGTTTGTGACAGAGGCTGGGCCAGGAGCCACACCAGAACTTCAGTATCTTACAAAACAGCTGCCCTGTTCTGCCCTTAGAGCCAGAGCTGCTGCACTGTGATCAGGGTGACCTCCACAGCTTGGCCACTCTGTCCAGCACTGGCTCTGTAAGAAGCCTAGGGAGTTCAAAAGAGGATGTTACCTATCCTCAGTTTCAACCTGCTGTTAAGTAACTGAAGGGCAGTTTGTTTTCTTCACAACTATCTACCACTCACCCTTGCTTTCCTGATCTGTGTAAGTGAGCAGGAGGCACAGACAGACCCCCTGGACACCATGTGTGCATGTAGCACCACAGGGGAATGGAGAAGTGGCCTCAGCCCTGGAAGACCTGGATTTGTCAAGAGCTTGAGGAGAGCACTGGGGCTAAACATTCTGCTTCTGGCCAAAGACATCCCACAAATAA
Source organism: Haemorhous mexicanus (assembly GCF_027477595.1). Classification (NCBI taxonomy): domain Eukaryota; kingdom Metazoa; phylum Chordata; class Aves; order Passeriformes; family Fringillidae; genus Haemorhous; species Haemorhous mexicanus. The sequence goes on along the minus strand of NC_082359.1, from coordinate 3,360,139 downwards.
GCTCTTCCTTGGAAAAAAACCTGATCCAGTAGCAGGATTCTGGACAGTGATTCCAGCTCTCAGTCACTAAAGCAAAAAGGCAGGAACTATAATCAGTGTAATTATCTAGCTAAATCTGACATGAAGCTCCCCTCAGTCCCTGCAGTACTGTTCTCTCCTGAGGTTCCAGGCTAAAACTTAAGTAACAGTGCACACCATTAAATAGGAAAAGAACATAGAAGGAGGAAGCCACGACCACACTCCAGGCTACAGGATCTGTGGCCAGTTGTAAGCCTGGCCCATCATCCCCCCCAGCTCCTTGGCACACCATGGAGACAGGTGGGAAGAAGCAGCAGGATCCACCACAGCAGTCCCCAGCTGGCCATGCACTGAACGGTGCCCCTCAAACAGATGATGAATAGCCCCTTGCTCTGTTCCTCTGCAGCACCTTCATCCGGCGTTCATCAAAAAGAAAACAAAATAGAAATGAACACACGCACCCCCTGCACTCACAGTGGGCAGCTGGAGGCTTTGCTCAGCCTGTAGCGCTCCTGCCTGAGCTGCTCAGGCACCAGGAGTCCCCGCCTGGCCCATGAGGGGGCCGCTGCCGTCCCGCGTGTCCTCCACGGGCGTCTGGCTGGTGTGCACCACAATGGTGTTCTCATCCACCAGCTCGCACGCGGGGTTGCTGAACGCGGACAGGGGCAGCGTGATGCGCTGCATCTCACGCTCATAAACCTTCTGCTCGTGCTTCTCCTTCAGGTCCTTCCCCCTGTGTTACAACAAAAACCAAAACATACACGTGGGCTGAGTGCTGCTGCTTGGAGGGAGAGTCTCAGTAAAGCTGATGGAGTAGAGAAGGGACTCTGCTCTTTAAGATTTAAGTGGTTTCAGCTGCATACAAAGGGCCAGAAATATTCCCTACGGTAAGCAGAGGACCACAGCTGAGCATCTTTGAAAAACAAGCAGCCAAGCGAAGTCTGTCTCTTCCTTTAAACTGGCTTATTCACTGACATTGCTGCTGATAAATGACTGTACAGCCAAGCCCCTCCTTCAAACCACAGAGTGCCATATGTTTCCTTATCCTTTACAGTCCCACAGCACTGCCTGGTGCAGGCCCAGGGGAGAAGTGAGACAGTGCAGAGGCCACTGCTGTGGAAAAGAGCTTCTGTAACCTGCTTCATCTGGAACAAATACTGGAGGTGGTGACAGCTTCTGCCTTTTGTTGCAGCAAATTAAGCTGTCCAGAAAGTATTAAAGCTGACTTCAGAGCTGGCCCTGCCTCCTGCCACTGCAGCTATAACAGCTTAATGCCACAACCAGCTCCTCAAACCTACCTCAGTCTCCAGCCTGTTGCTAAGTGAAGGAACACCTCTGTAATTTGTGCTGTGGAAGAACTGCCTTGCTTTAAAAATGGATTTGGCATTAATAGCATGTTGTCTCCAGAAGAGCTATGTATACCAAAAACTACTAAACCCATTAAAGGTTTCTCACCACACCTACTACACAAACCTGCCAGGTTGCACATGCAATTTTGAGATCAAGGCAAGGAAGGAGACAGTAAACCTGCAGCACATCCCTGCTGTGAGCTCTCTGTGACTGGAGAAGCAAAGCTGCCTCTGGACAAAGCCCAGCACTGGTCTATTGCTTCCTCCCACCGAGGACAGGAGAGAGGTGGGACAGGCACCACTCGCTCCTCCTGAGGCTCGTGATCGCAGGCAGGCAGAGCTGCTGGGGTTTCCTGCTGGCATTCTGGCTGCTTTTCAAAGCTGCCTACAAACGTGCAGCAGTGGCTGCCATTCCTGCCAGCACACAAGACAGCATTCTCTGAAGTGACACCTCAAATCAAATTCCTCGACAAGCAGCACTCTGTGTTTTGCCCCTTATGTAACACTCTTCCCTCTGCTTTTTTTCTGTCAGCATTTATTATAAACACTTACATAAGGACATGTCCCAGCTTGGGAAAGTGCTCCTTCTGCTTGGTTGTGTCAGACTGTTGTCAAACAGCCAAAACATAGAACAAACCCTCCCAGAGGAGGGAGCCTGGGCCTTTGCTTGCTGCAGTGACAAACACTGCTATTTGTTAATCCTGCCCTCTCTCTTACAACTAAGCAGCTTGCTACTGCCACTACCCTCAAACACTGCTGAGCTACAGAAACATTTCTGTCCTGCACAGTGAAGTGACTGAAAAAAAAGTGACTGAAGTCAAAATCAAAACTGACCTTAAAGTATACAGGAACTTTGCTAAAATGAACTTGGACCCAAAAAAGAAGTGCTATCTGATCGTCAGCTTCATAGGATACAATGCATGAGTAGCAAAAAAATAATTGCCAATTGTTTTTCTTCTAAAGATAGTCTAGAGAAATCAGGGGAACAGGTGGCCTGCTAGAAGAATTGTTCTTTTTCTAATCAAAAGAAAACTTCCTGTGAGGGCACCTGGGATCTCTCTTTCCAGTTCTGACAAAATCCTGATCCAGAGTACATCTGAAAAAGCCACATCAAGGTGCACATGCACACACAAAACCCCAAATATTAAAGAGGGCAATTTGAAACTTTAAGTGAGATAGAACATCACAATAATGGGGGAATGGAGAAGAACAGAGCTAACTCTTCAGTAGCTCTTTCCTCAGTGTGACAAACTTGTTCAATGTGCCGTAATCAAACATACACTTCTGTCCCATTTCCTTGGGATCTGGTTGGGTCTGCAGGTGCTCAGACATTCCTGCTCTATACACACCAGCTTTTGAACAAAGAACAGCCACTCACCTCTTATAGATGTATCCCAGGACAATGCCAGCCCCGATGGCAATGATTATCACCATCATGATCAGCCCCAGCACATAACCTGTGAAAAGAAAAAAAAAAAGAGCCAAAATTAAGAGGGGGCAGATCCAGCTATAATGTTGCTTTCAGAGCCTCAAAACAGGTCTGCCAGAATTACAGAAATGGATCTATGACACGATCCTGGCTTTGTACCTAGTGTCCCTAAGTCCTTCTTTTCTCTGGAGTTCATCTGTACTCTCTGACTGATCCCAATGACAGGCTGCACCGCAGCTGCCTCGCTCCGGGAGGGCAAAGTATCAGCTGGTTCAAACACCTGCTCATCCTCCTGGGAAGCACCAACTTCTGCTGTAGGGACTGGGGCTGTGCTAGCTGTAGCATCTGTTGAGAAATAAAAAAATAAAATATATATATACAACATACCAAGCACTTATGAGTACTTCAAAACAACATGTCCCCAGCAGTGGGACAGCTCTAGACTGGTATCACTGAACTGCCTTCAAAGCACACTGAAAAACACTGAAAAACACTTGTTCCCCCTAAGCTCTTGCCAGAAATCCTACCAAAGTAGACAAGAAATGTATTCCTCCCCCCACTTTCCTTCGACATGAACCTATTTGACTAAGAGTCCAAGGCATCACCACAGATGAAAGAAGTCCGACAGCAGATGGAAATCCAGGTTCAGGGCATGAGTCCAGAGGATGCACAATGACTTCATTTAGTGTATAGATCGATGTACAGGCTGCAGCTTCAATCATGCTGAACAAGATCATGAGAATCTCCATCCCAAATCTCCCAGGAGCCTATTTATCCCTCTTCTGCCTCAATCTTCCTGACACAGGAAAGTCTGACAGGAGATTCCAGCTGGTGTGAAAACAACCTGGGGATATTCTTCCCTGGTCCCTCCTTGCAGTGGTGTATCAAACTGATAGTCTGGGACACCACTGGACAGGCTAAGTCAGAGCAGGCAGCACAGCCACTGATTAAGGACAATTCCTTCCTCAGTCAAGGCCCAGAAATGGCATCCAAGGATACAGGTTCCTTCCCAGCCCTGTTTTTTATCAATGCTCTTTTTCATCCACAGCATTGAAAGATTTTCAAGGTGGCTCCTTCTTTCATGATGTAGTTTAAATGGAAGCTGTAACACTGTAAAAACTGCAACAGTGTAAAGTAGGTATCTATTACCTTTTCTCCACAAACCCCCCTCCTTTTAGGAAATGCTATTCACAGTATGCATCCACACCTGAAAACTCACTCCACCTGCATCTCCCCCACAGCAAGCAATAACTCCACGTTGGATTTTCTATCTGCAGCCATTTTGAGTCCTCAGTGCAATGTGAAATGGAAGTACAGAAGGGAGTCAGAGACAGGAAATCAGGGGTCCTGCACAGTAACTTCAAGTAGGGTCAGCCAGGGCAACTGAACTAAAGTGAACTGTTGAACCATGAAATGGTGCCCACTCTGAGACACAAAAATATGAAACCTATTAAACATGCAAATGGCTGAAAGGTCAGGTAACTCTTCTAATCCTAAAGCTGCAAGAGTGTTTTGAGTAAGGATCTTGGCAGCAAAACATTTTTTTGCTTCATCTTTAGGGAAAAGCAGGCAAAAAAAGAGCAAAGTGAGAAAAAGAGGAGGGTGTGGGAAAAGTATTTACATGCAAGGATAGCAGTCTCAAGGGACAGTGGTGCAAGTAAATCTTGCAGGGCTCAGAAAGTAGTAAACAGTTCCAAAAACCCCCAGTGGTTACTCTGATGTCAGTCAACGCTGACACCTCCTCTCCCCGAAACAGGCTTCGGCTACAGTTCTTTTGGCAAACTGTTTCTCACTGTGACTATCGAGGAGGAATCCGGTGTTTCCATTTCTTACTGTCCTCCCTTCTACTTCTCATTTTTTCCACATTCTTCCCGTGCATCCCGTACTCAAATTCCCACTGGCAATTCTTTAACAGCAGGAAGCTTCTTTAGTCAGCCATAACATGCCCCACAGCAACAGTCTACCCACACCTCAGCAGTTCCTGGATGTCCAGACCTCAGCCTTTTGCAACACAGCCAGAGAGCGCTATAGTGACAATGGAATTATGGGGAGTGGGGGCTTTTCACAGGCCTTTTCTGGCACTAATGGAAAAGCTCGAGGGGCGGAGCACGGCATAGCTGGGAGGCAGATGTGCACGCACAGGCGGGGGCTGGACGGGAGCTCTGGGTACGCGGTGTTTCCGAGGGAGGTGCTGGCGTAGCCCGGGGTTGTTTGTGCGCCGGGGGGACCCCACCCTGGTGACAAACCCAGCCCCAGCGGTAGGGGGCAGGCCAGGGAGGGCAGGAAGAGAAAGGGGCCGGCGGCGGCCGCTCTTACCTGAGCACTGGGCGATGTCGCAGGATCGCCGCTCGGGGATCCCGGTAGCGCCTTGGATGTAGCACCAGGGCGCGGCGTCGCTGTCCGGGTTCCTGCAGCTGTTGTGGTCCTCATCGACTGCTGGGGAGCAGCGGGCCGTCAGCGCGGCCGCGGCACCCTCCGCTCCCCGAGAGCCCCTCCCGCCGCGTCCCCCGGCCCCAGACCCACCTGCCGGGAGCGCGGCGCCGGGGCCGTTCCGCACCGTCAGCCAGTTGAGGCACGGGGCGCCGCCGGAGGCCACTTGCCGGCTGCCGCGGTAGGACGCGCCGTTGCCGCGGAGGCATTCTGCGGAGAGACGAGCCGAGCCTTGCGGGCGGCCCGGGCAGCCCCCGCCGCTCCGGGCAGCTCCCCAGCAGGGCCTCCGCCTTCCCCACGGGGGTGTTCCCCCTCCCCACACCGGCCTTTGTCCCCCACAAAGCCGGGCTGGCACTCACTCACCCTCGGCTCCGCGGGCGGCCCCCAGCAGCAGCAACGAGCCCAGCAGCAGCACAGCGCGCAGCGCCCGCCGCGGACCCCCGGGCAGCATCCTCGGCGCGGAGGGCGAGGAGCCGCCGCCAGCCCGGCCGCGCAGCTCGGCTCCGCTCGGCGCCGCGGCGAGACCTGCCCCGGCGCTCCCCTCCCCGGTAAACAACCGCCGGGCTGCGCTTCCCCCCCCGCCCCGCAGCCGCCGCCGGGTCCTAACGCTGCCGCTGCCGCCGCCCGCCCCCAGGAGGGGAAGGGGCGGCTGCCGCGGGGCAGGGCTCGGGGCAGCCGGGAGCTGCTGCCGCAGAGGGTCCTTCGCCCCGGGACCGAGCACGGCGATGGGTGCTCGGTGCCGTGGGGCTGTTTGGCTCGAGAGGAATTCCGCGTCTCTGGGCTCGTCTCCTACAGTCGCAGGAAAAGTCTTAGACCAGAAGAGGAGACTTTCCACACGGAACTACGCTTGAACAACTGCCTGTGGCAGGAAAAGTGTTTACCTTCAGACACCTAAAACTGTTCTTTCCCCTGGAGAATTATCATAAAGGACTAAATTCTGCTGCCCTTATTCTCCCTTTGGGTTCCCTTAGCTGTAAAGATACGTTGTAAGGGCTACACGCTGCCACGGAGGCTGTGCAACTCCACCTTAAAGTGCTTTACATTCTCGCCTCTGCCAATCCATTACTTTTCATTGACTCCATGGGCTTACTCTAAGAGCTGTGCCTGCTTATAGAAAAAATCAAGGTAAACAGCATGAAGCTGGTTTAGAGTAGTTCTGCTGCAGGCATCCAGCCACTGTGATAAAGCCACTCTGCAGACATTTCACACGGCTCACAATAGATACTTCTGTTTCTGAACATGCCAAGGGATTCAGACAGTGCAGCCCCAGTGCCCATACACAGCATCTGGAGTCCTCAGCACTGTTTCTATTTTACACCAGTGAAAAACAAGCCACTGAATAGCTGGTCCTGTTCAACAATGAGCTTGCAAAGACAGTCTGGGCCAACTGATGGGTTTGTAGCCAAGGCACAGGCCTGCAGCACAAGGTGCTATTTCTGGTTTTCCCACAGAGTTCTTCCTGACCTTGGCCAACCTGCCTGCCCCACTTCTTTGCACTTTCCCTTCCTTTTTGTTACATGAGGTACAACCAAACCTTCCTTCTTAGAACAGGACAGGGAAGTTCCCTTCTTTTAAAGTTCTTTGAAACCACATGGAAACCATTTAACACATAAAAAGTATTTTTATGCCAGGAAGCTGCTCCAGTGTTGGATGAATCACTTTTCAAGGCAGTGCTGGCTGGAGCAGTGGTCTTTCCCTTCCACTGCCAGATGTTTCCATCCTGGCAGTGCTCTCTGTCAGGTTGCTACAGGTAATTGTGTAACAAACCTGCTCAAGGTTCTGATCCAACCCAACTTTTGCCCCTTTTTCACCAGGTCATGAACGTTTTAAGCCCTTTACAGCCAGGTCACCTGCTGCATCCAGTCCACAATGGAGCACAAAACCAGAGATGTACCAGCATGATAGATGGATAATGAGGAAACAGGTCAATTAAGCAGCACTACCACCAAGAATGAAACCACAGGTCTTAGCACACATTTGTGTGACTCAAGCTTTAACAACATGATTTACCACTACAGAAAATTTAGTTTAGTAATGTCAGATTTAAAGACAATATGGTTGCAAAAAATCAAAACAGGAAACCAAAAACCATCTGCATGTGCTAGTCCTGACTGACACCACCAGCTAAGATGCAGCCTTTGTGCAATTATGCCCATTTTCTGCACAGACACCCTGCTACTGCATTCCTGATGTTCTCCAGTTACTCTCTGTAAAGGCAAGGCTAACTGGAGTCAGCAAGAATTTTTAATAAGGGCTATTCAGTCAAGCTGCCTGTTTGTAATAGCTCTTCATCAGATTTTATGAAACAAATTCCATTCAGCAGAAACTGCAGGGCCACACATGCATCCAGAGGCACTGCCTGACCAAAACTTTGCAGATGGACTACCAACCTGCACAATTAATGTCTTTTGCTCATTTCATTAGACTAACTAATGCTTCCATGCCACCTAGCACAGAAAGCACCTCCTTCTGTACATACTGATCCAAGAACTGCAGTAATCTCTTTGGAAACAAATCTCAGACCTTCCGAGCTCTCTCTCCTACTATGTAACAAGATAAATTTGCACTTCTCATTACACCCAGCCAAGTTCCAGCAAACAATTTGACTTTCTAGTCCACAGAAGGACAATGGGGAATGTGGAAGGCAAAAACCTTCACATTAATGGTAAAGATCAAAGTCTTTTCCACAACTGACTTCTAAGCATATTTTTTTCTTTCATCTCTAGCTTTCTCCAGGATGAGGGAAGATTTATGCCTGGCAGTTTCACAGAATTAAGTTTAATAGGATGCCAGGTGGCAGCTGTCAGAGGCAGACTCAATTGCTCTTTCCACTGCTTAGGAATGGGTTTGCTCTTCTTGCTACACTTTTAGAGGTTAAACATGACATTATTTCCTAGGACTTGATTTTAAACTACCCAAACTATAAGTAAGTTAAGAGCTTTGCAGCTACTTCCTCACATAGTTTACACTTAGATGTCTGTTGGTATATACACATACAGGTATCACAACACATCCCCACATTTTACAAGAGAAAATATACACTATTTTTAGGAATGAGGGACACTAAACATCTTCCCTAAACTCAGTGTGAACCAGTTTCAGCTGTGAGCTGGTACCTTTCTTTATACAGGTTCCAGAATGAACAATGTCTGCTTTCTCTCTCTCCTGTCTGTCAGCTGCTCTTTCTTGTTTATTTGTTCTACATTTTCACCTGTGGAAAAATTCAAAGTGTTTTGAGATTTAAAAAAACCCCAATCAAACAAAAAAAGGAATCTAACAGCATAGCACTCTGTGCCAAGGGAGGCAGCCCCAGATCTATAGCTCTGGAATGACTCTGCAAGGAGCCATCAAACCCACCCTCCTTCTCTGGCCACAGCCAAGTGTGTTCTGATCTTGCCAGGCAGAAGCTCATCTAACCTCCTAGACAAGAGCTAACATGCTGTATTACTTAATCTTACTAAATAAGACACTGAGGGGAGTAAACAAAATGAGTTTTCTAATCTGAGTAATCTTTCCTAGCCAAATTGACATGGACTGCTTAAAATGGAAAAAGTTGACCATTGCCCTCCTTGTAACAGGACATACGTCATGTTCCTATCACCTCCCCTTTCTTCTTCTTCTAGGTAATCAAAAGAATTGTTCCAGTTTTCCCCAAAACTCCTTTTTCTTCTTTTTCTGCTTCTTTCAATAAATGGCAATGCTTGAGAATAATGACAGTACAATTCTGAGACCTCACCACGAACAGAATATTAGAGCAGTTTGTGCTTAAGCTTAAAAAGCTGCAAGCATCAAACGTTATTAAACACTATTAAGTACTTGAGCACTTGCAACTCCAACAAAAGCAGGGGTTTTATTTCTTTGCTGCCTCTCTCTTGATCATGAAAACAACTCTGGGTCTCACCTGTAAAAATCCTCTCGTAAGCAATTAGAAACAAATGTGTTTCATTTCTAAGGTAGATATAATTTGAATGTAAAAAAGGAACATCAGGGCTGTAACAAAAGGATCAGATACTGACTTTATGAAACTGAGCCAAGTATAACCAAAAATCAAGACAGAGGCAGTGACTACAAAGGAGTCGCTGTGGAGCGACAGGAGTATCTGCCGGCACTGTTGCATCGCGCTGCTGACATGCTCGAGGAGAGGCTTTCTCCTCCCCCTTCAGTCTGACAGCGTGAGCTATTGCAAAGTAAATGCCAGCCACAGCCTCCAAGGACTAACAAGGAAGTCTGCAGAAGCAAAACAACCATATGCGATATTTGAACTGGTTCAGACTGGTTCAGAGTTTGCTCCACTAACTCAGAGTGCTTTCTCAGATGCGTTTTCTGTGTGGGCTGTAATAAAAGGCCAGAGGCCTCGGGAGGGCAATCTGGGTCCTATTGTTTACTGGGGAGAAGCATTAAGAGATTATCTCTAAATACTCTCAGCAATCAGTGACTTAAGAAATTTCACACACTGAGTCCTTAACGGCATCATTTTTTTGTCCTTTTTTGACAAGAACTGCCCAGTGCCCTTGCAGTTTTCTCAGTTTTGAAGGGCCCAAGTGCTGACAGACATCTGTGTTCCCACTGGCCCACTGTAGCAGTGGCAAAGGTCCCCACGGATCATCCCTCAGCTCTTTCCCTGGCTGCAGCATTCCAGTCTCGGTATCTGATCACAGATTGCTTTACCTGCTATGCGGCCAGTGGGTGTGTCTCACAGCAGGATATCATCAAACCATAGCAATCCTGTTAGGAATTGGGTACAGCTGTCTAAAGGTGTTTCAGTCTCCAGTTGCACTGGTTTTTGTTGTTTGTTTGATTGTTTTTTTGCTACAGATGCAGGCTGCTACTGACAAAAGCCAGAGCACACATTTCTAAGGGTGGAGGAAGGGAAGCTATTTTGAAAGATACTGTGATCTACTCAGAGAACACATAAGTCAGAGCCAAGAGCAGAAGCCAAGAGCAGAAGCTTTACTCTCAATTTTTTAATGATCTTTGCCTGACCTTAGGCAAGCTTCTGCCTTGGTTTCCCATATTACTTATGTCACAGAGGCAGAAATGATTGTATGTCTGCAGAGCATTTTGGAAGCTTCAGATATCCAATACCTACCTTATGAAATGGTTCTGTAGGGGAAGGAATCCTGGAGACAGATATGCAGGAGATGTTCTCAAGTTCTACATGTGTAGTGCTGACTTAGATGAAAGTACAAATAAGCATTAATGCAGGAATTCATTAAAATAGGAGAATGTGTTATTGGTTGTTTTTTAAAGTATAAACATACTTTTGTAACTTTCTTACATCTCAAACCACAGTTGTGCCCAGCAGCACCTGGCAAAGCTAAGCAGTCTGACAACCTAATTTGTTCTTGTTAGAAAATGCCTACCTAAAAATAATTGTGTATTATTTGCACATGATAAATGTGAAAAGGTAGCATCAAAACATCTGGAGATTTAAGTCAAAAGGAATAAAGATTTCTGTTCTGATATCTGTTCAAATTAAGCTCCAGTGAATTGGATGGGATTATTAAATATCCTTCTACCAATCTTTCACTCACTGTGGAAGCCAATTTCACAGTGAAAGCCCAAAACTCTGCTGTTTAAACCTCAATAATAATGGAATTTTACCACAGTAATAGTTAGATTTCACTGTGAAAAACATGAGGTTAAAGTTGCACTTAAATATGCAAAACTCCTACTCTAAATAGCACTACCACCCATGTGACCTCTATCCCAAGCCATCAGAAAGGCTGTAAGGTTATAAACTTGAACACATAAAAAAGCCAAGCAGGTATTTTCTTCTCTCTCTAGGGCTGTGGGACTAGGACTGGAGCCATGAGCAGAAGAGCAGAAGCAGAGAGTCATTTTGTAATGGGTCTGTAATTCAGTGTGAGCAGAGAAGCAGAGACCAAACCTTGCAGTGGAGCTACTGCTGTTTCCTCATAAAGTGCAGGATTCAGAGACATTTACAATGCAGAGCTCACCACTCTGGATTTTACTTCTTAGCTGACCTGAAAGCAGATAAAACCACTGGCACACAGGCACTGCAAAAGACTCCACAGGTGCTTGTCTGAAGGCTGTGGGAGGAGTTGTTTATTTTGGGAAGTTGCCCTTTCTTTCCTGTTGAAGAAAGGCAAATCTGTATTTTCTCTGGGTCCTACACATGCCATAAGCATGCAGAGATAGCCTTTTTCATGACTGACATAGGCACATGGACTTTTTTACATCTATTTACAAAAGCAAAGACAGTGTTCCTTTAAGTATGTTTACAGAACAGGGCAAACCTCTGTTGTTATTTTGGTCTTGAGTTTGCCATTCTTTTAGAAAGTTAAGGCTCCAACTGGTAACACCATGAGGAGATAAAAAGCCAGGAAGAAACAAAGGTTTAATAAAGTTTCACTTAACACTTGCACTTATTTCTTTAGTATATAAGGGTGTGGACTTAAAACACTCTGCATTTGACCAACACTTCAGCATCTGAGGTAGGCAGGCCAGAAGCAAAACTCTATCACCTCAGTTTTATTTCACTGCCATTCAGTGAGGACAATACCAAATTTCACAGATACTTGTTACTCCATCCACTTCTGCTGAAATGAGAACTCTCACCACACAGTGCCAGAGAAAGGATTTCCTAGTCGAAATAAGGCAATCCTGACACACAGTTTTGCAACCTGCCTACCACACTATGAATTCTCACACAGAGCTGTGGAAATGTGCAAAGGCAGAACTGTCTCTGAAAAGGGGAAGATTTTGAGATATGAGAAGTCCAGGTCTCTGTGCACTCATGGTCTCTACTCTCCATCTCCAGGAAATGAATGCATGCAGCCTGCAGAGTTTAATTCTCTTTTGGTTTATTACTATTTAAAAATCAGGTTTTTTATCCCCTTCTACAGAGGCTTCACCTTCCAACAGAACATACAAAAAATACACACAATAGAAAAAAAAAAAAGATAGGTAGGTAAGTTGCTTTATACAAACAGGTCCCTAAGAACCCAAAAAGGCTAAAACAGGCTCGGTTTCAATAGAAGCAGGCCCATAAATAGGCAAGAGACTTCATTCAAGTAGGGAAAGAGCCATCCATCCTCACCTAAGATCCTTTCTTGCTCCACTGAAGACAATGGGAGGATTCCCAGCAACTTCAGTAGAAGCAGGATTGGGATTCATCAGAGCCAATGGCAAACTTTTCTGCTCTTTCCCTTCCAAGGCACTGTCTCTTCCATATGGCGTGCAGCCAGGGAAAAATACCAGTTTTCCTGGCTCATCCCACACTCGTGTTTCAGTTGTTCACTCTACAAGACATCTAAGAACAGCCTTTTATTTTCTCTCTTACTCTGGTATTTGCACTAATTGCAGCAAACTTTCAGATTACAACAGTACCAAAGAAAAATTCTGAGCCCAAGAGCAAGGCTTGGTTGATTCCTTAAGAGCCAGCAGTCAGTCTGACAACTTTGCAGAGGGCATGTAAAATTTGCCTGGAGAAGGCACCAGTTTGTAGACACAGCAGCCAAAAAGGTATTAGCAAGCATGAGACTGATTTATTATAAAATCACTTACCCAAGGTCACTATGTGACTGCAGGATGCTCAAGAGCATTTATGGCTGCCAGTGGCTGCATGAAGTGACTCCATGGTCCACAGGGAACTCAGGAGCTGGGAGGGAGTCACTGGAACATCAGTGAGACTCCAGTTATCTCCCTCCTTCAGCATATCTCGGCTCAGAGCACTTCCAGGTCTCCAAAATTGCAGTACAAGTATGGAGGCCACCCAGGAAAAGCTTCATTCACATAAACCCTGAGAGCAGATCAATAGTGCCAGGCAGTCTTTAAATAAATTTAAATATCACACCTTTCAGGAAAAATGTGGCCAAATGTTTGTTTAACTTTGCATTACATCTGAAGTCAGTGAGGCCAAACATTTGTGACAGAGTTCAGCAACACAATTGTGCAGCACAATATGGCACATCAATTAAATATTGGCACGTTCTTACCCAAAGGTTATCATCATCTCATCTCACAGACAGGAACACAACACAGGAAGAGGCTAGACATGACACAGGGAGTTCATTCTTGGCAAACAGGCCATCAGTGCCTGCCACCACAGAGTGCACAGCTGTGGTTTTCACTGACGTGCCACAACCATTCCAGCCATCACCACAACCCCTCACAGCCAGGGCTCCTGCTCCTGGGCTGCATCACTCTGCAGTTATGTCACAGCACTCTTTTCAACTGGTGCTTCTCTTTTTTCTTCTTAGCCAAATAGCTCCTGCTTTGTTTTACAGCCAACAGCCCTTTGCAGAGCTGCACACATCCGAGTAGGATGCACAGGATGTGTGGAGGGTGAGCATGAAAGCAGCAGGCACACGAGACTTTGCCAGTGCTGGTGCTGACTGCAGGAGTACCTGTGGCTGCAGCCCAGGAGCACTGCCTGCCCCCTCCCTCTGGATCCCAGGCTCAGTCCTCTGGAACATGCTGCCTTCTCCCAGGGCCAGGGAGCTGCAGCAGATTGGGCTGGAAGCCAAATATGTTCCCAAGGGCTCATTCACAACAGCTGAAAGTTCTTGTTTTGAAAAGGATGTTCAGGATAAAAAAACGTGGCTCTTTCCAGAGACACTGGAGCCCTCCAGAATTTGTTTTCCTTTTTAAGTTTTCCTAGTGGGTTTATTTTTTCCCCCCTCTTTGCTCATTTGTTTTGTCTCTCAGGGTAGAATTGAGAGCCTAAGCTCAGAAATTCACTGTGAGCTTCTGCTCTGTTTAAATAAAACTCAGGTATTGTGCCCAAGAAAAAGGGGAGTAGTACTAAGCTGGCTTAATTTACATTTGAGTATTGACAATGCTGTTAAGGTATAACAATAATGCTGAAAAAGCCAGCACATTGTGTTGTTTGGCACTTGCTCTCAGACTTTATGCCATGGTGACAACTGAAAATATTTTATTATTTTTGTGGGTGGTAAAGAAAACCTTTCCTGTTTCATTACTTAGAATTTTGGTGGCTGTTTTTTACTTTGTCCATTTATCTCTCATGAAACCCAAGGAGAGTTCTTGCTCTCCATTCATTCTTCCAACACTGAAGTCTGGAGTTCCTTTGAAGTTTACTTTGGCATCTACTTCCTCAAGCAAGCACCTTAAAAAAAATTAAAGCTGAAAGTGGTACCCCACTCCCGACTCAAGACATAAGTTTAGATACTGAATTCTAGGAACAAAGATTTAGTGAAAAAACAAGACACTAAAGTTACAACAGAGCCTACAAAATCTAGGTTAGCTTTCATACTAGCAATTCAATTAGTTGAGTTATAGACATTCAGTTACACAGCTCTTCTATTCAAGTCATTCCTTACTGCTGACAGCAGCTGAGGGAGGAACAATAATTTCAGGGAATACATGGGAAATAACAAATATTCCCTAAGTCACTGGCACTCAAACAGGTCTAAAATTGTGACTGGGCATTTACAATTATTCAAAAGATTGGTAGGAAGACCAACCTCCACACCATCTTAATAGTTCTAGGCTTTAAAAACCAAAAAACCCATCCCCCCAACATATAATACTTTGCCCTACTATAATTAAGGCACTGGATTGAGAGAAGGAAAAATCTGTGTTCAATTTCTGGTTCTGCTATCAATTTCCCATATCATCATGGGCAAATCACTTAGGATTGAGAGCTCACATGCACATTGCCATGTGTCAGGTGAGCCACACTGTCTGCACACATTTAAGACATGACAAATGCAAGGTCACATCACCTAATTTAACTGAGTATGGAATAAATTCACATTAAATTGCTTTACCTTGCATTTGTTCTGGATTAACATCTATAAATTCAGGCAACAAAAGCCTGAGAAGTTTGTGCCCTCACATTTAAAGACAACACTTAAGCATGCATGCAAGTGGTTTTTAGTCTTTTATCTCTCACTCATTCTCTAATAAGCATCTATTCCTTTCTTGGCTGTCTTTAATATTTAGATTATGAATGACTGAAGATGTTTTCATCATACCTACTACACAAGGCTTGAGCCTCAGATGAGAGGTTATGGGACTCCTATAATACAAACAAATACTACAAGTCTGATGATATAAATTTGCATGAACTGAAGTTTCATTCTTGACATGTGCACCAACTCAAACATTGCCTTGCAGTCCCTCCAAAGGGGAAGGCAAGGAAGGGAGGGTGGCCCAAATCAGAACTATCATCTACACACCAATTAAAAATAAAATGCAATGGCAACAAGCTGCAGCTCAAGGCATGTTACATACTTCCCTCTGAACTCTGAACTTGTGAGGCTGAGTTTTCTGTTTGGATCTGTCTCATTTCTATAAGAAACAGGCATTTCCCAAAGTACAGAATAGAAATAATTTGTATGTAGATTAAAGCACTGTCCAGAATGGAACAGCATGCCCCAAAGAAGCAAAAAGCACTGAAAACACACCATAGCTAAAGATCTGCCCAACTTCCTACTGGCACTAGCCTGCACCAGCCTCCTGTGTTGGTACAAATCTCTCCCATTTACACTAGGATGATCTAGAACTGTCATTTCAGGATTGTTAACCTCCTGCCTAATTGTTTCCCTGTCCACTAGACTGAGAAGTAAGTAGTTTTCATTCAATGTATTCATGATAACTTAGTAAGCATTTTCTTTGACAAGCAGAATACACAGTGTTTTCGAAGGCTTCGTTTTCAGATAAGGCTTTTGTTTCACCAGGTCAAATTCTGTAGCATTCAAAATTAAATTCTCATAGATACAGCCAAAATTCAACCCACTTGTAACACTAAAGTCAGGGGAGATAAAAGTAGGATGAAAGTATTCTATACTCTGGACTTAGCTTTTGGAGTTGAATTTTATGATTAATGCACCTTCTTTGAGTGCACATAGGAACACTGGGGACAAAACCTTCTGTCTTTCAGCACACAGCCTCAGTTCAACAGAAATTTCCCTTGTGGATTAATTATGAGCTATTAGTAAACCAGTGACTGCAGCTGCATTTGCTAATCCCAACAGACTGTTGTGCTGACTGGAAAGCCTGCTCTCTCCTGATTTGCTTGGTTGTCTCAGCACTAGTTTTGTAAGGTATCTTAAAATGTTTTGTCACTTTTCTAAGATATTCTGTTTTTACCTGTCTACTAATCTTACCAGTACAAGAGCAATTCCGTGAAGCTTTAGTGCTGGGGTTTGTTTGTTTCACTGATTTTTCCTTTTAAATGAGGCTCATACCTATTCCAGGATTCTGGGAGGAGGAGATGACTGGAGAAGAACATGTCCTTCAGTCTCCCAACACAGATTAATAGCAAAACATCAAGTCCACTGCAACATGCTCTCAATTTAGAAAGTGCTGGTGCTATAAAGAGAAAGCCATTGATTATTCATCCTTGATTTATAATAGTAGAGAGCAAGTACAAAAAGTAGCTTCTTAAAAGAGGGAATCTGGGTCTTCTAACTCTGTAGAATTTAGAATGTAATTCCAAAATCCATATACTTACAAAGGCCTCTCTAATTCTAACATAAAACCAGATTGGGAATATCAGCTAAGCATCAGCTGCAGGGTTTGGATTAGAAGCACCTGGGCAATGCAGGCTGTGGTACAAGAACACTTTGTCTCTCTGTGCATTACACAGACAGACCTCCTGCAGCAAATGAGAACCTGCTCCAAGAGGGTCTGTCCTGCTCCAGCACTGTACTAATGATGGAGACAGATATTGTTTCATGGGATGCAAGTTTGGTGCAGGACACGGGCTCTCAGAATGGCCTTTTTAGAAACATTCAATACACAAAGCAGTTTACCAAATCACTACTTAACAACTGTGATGTAGAGAAGATTCTTCACAGATATGAAAATAAGGAATAAATTCAGGAAACTGTTCTATGTGACTTTGAGCATCAACAGCAGAACCATAATTAAAACTCAGAGTATTCCTAACTCCTAACCCTGTGTTAAACAACATTTATACCTGGGTTTGGTACATAAAACCATGACTAGTTACATGGAAGGAAAGGGAGGGTCAAGAAAGGACATTATTTCTGCACAAGTGGTATTTTCAGATTAAATGGAATGTCCAACAGCCTGGAGTACAGCTTCTTTGCATTTTGTAATCAATTCTTTTTCAAAGAATTTTTTGCAATTCCCACCTCATTTGGAAAAGAAAGGAGAAACAGTGGCTTTTGCAAACCTGACTAGAGACAGATCAGGAGAGCACGACTGGCCAAAAAGCCCAGCTCACTGAGAATACAGCCCAGTGCAGAGTGGGATTCACATATTATTTACTGGCTCTCATTTGCACACCTTTTGGACAGGTGGCTAAACTGCTCAAAAACCAGACAAAACAAGGGGATGCAAAGTAACATACTAACTTCTTTAATAGAGTCCAATCCAATTAAACCAAAATCACTCTGTGAACCCCTGGGTTTATTCACACTAAACAAGTCAGTGGTACATAGTGTTAACCCGATAGCTGATCGTGTTCATCCCCTAGGTCCCCACATGAAAAATGAGCACCAGTCAACCAGACTGTAATGGTAATTTTCCTTCCTTTTTTTTTTTCTTTTTTTTTATTTTCATAAAAACTATTTCTTTTCATAGACTTAAAACAACCAACTAGCCAAGTTATTAATTATGGTACATCTAAAAAAAAAATCTCATACTAACCCTAATGTGACTGCTGCTTTACGAGTGCTCTGTGTACCGCCTTAGACTGGCTTTTCAGTAGCAATTCACTACAACAGGTCCTAAAATAATAATAATAATAATAAAGAATTAAAAACCTGACAGCAAGTTTAATGGTCAAAAGTAATAAAAACAACCTGTTCTGAAAGGTGATTTTTCTCAGCAGTTCAGTCCTGCTGCAGCACTCACAGCCTCACAAAGGCAGAAGGGGATCAAATTCTCTCACCTTCTTTAAATGTTTCTGGTTTTAAAAGGACAACTGCATTGTAACCTGCTAGGAACCATGGGGCATTTTACTTTATATTCAATGATGGGTCTGTTTTTTAAACTTACTGTTTTTCTGGGGGAGTTTAGGGAGGGCAGGGGAATAGAGGGAGAACAAAATCACAGCTCCCTGTAGCTGCAGCTCCCCAGGTGCCTCGGTCACTAGGACTGTCTCATTCTCAGACCATGCTGGTAACTCTTAATTACTCTCAAAGAACATATGGAAAACACCACCAGCAGCCTCTAAAGCTCCATTTGTTTTGGGTCATATCTCCTATTCAAGGCCACCATCTTCTGTAATTTATCAGCTAAAGAAGCATTTTCTCCCTCTCCCCAGTGAAGGTTTAAAGGTGGGGTAGGGTATGAGACAAAGAAGGAAGCTAAAATGAATAAAAAATTCTCAGCTATAGAACCAAATTTCATTATTTCCTCTTTCATTCACAGCATCTTATCATTAGAGCCAGACTGCTGCTTTGCTTTGTTAAGATCCAACTGATCTCATTTCCCCTCTGGCCCCATTGGTTGCTGGTCGACCTCTGGATCCACTAGGGATGATGCAAATGCTGACTGGACGATCTGAAACCCAAACGACTCCAGAAGAGACATGTTCTGTTGGGGTGAGAAGGGGGATCCTAGAGCAGGACCCAGGTCCCCCAGTGGGCCACCAAGGGCCCTGACGTGCACTTTCTGTATGTGTTTGTTCAGATAAGACTTGGATCTGAAAAAGCTGCCGCATTCAGGGCACGGGTACTTCTTCTCTCCTTCCATCTCCATTTTGTTTTTGCTGACTGCCAGGTCACACGAGAAGGACCCATTGGTGCTCTGTTTCTCAGGAGTCTTGAGGTCACTGGTGTCAGAGAGGTCTCCATATGAGTCAGAACTCTCAATCGGGTCCGAATGTGAACATTTCTGGCCTTCTACGGGAAAAAGAAGAGAGAGAACTTTTCAGAATCTTGGCTCCCAAGGGAAGATATTTAACACGCATTAAAATAAATTAGATTGGTTACCACCTGATCACATTAATGCCTGTTGCAACAGAATGATACACACTTAACATCCAATCCCTCACATCCTAAAGCCCTTGAGCACAGGTCCCCTTTCCAAACACCAGGCTGCTATCAGAGCAACAGCTGGGGTTTCATTAGGGATCTGTCACAGTACTGAATGCAAGCATAATGGGTCTCTGGTTCACACACCACTTCTTGAATCCCAAGGATGTCTCACAATGTTTGCACCTCAGACACTACAACAGGATGGACCTAATGATGAGTTTTCAACTGTGTAGTTCACTAGCACACTTCTGAAATGCTGTTGATACTTTGGGGGAGAACCTAGAAACTTCATGAAGTACAACAGGCTGCAGCAAGATGTGAAGAAACCTGGAAACACTCAGCAAAACAGCAGTGAGCTACTGCAATTTAAGAAGTGCAATTCCATTTAGTCTCAAGGAACTCTTTTTCACAAGTGCAACACTATTAGAAGTTATTTCACAACCTAATATTGTTCTATCTTTAAATACTGCAGTGTGGAACAGCAGAGAGGTTAGGGACGTTGTTTAAGTTATTTGGATATACTTCCTGGCAAAGCCATTGGTATGTTTGGAGTCTTCCCCATTCTCCTCTGGCATTATGCCAAGGAAGTTTGTCCACACTTTTTTGCTCAGTGCATGTGAATGAGCGTGAGAAACCCAGACGTGCTCACTAAAGGAGTCTCTGAATACAAACAGGCTGTACCTACTATTAACTCTAAGAGACCAAAGAACCACTTGGCACAACCCAAAAGACAGATTTGCTCTGGACTCAGCATTACAAACCTAACAGGATATGCATGAAATCGATACACCACTGAGCTGGAATAAATCTCTTGTTAAGTCAGCACACCACCCAAAACTAAAGGGCTTCTGTAGTAACTCTATCAAGACTTCAACAGAAAAAATTACACAACTCGAGCTTTCTGCTGGCACAGTGTTTGTTTAACCCAGCCTGCTGTGTTCTCCTGGGCAAGAAAAAAAACAGAACAATCATGGCTTTGAAGAATTTTCTGATGTTTCACTTTCACCAGGAATACTGACAGCTCAAACCAAGAAGCAAAAAACTATTCTACACAGGTAAACACACTGCTTTACTTATTCAGAAGTTAAATACTCCTCAACTATGCTTACAATAACAACTTTTTCTCCCCCCCACAAGTTCAATGAATGTCAAAACAAGAAAGCAGCGGTACTATTATCACTCTTCACCTCTCCTTCCCAACAACTGCATTTAGAAGTGTAAGTTTAGCTACAGACATCTGGCTGCATGTACAGTATGGCCCCTAGCAAAACCAGAGACAGGGTTTGACTGACGCGAGATTCAAGTGCAGTGGGACTAACAAATTTGCCCTCAGGCAAAATTCAGATGCTGACTGCTCCAAGGAAGAGGGTCAAGATGAACTAACACGGCTTTTTCAATCTTCCAAACCGAAGAAGCTGCCAAAGCTTCACATATTCTTCTGTGCCCATTTCCTTCCCCTAGACTTGTTAAATCGGCTGTCCAATGACAGGTATTACATCCTGCGTGATGCTATGGAATTTCTCTGCATCTCCCTAAGCTTCTCTCCAGTATTTTCCCTGTCCTTCCTCCCTCCCCTTTCTCGTGCCCAGCCCGACACCCCACAACACAAAGCTCTGCACAGAGCAGCAAGGTGCAGAGCAGCGAGTCTCTTGCCTTTGATGCCATAGGTCCTGACGCAGTGGAACGCTGCTCCCCCATTCGGGATGGACTCCTGGTGTCTGGAGACCTGGGGAAGGGGAACACCGTGGTGGGTTTTAACATGGACCTTTAAGTAGGAGGCAGAGGAGAAACCTAAACAAGATAAAAGGAGATGAGATCCTGCCACCAGCAAAGACACACATCTGCCTTCCCTGTTCCTTTCATCTTTCTCTTGCTCCTGCTCCCTATTTTAAAGCTGCTGTTCCACCAGTTCCCTCTGACATGCCCACGTAGGAGTCCTGTCATCCCCAGGCAGTAATGCAATGCACACTTTTCATCAGACTGAGTTGGCTTTGTGTTAGTCACAAAGAGAGAGCAGCCTCCTTAAAAACAAATTCTTTGTAAGGAAACCTAGCAGATGACATGAAACTTTCTGGAAAAAAGGCAGAAGAGACATCATACAAAAAGGTACCCATGTCTCTTCACCATTTTTCTGCTGTTTTATTTATTTTAATAAAAAATTCTTTTGTCATCTGATAATACATTGGAAGATTAATTGGAAGTTCCAATTAGTTGATTTTGTGCTGTTAAGATCTGAAGGAATGCTATCTAGTAACAACCCTTGTTGGTTAAGTGTGCTTTCCCCTTAGGTTTCTGTAGCACTGATAGTGACTTCTAGAAGGCAGAAAGCTGAAACTATTGACTTTTTAAGGTATACACTTTTGCTCAATAGTAATTTTTGAAAAACATTTCCTGCAGTCAGCTCATCCTGAGTTTTAAAAAATATACTAGAACTTGTTTTATTTTGTCTACAGTTAACAAAAAGTACTAAAAATAAATTTCAGTATTTTTATTAGCTCTGATCTATAAGCACCAAACACTGAAAATAAAAACATATATATCAAACAATTGATTTCTGAACAAACCAGTTTTTTACATTTGTGCGTGTGCTTTTTAAAATGTTTCTTTAAGTCTCATGTCATTTTTCTTTAATGCAATGAATTATCTCACATATACTTTGGAAAGTTTTTTAATTCAACCTCAAGAAAATCTGCAGTCACTACTGGTACATTTGGACCATATTTGAGGTACAAGGAGGACAGAGTTTTAAAGACTTCCTACAGAGGTAAAGCTGCCACCACCAACCAGCTTAATTTCCTGTTATACTTGGAACAGAGTATCATGGCACTTTCATGTTAGAAATATTTTCCACTAACAACTAAGAACACAACACAAGGTTCACCATTGCAGACCCAGAGCTGAAGGTTCCCTTTCTGGAGAGAGAAAACCCAAGCCCTAGATTTTTTTAAACCAATAGAGCATTTACAGCACAAGTCCTTGCAAGAGAACTTTCATAACAATAATTTCCTTAAAATATGAGTAGATATTCTACCATTCTACTATTTTTATAGTGATATAACTGCATTTACATTTGATGATATATAATAATATATCAGCAATGCTGCAAACCAAATACTACACCTCTCTGGGGTGGATTTTCTGACTGCAGCTGTTAGTTTCAGGTGCTGAATTTAATAATGAATGTGGCTTTACAGTAGATTTCCCTGTACCTAGCACACAGAATACCCCTCTACCCTGACTTTTATCCAGAGGTTATTAAGAATTATATATACAGGACCTGCAAAGCAAGAACTCCACAGCAACCTGCTGAAGGGAAAAGGGGCAGGCTGCTGAGAATGAACAAGAGGTAGTTACTGTGGACCCCCGAGTTGAAGATAAAAGTACAGGAAAGCAGATACATCACAACTGAAGAAACCAAGAACATATGACTCTCAAAGTACAATGGAGCAGAACCACCAAGGCCAAGTAATGCAGGGAATGAATGTAAGGATATTATCCTCCCAAACAATGCAAGACCTACCCTCAGACACAAATGCTACATTGAATCTCACTGGGCAGCAAGAGAATATATTCTTACAAATACCAAAATTCACTGTAGACCTGAAAGAACCAGTCTTTGCTAGAGAAAAGGGCACAGTGCACAGATATAATGGTGACACTTCCACCTATGAGGTACTTTCCTTACTTCACAGATGTGGTTAATAACCACATGCATGCTGAGATCAACCTCTTTGATGCAGCAATGCATTAAAATCTCACTGCCAGCCACTAAAAAAGGACTACATGCAGGTATTCAGTGTTTTTCTACACCACAACTGACACAGGAAAATCTGAACTTGTAATCTCTGCACACAGGATTTTTTTCTGAACTCTGCAGTTCTATTTGTAGAGTACATTGTTTTATAGAATGAAAACTGCTGCAAAGTGTGTTAGCTCCCCTTTATGCACTTGGCAGATGAACATGTGAGTCATCAACTTCCATCAAAACCGTAAGAATGCCAACTGCTTCATGGGAAACTGATTAAAGGGAGACTTTTTTGGGGTGTTTTCATCCCAATTTCTTCCAGAAGCACTTAGGACTGGCCTTTTTATCTCCACCAGACTTTAATTATAAATGCTGTCCTAGGAAGATGGGGGTTTATAGACCATAATCCTTCACTCTTAAAAGTCTCTTTCAGAGCAAAGTCAGACTAATCCAGAGGATAAAGTGGCAGTATTTTTCAGAGCAGGAATGTATTTATTGCTTTACTCATACACATCTCTCCACTTTGCAAGACAGACTATTTCTCCATACCAGAAGAACCAATATTAAAATCATGTATAGAGAGGAAATGATCTCCTTTATATAAATGGGACCTGTCCCTTGATCTCTTAGGTAAGGTCTGTAAGGAGATAAACTACAGAAATAATTGCAGGATACTCCTTGTTCAAAAATTGTAATTTGGATTTAGTTGGAACATAAGGAGAATGTGACTCTGTTCCCCATGAATGTACAAGAACTCAGCGTGAAAAAATAAATTCTCATTTGTGATTGGAATATTTACCCTTTTCCTAACTAATCTGGTCCTTTGAAACAAACAATGTGTATGTGTTTGAAACACAACCCCAAAGCTCTGAGTTGCAGGTGTCATTACTAAGTACCAAAGTCATTAATCTCTTGAATACTTTGAAAAAGCCCACACAAGCAAATAAAGTTCCTAAGAATGTTATTAGATTGTGTAACAACACAACAGGAGCATGTCTTCTTTATTTAAACAGATTAAAGAGAATTTGTCTAAAAATCTGAAGCTTGGGGATTAGTTTTTTAAGCACATTTTAAGACAAATTTGTTAGGAAAAAAACCCCACAACAAAATACCAAACCAAAAGAGAAAAAGAAAGAGAAACAACCCCCAAAATCCCAGGAGGGGAAAAAAAACCAATACAAAACCCCCCAGAACCACTTCACTATTTCCCTGATTTAACAAGATTTAATTGCTTCCATGATTACTCTAAGCATAAAGACCTCGAGTAAGAAACAACCTGGAAAAATCATCAAATCACAGCTGTTTTTTAAAATTATACTGCCACATTGTAAAAGAAATAAGTACGACAGACAAATGAACCACATGACATGGCAAACTACTGCCTACTGCTTTCTGCCAGGTACTGAGTTCCACCCCCATCTCCTAAAGCCATTAAACCTTTAAAACAACATGAGACACTTCATTAAGTTCCACAGAAAAGCCTTCAGTCCAGTGGGATGAACTGAGGGAGTCTGAGTCTGTCACTAACATCAGGAATGTCACCTTTCCATCCACTTTTTTTTTTTTTTTTAATGTGGCCAACATCCAAAATTCTCCCCACAAGCAGCTTGAGCTTGCAGAACATTCTTGCTTGACAATTACCATATCCAGAGGCTGACAATTACTATATCCAGAACCAGCTAAGTTTCAATTAAAAAATACATCAGCACATTAGCCAAAGGAAGAATAAACAAAATCTCTCTGCACAAGCACCTCAGGCATGGCACAGCTGTGATCAGGTTACTGTGTGTGGCTTCTCACTGCACCAATGCCTATCAAATAGATATTTCTAATCAAGAAATTTTCCATTAGACTTCATCTTGCCAGGCTCTACAGTTTTAAAAATAACTATTTAAAACAGTGAACATTATACTGTAATTCCAGAACACCTGGGATTAAAAATTCTGCTCTCATTGATCATAAATCTGTAATCAAAATTTACAGCATAAAACAATGAGTTTACAACACAACTGTTTGACAAATCCAGTCTGTAGCTTACCCTTCCTATGAATTTTAACACTTCCTATGAAATTTAACATTATTCATTATTCATAATTACATTTTTTAAATCCTGATGCAAACAAATTCACAGCAGACAATTGTGACAACTCCCATAAAATACACAAACTGTAAGAAGAAAGTAGTTGCTTAAAGTTTGCTGTACAACAGGTTCCCTATCCTTCTACAGAGAAGTATATATTTTATTTAAATTCCCACTGTACATTTAGACTTGTAAAATGTGAATAAACCACTTAGTCATTTTATTGTTTGAATGCCGGGTCTGTCTTTGTCACACTGGCTCCATTTCCAAAGAGCTGCAGTGACATCCAGTGGTAGTCAAGTTGAAATTCAAGCTTACAAATCGTGGAAACAAGACAATTCCTCCCAACCCATCTGAGTTTCTGTTTGGCACTGTGTTCAGCAGAAGGAGAGCAGGATAGCACCTGGATCTCAAACAACATCTGCCAGGTTGTTGCCACAAAAAGAATCAGGATAAGCTTAAACTTCTGTTTTTCAGAAGCCAGGCCTTCAGCTGAAAAGGAGGGCAAGCTTCATTTCACACCATCTACCCAGAGCTTCAAAACCTGAAGATTTTCAACCCAGATGCCTTTTCCATTCACACTGATAACATCACTTTCAGGATTTCCAGACTGTTCAACTAGCAAACACCTCCCTTGCAGTTTAATGTCTCATTACTCATCAACTCCATAAGCTCCCTGTACAGTCTGCATGTTAAACACAGAAGAGCTTTATTTTCTCAAAAGATTTCACCTCTCATAAACTAGAAAAAGAACAGATGTCAGGAAAAAAGGCTCATCAGAAAAAACAAGATCCCAAAGCACAGAAGCAATCTCTTCTGACACCTACTAGCTATGTATACCTGTGTGAGCCAAAAAGGCATTTTCAAGTTGTGAATTAATCCCTCAAAAAAAAGACACCAGTAAGTCAAAATAATTTTTCCAGCTTGCCTTACATCCCACAGAGCCTAAATTTCCAACTCTGTTCAACTGAAAAGTACCACAAAAAGATGGAAAAGCTTCACAAGCTTAGTCATATGGTTCAGTTTTACATAGTGCTGCATGAAGCAGGGAGTTGGACTTGGTGATCTTTATGGGTCCCTTCCAACTGTGAAAAGCTGTATTTGTACAAATAAAGGTAAACCACATTTCTAGTGCTTTATACAAAGTATGTTTTAGAAATGTACATTAGTACAAAGCAATTAAGAGGGAGAAGCAGCTTGACTCTTGCACCAGGAGGTTATAGTGTATGATTTTCAACTTGATGTGTATTTCAAAGATACAAAAACATTCTTCTTTCAAACTGACTGCAAGGGCAGAAGTCTAATCAGGTATAGAAAAAAAAAAAAGGAAGATGTATGTTGAACAGCAGCAAGGCAACTTATCATGGTTATTGTATAGGGATCTGGCTATTTAGCAAATAAAATTTGCTTCAGATTTAAACTGTGTTTCTTTGGGCACTATCTGTCATGTGAAAAGGCCAGAGCTGTACTCCATCAGTTTCAGGGTTAAGGATTCAGTAGGAAAAGCAGAGTATGTACACAAACAGGGTACAACCTCCTCCTGTTGCAGAGAGTCATGCAGCCTTACAGCTCCCCTCGAGTGCTGGCCCATCCTAGTGGAATAAAGAAATAGCTTCTTCATTACCTCGGTTACAGATAGTGCAGAAATTGCTTGGTCCTTCACTATGCTTCTTCAGGTGATCTGCCATGTATGCTGCTCTCAAGTACTTCCCACACACCTGGCACGGGACTTTGTCTTCATGGCATGCCAGGTGTGAGCGCAGCCGGTCACGAGTGGCAAAGGAAGCATTACAAGTCTGCAGGTATAATGAGAACCATGTGACTCATCAGCTCTGCTAACAGCACTGATATTGTTGAATATATTTAGTATTCTTTAGAGTAAATACCTTAGATACATGATGCACAAGCTATTTTCCCCCAGATAAAAAATTCAGAACACCAACACATTGCACAAGTTGTAATGTTACCACTCAAAAGAATTAAAGCAGCAAGAAAACAGCTCTGACACACTACAGACAGTAAAACTTACTCCAAGATAGACTTGTAAGGTTTTAGCTCCTTTCTGAGGATGAAGATACTAAAATTTTAAGTAATATTTAACAAAAGAAATAGCAGAAACTCCTTTGCTCTGTTTACAGTAAGTTCTGCCATTTCACTGAGCCATTACAATCACTTTAAACCACTCAAATGTCCTCTCTGTCATTTTCCTAAATTCTACTCTTTGATGAGATAAATCTAACTTCAGTACACAGAATTCTTTTGGAGTGTGAAGACATACAAACAAAGGATCACAGAACTATCTGGGATGACAATATGACAAGAGACAGTAGAAGAGTCATCCTGGTATCCACAGCAGCAGTGCAGACAAACCGCAGAGGTGAAGCCTCGAAACTGAACAGATATCAAAATAACTGCATGACATTGTAATCTGGTTTAACTTACCCCTGGTCAAGGTATCATATTCCACTTACTGCCACAAAATAAGCTTGATTTGGCAAAAGATAGTATTGATTCTATTTGTCCACTTTCCAGCTGAAATCTGTATGGTAAGTGAAGGCTCCCTCCCAGTTTTATAACCTCTGCAATGGGCAGGCAGGCAGGCTGTGCCCACAGCCTCTTCTAGTGGCCTGCCAGTTCTGAAAGGCTTGCTCTGTCTCTAATGTGTGAAGGGAAATAAACCACCAGCAATATGCTGCACAAGGGATTAGGGTTATAGTCTAAACCATTTCACAAGTGCAAGAGGAGAAACAAAAGCAAACACACATCAGAATGACAGGACCAAGCCAGAGCAGTGACATTCAAGAGTGTACAGCGCTTTGTTTAAACCAACTTCATATCAAATATCACAGTTTTAAGAGATATAACCAGAACCCCCCCAAAAATAATATGAGGCTGCTCACTGTCTTGGGAACTGGGTAAAAGTTGCATTTTTAAATATCAGTGTGTAATTAAACCACTGTTTCAATAGAGATAAGACTTGTTAAAGTAACAATCTTAGTAAAAATTCCAAAATTATAATTCAAGTAAGTGGAATTGATAATACAGAAGAGGATAATGTAATTACATAAAATTCAGTTAATCAAGAGCTTAATCCAAAAACCACTGAAGGCAGCTGAAAAGCACCTATCAATTTCAACAGGCTTTACACTCATTCGATCCTGTGAGATGTTTAAATGTGGAAAACTCTCATGGAGCTGAGGCTGCTCTGCAGCAAGTACAAGACTTAACACCCCAGAGGATCGGGACTTAATGAAATTGAAAGGGTAACAGTAAAATTATCTGGATTTCTGTGACATACACAGTTTAACTAGGCCCACCAGACAAAGATTTATAAATTACAAGTATTGAGGTTTAAGAGGCAAATTCTTAAACATGAAAGACTTCTCTTCATTTGTAATCTCAGTACACAGCGCTGAGCAAAACAGGTGCAGCTTTCACTTACTGAAGCTTTCTTAGAGGTAAGCACTCTCTTAAGGCAGGATTGCAGCACTGATACTAATCAATCTGCTAGGTATCAGCTAAAGATATATGACTAGAGTATCAATAATGACAGCCAAGAGATCCATCATCAATAACTCTAAAGCTATGGAGCCACAGGAAGGTCCATACCCGAGCACTGGGAGTGCACCGGCCAATGAGAAGCAGACCAGAGACA
Source organism: Haemorhous mexicanus (assembly GCF_027477595.1). Classification (NCBI taxonomy): domain Eukaryota; kingdom Metazoa; phylum Chordata; class Aves; order Passeriformes; family Fringillidae; genus Haemorhous; species Haemorhous mexicanus. The sequence continues at coordinate 3,331,490 of NC_082359.1, read as the reverse complement.
AATCACATAAATACAGCGATGCCAAAGTAAAACCAAATCTATCCCACAGTGAACTTAGCAAGTTGAAAACTTAGGCAAAAGCAATATAATAATTTATGTGTTTGATTTCTCACTGTTGCTGCTGAGTTGTGTATAGCTCACCTCTGGATAAGCTATATAATAAATATATCTGCAACAAAGCTTATAACAATAATTAAGTCCAGTGGAGAAAGCAAGAACCAGTTTAGCTGAATCATAACAATGGGAGACAGGACTAGGGTTAAAGAAAATCCCAAAGTTAATATTCAAATAGTTAATATTTATAAAAGGTATAGAGAAAAAAAAAAGTCTTATTTTATGAAAGATGTGAAGTGCTACATGAGTGCTAAGTATTTGTCATTAATTGTTAATCATAGAAGAAAACTCTCCAGTGCTTTCCTATCAAACATTGCACAGGTATATAAATAGATCAAAAAGAATATATAAAGTTTAAAAAACATTGTTTAAGAAATACCTCTTGAAGTTTCAACTTTTCTATGGATGTGGATGTCTCTGAGCTTATTCCATGGTGGCTGCCATTTTCCTGCTAATAGGCAGGAAGTAAGAGAAATTAGGACAGGAAGAAACTCATTCTGCATTGAAATCAATGGGATACGCACTGGACTTGGGATGCCAATTAAGTTGTGCTTTAATTTAACCAGTATTTTTATTTTTTATTTTATCTGCCTAATGAACAACCTGTCTTGTCTCTGAGAGGAGCAAACTTCCATTTTCTCCCCTTGTTCTTTCATGTGCACAGATTTTCAGATGGCTGTTTGCTCCCAGACTGCAGCCTGATTTTCACACACTGGCATGCCAAAGCTGACAGCTTCACCCCATCCCGTGGGGTCAGAAACTGAGCTGCCCCATTCTGGCCATAAAACTGACTCCCTCCTTCTCCTGTGGCCAGAACTCAACTGTCAGACTGGGGGAGAAAAGTATAAGTTCACCAGTGCAACAATCCAGGGGAAATGATCCAGAGTGCCATTTGCCTGGACATCAAAGGAACTTCTTGGATCTGATTTCTCAGCTACTTTGGCTCTGTGGAGATCTTCTCTAACCTGAGTCTACCTTACCAGTAATGAAAAAGCTGGAGTGAAGACTTTGGCATCAGGTGCTAGAGGTGCTGGAAGTCAGGATACTTGTGAAAAATGTGTGAAGCACAGCCATTATTTCGGGAATGAGTGCAGGATAACAAACTGAGCACTGAAAACTACTGCTGTTGCAGGGATGTTCAGCTTAAAATTGTCCTGTTTCTTGTACTTTCGCTTATTCTGAAGTTGGGTTGACATCTTCCCACTTTTGTTTTGGTACTCCAAAGTGTGCTGTGATGCCACAGCAACAAAACATTCCATATCACCTGTTTGCAAAGATACCTTAGAGCTCAGGTAAATGGCCAGTTTGTTTAAATCATAACAGAGCACAAATTCCAAAAATGCCATTCTGGAGTGCTCTGCTGTTTATGGAGTAATTCTCTTTTCCAGTAAACATAAACAAAGCATGACAATAACAGGAATTTTCAACAGGAACTGAACAGATTCAAAAAGGATGCTCAATGCTGTTCAGGCTGCTCTCAGGGGAAGCTAATTTGCCAAGCAAAATCAATGGAAAAAGAGAATGGAAAATGGGCAAACAACATGCCAATATTAAGCTCTTTTCCTTCTTGGTGGCCAGATCCTGTGTTAGATACATATAAAGGAACAGACACATAACTGATTATGAGATAATCACAGGGAACGTCATCTATTTATTCATCAGTTTTCATATTTGACACAAGTTTCAGAGACTGCATCCCTTCTGTGGTTTCTACAATGTACAGCAGATCTGTGCATATTCAAGAAGACTTTCTAAATCTGATAGGATATTGCAAAGCATTTTCTGCAAAGACACAACATTACATTTTCTGCGCCTTAAGATTCACGAAAAAATTAACTTTGTAGGGCTAAGCAATCAGAAATCAAGAACAACCCAAGCCTGAAGGACAATCTCAACTCTGTCTTAATGATTGTAACCTATAGCCTGTACCTTTTAGCTGAAATGAGCAGTGTATACAGTATTATGGCACTTTAGATAACACACAGTAAGAAAGACTGTTCTTGGAAACTGCTATCACAAAATACATGTGTGCAAGGAAATGGAGTTGAGCTTGGCTGTGCCATCGTAGCTTTTATGTTTCTCTACTGCTGAGCTCTTAGTGTATCCTCTGATTCACACAGAGTTAGTATTTAATATTCTTAAATCAATGTTAAACTATAAAAGAATTATCGGTCATCAGCTGGCCAAGGACAATTCACAGCTATCTGTGTTACTTGTAAACAGTGTTCATCCAGTAATCTTGGTACCAACTGAGTGTCTGTTCATGTTGGGATGTAAACATGAATCATCAGTTCATCCACAGACCTCTTGCTGTCCCCACACTGGGAATTCTTTTTAGGAGTGGAATTTTCTGGCTTGTATAAATCTGTAACCCATAAATCATCTCAAGACTCTTGAGCCAATCTAAGGCTTTATGCAGGACAGGCAGTTAAATCAATGTGACAGCTCTATGGCCTGACTTTCACATGTGCTGGGCTTTCACAGATCATATGGATGTCTACAGAAACCTTTAGATGGCTCCAGCTGTCTAGAAAACTTGGCAAGATTCTTAAAATTTCAAAATGTTTCAAAACTCCCACAATTTGAAGGAAATATAGGTGTGTCAAAGCGTGCAACAATGCAGATCAGGAGGCAGCAATCACGTAGGATTGTCTAAGTTCATAAAATGTGGTTAAATATTTTAGAAGAAAAAAATCCTCTAACCTGCACTGTCCTCAAAAGAAAAAAAAAAAGAACAGAATTTTGCTTCAGCTTCTTTAAATAAATATTAAATATTTCTTCAGAAGCCAAGCATGGAGATTGTTAGCCCAACAAGTGTTTTAAAAGTTTGCCCAACATCTCTCTGATGGCAATGTGTGATGGTGGAAGCTGATTCTCAACTTTGTTTTAACTGATACTTCCAGGCACCTTTTAAATCTTTCTCTAAATGGATTACAAAATATCTTTCTTCATTTGATCTTTCAAACCTTATTAACTGTAAAAAACTATATACAACATTATGACATTGTACAACAAAGGATATTGTGATGTCATTACTCATCTTCTCCCTGAGATAAAAAAAGCTCCCAATTTTGCTCAGTGCAATGTTCTGAAGGCTAAGCAATTTTTATAAAAAGTATCTTGATGCGTTATGATAATTACAATTTACTAATATTTTACTGAAGTTATTATAAAAAAAATGAATTCAGCATTGGAGCCTCCTGATGGCAACAACTGCAATTAAAAAAAAAGGGAGGGAATCATCAGTGACATGGACTCCAAGCCCAGGTGGCTGGGTGAGAGCTCCAGGGTGAGACTGGGACAGCACAGTAGGGAAGAACAAGTGGTGGAACAGGGAGAGGCAGGAGGAGCAAAGCTGCAGATGAGGAGAGAGGGGAAGGGAGGGATGTAAAGCAGATGTCACTGTAGACCACTGTTCTTTACAAACATTCATCCCAAATCACATATACATGGTATTTCTACTGGTATTTCAAAATTGTCTGCACACAGAAATGCAATACCAAAGATTACCCACAACATCACTCTAAACCCCTCTGGCTCCTACCTGACACTTGTGAGGTCTCTCTGAGGTATGCACCTGTTTGATGTGTCCATTCAAGTGGTCTGGCCTTAAAGGAAAATACACATAAGCACACTTAAAACAAACATTAAAAATAAAGTTACAATTTTAACACAAAAAGAAAGAAAGAAAAAAGGAAAAAAAAAAAAAAAAAAGATCCCAGTGCTGTATCTATGACAATTGTAGTGATATTTAACTTTCCAAGAACCAGACTGCCAACAACTGGGACTCTACCTTGTTATGTACCCTCTGCAAGTTGCTAAAAAGGCAGCATTTTCTCAGGAAGAAATCATGACTGAATGATCAGAGGAAATACAAGTTATGATTTTCAAGCCTGCATGTCCCCATCCAAAATCCTATCTACACCTTGATAATCAGGGCACTTTGATTTACAGTCACTGAATATTTGAAAATCACATCCTTTTGGTTTATGTCCTAAACAAGGATGTAAAAAACCAACTGTAGGCACCTCTTGCAAAAAGACTATCTAAACTCTGTTGCTGTGACACATTTTCCACCTGCAAGATGAAAAAATACTCCTAACTTACAACTTGGTAGGGAGACTGCATTAATACAAATAAAGTGCTCTGAACATTCCAACTAGAAGGTGCAATGGAAGAGCAAATCGTTATTGTAGAAAGTTAGACCATTCTTCACAACCAGCAAAGCCTACTTGGAAGAAGAAAGGACTGAAGAGCTGCAGATTGTCCTGGTGGGAGTTTCTCCTAGTGGGAAGAAAGCTTTTCATTGTATGAGACCAAAACTGCTTGGAAACAACTTCTCCACCCTCTCCTCCCCCAACTTCCCAGCTGCACCAATGAGAGGGCACGGGATGGAATTCACGCACTGCAGACAGAAAATAGGCTGGACTTTGCAGTGAGCCTCCTAAACCCGATGCTCCGGCGCTGGGCGGGAGCGGTGTAACCGGACAGACTGGTTGGGGTCCTTCTGGGTACCTCAAGCCCAGCAACCTCACGTGCTGCGCTACTGAATACAGGAAAGGACACTAAAATTAGACATCACACTTCCAACTTCCTCTGGCTGCTCCTAAGAGTGAATACTGAAACTTAGAGTCTCTGGTTTTCATTCATACTTGGGTTTTACAGATACGCAAACGGTTTTGTTGTTAACTTTTGTAACAGCATTCCCGCCTGTTCACATTAACTTGCTGAGGAAAATAAGAACTCAACCTGTATGTCTCACTTCCCCTTAATGACAAAAACCTTTCATAGAGCAATAGCAGAAATTTTTAAGTGTCAGTGAAAACAATAAAACTTGGCACACGATCCCGGGTAGTGCTATAGTAAGAAAAGTACTTTCACTTCTAGCCACAGATGAAATTTTCATTTTGTGACCTTCCATCACTCAATCTGCACTCCTTATGATGAGGCATCCCTAATTACTGCCGATTTTAAAGGTGGGGAGGGGGCTACATTTTCATAATTTATTTCAATAACATAAAGTCCCTCTATCAAAAAGAGAGCAGGGGCAAAATTCCACAATTTACACAGCCTGGTGGATCTCGAGTCCTTCCCTCACATCAGAGCAAATCAACTGCTGCAGAAAACCGACTGCTGGTACAGAAATAGCAGAGTACATCCCCCTCCCCCCCACTACTTCTACACTCAAAGCGAGCGGCAAACTTCCAAAAAAGTTTCGAATTCATTAACTCAAGACTATAAGATACCACTAACACAACTACGTGTACCAAACTACTTATTAAATTAGCTCCCACAAACAGCGACAACAAAAAATCAGCAACATTAAATGCACAGATCTTACGTATGTTGCAGGGCAGAAACAGGATCCCCTTCAGAAGGATGTAAACCCAAAGGACACAAAGATCATGTATTAAAAGATACTTGATGCTGCAGCCTTTGAAATCTCACCTCTTCCTTCACATTTGGGTGATAAAAAACATTACGAACTAAGAGAAATGAAGGGAAGTTAAGAAAAAGAAAATTTAAAATGGATACGAGAAAAATAATAATCTTGAAATGTATTATTTTGCACTTCAACAGCACCTTCAAGCTACCTACACATCAGCGATCTCAAGACACTTCTGTGAGGCAGGTAATTACTTCAATACCCATTTCACAGAAGAGTGAGGCAGAGACTAACTGATTTGCCCAAGGACACGCATACAGCAACTCTGGGACAAAGCTGGGAAGGTTAGCCAGAAGCCAGCTGACTCCCAGTTCAATGTCTTAATTACTTTTAAACCCTTCTAAGAGACTGCAGAACAGCATCTCAGAGGAAATTATGGAGGTCTCATTCCTTTAAACATTCTAAAGTGGAACAGTCAAGCTATCCTAAGTACATTTCCAAGGGATAGGAAAGTCAACTTCCTAGGTCTCTGTTTGTGTCAATGGTCCATACAAGCACTGTCTTACCTGGAAAAGCCTTTTCCACAGCTCTGGCAGATGTAGGGCTTTCCCACAGAGCCATCATGCGATCGAACATGATAGGACATCCTGTCTTTTCGCTTGAACCGCAAGCCACACACCGGACAAGAGTAAGGCTTTTCGCCAGAGTGTGACAGCTTGTGCCGATTCAGGTGGTACACGTCCCGAAAAATCTTGCCACAGATCTCACAGGCCACCTGTTTCCTCGTCCTGCTTCTTTTTCGAGGTGCGTCGGGGTCATCCTGACCAGGAACACCATTTTCACCCAGTCGTGGGGGTGGGATGTCTATGTAGCCCAGCTGTAAGCTTGTCACCCCATGTTGAGCCTCATGCTGCCGAAGACGATTAGCATCCGTGAACACCTTCCCACAGAGACCACAAGGCAGGATACCAGCCTCTCGCAGGCCCCCTGGGCTACCAAACATCATGGAGTCCAAGAGATTTGCTTTACGGGGACGCCCTCTGCCCCTCTTGGTGCTTAAAGTGGGGGCACTAGCAGCAACATTCTGGAAGGGTGAGGCCAGCAGTGGTGGGGACAGAGGTCCTGCCACCATGGGCAGACGGTCCACACCCTGCAGGACAGGGAGGGAGGACTGCGCAGCGGTGAGCGCAGCCCGTGTGGCCTCATCTTCAGGCATGCCAGCGATGCCATTGCCATTGGGTGCCAAAGTGGCACCGTTGGTCATGTCAAGAGGGAAGCCGAGGTCAGCAGCACCCGGACGGAACAGCATGATGTCAGGGCGTGTGGGGGGCACGAGGAGCTGCACGTTGGACTGCTTGATGACCTCCTGGCAGATGTCGATCACAGAGCGCATCAGCAGGAACTTGGCGGCCGTCATGAGCTCCGGGAAGCTCTCCAGCCGCACCACGATGCGCGACGTGTAGGCGAAGTCCAGGATGTCTCCGAACACCTTGGAGCTGATGGTGTGCATCTCCAGCTCCCGCCCGCCCCCGGGGGCGCCGCTGGTCGCCGCCGCAGCCCCGCCGGCCGCCGCCTCCGCCGCGCTCCCCTCCGCGCCGCCGCCACCTGCCCCGTCGCCGAGCTGCGCGCTGAACACCGACTCGAAGTACTCGCTGCAAGCGGCCAGCACGGCGCGATGCGCCGGGAAGCTCTCGTCGCCCACGCGTAGGAGCACGTCGCAGAAGCGGCCGCCGTTTTTGCGCTGCTGGTTGAGGCTGTGCAGCACGTCGGCGCTGTGCCGACTCACCTGGTAGGTGTAGCAGCCCGACGAGGGGCCGCAGGCGGCGGCCTCGCTCACCCGCTCCATGGGGGCTGCGTCGCCCCGCCGGCGCCCGCAGGGGGCGCGCGCGCTCTCGGGCCGCCCGGCGGCGCGCGCCGCCTCCTCCTGCTCGTTCCCCGCCCCTGCCCGGGCCGGCGGCGCGCGCGCGGCGCTCCCTGCACAGCGCGAGGGGCTCGCGCGGCGCGGGGGGGGCGAGACAAAAGGCTCGGGCGGCCGAGGCGCGCGCGCGGCCGCGCGAGCCCCGCCCGGGCCCGGCCGCCACGAGGCGCTGCGGCCGCGGAGCCGCCGCGGGAAGGGGCGTGCGCGGCGCGGCGGCTGCAGCCGGGAGGGACGGGGGTCCGGCGGCGGCTCCGGGCTGCCGGCTCCGTCCGTCCCTGTGTGTTTGGAGCGGAGGAAAGATGGCAGCGGCTGCACTTCCTCTTGCACTTTCACCCCTGGGGGGAGGAGAAGGAGGGGGCGATACCACCCCCCCTACAAAAATCCAGCGGGGGCCCCCCGGCTGCTGCTCCCCGACCAAGCGCCGCCGCCGCCGGCCCCGGTCCGGGCCCCGCCCGCTTCGACGCACCCTCACCACCGGCGCCGCAAACTTTCCTCTCTTCTTTGGACGAGAAGACCCCCACCCTATTCACGGAGACCCCCCCTCCAGCCACTCGGGCTCCCCCCCTGCCCCCCCGCTTCCTGCCCCCCTCCCTCCCCGCATCCGCCAATGCAAGAGCAGCCAGAGCCAGCAGGCCGGCCCCCACCCCGCCCGCCCGCGGGGGCTGGGGGCTGCAGTCTCCCCCTTCCCCAGCACCGATCCTCCAATGCCGAGCCGGCAGTGAGGCCCCCCCTCCGCAGCTCACGGGGGTGGTGGGGCTGCGCTCGCCCCCTCCCCCAAATATCCGGGCTGCAGCTCGCCCCCGAGACCCCCCTCCCACTGGAGAGAGGAGGAGGGGCCGGCGGGGGGGGCTGCAGGCAACCTTCCCCCCTCCCCAGGCGCGAATCGTCCAATGCAAACCCTCCCGGAGCTGCAGAGGCGCAGAGCGGCCCCCACCTCCTCGGCTCGCCTGAGGAGAGCCGATCCCAGAGGGGCCAGGGGCTGCAGCGCAGACCGGCCTCCCCCCGGTCTTTCATTGCATTTCTCACCCCCACCCCCCGTACGCGATCAACTCTCAGCCTCGCTAGAAGAGCGAGGCGCCGGCATTGTGGGGGAGGGAAGGGGTACAGCGGGAATTCTTCCAGTCCGAAAATGCCCTCCCCCTGGGAGCGGTTGGGAGGAACGGTACCCGCGGGCCGGGGGCTGCGGGAGGCACGGGCACCTCAGAGCCCCGAGTGCGTCCATGTTGGGGAAACTGCTGCCCGCGGAGCCCCTCCCGCGCACCCGGGGTTCCCACGGCGCCCGGAGCGCCCCACGCCCCAGCGCGGCGAGGCTCCCGCTCCCTCAAGTTACCCTTCCCCGGGCCCAGGTTAAACGCTCCAAAATGCACTGCCGAATTCACTGCGCGGGGTTGCCTGGACTGTCCTAGTGCTGAATCTTCCCTGTGTGCTCGAGGTCTCTCTATGAAGAGCTGCTATTTCAACATCATCGTTATTCATTTGCATCTGAAATCTGCTTTCTGTCTCAGAGAGGAATTTTTCTCTACTTTTGAAAAAACATCTCCCCCCACACACATCACACACACACATTCCACAAACAGAGTTCTTTGTTTTGTTAAAGACAACGTTTGGAAAAAAGTGTTCAAGGACACTTTTTTTTTGCATTTGTAACATCAAGCCTAATTAAGAATGCTTGGACCGCCTATTCACGATCTAATATTGTCACTTAAACTATTCTGTGGAAAATAGTGAACTTGGCTCATGTGAGGGCATCACAAACTACAGAGCCTTCCAAAAGCTCAAACCCAGCACTTGAATTAAATAGTGGTGGAACTGAGAAAGCATTCTGGGTACTGATGTGCAAATGAGCGCACCAAGCTTCCAACTTTCAAAATATTACATTAACACTTAAGGCCACACAGTGCCCTCAGCCTGTACACCAGATTTCTTCTGCTTTTGATAGGAAGTGTTTGTCTCTGCTGCAGTCAGAATATCACCAGTAACTTTTTATTACTGCACTATGTGTGCGAACACCCTGATATGAACATATACTTTGAAAAATTCGAGGTGGAGTGGTAGCAATGCTGACAAACCCAGCTTAAGTACACCCTATTATGTAGATAACACAGTGCTCATATTCTCTTAAGTCCGTGTGCCACAGGCACACAAGTTGTACTTGCTACAGTGAGGAAAATGATTACGTTTAACTCACTAGCCAGGCTGCAAGCACACACAGACATGGAGCAGTTAAAGAATCTGGAATTTGCTTATCTTTCCTAGTGGCTTTGGACAGTTGTGTGCCTTTCCCCCAGTGGTTTATTAATTTGCTTTCTTTTAGCCCCCAGCCTCCTGACATGGTTCCTGCTTCCTATTTCAGTTCCCTCCTCGCCTGTTCTTTGTCTCTGCTCTAGGCAGGGGGAGGGGGGTCCTGCCTCTCTCACAGCACTTTCTTCAGAACTTTCTCCAGTTGCCACGGAATGTTCTGGTTTCAGCTTCCAGCCCTCCTGTTTAAAAGGCACCATCCCACACACCCTGCCTGCTTCTCTGGGTAAAAGCTAAAAAAACCCCAAAGCATGGCTGTTTCTTGGCAAGTGACCCACTCACACTTGCCATGAGGATGCCAGATCAGCACACCAGGAGCTCACACTCCGAGTAGTTGCTGGATGCTTGTTCAAGATGACTGCCAGCACCTTGCAGTCCTGGGTAATCACAAGGACACCGACACAGCCCTTTGCCTTGGCTCCTCAGCACTCTGCCATGGCAGTGGCTGCAGCTCTCCTCTTGGTACTTAAGTCCCTGTACACTGGCTCACTGCGCTCTACAGCTCCAGCAGCACACTTAAAGGACTTCTGCTTAGAACATTTTCTGGTCCCAAACTCACCCTGTCTCAGAATATGAGACTATCAAAGTAGTCACTCAACTAGCATTTGTTAAAACATTGCCAAATTTCTTTCGAAAATGAACAGGTACTGAACACACTGAGCAAAAATTCAGCTCATCACTGTGAACAGACTTGTAAGGTGAAGTTCTCTAAATTTAATGTGATGACTAAGTGGCATTTCTCCATACATAACTGTGTAAGCACACAGGAATGATTACCTTTGAACTCAATTACCATCACAGCTAGCAAGTTACTTTTTGAAGACGAAGTTCCAGATAATGTGAAAGAAAGTTTTAAATTTCAATTTTGAAATTTATGTTTTTGTATCCAATATTTCCTCTCCTTTTTAGATGATTCATCATTTATTTTCTTTGACATCTTCTGTGCTGGAATGTGCTATACTTCTTTTGAATCCATACCTCTTTTAAATAAAGGCATTTTCTTCAGCTACTTTATTCAGCTTCTCACTATTTCCTGTCTCACTTCTGCTCAAGGGAATTCCTGAGGTGTCCCTAAATGTTTTGCAGCTGCCTGGTGCCTGCTGAAGCACTTTGATTGGTACTTCAATAGTATTAATAATCTCCTTTTCTCCAAACATGTGTGTACCATTTGGGACTCCACATTGTACATTGCTCGCTTCACTGCAGATCAATTGCTACTGGTCTTACGCAGAAGTGCAGACCTTAAATTGGTGTGCAAATATAGGAGGTAACAAAAGACTGTTACAGTTGAATCTGTTCAAACATATTTGGGTATATGTTAATTAGAGTTGACTCATACCTATTTGTTCAACACTTTCAACTTGTGAATCTATGTAGGTCTTGAGGCTACTGAAAATTTTCAGAATAGTCCCATTATTATACTCTTTAAGAAGGTTAGTCACTATTTCACAGGGATTATAATATTAGCAGAGACATTTGTGCATAGCACTTGTGCCAGCTAATCAGTCATATGAACTATTTCCTTTCTATGTGTGTTCCACAGAAATACACAGCACTGAGCAGTTTGTGGCACACTTGCAATTTCAGTGAGTAGCTGTCAGTTTTTCTGAGCTTTCACCCATATTTTAATTAACTGCTACTGATATAACAAGCAATTAATTCAGCATTCATTACTTATTCGGTTGATTATTACTTAAATTTAGTTTTTAAAGCTTGCTCAGTTTATTATTAGGAAGCATCCCATGAGAATGCCAACCCTAGCAGCAAGGATTCTCAGACTTGGAGACAGCAGTTTCCTCTGTAACCCAGACGTGGGTTTAGTGATTTGTCAGCTTTCTCCTCTAGAAGCAGATGAAAACTCTTTAAAAATACCCAGCTCCCTCACAAAACTCACAGCAACAGGATGCTATGTGATGCTGTGGAAAGCACACGGAAAGACTTACTTTAAAAAGAGAAAACAGCACTGTTTGGTTTTTATCTTTTTGATCATTCTCCTCACTGCACCCATGTGCGGTGTACTCTGTGTGTTGCATGGCAGTCCACGACAACTATACAACTTTTAGTTGTTATACTACTTTTACACATTCTTGGAAGCCAACCTTTGATACTTAATCTCCCTTTTGTTCCCCTCATTTCTTCAGTCTGCTCAGTTTAACTTATTCTAGACTGCCTGGAACCAAAGCAACCTGACCCATTCAAAACAAGATTGCCACATTAGGGATCTGTGCAACGTGGAAATACAACCTAGGATTCCATCTCGTTGACTCCCAGTGAATTAGGCATTCATGCCTACCTAAGCAAACCTGACAGACAACTTTTTTTCCTAAAATGTACATTACAATACAATCCTAAATATGCAAGGCAAGCACAAAGGCTTGGTATTTACAGATTAACAGCTAAACTACTGTGCTTTTCCCCAGGAAAACTCCTACCTAGATAACAAGTAAACTGACGTTAAAAAAAGTTAATCCTAGAAAACAACTAGGAACAGCTACATCTTTACCTTTTACAACATTCAAAAGAAACACAACTTTCTGTCTGTTGGCTCAAGAGTTAATTAAGATGTGAATTGCATCAACTCTCAGAGTCACTTCACCTCAGGCAATCAGTATTATGCTTCCACTGAAGATTCAGCACTATGGATTGAAAAAAATCTTACCTTTTGATAGAGCTTTTTCAAAATATCTTTCCTCCAAACAGGCATGAAGCTGGCCCTTAGTCAACTCATTGTAGCTCATTATAGTTTTGTCTCCCCTTCAGCACGAGCAGTTCTTCCCTGAAATACAATGACAGGGTTAATTAGCAGCCAGTTCTCAAATCAAAGTACAATTCATAGGGTAAATTTGCAAAACTGCAAAAATTAAATAAAACCAAACACTAAAACTGAACAAAAACCCACAGAAAAACCACCTTAAAACGAACCAATTCTCTATATGCCTTAAATGGCAGTTACCCCTTTTTCATGAGGAAACTCTGTCAGGTTGGTTACAGTCCCATACCTATAATTCTTAAAATCACAAGTACTCAGATCACAGTTACCGTTTGATACAGATCATTTTTCAATGGGCAGGTGATCGTTTCTGAGAGGATATGAAATTTCAAGATCCTTGCTTCACCTGAAATCATGATTTCATTTCCTCCCTGTCACCTTCTCCCCACTTTCTGAAATCCTGGAGAAATCCCACCACTAATCTAGAAATGCAGTCTGTAGCAAGCCCACAAAGCATCAGCTGATTGCCAGTACAGTCTGCAGCTTCTGGCATGAGGTGAATTACCAAAACCACAAGGGCTGTACTACCAGGGTAGCTCTTTAGCTAAAATGACTTTCTCAGTGCACTGTGAATAAACTTGATATCCACAAGTATTTGAGTTATTTATTAGAATATAAAAGAGGAGGAAAAAACCCTCAAACCCAACTAGGTGAGCACGCACTGCTTATTTTTAACAAGGTACTTTATGTGATTTTAATGAAGCATTACACGAGTTATCACAATTAATTTCATACTCACAGTATTTACCATGTATTGTACAATGATAAATTTTACATGGTTGTCCAAAACACTTGCAAGCCTCTTCTCAATATACTCAGTTTGCATCTCACTATCTTGTGTAAGTAAAACTCTTACTCAAGCTAAAATACCAGTTGTTTTAGAAAGAATTTCAGAATTTGACCCATAATGAAGTAGCTTATTTAAATTTGATAGTTTGACCTAAAACCTACATGCATTAGCTCCTAAGCTCTCCTGTGGAAGTGAGCTACAGTTACCATACTCGCGGGGCAGTGCTATGGAAACATGACAGTTTCAATCATTCTGCGGCAACTGCACATTCCTCTTGTGCAAAAACAAAACTGAGGCACAAGTAAAGGAAAAGACCTGCTCAGGATCAGTGTCAGCAGGACTGAAGTGTGTAGAAGATGAATTTCTGAACTCCATTTTTCTACAGCCCTGCATTGTTCAGATCTTGCTGATGAGGTGTGTGCCATTTCAGTCACATTCCTGTCACTGGTGAAACAAGCACTCCTGGTTTTTCCCAGTCATCGATTCCAGACTCTGTCATGTTCCTAAAGTGTTTGATGAGACAGCCTTTACGTCAGATACAGTCTTTGTCCACCTGCTGAATATCTTTTAGAATACTGCTTTTTTTATCTTATTAGGAATATTAAAAGAGAACTGCTGAGGGGATATACTTCCAGTTTGTCAGTCAGTCATTCATAAGACTGCATGATCATTTGTGAGTTTTACTCCAGATCTGAACCTTCATTACAGGCAATTGGTCCCAGGAGAGATTGACTGTTGTGCAAGTTACAGCCTTTGGAAGTATTCCCTCTGCTGCACTTAATCTAGATTTCCTAAATGGAATGATAGCAATTTAAAAAACACACATACACATTTTAATACAAAAGATGGCAATTCACATACTTCATCTTCCATCAGTGCCCACTATAAAGCTCAATTAACCTTTTGAGCAGATCTCAGTCTCTTGCATCTCCTTTCATTTGCTCTCTGGTTCTACTGGGGGCTTTTATCTCTTCTGACATGATACCCAATTTTCTATTAATATTTTCCCTGATTTTTTTCCTTCTCTGACTTTTCTTTTTTCTTTTTCTTTAAGAAGGCTTTATCATTTGCACTCTATTTTCTAGTTTTGACTACAGTCCTCAGGGGACATAATTTATCCATTCCCAGTCACCCACCCTTCAGCTATTTTTCCAGCTGTTGCACTTTATTTCCTATGGTCAGAACCACCCTGTTCTCTAAGCACCGTATCACATAAAGCACCTTTATATTAAAAAATTCACAGCAGTACTCACAATAAATAAAAGTAACATTACTCTGTTCACAACCTGTAAACAATCTGTGTTGAACAAGCCTTTCTGAAGGCTAAAAGATGGTGCTGTTATAAACTAATATAAACTACTTTAAATATCCTAACCAATTAAACAGTGTTAATTTGGCTACCAAAATCAGACTAATTATCTTTATTAATTAAATTATTTATCCCTTCAGGTAATTAAGGACAATACTCAACACTGAAAGAAGTTTTTAGGTGCCTAAATTCCTTATACCCTTTGCTTGAGTAACTTTCTGAGAAAAAAAAAAAAGAATTTAAGAGCTTACTGAGCAGCTGTATGTTAAGAACACTACGGAAACATAAACCAGGAATACAAAAACCAGCCAGTAACTAAATATTCCCACCATGTACTTTATTGACATCTTTGTTCATTCAGCCCCCACTTTGAAAAATAATTTTAAGTTAGACTCAGTTTATGAGATTTGGAATGAGTTTGTAAGAACAATTAGCAATATATTCTGAAATTAACCATGATGTACTGCACAAAAGAGGGGCAGTCTTAAATCCTGATTGAGCATTCAGAATCTGTATTTTTCTCAATGCTTTTCCTTTTACTAAAAAGAGCCTGGACTGATTGTATGGCTGAATTCAGTTGAGGCATAGACAAGTTCAACTCCATCTGAAGTAAATAGGAAAAAATTTGTACCAGGGTCAAATCTCTGTCCCATGTTGGAAAAGGATATTGTTCACAAGGAATAATTAGAAAACCATGAACAAATATACAGAGGGTAGGTGCATTTATATTTACCCTAGCTTAGCTGAACTAACATTACCAGGAATAGCAATTCCATTTTATTTGACATTCTATTTTAGTACGCTCTGTATAAGCTTGTATTAAAGACAGTTCCTACTATAAAGAGTTTATGACAATAAAGGCTGCTTTCTTGATGAAAACGAGATAAAAAGGGAAATGCAGAGGCAGAGACCACAAATAGCAGTGTGGTTCCTATTGCACTAGCAGTCTTTTTTTCCCTTTTCACTGTAAGTTAAAGAAGACTTAATGATTCCATAAAAATTCTATCACTGAAACTGTGGTAAGGTTAGTTCAATTTTGTCAGTTGTAACATACTCAGAATTCTGTCTGAAGATGTGGCAGGTGTGTCTGTAAGTGCTCACACTATGGGCCCAGGAGAGTGTATTTTGGCTTTTTTTTTTCCTAAAGTTAAGTTTTACATTTAGATACATCCTATAGAAACAGACTTTGCAATAAGTTGAGATAGAAGAGCCTTCCTGAAAAGGATACTGAACATGGACAAAAAGGTTTCTATAAATATTCGAATTTAGACAAAATATGACACAGAAACAAACTTGGAAATCAAAGTCCTGAACAACTATTAAACTGTATTTCCTTGTCATAAAAATACTTTTAATTTGAAATCCAATTGTTTGGCTTCTTCTTCCAGTCTAACGCTGGAAATACTTGGCATTTTAAAGTTTGAAGGGGCCTTTAAAAAAATCCTTTCTCTATTTAATTAGCCTGCATTCAGTGCAGAGTTACAGATGTCCCTGGGGCAAAGTGGTACGGTCAGGGCTCAGCTGAAAGGAGCCGTGAGAAAGCTCCGGCATGAAGTCCCGGTGTGACAAAGCACCAGCTCGGGAAGGCTCCGCCGCGGGCAGTGCGGCAGCGCCGCCCGGTCCGGCAGCGCTGCGGAACGCGGGGTGCCACAAATACACACCTGGCTTTGGGCAGGGCGGGCTGCGGGAAGGACCGCGGCGAGGCTGGTCCGGTTTAACCCCAGGGAAGGGCACACGCCGCCTCCCCTCGCGGGCAGCGAGAGCCCCGGCTCCTCTCACACCTGCGGGGCCGCTGCCTCAGCGCTCAGCTCCGCTCGCACCGTCCTCTCTCACAGCCGAGCGCCCGTCCGGCTTCTCTCGGCGCCGCAGTCCGGCTGCCCCTCACGGCCAAGCGCCAGCACCGTCCCCGGGCCCCCGTCAGGGCTCTCGCACACCCAGCTCATGCCGGCTCCCACCGCCCCGCAGCCGCCACAGCCTCGCACACATCACACGGACACGGGGCACAGACACACGGAGACACACGGATCTCACACGCACAGATCACACGTACACAGATCTCTCACATAAATGGACCTCACAGACGCAGACCCCAGAGATACACGAATCTCTCTCACACACAGGGATCTCACAAGCACACGATCTCGCACACACGGATCCCTCACACAGCCAGATCCCTCGTACATACGGATCTCTCACACACAGATCCATCACACATATGGATGTCACGGGCACACGGATCTCTCTCACACACGGATCCCTCACACTCTGGCATCTCACACACACGGCTCTCATACACACACAGATCCCACGCTCAGGCATCTCTCCCTCCCACTCGCCCCTCACAGCGTTGCCCGCTCTTTCTGTGAGGCGGCGCGCGCTCTGCACACGGCCCAGGGGGCGCTGCGCCGCCTCCCCTCAGGGCAGCGCGCGAAGCCGGCGGCGCGCCTCGCGCGCCCTTTCTCGCCCGCCGTCTCTCGCGAGAGGTCGCCAGGCGCGTGCGCGGCCGCGAGCGGTGCGGGAGGAGCGGCGGCGCTGAGGGGCGGCCGGGCGGGCCGGGCCCGACGCCACCATGAGCGGCACCCTGGCCAAGATCGCGGAGATTGAGGCGGAGGTACCGCACCGCCTCCCGCGGGACGGGCCGGGCACGGAGCGCCCAACGGGGCGGACGCGGGGTTCGGGCCGGGGAGGGGGATGGCCGCTGGGCAGTGCCGTGGAGGGGTGGCGGGGCCCTGTTCCCGGGCGTCGCGCAGGGGCCGAGGGCGGCAGGGCCCTCCCGGTGTGAGCCCTCGGTGCTGTGCCCTTGCAGATGGCCCGGACGCAGAAGAACAAGGCCACCGCCCACCACCTGGGGTTGCTGAAGGCCCGCCTGGCCAAGCTGCGCCGGGAGCTCATCACCCCCAAGGGAGGCGGCGGCGGCGGCCCCGGGGAAGGTGCGTTGTCTGTGCGGGAGCTGTCCAAGTGCGGGAGGTGTGACGGAAGTCGATCTGATGGGGGGCTCTTGTCCAACAAATCGTGTCAGGTTATCTGCTAAACAGCCAAAGAATCACAGAAGGGTTTGGGTTGGAAAGGACCTTAAAGGCGGGGACACCTTCCACTAGGTCGGGTTGTTCGGAGCCCTATTTAACCTGGCCTTGCACACTTGCAGGGATGGGGCAGCCACAGCTTCTCTGGGCAACCTGTTCCGTCCTTGCTTTCTCTTGTCCTACCCGGTACAGGACCTCTCACCATGATTTGTGTTCCTTCCTAGGGCTGGGGGCTGGAGCACTTCCTGAAGTGCTTTTGTATCTTGGCTCATGCAATCTTTGCAGAAATCTTGAGGTTTTTACAGGAAAAAGCACCTTTGCAGCAGCCACCTGCTTTTATATATAAAGGTGCGAATTTCCTAAGCTGCAGTGCTTAAAGGGAATGCTCCACTTACACTGAAGTCAAACACAGTCCACTGTGAAGCTTTGCAGCCAAGATTTTATTAGACAGGTACATGTCCTGGAGTGTTACAAAGTGGTGCAAGGCAATAAAGATTGTGAACAATCTGTTTCCCACCCTCATCCTTCTTCTAGGAAAGCTTACCTAGCTTTTGCTCAGGCAGTATTAAAAATAATAGTGTGTCTGCTGTCCAGAATATTAGAAGATAGAAAATGTCAATAATTTGACAAATATTTCTATTCCTTATTTGCAGGTTTTGATGTTGCAAAGACAGGTGATGCCCGCATTGGGTTTGTGGGTTTTCCATCAGTGGGGAAATCCACTCTTCTAAGTAATCTTGCTGGTGTGTACTCTGAAGTGGCAGCCTATGAATTCACTACACTGACTACTGTGCCTGGAGTCATTAGGTACAAAGGAGCAAAGATCCAGGTGAGATCTCGCCTCTCTGAGGGTAGGATGGGCTATGCAGATGCTGTGCTGTTAGGGTTGAGTGGTCTGGCCTGACATCAGCAAGTTAGAAGTGATGTGTAAAAGTGCTTGAGAATACCTTGGAAATGTTTCCATGAGGTATGGATTTTCCCTGCTTTTTACTTTGCTCTGGGAAGAAGTTCCTGTGGTAGTTCTGATTATTCCCTATGAGATAATCTGTTCCACTGGACCAATATGGCACATGGGATAATACAAGATAAAACAGCCAGATGGGAACCAGTCTTGTCATACCTGTTCAGAGTTGCAGTAGAGTCAGCTGGTTTAGAAGGGTAAAAGTAGGATTGATTTAATGAAGAATACTTTTCACATGTGATACTTTCCTCCCTGTGAACAAACAGCTGCTTGATCTGCCAGGAATTATTGAAGGGGCCAAAGATGGGAAAGGCAGAGGTCGGCAGGTCATTGCAGGTGAGTGTGGTAGAGCTGGAGACAGCAGCCAGTCACTGGTTCATTTAACACAGTGCAGGAGAATGGAGGGTTCACTCACTTTTCTGATGTCTTTTAAAAGCTGGATTGTTTGCTGGACTTGAGCTGTCTGCTGAGAAGCAGTAGCTGCTTCCATGTTGTTGGGTTTGTGCTCTGCATTGACACTTCAGTGTAAGCACACTGCCTGTTCTGCAGGCAGATGTGATCCCATCCTAAACAAGGCTGCTGGTTTTATTTCCTCACCCAGTTCATTGTCCTCAGTCTGGTGTCTGAATGGAGAAGGGAAGGATTTTCCCTGCTCTGTCATTCTTACAGCACGTACACATCTGTCTGTCAGTGATGCTAGGCCAGCAAATTAAACTTCAGTCCTACACTGGTATTTAAAAATAACCTGTATGCTTTTAAAATAACCAGGCCTTCAGGGGTTTTGTAGTGTCATCAGTCCATGAGCCATACTGTGGTTGTTTTGTCTCTTACTTTTTGAGAGGTGACTTTCTTTTTCTGGTTCTTAGTTGCTCGAACCTGTAATCTCATTCTGATTGTTCTGGACGTGCTGAAGCCCCTTGGCCACAAGAAAATCATTGAGAATGAACTGGAGGGATTTGGAATTCGTCTGAATAGTAAGCCCCCCAATATTGGCTTTAAAAAAAAGGATAAAGGAGGCATTAACCTTACAGCCACAGTAAGTTGGAACTTTTCTTTAACCAAAATTAAAAACAAATTGCTTGAAGAAAGAGGCATTTGTGGTTGATGGTATGTCTGGGACCATGCTGTGCTGTGTGTGACTTCTTTGGGAGCTGAGCTGCTGTACAGTGCTGCAGTCTGTTACTTTCCTTAGAGGAAAGTATCCTTCATCCACACCTCTCCTGGAGCCTGGCCACTTCCTTGCCCTCAAAACGGAGCCTTGGTGGCTTTCCACACATAACAAGTTTGGATCTAGAGGAGAGCATGCAAAAACTGCCTCTTACTTGGTGGCTACAGTGTTCTTTTCAAGAGGATTGCTCAGAGTTTCAGGCCTTGCAATCCATTTACCTGAGTCTTTGAAAGTATAGAAATAGCCAGAGATAGCAAAAGTCAGAACTCTGCACTCTGATACCCGAAGTGTAGTTGTCTGGGCTCTGAACTAGAAGGTACTTGGGTTTGTGTTGCAGCTGGTCCCAAACTGAAAGGAAGCACTGCTTCTGCAATGCGTGCTTGCAGCTCTCAGTGAGGCATTGATAAAAATGAAGCTGTTAGGATTTAGGTCTGGTTTTTTCCCTCTCCTCAGACCAGCTATGGTGAAATCAGTCATGTCCAATAACTTAAAATGCAGCTATTCTTTCTCGTAATGTACATGCAGTGGTTGCTAGGCGACAGCACTGGTAACTGTAGTACTGGATTTGGCTGTTAGCTCTGCCACTCCTTAACGCTGTGTCTGTGTCTGTGTGTGCTCAGTGTCCCCAGAGTGAGCTGGATGCTGAGACAGTGAAGAGCATCCTAGCAGAGTACAAAATCCACAACGCTGATGTCACCCTGCGCAGCGACGCCACTGCCGACGACCTGATTGACGTTGTGGAAGGGAACAGGTACTGCTGGCTCCCAGGCTGTGGCACTCCTGCAGCCTGTATTGCAGAGAAAAGAATTGGCTTTTGGGTTTGCTTCCCACACGAGCTGAGCCAGCAATGTGGCATCAACACAGAGATAAGCTTTTTAAAAACATTTTTTCTTTGCAATGAAGGTAGCAGTATGCTGCTGTCAGGTTGCTCTAGCAGTTTCTTTCTCTTCGCAGGGTTTACATCCCATGCATTTATGTCCTAAATAAAATTGACCAGATTTCCATTGAAGAACTAGATATCATTTACAAAGTACCCCACTGTGTACCCATATCTGCTCATCATCGCTGGAACTTTGATGATCTGCTGGAGAAAATCTGGGACTACTTGAAACTAGTCCGAATGTGAGTCAAAATTGCTGCTTTCTGTGGAGTTAAGTGCATGGCTGAGACTGAAGAAGGTCTCAGGAATGGATGAGGAATATTTTACAAAGCTTTTCTACCAGCTGGTGTTTGCCTTGTAACCAGAAATTGTGCTTGTCTTAGCTGTTGTGTGATAGCCACAAGTGCTAGTTTGAATTTGTCGGGGAATTAAAGGAGAACCTTGTGAAACCAACACCAAAGCACATCTTAAAAAAATTCCTGAAAGCATGGAACTCCAGTCAAACTTCATGGTAACACTGTGATTCCAGATGTAATCATCTTTTCAGTCTGCCATGGTTGCAGCTCTCTTGACAGAACTTAGTTCTTAATCTAGAATTTCAGATATTTTTACTACAAGTTATTCCAGGTTTACCTCCTAATTCTTAGGTATTTTTGGATGAACTTATGAATGAATTTATTAATACTCATAATACAGTAATTGTTGTCTTTTAAATATATATCTATATTCTTGTAGTAATATAGAATGTATTGTGAAAAGGCATTTCAGAATCCCTTGTGTCTGTGGTCTAGGTATCTATGCTATAGACTTCAGCAGGTGCCTTTTCCAATATATGTTGAGGTTTTCACAGAAAAAAAAAGGCACGTTAGAACCATATTACTAAAGATGTTCTTTTCCAGCAACTCTTGCTGTTTGGCTTTTTTTAAAGCACCTTTAGGAAGCTCACAAGAAAGAAACCTTTGCAGTTTCAAGGGAGAACCCACTGCAGCCACTGGCTGCCCAGATGCAGTTTCAGCTTAGGCCCACCAAAGGTTTTGCAGTGTATCCATTGTCACCACTGGAGTAGTGGGACTTGGCCCACATGCTGGGGGTGACAGTGCAAATCACTGATGAAATATCATGATGGGTTTGAAGAAGGTGGTTTTGGTATTGACTGATGGTTCCATCTGTGTTCCAGCTACACAAAACCTAAAGGGCAGCTCCCAGACTACACCTCTCCTGTGGTACTACCTTACTGCAAGACCACAGTGGAAGATTTTTGCATGAAGATCCACAAAAATCTCATAAAAGACTTTAAATAGTAAGTATTATTGCAAAAGAACATATAGAATAGAAGGTAACTTGCCTTCAGATAAATTATTTCATCCTCTTCTAAACTAGAAGGGAATACTAGGACTTTTTTTTTTATGTTAAATGGAATAAATCTGCCTATGATAATCAAACTTACCAAAGCAGCACTAGACACAGCATTGCAAGCCATTGTCCCACGCACTTGGGTACTCAGGACAAATTCAGGCTTTGTTTTGATCTGTTTCTAGCCCTGGTTCACACCAACCACTCAGCCAGGTACTTGTAGGAGAATAAAAATAGCTCTGAAGCATTGCTTTCTGTATTAGCTGTGTGACAGAAATAGCTGCTGTTCTGCTTGCATATCATACTTCTAAGCCTTTTAAATTTGATTTTTCTTCTTTCAGTGCACTGGTCTGGGGTTCATCTGTTAAACACAACCCTCAAAAAGTTGGTAAAGACCATACTCTTGAAGATGAGGATGTTATTCAGATTGTGAAGAAATAAAGTTATTCTTACGTGGTTTGTTGTTGTGCCTGAAATCTGTCATGAATTGTAAGTGACAACCCCTCCCTGCCCCCTCCCAGTTTTTATTTAGAAATGGCCTTTTATTATAGCACCTTGCTGCATGGTAAAAGCAATGTTTCTGGCCAGCTTACACTGCAGGGGCTCGTTCCAGCAGAACGTGCAATGAGAAACTCTGGGTAAATGACTTGCACAAGGACAAAATCTTACAAGAAGCTTTGATTGCTGGGATAAAGTTCTGCTGCATGTACATGTCTTTCCAAATCAGGAAAAAGTTCACACATCAGGAATTAGTTTGTTCCAAGAACAAAACATGAAAAGCAGAGGCTAGAGAATCCTATCTTATGAAACAGTGCTAGAGGACAGAGTTCCAGCTGCCTTTATCTGAAAGTGTTTCTCTTGGAATATTTCAAGGCTATTAATAGTCCTGCATTTGTGGAAAAGCTGAGTTCTGCTCAGGAGCAGTTGCTTTTTCAGTTGTTTAGACTAGTGGAAATGAGCTAGGTGCCTGTGTATCACTGAAGGCTTCTAAGTTTTCTTAAAAGAATTTCCTGCCTAGATAAAGAAGTAAGGTGCCCAAGAGAAGCACATTACTCTTAGACTGGTTCTGTTGCTTAATAAAGATAAAGAAGCTTTTAACTCATATCAAGCATGCTTATCAAAGCCTCTAGCATTTGCCCTCCTACAAAAAGGAAGTAGGGGTGTTTAATTATAGGGGTGTTTATGTTGATGCATAAAAAACACTCCCCCTCATCCTATTATACATTAAAAGAAGACCAAGTGATCAGAGACACCCACTCAAGCACTAAATCCTTGGAACAGAGGCTGCTCTTCAGCCTGGTAAGGAACATCCAAGCCTTGCTTCTACTCCAAGCATTTCCACCTGTACTGTTTCTAGATCCCTGCAGAGATGCTTGGTTTATGAGCCTGAGTGAACAGGGCAGAAGATGAGGCTGTTGCTCAGATTGGGTTTCACTGCTGTTTCCTCACATTCACACTTTTTTTAGAGCTGGTAAGTTTTACAACTTCTAATACACTGAGCCTCATTCCTCACATTTAGCTGTGACATTTAAATGCAGCAATTCCATCCAGGGGCATCAGTGAGGCCAGTCACTCTTGTCAGAGCAGACTGATCCTCCCCACCCTGGACTAACTGAAGTTTTCTGCATCTCACCTCAAACCCTGGTTCCATCTTACCAACAAGAACAGTGCTAAAAATAAATCAATATTCTGACATAATTTAGTACAAGAGGAATTGATACAGAGAGCTGGTAGAATCAACTTTATTTACAGAATGTTACTGGGAAAGTGTCAAGTTAAAAAAGTATGAAAACAATCTTACAAGGACAAGCTGGTGATTGCATGTTTTACAGGGATTGTTTTGGGAACAACCACTGGAAGAATGGGTGACCTCCAACAGCTTCCACGCTGGAGATTGCAGCTTGCTATTTCATACAACACTGTCTCTGCTGGACTGAAACAAACCCACCACAGCACACTGACAAGAGTTATAAAATACAGACAAGTGATTTTTTTTTTTCCTGCTGCTGGTTTTGCTTTCAGTGAGACCTAAGAAAGAGCAAGTCTGTGAGAGTTCTGGTTTTACTTTCACCTCTTAAAAGAGCACAATGGCCTAAGCTAGGTAGGACATGACAGCAGTACTAGACTCAACACAAGTGAGGGAGTGAAGTGAGGAACCATGCACAAGGATGGAAGAGAACATTTAACTGTTCAGGGAAGTGAAACAGGCTTAAAAGGAACATAGTATTTTAAAACCAAATATACACAGTAAGATCACAAAACTACCCCATCCTCCCCCTTTCAAGCCATAGAACAAGACTCCAAAGGCAAGTTTCACAGTAATGGCATCACCAGATGCACACTAGATTGAGGACAGTTCTTGGGACTCCCTTCTATGAACAGCACTGAAGGCAGTACAGAATATCCACAGCTATGACTCAGGAGTTGAAGGGTGAGGATTCCAAGGCTCCATTTTGATGACCTTTATTAACTGGCTTGAAAGATTAAAACAAGGAAAATACTGCAGCTAAATAAGGACCAGCACCAGCCCTCTTGAAAGAGCAATAACAGTAGGTACCTACAGACTGAAGATCTGGCTTTATCATGACTGCACCAGGTCCCATCCTCAAGGCTTTCAAAGACTAAACAATTCTCTCATTTGGTGGCGAGAGTCACAGGGAATCAGACCTTAGTTACAAAGACAGGAAGATGTGGGCTTTTACTTTGACACTTTAGCTACACTGAGTGCACAGTACGTGACAGAAAAATGTGAGAGGGAGACCTAGAGGAGATGAGCAGCAAGAAAAGGCAAAGCAACTTCATCCTGTTCACTCACACTTAGGATATGCAACTTTAATCTTAAAGAAAGTCCCACACGTACAATGGAGAAAGGTCCAAACCATAGGCACAACTAAAGCTCAACTGTTCTCAGCTACTCTTATGTACAGCTGTATAGATTCAAAAAGGCTATTCTAGGTGTGTATGTACAAAAGATTGTTTATACACAAGTCTGTACAGAAGGGTCTATACATGTAGTTTTCTGCAGAAGGAATCCATAGCTGCTACCTCTACACTAGAGAATATCAGCACTTCATTCACATATCTTACAAAAACAAACAAAAAAAAATAGACACTTCCAGGATTAAACTGGCTTTGTCGTGCATCTAAATTTCTTCAGGCTTCACTATCCAAGCCATAATGGATCCTTTAGTCTTGATGCAGACATGAGACCAGGACAGGTGCCATGTGCTTTAGTCTCTCAAAAGGAAATTCTGCACAGGAGTGCTAAAAATAAAAGCCCCAAAAAACCAAACAGAGGTGAAGTCCTGACTATGGACATTCTCATCCAGTCTAAAGAATCGCAAGTGTTCCACCCAGTGGTCACTGTTCACTGCCGGAACTCCAGTTCATCTACACTGATGACTTTGGATGGCATGGATGGAAGAGGCTGCTGCAAGACATCTGAACCAAACCATTTTGCAAGGCCAATGGGAGAGCCACTTCTCTGGCTGGGGCGATGGTCGAGCTGTGTGTGCCCGTGAGATAATCCAGTCCGAGGCAGCACATTTTGAGGGGTTGTTTGTGCACCAGCAGGTGATCCCTGTGCTCCAGAGCCTGTGAAATGCAAAGCTATTAGAGGTGGAGTAATGCCCAGCACAGATTTGCCCTTGAGCTATCACCTGAGAAGGCATGTGAGCTGAATGTGGCTTTTATTCATTCTATGAGCCCCAGGAAGTCCAGGTACCACGTGTTTATTTTCATTAGTACTCCCATAAATGGCCTGACACTGCCAGTTCCGGACACAGGCGGGTTTGAAGGGAAGACCAGGATCAAATAGCATTTCCCTGGAGAACGTGGGTGGCGTGTGGCCCAAGAAGGCTGAAAGCCTGCATACGTGCTGCAAGAGTCAGATCTGTCAGTAGCAACACATGTTCTGAAACCAAACACTTCACTTGGACTTGGTTCTGTCATAACAGCTTGCATTGGCCCAAACCACTTGAGACCCACACAAAGTTAGTGATCAAAAATGACTAAATTAAAGTAGCTTCCTGCTAGCACAGTGCACTCAACACCCCAGAAAGAAGCCTTCTAGAACTCTCACTCCTGCTGTCTGTTTCTAGCCTACCTGATCGTTGTAGCTGCTGTTGCATCATGGCGAGCTGCAAAGGTGTCCCCGAGCGTGGATTTAAGATGTGATGGCTTGCTGTTGGAAGTGGATAAAAAGGCTGGCCAAGGATGGGAGCAGACATTCCCTGCAAGTGAGACAGGTCCACTCCAGGAGGAAGCATACCTGTTGAACACGAGCAAGAAAACTTCTTATCTGATAAGCATAAGGAACTTCATGTAAAACAAAACATATGTCTTTAGATGGGCTGGAATTTATTGTCTGATTTTAAAGGTAAGTAAGTTCTGATTTAATAAAGATTACCAGTAATATCAGTTTGTGCTGCTCCTAACACAGTCTCAAAAAGAACATGCATGAACAGGGAAAAAAGTATGGATTACCTGCTTGCAGCAGAGGAAGATGTTGTGGATGGACCCCCTGTGCCATCATTCTCTGGACCAGTCCTGGGTGCAGTTGATGAGCAGGTCGTACAAGTGGTACATGGGGAACAAGGGGGACTTGATGAACAGGACGAAGGAAAGGGCCTCCTGGTACTGGGGAGGCCATTGTAGGAGTCTTCCTACCAGCTGATTTGGGCCTGTAGTCTTGCTCTTTGGTGCAACGATTTGCTTGGGTAAGAGGTGTGGAACATGCAGAGCGTTGCAGTGCAGGTAGTTTGGTACCTAAGGTGGGCAAAGTTCCTTGATCTGCATTCTCCACAGAACTAGACAGTAGGTTATCTGTAGCTAGAATTGAATACAGCTATTACAGTCCACAGCTAGAGATTGCACCTAATGAAAATTAAAGCTTAATGATTGGATTTGATAGGTTCCAGAACTAGTTGAACTGTAGTCATATATATTTAATAGTAGGCATCTTTTTTCTGGATGCTTCTGGCCAAATTATTTCAAAAAGAGTAATGAGAAGGAATATGTTCCACAGGAATCCCTGTACAGGAAGCTTCAATTAGTTTAGGATCAGAAGTAACTCCACTTTTAATTCTTATTTTTCCTTCTTAGGAATTTTGAATTGGCAGCATGGATGAGTCAGTGCCAAAGGTGACAGGAGGTACAAGAGATCCTCCCTAGACAAGAGCTGTGCCAGAAGTCTGGCCAAAGGTGGTTTTTCAGTTTAGCTGTGTTTGGGGGTTAACAGCAGCCTTCTACATCTGACATCTGCTTAGCAAGATTTGGAACACTAAAGCACCTCCAGAAGCTGCTTCCACAGACCATCCAGATGAGTTAGACAAGGCCTGAAATACCCTGGCATCAAGTACTACAGTGGAGATATTTCAGCTGGACTGCTACCACAAACTGCAAGCTGCCTCTGTGGCTACCAGTGCAGAAGCACAACGCCACATCAGTCTGAGTCAGGCAACTGGTGTTGAGCACTCCCTTTTAACAGCCTCTTACATCAGTTTGGGTGACAAAATGCTTCCCTGATCTGCTACACTTAAGAGCTTAATTGGTCTCAGCTTTGACTGTTCAGTTGTTTCAAGACAACTAAGTTTTCTATTACTGGTGTAGAGAGCTATGGAAGCATTACTGTCACTGTGCTTGTTCATCAAGAAAAGTTGCAAACAATTATGGTTCAGCCCTCTTAGTGTTGCTCAGAAATTGATAGGAAATAGAGATTAAGCCCCATCACTACGGGAAGAGTATCCTCTCCATAGTTTTGGCCCCTCCTCCCATAGGCTCCCTCCTCATCTCCACAGATCAGGAATGTCCAAAGGTGGCCTGGGTGTATTTTGTGCTGAGACAATCTGAGCCTATTCCAAATCCCTTTTGTCTGTGGTATTTTAAAGCCATAACAATACCTTCATTTGGTCTCTGATTTTCATCTTTAACATCACTGATTTTCATTTTCCCAGAAACTGGATCCTCTTTGCTCTTCTCTTTGCTCTCGTACATCTTGCGAATCACCGAGGTAGGTGTGAAGGAAGGAGACAGCTGCAGAGAACACAGTAAGAAGCTCACCTCACCCAGTGCTCATTATCCAGGCCACAATATCTCAGCTGTGGGAGGACACCAATTCCAGCACATCCTTTCCATTTAAAGCTCTTTTGAATCAGCTGCTGTGTGCCCATGATTTCACTTCACCTCATTTCATAGCTTTATTCTATAGTTTAAGCATTTCTCTTTAGCTTTTTTGCAAGTCCAATATCAAAATCTGCAGCTGTTCTCAGTTAAATGTACCTTAACAGGCTTGAAACGAAATAGCTGAGCTGTAGTGTAAGTTACAGCTGTCTCCTCTTTGCTATTGGTTCAGAAGAGCAACTCCATAGGAATTCCTATAGAGCTGCTTCATCTGCATCAGCTCAGGGCTGATGCTCTGCAGAGAACTATTGCCTCATTTGGGTTCCCCCTTTCAGAGTTCCACAGCACCTGTGGAAGTCACTCATTTGGAATATAAACCTGTATTACTTGTTTCACTTGGCAGGTGATGGTCTGTGTCAGTCCCGAGCTGCAAGTACTTGACTGATTAACTGGAAAATTCAGATGAAAACTGCATTCTACACAGTACTGAAGGCAGAGAGGTAACAGCTTGACTTTGAGATTTTACTCATTTTCAAAGTGACCCTGAAGCTCCTAGGCATTACTTCAACCCACAGACACTTTGGTCAAACACTTCATACCCAAACACCAGTGCTCTCTAAAGCACCTCAGGGCTTTCAGCACTGGTCTTAAAATTAAAGCACCAAAATATGATGGCTTGGTTTTTCACAATCACCTTTGTTTGGTTTCAGAACATGAAGTCAAGGTAACATTAATGGTATTTCTTCAGTTTTAGGTAAGACAGTGATCAGAAAAGGCTCTTTTCCAAGGTGAAGACATTCAGTTAAGCACAAAGGAAAACTCATTCCTGTATCACATGGCCACAGATAAAACATGAATGTGATGAACTCGATGGCCTCCCTTTCTCCCACTGATTACCACTGCTGTAACCTGGTAACTGCAGACACTGCCAGCTCTCCCTACAACCACTGCACATCAGGTACTGACCATGCTTGTAATGGATGCTGCAGGGGCTGGAGAAGATGCATTCCCTCTGTGTCCTGGTGCAGGGGATTTAGTCATTCGCTGCTGCCTGTGAAGGGACAGGGAGTCAGAAGAAGCTCTGCTCTTGGCACAGAATCAAAGGCAGCACTGCCAAGAACCAATGCAATCCTCAGTGACTAGTGCTAATATCTACTGACAGACAATACCCACCTTAAAAATCAGTTAACAACATACCCCTTACGTTTTGCAGTCCGTGCTCACCTGTTTCTGTAGCCATCTCTGCTTTTGTCCATTTGTGGTTTACCAAAGCCATGCTGGTAGAAATTTGCTGCATGTATGGCCAAATCATGTGGGAGTGCCAGTCCCTCTAATGCAGCTTGCTGGATCTCCAGGGGACTCATCTGAGGTAGAGTTGGATGAAAAACACACAAGTCAAAACCAGTATTTGGCTGGGTTTTAAGATATTGAAGACTGATTGCTATAGCTACTACTGTCTTCACCAACATCTGCCCACCAACAGTCTCTGTTTTATTAACAGGCAATAGCATTTTCAAAAAATTTTGTACTTCAGGTACTCTAAGATGGGCCAAATTGCAATGAGGTTTTGAGACTGTACTAAATTAGACTTTGCTTTGTTAAGTTTACTAAGAGTAAACTTAACAAAGCACAGACATCTGGATGCAACAACTAAGTGTTTCCACAAGTTAGCTCTAGACCACAGAAGACAAAGACATGCAAATACATTAAACAAAAAGCATGTCATCTAACCTGTGCAGCAACTGGGCTCATGGGCTTCCTTACACCTGGAAATGGATCACCAAGCAATTGCTGAGAACCTTGTCCAAAACCTAAAGAATATAAAACAGTTGTATTTAAAAGTACTAACAGCTTCTTTCAATCCATGGAATACACATCCCAAAGTAAAATAATGCTACATGAATGAAGGATTCCTTGTGAAGACTCTCAGCTCAGCCCCTTAAATCTACATAGAGCTACATCTCTTCCATGTCACGGAGCTGGAGAGCTACAAAAGAGGCTCCTGGTAGTGTTTTGTAGTACAAATGGCCAAGTACTCCTTGGAAGTTATTTTTACACAGTAGCTGAGGACATTATTCCTCACCAGAACTCACTGTGAGGTCTGGGTGATGAATTTAACAGTAGAGACTAGTAAGTGAAAGGGCACTTAGCACTCAAAGGCACACACTGCCCTAGTTGCCCACCAAGTGCCAGGAAATTTTTCCAGTTCTGTAAAGCAGTCTTCAAAAACCCTCAAGTAACAAAAGCCCACTTTGCAAGCAGTCTCACCAATGGGTGAAGATATTCTGTGGCGCAGGTAATCTGCAGAAGCAGCTCGTGCTGGGAACACAGGGGGGATGGGGGGAGAGGGGGCTCTCTGTGCCAGCAGGGAGGCTGCAGGCTCCAAACCTCCTATCAGGCCACTCAAGACATTCGATGAAGCAGGTCTGGTAATGGGTGGACCAAGAAGCTCCTAAGAATAATTAAAGAAAGAACATTCAAAATATGGCAAATTTACACAAACTAGCTCATTTTACTACACCACAGGCTGCCCTATTTATAGCAACTTAAAGACAAGGGGGACTTGTGCAACCAGATACACCAATCCTGGTTTGCCCAGAATTAGGCACTCAGCAAGCTTTTAATTTTCAAGCTGTAATTACAGGAAATAACATGACAAGACAAATTTTTAGGTAAACTGATCTAGTCCCTGGCTCTTTCTTTATAGTATCTTGTCTGACTGTTGATCCCATAAAGCCTCAAATGGCTTATTTTCAAATAATTTTTGTTTTCTCATTGGGGATATGCTTCTAAGTACTCCCCCCCACCCCAGTAAGAATACCTGCAGAATATTCTTTGACAGAGGCTGGCCTGACATCTCTGGAGGTGACATCAAGTGGCTTTCAAGGCTCTGCTAAGAAAATGAAAACACTGTAAATTAGACATAAATACAACCAAGCTCATTAAGAGACTATCTATATTTGTTTCAGTGACAGAAATAACTTCATCTGTTGTGTTGGAACAGTAGTTTATGCAACAGCCAAATAAAATTTCAGAAAGGGCTGAGCTAGCTCACAGATTTCCCCTAAGAAAAATGCCTGTACTAGACTGCATACAGGTATTTCACTGTGCCTCATTCAAGTTTGGATCAAATATATGAATTTATGTAACTGTGTAAACCAGAGATGGACTACTGAGCTACTGGTTAATTAAAAAAATGCACAAACTAAAAAGTTTGTACATTAAGGATTATTTAAGATATTCCTCTATGCATCAAAATTGCACATTAATGCAGAGAGACACCCAGAAGCAAAAGTATTGATTTAAGTCTGAAATCAATCTGCAATTTCTTCACAGGGCAAATTCACATTCTTCACTATCTTTTAGTGAAGTGGGAGGAGTCTAAAAGTCCTTGGCCATAGTTTGGCAGGAAAACCACATGCTTTAGACCTACTTAGTTGTTAGAAGTATCTTCTGGTGCCAGAAATATTTACTGACAGCTTCTGGGTCAAGCATACTGCTTAGGCAGTTAGTGGCAGGATGAAATTTCATCCTACAATCCCTTGCAGTTTAAACCTTACCATCATCTGTTGTTTAATATTAATCTTCCAGCTAACAAGTATTCACTTCAGTTTCATCTTAGCACAAGTGCTGTTAGAAGTCAGGTGCAAAACAACAGATTGTTCACTGATACACCTCTACTAAACAAAGGTCACTAAAAACATCTGGGCTTCAGGTAGGGGTTGGCTGTTACCCCCTGTACACACAGGGCACTGTAAACCAGAGGCACTGGCTGCACTTACATTGACTTTGGGCTGGGAAGGCAGAGTCCCGCTTGCCTTCATGCTGCTGACCAGTTTGTTAAACGCTGTCATATCCCCATCCTTCTTCATCTGTCTGGAGCCACTGACATTCAGGGCTTCTTCCATTTGCTCAGCCATAAAGGGAGTGGCAATTTTCCCCTCCTGATCCACTTTCAGACCTTTTAGCCCAGCTTCGACTTCCTCCACTGAAAGTACAACCCCTGAATGTGCTGAGAAATACAGGAGGAATACTGGTAAACCACAGTTCTGTTCTCAAGTGAGCTGATAATTCTTGTGCAGTTGTTGAATAGAAGTTGTTTGAAAACTAGAAACAGCCAAAACCTTATTTTTTTATACTGATGCTAACTATCAAACCATGACTGATCTGAGGTTAGACTGACATTCTAATATATCCAAATTCAGAGAACTGACATGCACAACTACTGCCACATAAGACTCCAGAAGAACCTGTTCAGGCTTCAGCTACTAAATTCTCACTCTTTCATTTACCCTGCAAGAAATGTTGTTACTATATTTTACAACTTTGCCTGCATTTAACAGAGAATATTCATGTGACAATTGAGTTGGTTTCTCTCAATTAGGAAAGTTTCATTTATTTTATACTCCAGGAGACCAGATGGTTTTACAGCCACAGTGCAAGCCATGCCAAATTTCTGAAGCTATCATAAGCAGAAAGAATACAAACCTGGAAAATCTAGATACTTTAGAGCCTCAGTTACACACTTAAGCTCAGTGTGTATAAAGTTTGAAGTAGATTTTTTGTTCAGAAATTAAAGCCTCTTACAGAAAGATTTCACTGGCATAACCAGCACAAGGCACAGTGCTCTTAGCAGTACTTTTTTCTGTATATGCATACATATACACATATATAACCACCTACTGGTGCCTGACATCAAGGCTAAACATGCTTTATGGACCAGCTGACACACATCACAAGGCATGACACCTTAAAAGAAAAGGAAGAAGAGACAGAAGCATGCCATGGGTTGCAGATATTGGACCAAAGAAATAAGATTTACTGGAAATTTGGGCAAGGAGGTGGAGAAAAGAAACAATGATGCAGACATGCAGCACAGAACATGAGTAAATATGATGTTGGTGGAGAGGAATTGATCTGAAAACTCCACAACACTTGAAGAGCTGTACAACATTTTCTGGGAATGCAGAGCCCAACATCAGGTACTTTTGAGTAAATGGAACCTTCCCCACAGATTTTTGTTCCTTCATCCTTGGTTTGTGAGAATCAAAGTTGAAAAAGTTTTTAGGAGGAAAGTCAGACTAAGCAGAACAGAAATAGAACTACAAGTCTTTTTAAAGTGAAATTAAGGAAGCTCTCCACATGTTAGCCAACACTCCCTACCCCTAGACTCGATGCTTAAGAATATTTGCAGTGCTTAGATGCTTTCCTTCCTAGCTGCCTCACACTATCACCTTTTCTTCAGTCCAGTTCACATGGCAATACATGCTGCTTGCCAAAGAGAAACCAATTTGGAATGAGACCTCAAGATCTCACAGAACACATGCATTTGGTACACTCCATGCATGCTATGGGCCCAGACATGCAAATCCCTACACTGGAGGCACCCTTGGAAAAAAAAAAAAAAATCCCATTCTCAAGGCACTGTGCAACTTCTTGGATACTGACACTTAATGGATCAATGTGATCCATCACAGACACTGTCAAGGATGACTGACACTGCCAGGTTTTGGTAAAGCCAGAATTTAAATGCCACAGTTTCAGAGCCGACATTACCAGTCACCAGTATGAAAAAACTGCAAATGCCATACACAAAGCTGGAAACTCAGACCAAGACTTGCATCATCTTGTAATTGTTTCTGGCCACTAAAGCAGTCTGATAAAGTGATGTCATCCTGTGATTAGGATGAAAAGAGTCAGTGATGATATTGACACAATTGAGAGCTGCTGAACACTGAGTTTTCAGTGCTGCAAGTAAAACTGTAACACTGCCTACTCCTGGGTTTGGGCAGTTGAGGTTTCCAGAATACCAAGCCTCTTGCTGCGAGATACTGCATCACAAGAACTCGACAATAGCTGAAGAGGCACTTACTGCTCTCTCTAAGCTTTTCCTTGTTGGCTGAAAGACTTGAGAGAAGAGGTTTTAAGTCCACTTTGGCTTTCTGTAGCATTTCTAGGATGTCCACTTTGTTTTCAGAGTGGTCTTCCAATGGAATGGGAGCAAAGTAGTTTCCAGAGTTCTGGCCAGGGGAGAGAATGGCTTGCTCTAGACCTGAAACAGCAAAACCAGGAGCACTGCGACATCAGTTTACCAACCCAATGGCTCAAGATGAACATACACTGGCAACCAACTTCAGCATGTCACTGCAAAGTTATGCCTCACACCCCTTGCCCAAGATCAGCTGGGAAGTCATCAGGAAGTACTGACAAGAACATTTATTAAAAAAGAACTTACAGCTGCTTACTCTAAGAGCTTCCAAAAGAACGCCAAGTGCTTAAACTGTGGGAGAATTCCCTGTCCTAAAGCCTTATCTGTCATCTTCTTATTGAACGAGTAAGAAAGAATGTGGAAGGAGGCTCCCTGACCCTGCACTGTCCTGCAGCCTTACCTGCTAGCCTCTCCAGCTCCTCATGAGGGGTAGATCTCAAGCTGCTGGACCGACTTCCAGAACGACTGGGATTAGAAAACCACCTGCTGAACCTGCTGGCAGACACTGAACCTTCCCCCAGCACATCCTCTATCATCTAAGGGAGGGAAAACAGAAAAAATCTTAACATAAGCAAGATCAGCAACATTTCTGAGAAGCTTTACTGTGCAAGCAAGATTCTTCTGCTACAGACAACGAGATGCTGCTCACAGAGTTTCAAAGCTTTGACGTGCTTTTTTCTTGCAGACAGTTAACCCAGCATACACCCCTAACTGACACCAAATATTTACTCACAGTAAAACTGTAACTGAAAAAGCACAGTCAGAGCTCCAACCAAAGGCCATTAACTAGACCATTTTAAAGTGCAAGTGTCAAAAGAACCCCAAGTATTTAAAAACCAGTGCATTATAAAAATATAACTCAAACTAAAGCTTCAAGACAGTACCCAGTTAAAGCCTGGCTCAATAGGCACAGACACAGTTTCAGGCAGCATGTTTTCTGTTAGACAAAAGGAAGAGCAGCTTCTTCCTCTCAGAGAAATTAGTCTTTTTCTGACACAAGGAGCACTCAACACTATTTACAACAGAGAAAAAAACAGTATTGCTCCATTTGGTTTTGATGGCTTGACTCTAACATATTAGAAGAATTAAGACAATAAATGTACAAACCTATGATAACACTTGCCACAGACATATCACCAGTACAAAGAAACTCACATTTATGACAAGTTTTAACATCTGCCCATCTGCCTCATCAGCAGGTTTTTTCACTTGGGAAATCCCTGCTTTTAAAAGGAGTCACCCCCTTGCACACATGCTGAAAATCAGATTATCGAGTCTGAAGAAGCCATTCACAACTTGCACTGGGAGAATGAACACTCCTCTGTGTATCTGTCCAATCACTGGCACCATATAATGACTCTCTTCTAATGCAAGCAGCTTGTCCACATTAAAGATTAGGTCAGAAGTCCATTTGTTTTTAAACCTCAACACTTCTAAACCATGTCAGGTCTGTTTGTTTGCAGTCAGAACACAATTTTTGACTTTTGACTGAATTGGTAGGCTGTGTTTATCCACCACAGGAGTAACAGTTCTAAAACATTAATTAACCTCTTAAAGGTTTAAGTAATAAAGATTCAAACCCTTTCAGACATACATCCTTTCAGGCACTAGTGTCTCCAGGCTCACTGCCTGCCAGGAAGTCTGCACAGGAGATCTGCTTGCTGCATTTCCCAGACTAAGATAGAAAAGGCTGTCTTCAGCTAGACTAAATTTGTACAGTGAATCTTCTCTGAACCTATCTTTGATAATTCCAAAGAATATCCGTTCAGAATGTCAATTTTGAGCCTTCAAGTAATGACCAAAAGAAAGGAAAAATGGTCAGCTAGTCTGCCTCAAACACTTTGGAGATGGAGCCAGTCCCAGGGATAACACCCTGGTAGAAACATCATAACACTCCAAAGGTAAATCTCTGCAAATTCATCTTAAACTTACACACTTCATAAAGGAACTTCCACAAAGAGAGAAGTTTTAGCTTTCACAGAATGCAGCTGCAGCAAAAATGCTTCTCATGAATACACCCAGTCTTAAACCCCAGAAAACTCACTGAAGCCAGGCCAGGAACACTTTTATCCAAGTTAAAGAACTCATTGAAGTCAAACTCTCCTGGAGCTGGTTCTTGTAAAACAGCTTCTCTAGGAACTTCTTGATCTGCTGGAGCTTCATTGGCAAGGACAGCTTGCACTTCATCCTCTTCTGCCACTCCACCATTGCATTCTATGCCTTAAAAAGAAAACCAAGTGACTGCTGAATCACTGAATTAGACTATTTCCTGTGGGAACAGTGCCTGATAGCCAGTGCACTTGCCCAGGGATTAGAAGCACAGGCCCAAAAAAACCCAGCCCCCATCTGATACCTCATCAGTTACACTCCACTGGCTCCTGCAAGAGAAAATGCACCCACTACAACTCCTAGCACACAGCTTCTAGTCTGGTAAGACTATCTAGCTCAAAAAAATAAGAATTGCCATTGAACAGGGCACAAACAACTGCATCCTGATCAGCCTGGGCTGTTATGCCACACCAAGCACATACAGCTGTTGCAGAAAGTCAACAGCTGCTGCTGGTTTTTCATCAAGAATCCTTTGGCAGCTCCTGCCTTCTTGACATGGGTTCTTAATAGTCAACATATGACAAATACTGCTTCTCCTTCACCAGGAGCAAGGCACTTCTCACTTTAAAGACTTTTCAGCAAGCTTGCACAGGGCACTTCAAAAAACTTGTGACAGGGCTCAGTTTTGCAGCCTGTGCTCGGAACTGCACTACAATGCAGTTATGCTGTCCACCTGCAGAATTTCTAGAATTAAAAAGTCATCTCTCTTGCCATACTGCAACTGTTTTTTTAATCATCCAATGACTGCACACAAATTCAAGTTTCCTAATTCAGTTTAAAGCTGTGTATGTTACTGGAAGATGTATGCCCAGATCAGTGTTCCTAATGTTAGTATTACCATAAGGAAAAAAAAAACTATTTCAAGTACCTCAGAGCATTAGTTTAATTTAAACAGAGCCTTTAGCACCCAGCAGGATACAGAAATTAACAAGACCTTTAGAATAACCTATCAACTTCTGATATCATTCAGCATCCATACAAGGTTCTATCCCAGCCTCTCAATCTTGCCTCTCTTTGGAAAAAAAAAAAAGTAATTTCTCACCTAATTGATCTTTCAGATTACTAATACCATTATAGGCTTTACATCTTGTGCTTCAGGATTACCAAAAGCAATTCAAGCTTAAGATAAAGACTTTCATTTGCACCTGTCTGGATCTGTAACAGTCACCTCCACAGCCAGCAATGTGCCCCACTAGCAGAAGAGCAGAGCTTCCCTGAGGTTTGCCCTTACCTTCCTTCAGCGAGGCTGTGCGTCGCCTCGTACGTTTCCTCCCTTTGTGATCTTCCTCCAGAATTTTATCATCAAAGCCTGTCAGCTCAATGGTTTCAGACTGACTTGTAGGCCCAGCAGAGAACCACTCAGGTTCCTCTTCAGTGTAGGAATCATTCCTTCTTCGCTCCCCAAAGACACGTTTGCTGTCACCAAATTCCCTCTGAAGGCAGATATTAAGAATATTAGCCTTAATAAATACTGCTTCCTAAGAATCTTCCCCAGCTTCCACCTTTCACACCAGTTCTGGGTATTTTTACATGTGTATGCAACCTCCCTGTATGCTCTGTAAGCTTTTAAATTTAAAGCTTCACAGATGAATTTCTGCTTCATTACACCAAAAGCTATTGATCTGCAAGTGCTTCCATAAACTCAGTTTTGCAGCCTAAGAGTTAACAGTTACTTTTTTTAAAAAAAAGCATTAAAAAAAAGCCTGAAAGCATGGCAAGCTCCCATTTGCTGAGGTTATGCTTGCTGACAATTGCCAGGTCAAGAACTACAAATGAACTATTAGACTTTTGAACCTCGTGCTAGTAAAAGTCAGCCATGGGCAGGGTTTGTCTGATAAACAGCATTACATACATCCCTGTAAGCTCTCTGTAACTAAGTTTTGAAACACCAAGTGCTCACCCTTCACACCCTAATAAAGGACCTGCTTGCACAGAACACTTAGCTGCTGCATGCAGCTCACCCGCCCCAGGTGTCCAAGCCCCCAATTTAACATGCACTCAGGAAAAGGAGGAACCGACCCTGAAGCGTTTGTCCTTGTAGTCCCTGTCACGATCCCGGTCTCTGGCGTCCCTGGAGTCACCGCCCCGATGGTCCTTGTCGAAGTTCCTGGAGGAGATGATCCTGCCGCTGCCAATCCTGCGGCCGCCGATGACGCGCACGCCGTCGCTGTCCTTCTCCAGGGGGCTCCCCGCCCGACGGGAGCTGACGGATGCGGTCACGTGACAGCCACCCCCGAAGCTTCGCCTCTGGGGACTCAGGACTACGTCCAAGTCATCTTCTTTCACTCGCTCTCTTGGATCTGCACGTCAAAGACCACACAAAAAGCAGCAATTTAATGTATTAAAGACAAGCGAGTTGTGTGTACAGCACCCCTCTGCTCCATAGCCTTGCT
This sequence comes from Haemorhous mexicanus, assembly GCF_027477595.1. Taxonomy (NCBI): domain Eukaryota; kingdom Metazoa; phylum Chordata; class Aves; order Passeriformes; family Fringillidae; genus Haemorhous; species Haemorhous mexicanus. Next base: position 3,292,909 of record NC_082359.1, on the reverse strand, counting down.
GCTATCCCAAGGCTTTTAAAGGAAAATGCTCATGATTTATTTCTGTGAAGCTGATCTAGCTGAGACCACAGGAAGTGCAAACAAAAAATGCACAGATGGGTATTGAGGAATTACTGTGGTCTCCTAGAAGTACCTGCTTTCCCACTATTAGACCTTTTAACTGCTCAGCTTTGAGTTACAGGGAAATTGTCCCAGCACTTGCATTTTACATATGTATTCACTACTACAGAGCAAGAATAGCAGGATATAACTGACTGTTGCACAGGTTTGTTCTTAGGTAACAGTCACCAGAAACCCACTATAGTCTAGTTGGAACTAGCAAGATTTCTTTGACAATAATCCTGCGCAGCCAAACAATTTTCAGAGCCTTTGTTTGGTCTCCTTTGTGTTATCCCAACAGAAAGGTTTTGCCAACAGCCCAGGTTCAGTTTTGAGCCATGTGCTGTAGAACACACTCACCTACTATTCTACGCATAAGAGAAGTCCGATCTGAATCCAAATCTTTTTTAAAGCTTTCCACTGGTGAAGTTCTCCCTGAAGCTGGATATAAAGATGCATGCCACTTCTCTGGATCCCAGACACCATCACTAGGAAAATAAAATTGCAGGATTGTTTGCTACCTTGTAGTCTAATAAATGCTTCATAATGCTGCTGCTGGAAACCTAGAATTCACTAGTTAGCAACCAGTACAAGTGAATTATCCTTCATACCCAACTTTGAAATCTGCTGTACTATGGTTTATTACTTCACACATAGTATTTGGATTTCTTCTGTAACAACAAGGAAGTACAATACCCAGTATCAGATTTTAAAAGACCAGTTATTGTTGAAGCTTGCCTGGTACACTGAAAAACAGTTCAAGTAGATCATATGTGCTGCTCTTAAGCATTTGGGTAATTTTACCTCAATCTCACACTTCCACAATAAATTCATCTGAATAGTAAAGAAACTGCTCCTTAATAAACTTACAAATGCTAGCCAAGAACACTCACCTACATTTTTTAGTGAGGTACAGTAACAACATGGGACAGTAATCCACTAAGCAAGGCAGCTTGTTACAGCCTGACCCAGTCTGTGCTACACACCCATCCATGTTCTTGGTACTTCTTCCTGCAAGTCTAAGACTTGTGCTGTGGAAAGTTATGAGATCCAGCAAAAATAATCTCTGTTCAAAGAACAAAATCCTTGGCCAGAGAATTGAGCCCTTCCTAGCAGATTAGTACTTCTGAAAACTGGACTCTGCAGCAGTCTGAACTTTGTGGCACATATACCTCCCATCAACATAAGAGCATTTCTTAGCTAAGTGCTTTTTGCAATTTAAACTTTTACTTTGAAAGAAATGTATATAGCCTTTGTATAATCAAGAAAATACCTGTCATATTTTTCAGAAAGACAAGAAGGTCTTTTTTTAGAGTAGGGACGCTCTTTAATATCCAGCAACTCCTCCTAGGAAAAAAAAAAAAAAAAAAAAAATCAAGACATGAGTTTTGATTCACACCCTGACAAGATTTAAGTGTCTCAAACCATCTATTCCAGACTGCCTGTCCAATTTAGTGTTTTAATTTGACAGCCCAGGTTTCCGAATACGTTGTTTCCTATCCTGTGAAATACAGCACTGAAAATTTGTATTTGTTCTACCAGTGGCCACTGATCAAACACTTATTCAAAGCACTAAGCCTTACTAGGCCAGGTTCAGTTTCTCGTGAACACTCCAAGGCTGCTCGCACCATAAATGTTTATGTATTCACTTCCCTGGACAGTTCAGCTTAAAAGCAACACAGGCATCATGGACACCAGTGCTGGTGAGTTCTCAAGAAGGAATCAAAATTGCTGTGGTTAATGCTATATAAGGTTCAGCAGGTAAAAAAAGCATTAGTACAATTTCAGTTACTGGTGTAGATCTGGGAATTCTAGTCAAGCTTCCCATTTCTGACCACCACCAACTCCAAGATACTATGATATGTGTTATACAATTACCCATTCCACCCAACACCAAATCAATGCTGAATGATTTGGTGAACTTGTTTTCCCACTTTCTACCAGCTTTGAACAGCCCTTAGCTTACCACTGTACACCCTGAGCAGTCACTCCACTGGCAACCAGTGCAGTCTCTGCACTGCAGTTTGCTGCATTCAGAAAGCATGATTAGTGGTGTGACCATCAGTGCTTTAAATCAACATTAATTCTGCTGCAGTTAAGATGCACACTTCTAGTTACACTTACTCATTCTCCCAAGATCCCCTTTCTTCAACCTACCCCAATCCCAACTGTACTGAATTGATTCAGAACTGTGCAGGGATCAGTGGGCAGCTGGAAGGATAAAGAAATCCTAACAGCAGACACCATACATCAGCCAAACTGAATGAAATCTCTTGACCCTTTCCCCCCAAAAATACAAAATCCTTCAGAACTCTTACATATTTTCCCCCACATGATTAAAATCAGTCATTAACTATGTGAGTTTAACACTTGCTCTAGGTGGAAATTTGGTAGCTGGATAAAACCTTAACATCCCTCCCACCCCAGGCATCACCCTGTATTAGACCTCAGCAAAAAGAGTGCCATTAAAGGGAGCCTGGCCTCCCTGCCCACAGCTTCCCAAAATAAACCTCAATCTGCGAGGAACATCAGTGCTGTAATACTATCAGAGCCTGATGCACTGACACTACAAGTATTAACAGCCCTGTCCATCACCAGACTGGGACTGGGTTGTTTTGCTGGCCACGAGAGGGAGTCCACAGGCTCTCATTCACATCCTATCACAATTCTTCCACTCAAGTGAGGAAAATTTGAATTGTTTCTTGCCTTTCACTCATTAGCTGTGCACCCTTGGGGGAACAACTTCCCAAGAATCAGAAAAGACACAGCCTAAACTGTAGAGCACTCCTGTAAGAAAGGAGATAAATGCTGGCACTTCCACCTGTGGGGTTTTATGCTTAATTCACACACATTCTAAGCAGGCTGGGGGGAAAAGTGTGCTCAGCTGTTATCACACAGCTTTAAGCAGACAGTTAAAACTACTCAGAGAATGAGCCAGATGTTTTCCTAGTGGTAGTAAATGAATATAAACCATTAAAGGAAATCACTCCTCTTTCTATCAGCAGCACATACCTCAAAACAGTGTTCCCTCAATCTCTAATTAGTAGGAAACTGGAACACATGAAAATGCCCTACAATGCCGATTACCTCACCTACTGAAAATATTTGAGCTGTAACACGTAGAGAAACTATGTGATGTAAAGTATTTTAACACAGACTGATTTCTGGTATTTCTTGATTTAGGCTCCTTGGAAACCAACTGATAAACAAGACTAGGCACCTTCTGGCACTAGTTCTGCAACTTTATCCTGGTCAGAAACCATAGGTACTTCATTAACAAAACTGAAGCTACTAAGGCATTGCTTTCAGTCAACAGCCACCATCAGCATGGGCTGAACATTGCCCTAAAAAGCAGAGCAGAAATTGAAGCTGAATTCAGCTACTACACAAGAGGACTTTGGCAAGACTGAAAGAGAATAGAGACCACTTTTTCAGCAGGGCAGCTTTAAAAACAGCTCCTCTCTTTCACTTAGCAGTTAACTGACTAACTAGGTCTGAATAACAGTATACTTTGCATCCTCAAAAGTTAAGGGCACATCTTTTCTCAGAAGTTAGAGATTTAGAAAGCTGTACTATTCCCAAGAGGTTTGGCCAATTCTGAAGTATGTGGTTTATTGTTGATGTCTACTTAAAATAAGCTAGAGCTCCACTATCTCAACTGAACATAGCCACAATGATAACTTCTTTTTCCTTTAAAAAACAACCTGCTAAAAAGCCAACAGCTCTGAATTCCTCAAGAAAGATAACACAGTCAGCAACAATAAACTATCTCTCCTGTTCCACACTTCAGGCCATTTGCTGCAAAGTATCTTAACAGCTTTTTACAAAGCAATGACCACCTGTTCCCACAGCTTGCAGCCATGGGAAAATCAACCACCATTACAGACTCTTCCCAAAGGCATTTTTCAGCAGTGGTACCAAACCCCCAAAAAAATCTGAATCCTAAACCCTACAGCATATCAAGCTCACTTAGTAATGGAACAATCTTTTTTTATTTGCAGCAACTTGGCTCTTCTTCTTTCCCTCATACATATATTTAGGCATCACAGTTAAACAAAAGCACCTGTGTTAACGTTAGAACACTAAGCATTGATTAGAGTCACAACTGTTTAGGCTTCCAGCAACCAAATATGAGAATTCTAAGGTCACAAAAAAGACACCCAGTAAACATATGAGAGATCCTGATAAGATCAAGTGTGCTACACCTTCCTAGGAAATGGCATCTACAGCAAGAAAACATTTCTGGTCAACTTCTTAAAAGAACACTGCTGAAAACAGAACCACGAAGTACTTGAGAAAGCTGGTAGAACAACATACTTCAGTCTCTACAATAATCTCTGAGCACATGCTGTGGGGTGCTCAGATATTAAAATAAGGTGGTGGGAATCAAAAGCATATCGAGGACAAGATTGCACAACTGCATCACATTTAACAAGCTGCTCATTTGATAGCACTTTGTAAATCCTAATCCAGGCAAAGGCTTTTCAGCTTTCACCTCACCGTTTCCCCCTCACAGGAGCCTGCACCTCCCACTCTACTCCTGTGAACGAGAACTTCCACGCACAACTCAGAGATGAAAGGAGAGTGAGCTAACCTTTGTGTAACGATGTGGGTATTTAGTTGTAATTCTGTTCAGCTCCAGGAAAGCATCGCCATTTTCGGTTTCTGTTGCTGCACCTCCTCTTTTATCCATGGTTACTTCAAAGCCTTCGACCGCGGAGCTAATTAAAACAAAACCACCCCGTCAGATTTCGAGACGTACCTTTCTAGAGGGTGCATTTTCTCTCCAGCCGGAGTCAGTTTAGCACTCGGGCACAGCAAAGTAGAGCCGCGCTCCCCAGCAGCGCCTGTCCCTTCCCAACCCTGCCCCTTCCCCCGGCCCAGCCAGGCGGCTCTGGCTGAAGGGTCCGAGCCGCTCCGGCAGCGCGGCCTGCCCTACCCCGCGCTGGGGCGGCTCCAGCACTCGCAGTATCGGTCTGCGGGCACGGCCGGGGCGCGCGGCCGCCGGGACCCGCACCCCCACACAGCCCGCGGGGCCCTGAGGGGCCGGGCGCCGCTCGCCCCGCGGCGCGGGGGCAGCGCGGCCCAGGCGCCGTCCCGAGGTGCCGGAGCCGGGGAGGGGAACGGCGGCAGTGGGGCAGGTGACTCAGCGGATCCCCGCCCGGCCGCACTCACCGGCGGGTGTCCCGCGCCGCTCCGCTCCGCTTAAGGCCTCACTGCCGCCCGCGGCGTTTCCTGCTCCGGCCGCCGGCCCCACTTCTTCCCCGCCCGCCCCCACTGAGGGGCCGCACGCGCCCCGGGCCGGCGCCGCCGCCGCCACCGCCCCCCCCCCCCCAGCCCCGGCCGCCCCGCGCAGCCCCGCGCGCCGCCGCCGCCGCTCCCGCTCCGCCCGGCGCCGCCTCCGCTCAGCCGCCGTAGCCGGGGCCTCGCGCCGCCCGCTCCGCACCCATTTAACGCCCCGCGCGCAGGCGCGTCGGGCGCGCGCGCCGGGGGCTCCCCCGCCTGCCGCCTGCCCGCGAATGGGCGGCGGGAGTCGCTGACGGCGGCCGGGTTGCGTTCCCGCCCTGTGTCCCCGCCGCCGGCCGCCCGCGGAACCGGCGTCTCACCCTGCGAGCGGTGCGGTGGGTGAAGAGAGGCGCGGGGCACGGCGAGGGCCTGCAGGCAGTCTGGGCGGGCAGCCCTGCGGGGGAAGCGGCCGCCGGCGGGATGCGGTGCGCGCCATGTGCGGGGCGGCGGCGGAATCGGCGCGTCCCTGTCCCGGGACTGTCGCCGTGTCCCCGTCTCGCCTCAGGGGCAGCGCGGAGTCAGAGAAGGGCGGGAAGCGGCGGGGCGATCGCGCCTGAGATGGGCTGGGAGCGCGCTCGGCGGGCGCTCCCCTCGCTCCGCGCGTTCGCCGTGGTCACGGCGGGCTCGGGGGGGGCTGCCCGGGAGCGCCCTCACGTCCCGCCGTGCGCGGCCCGGCTCCCGCGTTTGAGAGGGGCGGTCCGGCCGAGCCCGCGCCGCTGCCCAGCCCGGCAGTGAGAGCGCAGGGTCCCGGTGTTAGCCCGCACCGGGCTCCTGTCATTTTGGAGTCTGGCGTTCTGTGGGATAGCAGGACTAGGTTGGTGCAGTGAGCGGAGCAGCTTATTCGGAGGCACCGCAAAAGTCTTTCAGTTTTTGCTAATTAGGAGCAGACATTGTTTTCATCGTCATTTTAAGGAATTTACTGAGCGACATCGCCTGCTCCGTTTGCCCACAGCCCTGTCCCCGGCACTTGGATCCGTTCTGCCACAGGAACCCAGCGGGGCCATAGGGTTTCCAAACACCTTAGGCAGCGAGGTCTGTGTGGGAACAACGAATATCGTGTAGGATCTGGTGAATAAGGTGTTCTCTTCCCTGATCTCTAATGAAGTTGAGTACCAGAATGAAAATCTGGTTACCTATGGAATGAGAGAAATAAGTGCTGCATTATTAATGAGACAGCACTGCAACTATTGCTAAGTCTCTTGAAGCCAGCAAGTACTTTTCAAACAAATACACAGGGAGACTCCATAGCAACCAGCGGGCCACCAGCCTCGAGCTGAGTGGTTATTATGAGATGCTGTAGGCTTTGAGGAGGCCTGAACTATGCTGTGTTTCACTGTCACCTTTGTGCACGTCCCTGTTGTGAGCTAAACCAGGCTTTTCGGCTTCCAAGACACATCTGCCCCAGGTGCCCGATACTTGATGCTCACAGCAGAAATGTCCAGTGGCACAGAAGTGGCAGAACACAGTTTTTTCCCAAGTGCAGCAACAGCTCCCTGCCGCGGCCGTTCAGCCCCTTTCCCTGCGCGGGTCGGTCCGTGCCCGTGCTCGGTAAATCCCGGTCACGTCGGGGCCGGGACAGCGCTCGGCGCCGCCCCGCCGCACGGGGGCGCTGTCCGCCCGCCCGCCCCGCCGCACGGGGACGCCCTGCTCAGGGCTGGGCGGGGCGGGGAGCGCCCGCCCCTCATGGCGGGGCCGCCTAAGGCGCTGCTGGTTCTTCCCTCCCCTTCCCTCCCGTTTGCGGTGCTTTCCCCGCTGCTTTCCGCCGTCTCGTGTGCCGGTGTGGCATCCGCCGGTGCCGGGCTCCGTGGCGCTCCCAGCGGGGCAGAGGCGGCTGCCGCGGCCCCTCACGGCGGGGTTGTGCAGCAGCGTCGTGTGGGTCTCCAGTGTTTGTCCATCAGCACAAAAAGCGTTCGGGGTGCAGTTACCAGCTGAGGGGAGTCTCGTGCAGTAAAACTCCAGAAAAATCTTGTAGGGTTTTGTTTTGTTTTGTTTTTAAGCTGGTTTTGTTTGCTTTTGGTGTTGGGTTTGTGGGCTGGTTGGTTTTTTTTTTTTAGGGGGGGTGGCGTTGGGTTTTGTTTTTCTGGTGGGGTTTTTTTGTGTGGTTTTTTTGTTTTGTTTTGTTTTGGTTTTTTGTGGGGGTGTATTTTTTTCTTTCACACCCTCACCAATGCTAATAGAAGAATCCACTTCGGGTCTCGCACTTAGAAGGAGATGCCTGGCCATAATTCCAGGTTCTTTCATAGAGTCAGATTCTTCCCGGGAAGTCACAGGGTTCCATGCATGGAGAAGTTCTTGCTGGAGCTAGGTGGAACTCATTGTTTTGTTAATTTCTAAGGGCTTGTGAAGGAGAGGAACATAGTACTAAAAAAAAAAAACAAAAACAAACAACAAACCAACAGGTGAAAAGGAATAGCTGCTGATGGTGTCACCCTTGGTTATTAATTTATTTTTAACTAGAGGGCACATAACTTGCACTAGTTTACTTTTTACAGCACCTTGCTAGCATATTTTTGTTTAGGTGGGCAGAATTGCTGCCTTAGTATTTAAATATGGTTATAACTTTATTACCATTAGATTAAGGCAGCACAGTGTTGCTGAGACACACAGATGCTTTTGATGTTAAACATCTGGAATTGCATTATGCTGTTTGAGTGCAGCAGAAGTCTAAGTGGAAATCATGTCATTTTTATGATACAGACTGCATTTAGCATAGATCCATGTGCTGGATTCATCAGAAGTAACAGGCACCAATTAATGCTTTGTCCAAAGTTAACAAACAGCATTGCAGAGCAGAGAGTGCCTTTGAACTGCAGGCTTGGAACTACAGTGAGATGGAGAAATACATGGGGAGGTAAGCTACTATGCTAAAGACCTCAGCTGTAATTTATTTTATGTTTATGACATCTGAAGATTTCCATGGGACAGAAGAAAGTTGAGTTACTCTCACAGAAGGTCTTATTAGTCTCTATGAAACTTCGTTAGCCAGAAAATGTTCCTCTTAAAAGCAAAGTAAAAAACTAAAAAAACACCTAACTCCCAAACTGATCATGAAGCACAACTTTATGTGGGTTTAGTATGTATGTTGGAAAATTATTAGATACTCTCACACCTTAGACTTTCATACAAAACTTCTGCAATGTTTTACCCAGGTTTTATTTTTTCAGTTGCTTTGTGCAAGGTTGTCATTGCATGTGGTCAGACCAGGTTTATCTTTGGGGCAGATTACATAAGTTCAAAGGGGTTGGGGCTAATAGGTGTGTACAAGAATTTGTGCTGAAAACTGTTTTGTATCAATTTTAAAGTGCCTGAAACTCCTCTTCAAACGTGCATAGAGTTGCCTTGGAGTTGCCTTAACTGCACGTCTTGATGTGAACAGAATTCTTTTGTCTTCTGGACAGGGCCTACCTCTTTCAGAAAACATTCAGGTAATATTTTATAGAACAAGAATTTCTCACACAAAATACAGGTCTTGTTTTCTTCCATTAACTTTTATTTTTAACTCTTTGCAGCCTGCTGGAACAAGCCAAAAATACTGTATTTCCCCCAGTGATTTGTTATTAATAGTGGTTATTCAGCCAAATTTTTGAAACTTGCATTGTTCCAGTCACTTTGTGAAAACAACATTTTTTTTTCTGGCTGCAGCCATGTTTTCCCTAGCTCAGTTCAGGAGATCATTAGGGAGAGATTTCAGATTATCCTCTTCTGTTGCCTCTTCTGGAACTCAAGAATGTGTTTGTGTTTCTAATGTGCAAATTTTCAGGGTGGTGGCAGCATTTGTTTTGGGAAAGAAGCTTTGATGGAACCGGTGCAGCAAGTTTTATCTGCATAGTTTTTTTTTAATCCTTGTTTTCAGAAAATTACAAAGAAAAAATATTTAGAATTCATAAAAACACACTTGTTATTTTTCAGATTAGAACTACATGTGAAAGTAAACTGTGTGATAGAAAAATAGGTCTAATTTTGTTTTTTAATGATTAATATGTAAAAACAGGAAGAGATTTTCAGGGTTTGGTTTTTTTTAAGGAGAAACACAGTTAAAAACTAGGAAAGAGCTTGTAAAAGAGCATTTTATGTTAAAATGGAAATCTCACTTCAGTTCACCAGTGCTCAAGAGAATTTATCAGCAGTGGGCAGAATACCTTGGTATGTTTGAGACTAAAAGGCAGAAAACCACAGTCAGAGTTTCTCTGTCAACATACCCTGTGTGCACACACAAATGCATTTCAGTGATTTCTCATTTCAGCTTAGAGGAGAAAGGAGTTGTCTGTGACATGATTGCACTGAAATGTATCTTCCTGGTTCTGTTGGGGAAAGTTTAAAATTCCAGATTACTGAAAAACACCTGATAAAGAAACAATAAATGTTTTAGCATTTCATAGCTGTCGTGTTCTGTGTTTGATTAGATTCCTTTGTTACAGACCAAGCTATTGCAATAATGCCACTTCTTTGCAGGTAATACAATTTTCCACAAAATATTTCTTCTTTCCTTTTAAGTTCAAAATCCCTGATGATGGATGAAATCCAGCAACCACCTGAGCATCAAGTTCATGCAGCTGGACAGTCTGTTGCTCCCCAGTCTGCAACACATGAATTTCAGGACAGTGGTCATGACAAGCCAGGTCAAGATGGGTATACCCAGAGTCAAAGAAGAATGTTAAAAAAATTCCAAAGCAGGTGACAAGTGCAAATCATATTTTTCACTAAATGGAGCAGGGGATCAGACCTGAAAGTGTCTGGGTTTAGTGGTACCAGTGCAGGTTGCAGCAGAAGTTTTGGTTCATGGCCATGGCAGACAGTTCTGAGGATGCCTTGTGGTAACTTGAGGACAAGGATTGACTGTCAGATTTCAGGTATTTTTTAGGTATTATTATTTCAGGTATTTCAAAGGCAAATTTAAAAATATTCTTTGATACACTACCAGGTGTCATGATTTCTTCTTGTTCTCCTCTTGAGTTTTTTATTTGCTTCTTTTGTTTGTTAAAAGAACCTTGACAAAGGTGGGATGTAATTGTGTAGAGATTAAAAGCCCATCATTTGTTGAGCAGCTGAGACCTACTGGAAGAGCAAGACCCCCCTTCCTGGCTGTGTGCTTTAACTAATGACCTTGTGAAGCCTTTGGTGCTTCTTGGGGCCCTCCATGTGCCAGCTAACTCTGAAATCCATTGGGAAAAAAGAGGGGAAGGGTGATAGGATCACAGGAACACATTAGTGAGCAGAGCTGGTGGTGGGAGAAACTTGTGGAGATGTGGAACTGCTAAGGGGAGGTGGGGAGAAGGAAGATTGGCTGGCTTCAGGAAGGGCCAGACATTAGATTGGCTCAAGTATTCTGGACTCAGCTGGTTGACTTGGGGGAAACAGTGATGTTACCACACTGAAACCTCAGAAAGGGCTCCCAGCCAGCCAGCACCCAGCTCAGCAGGACCACTGGGTACAAGAGGGCTGCTTGGAAGGCATTTTGGCTACCCAGAACTCCTAAAGAAGTACATCCCAATTCAAGTTTTGCAATGATGCTTGGGCCTCTTTATGCTTTATGAATTGCTCTGTTACAGGTACTAATTTCAGGGTCTAAATATTTCATATATGCATTGATCTCTGAAAAGTAGACCCTTACTTTTATTACTGAAACTATAATAAAAATTCCTAATTTCACTTCTTCCAGGGAATATGCAGAGGAGGTGTACAAAAGCAACTAATCTGTCCTTGTATTCCAGATACCTAGCAAGGAAGTTTTTCTATCTGTGGGCAAAAGTAACATTTGGACAAGTTCTCCCTTCCAGAGCCAGGTAGATAAAATTACAGAACTCAAGGGTGGAGGTTTGTTGCTTGTTTGTTTTGTTTTGTTTTTGTTTGTTATGTTTTTTTTTTTTTTTAATGGCTTAGTGGTAAACCACTGGGCTAAGAGAGTACAGGCTGCCAAGAGACTATTTGGATGTATTTTGAGATCACTTGAAGATTTTACTTGGGTGCCTTTCTTGCTCTTGCTTTTTTTGTTTGTTTTTAATAATCATGGTTAAGCTTCTGTTAACCAAATGAATAGGAATTGTGTTTTGATAAAGTTGACCAGTATGTGCATATAAATGATGGGATGTGATTGGGATACCTGCTTTAAATTTAACTGTTTCCCAAAGTTATGATGACAGAGATTTCACAGACTGAGTTGGAAAGGACCCACATGGATCATTAATTATTATTGTTTGCACTGTTGTTCTTAATGTATATCTGTGCATGTTTGGTATCTGTCTGACTTGGAAATACCTGTGGCAGATAATTCCTTTCTGCTGTCAGTGTTCTGTGAGCTGCTGAACCCCCATGCTTTGATATTCATTGCTTGTTTTGCATTAATTTGCATGTTCATTCTTGCTTGACCACACCCTTGGGAACTGAAGCAGTTCCCAGTGGGAAGACTTGCATTTGGAATAAGATCAGGTCCTTAGTCATTCAGTTTCATTTTTTCTGTATCAAATATATTCTGTTTCTGCCTTTGTTGGTAAGTGGAAGTTGTCCTGTGAACCTCACCATTCCTCCTGTCCCATCTACTGAGTTGGCACTACTTTGGCTGCCTGTCAATTTAGCACAATAATGAATTTATTTTTAGGGGAAATGGATTTTATAAAGATCAGCAAGGAGCACAAGCAATAATGTATTGCCTTTCTAGATTTAAAAGTCCCCAGTTCTCCATAGCTGTAATACCTGTTAATGCATGTGCAATACTGTTAATGCACCAGGCCCAAAAAATAACATATGGTTTGTTTCTTTTTTCTTTTTTCCTTTTCTGCATGAGTGCTTGGACTTGGCTCGGGGTAGGTGGCTGTGAATTGCAGCTTGTGAGAGGATTGATATGTTTCACTGAGAGACCTCTAGGTATTCTGGGCCTAATTCTGCTGTTATTGCATGATAAAAACATCAAAGCATTATAAAATCTGTTGCAGCTTTTGTATTTATTTATATATAAAAATATTTTGTGTTAAAATAGCAAAGAACAACATTACAAAGGAAAATACATGTTATCTACTGTTCTGGTTGTTGGAGTAAAACACAGAACTGAGGATGAAAAATGTGAATAGGTCTCAAGAGAAGTGGTACTCTGATGTTTGACAAGTTAACATCTGTCTTTTATTCCTTGTCTTTGTGTGAAGTGTTTACAGTCAGTAGAGAGATTGCTTCTTGCAGTACTTCATGGAGTCTTCGAATAAAGGGTCACAGTAGGGAAGTGGTTTTAAATGCAATTAGTTGTTATTAGGCTGATCAGGCAAGCCTGGAGAGGAGGTGGTGTAATATTCATTGAAACTGATTTGTGGTCACTCTGGAAACCTCTATGACATTTCTCCTGTCCAAATCCTTCAACTGTTTAGATGTTTGTATGATCAGAAGATTCTTCAAAAAACTTTTGGAGAGTGGAAGGAGCAGTGGACACTTTGCAGAGAAAAGAAGCTCAGCCTAAGAGCAGGCAACCATTACAGGTTAGTGAAATGACTTCCCCTTGGGGTGTGTGTGTGTATGAGACATTTTCTGAAGGAGTTTTTAGTATCAGTGAGCAAGTTCCATCCATGGTTCATCTAGGCCAAGAGCAATCTTTTCATTGCTAATTTTAATATTTCACTGGATGGCACTTCTTTCATTTTTCAGGCATTTACTCCTTACTTTGATATTCAAGGCTTGGAGTGCCTATGTATGCCAACAGCAAGGAAAGAGGAGCAAGTATTATGTTGCAGACTCTCATGGTAAGTGAAGTGATGGTGATTACCAGTATCTGGGGTCATACTGAGATGGGAGTATCCACAGGGAATTTTTTACCAGAATCTGTGTCACTTGTGCCTGTTTGCACCCTGAGCTCCCCCAGCCCGTGGTGGTGCAGTGCTTGCAGGAGCAGATGGCAGGGGGTTCTGTTATAGGGGTGTAGCTATATGGTTATTTAGGGATGCCAGTGAATAAGCTTAAGAGCCTCTCTCCATCTGCTCTGGATTGCACTGGTGGTTTTTGAGCAGGTGGCTTGATTTTTGATTGGTTTTTTGTTTGGTTGGTTTTTTTTTTTAACTTAATCACAATATGTTTTCAAGTAGATGTTTTTTGATCTAATGTTTTACTGGAATTCTCTGTCAGCTGTTGCTATAGACATTAGATAGTAAATCCTTGTGCTTTTAACAGCACTTATTATATATCTGTTGACTGTTCCTTCCAGCTTGTGTCTTGCAATTGAAAGAAGCCCAAACTTTTAAAGTGCCCTTGGTCTTACTGTGTAGGTTCTTTGCTCTGCAAGGGATTTGACTTGGAGCTGTCTGTACTGGTAGCAGCTTTCTTGGGTTTGGGGAATATGTTTCGCTGAAGAGAGGTTGACCTTTGTTTAAAGATGATGCTGAGGTTTTGTTCTGTGCTGATTTGCAGAATAAGTTAACTGCTCTCTTTGCATGTGAAGGTAGCCTCAGAATGTCCTTTGGACACAAACTGACAGGCTATCCAGACTTCTTTTTTACTGAGTGAGACCAGAGTATTTACAGCAGAAGCTGTGAGTTACTTGGTCAAAAATAGCAAAAGGTGACCTGTTTCAAGGTAGGTTAATGCTTGATTCACAAGGAAATCCTAAAGAAGAAAAGTCTGGGGTTCTTTTATGTGTGCCTGTGAAGTGGCATAGAATCATTGAGAGTTTTTTTCTGATAATGTTTCTTTAGTGGTGTCAGTTCTGTTGAGCCACCCTGCTGTGAGGAGAATATGCAGTGTGCTGCACTAAGTGGTAAACTGGAATTTGTGACACCACTTCTGTTTTTAGCTGCATGACCAGCCTGCTAAATTAAGTTTGACTTGTTTCTGGTTCATTTCTCTGCTTGTAGGAGAGAATAACTCTTGAACAGCAACTGATGAACCTGATACACTTTTTTTTTTTTTTTAACAAACCAAAGAGAATCCTCTAATTCTTACGCGGTAGAGTCGTTATGCTGACCATTGTTCTCCAGTTATTTCCCCTGTAAGCACCGAAGACAAAGCGGTTATCGGCCATTGTCCGATAATTCACGCTGCTCTGCACGAGTGGCTGACCGTGCTGTCAGCGATTCTGAGACTTCTCGCTGTGACACCCTCGACCAGAGGGAGGGTCGCTGTCATTTCAGGCTTTTCCACAAGGTGTCCCTACAGGTTGAGGACACCGAGTGGAGGGCGAGCTGTGATGGAGTGGTTAAGATGTGCCACATTCCAGGACTTAAGATGCTGCCGTTTTTTGTCATGCACAGCAAAAAGGCAAACTCTGCTCAGGACCTGGCAGCACTGGCTGGTTTATGTTGATGTTCAAAGGACAAAACATGGGATGCAGTCCGTGGCACTGGCATTCAGGAAAAGAAGCTGTTTGCGGTAAGGATGGTATACAAACAGGCACAGAGGCACTGTGACCATTAGGCCATGGCTTTTATCTGTGTTATGTTATCTTTTCCTAAAAGATAAAAAGTCATACCAGGACTTAATTCGGTGTTTGATTTTTCTTTAAGTATTCTTTTGCTTTTTGGGATTTGTGAGTTCTTCTGGCACACCCATAGACTGTGAATTTAAGAGACAGCAGCTTGCCAGTGCCTAATGGGAGCCTACAGGAAGGCTGGAGAGTGACTTTTGCAAGGGCATGCAGTGAGAGGACAAGGGGAAATGGCTTTAAGTTGAAAGAGGGTAGATTTAGAGTGAATATTAGGAAGAAATTCTTTACTCTGAGGGTGGTGAGGCACTGAAATCTGGAGATCCCCCAGAGATTATGTTGATGCCCCATCCCTGGAAGTGTTCAAGGTCAGTTTGGATGGGATTTGGAGCAGTGTAGGAAATGGAAAGTGTCTCTGCCCATGGCAGGGGATTGGAACAAGATAATCTTTAAGGTCCCTTCCATCCCAAACCATTTGGTGGCTCTTTGAAAAGGTTGTTGTTCATACCGTTTTTTGAGTCAGATGAAAGTGATTTCTTGCACCAAATCATGGCACCTGTGTTTGAACTTGTCTGTAACATTGTTTTGGCAGCATTTCATGGGCAGTGTGGAGAAGACAACACTACCAGAAATGCTCTGGACATAAAATGAATATTTTGGCTCTGCAGCATTGGGCCCAGAGCCTGCAATTTCGAGTAAGTCTCAGGAGCTTCAGCTACTGCCATTTCTAATGTTTTAAGTTGCACACATGTGAAAATGTTGCAAATGAACAAAAATTAGGCCTTCTTTACTTTGAAAATTGCAGTACTTATGATGGAATATCATATCAGGACATGGGGAAATGGAATGAAGCTGTGTCAGGGCAAGTTCCAACTAGGCATTAGGAAAAGGATCTTCCTGAGAGGGGGGTCAGTCCCTGGAACAGAGTCCCCAAGGAAGTGGTTACAGCACCAAACCTGTCAGAGTTCAAGGTGCATCAAGTCCAGCTTCCTTCTTGCAGGATTACTTAAAATGAGATGACTGAGAGTGTTGTCCAGATGTTTGATCTCAGCTGAAGTGAAAACAGCATGGATTTCTTTTTTTCTTTCACTGAAACTGTGGCTTTTTGTCCCTTTTATTAAAAAGAAGGGACAGTATTTAATTTGACCTGCACTGTAAGATGCAACATGGCAAATACACTGTAAGATGCAAATGCAAATTTGACCTGCACTGTAAGATGTAACAATACTGGTTTAGGGCAGTATTCTGCTAAGGAAAGAAACTTGTGGCTTGGGAAGTCTTATAGTATCTCATGATGGGATTCCCTTTTATATGAAAATAATCTGAAAGAAAGCCTGTTGGCAAAAGAAAAGTATTGTATTGGTCTTTTTAATGGGAAGAAGTATGAAAGTATTTAAAAGAGTTAATAAATATTTGATGTTTTCTATGCTGGCATTCCTTTGGTGTTTGTTTGGGTTTTGTTGGGCTTTTTCCTCTTTTTTGAGGGGGAACCTCATTGCTCATGGCTTTCACCTTTAGGGCTTAACATTGAATTTCTTATTGCGTGTGTGTTCTTTCTCTCCTCCTCTTTGTTCTACTTCCCTAATCTTGTCTGTTTTTATCCCTTACTGCCCTTGCCCCTTAATTATTCCTTCAGGCTTGGTTGCAGTGGCGAGAGCTGTATTTGCACACCCAGAATGAAAAGCAGAAGGGCACCAGGGCAGTAACTCACCATCAGCACTGGGAATTGAGGAGATGCATGGGAGCATGGCTGGGATACCTGAACCTCCACAGAGTAAAGAAACACCAGAATGGTGAGTGAAAGTGGTGAGGTGGGACAGAACAGGGCTCAGCCCCTTTGCTGAGGGCATGCTGATGGCTTTTTCTGTTCTAGGAGACACTGCAGTGTCTCTGCCCACCCAGGTCATGAGATGCAGCTTGGGCTGTACACTGTGGAAGCCTGGCTGGCTTAGCTCATGTGCTGGACTGTCAGGAAGATCACCTGCTTTCCACAGGATTTAAAAGAAAATGCTGTACAGTTCCCTTGATGAAAACTGCATATTGTCTCTTGGATTTTGACTGAGATATCTGTGAGAAGGATGTATTCAAGACTTTGATCAGTCAGTCTGTGGATTTTCTTGATAATCGGTCAAATCACTACTCCTATAGGATGGTAAAGATTATTACACCAGTTCCTTTGTTTCTTCCCTTGAATGGGAATGAGTTCAGATATTTGTATGAATTGCTTTTTGGTTGCTTGCAGTGGAAAAGATTCTAGCTTGGATGTGTAGGAACTCGTAATAGGAGTATGAAACATAAGCAAGTTTAAGTTGCACAAGTAATACGTTGTCCTAAGTTCCCTCTCTTAAGTCAGCACAGTCGGTTCCTGCTTTAAAACTGCCTTTGTGATCAATAGGAAGAATATGATCTCTAGCTGAGTGTTAATGTGAATTCTTGTAACCATTTCTCAGTGTTAGAGCTCATGTGACTTGTGAGCCAGTGGCTCAGATGCCAGGATCTCATCTGGTAGCAATGAGCCTAGGACAGAACCAGCCATGAGTGATTTGTGTCTGTCTTCCAGAGCTGGCCCAGGAGTTTCACCGGAGCAGGACGCTCCGGAAGTGCTTCTCGGATTGGCAGCTGTCGTGGGAGTGCAGGAGGAGAATGCGTGCTCACGGAAGGGACCTGGAAAAACAAGCAGCAAGGATTGCCTTATGGAGGGTGTTTGCACACTGGAAGCATTGTATCCAGCCTGTGTTTAGTCCCTAGCAAAACCACCTTAGAAGCATTCTCTCAGGGGGAAGATCCAGTTAATAAGCAGGAACGTTGTGCAGTAGCACGAGTGACAGCAAACAGTGACAGCAAACATGTTGTCATTATTTGTATGTAATGCCATACTAACAGTTCATTAAACTGTTGTAATTACAGTATGTCAGCAGCTGTATAAGAGTACATTAGAGCCTGCAGAAGATAATTTATGGTTGTGGCTTAAGTGTGAATCAGAAACATATTGTAATAAGCCAGCAAAATCTAAAAGTTTGACTGTAGTCAAAACTTCTGCAGATAACAGTGCTGGACATTCAAACATTGAAGAAATGTAGATGGAGATGTAGTGCCCCTCTGTGGAAGAAGGTTGTTCTGTGTAAAAGATACTTTAACTCAGTGACAGATGTTGTGCTGTGTGTGGAGGAGGCTCAACAGTGTGAGCTGGCTGAAAAGCACTACAAGTGTCACCTGTTGGTAAGAGCACTGTTATGTGCTGGGTGGTGGGGCTGTGGAGTCTCTCTCTAACATTGACAGTGGTGACTGAGTTTTAAGTGGGAGATACACCAGGTTTTGAAATTTCAACAGATTCTGGAATCTGCCAGCTGAATCCAAATGGGGAAACTGTGCTGATCTCCAGAACAGCTATTCATCCATTTGGGAGACTGGTGAAATAGATTCATCTTGAGGGTGGTGGGTTACCTGCTCCCTGGCTATTCCTCCATGAGATCACCTTTTCTCCTTGATTTTTTTTCTTATGGTGGTTGCTATAATAATTATTTTTTCTTCTCTGCAGTAATGTGTGCTGCTGCTTTTCACATGAGACCAAAGATAGCTTGCTGCATATTCAAGTAGTTGATGTTCTGGGTTTTTGTTTAGGATTTAGGGTTTTTTTAAAAGAAAAAATAAATTCCTAAATGCTGTCTGAGAGGTGGGCACAAGCAAGCCTCCAGCTTTTTGGAACTGAACTATTTTCAAAGTTGGATCAGTACTGGTCATTAAAAGAATACCAACAAACTGGTTTGGATTGTGAAGTGAAAACAGTAGTGATTATAAGAGCAGGATGATTAGTGATTTGAAGTAGGATGCTCTCACGATGCTATTTACCATTTTCTGCCCCCACTCAAGGGATTCTAGGATTGTAGATCAGTTCTAAATTACCTGATTTGGATTACAAATGAAAGTTGTGTTTTTTCTTGTGGTTACAGGAACTTGGCCTTAAGGGTCTTCGGCAGAATGTCCTGGACACTCGTCTTCAGCGAATGAGAACAAATCTGTCATCCTGCCAGCATCGAGTGACAGTGAGTCTGACTTTGGTTCTTGTGTCAGTTTGTCTTGAGCTGTCCTATTGACTTCCACTGTCACCTACAAAGTGCTTTTTTACTACGGCAGTGGCTTTGTTCTTAAATGCTAATAGCCACAGAAAATCTGTGTGAGTCAACTGCCACTCTTAGATATGTTTAGTTTTTTCGTTTCCTTGTGTTTGTGGTGAATTTTTTTCTTTGACCAGAAAAACTGGTAGGAGGTTAAAAAGTTTGGTATATGAAGCAGTGCAGGAGACAACCATTGCAGTATGCATTTGCATTAGGACTTTAACAATTTATTTATTTGCATTCTTCTCCTCACTGGATATCTTTGGGAGGTTTTTGTGTCTTTTCTTATTTTATTTCAGGTGTTGCAGAAGTACTGGAACCGTTGGAAGTCCCGTTTGGAAGAGAAGGAGGAAGAACAGCAGCAGGCCTTAACATCAGTGGCTCATGCTCGTTACAGGTATGCAGAGAATTATTGATAGAGACTTGTACAGATGTGGAATCTGTGGGCCTTTGGGGTCTCTTCTTAAGTATGGTAATACCTTTGGGGCATAACTTGATAGCAACTGCTCTGACATTTTCTGTGAATAATGAACAATTTACATCTTGTGCTTCTCTCTGGAATGTTAGAGGGGGGTTGGTTAAGCCTAGCTCTGAGGTTCATTTAGTCAGCTGACATTCATAAGACCAATGTGTTTTCTGAAGGAATTGTCTCCCGTGTGCTGACAGTTCTCCCTTTTTGCTTGCCAGGAGGGTGTTGATGAGACAGGTATTT
Organism: Haemorhous mexicanus; assembly: GCF_027477595.1. Lineage (NCBI taxonomy): Eukaryota > Metazoa > Chordata > Aves > Passeriformes > Fringillidae > Haemorhous > Haemorhous mexicanus. The sequence continues at coordinate 3,273,306 of NC_082359.1, read as the reverse complement.
GACACATGGCTGCTGAAGACCTGCCAGCTGCAAGGATATCGAATGGGAGAGAAGAGGGTAAATGGAACTCTTGTACCTTGCTTAGGAAATAGAGGGGATGATTTCCTAGTCACTGTCTATGAATATGAGTTAGAGACTTGGTGTAAATTCCCTTTTCCCTGGTGAGGGATCAAGGATCAATCAAAGAGATTACAACTGATATTTATTGGTCACCTTTTTTAAGTGAAGTAGTTTGTTAATAATAGAAACCAGTTATTATTAGGGTATTGCCATTCACATAGTTCATTCACTTATTCCCTCACCCTGTAAATATGTGTGTGCTCTCTCTTTCACACAGTCTCATAGTTACTTTGTTGAAATAATAATAATAATAGTAATGCTAAATGGCCAAGCCCAGTCATTTAAGAAGTGCAGGGTTGTGCTGAGAAATTAGCTGCTTCTAGGTAGGTGTCCATAAAGTTCTTTACAGGGCCCTTCATGTTTTTAAGGGGTGTGTGTGTGGGTGTGTGTGTGTATATATATATATATATATATATATATATATATATATATATATATATATAGTCCTGGAGTCTTTGGAGTCTTCACATGTGGCCTTTACGTGGTCTCTTACACAACTCCAAGTTGACAGTAGCACGTGTGGGTGTCTTTCTGCAGATATGGCTCACCCTTGGTGGAGGGAGGTTATCAGTTCTTGTACATTCAACAGGACTGGTTTCTGGAACTTATCAGTCCTTAGGAGTCCTTCACATGCTATTTATCAGCTTGTGTTTTTCCTTTCTTTGGCTTGCTGTTTTTTGGTAACAGCTCCTCCACACACACACAGAGGTACCTGCAGAGCATGTTACAGAGCCTCACCACAGAGGGGCTTTGCTGGTGTGTCCATTGCTGTTCAACCTCAGAAAAACAAACTTTGGACAGTTCTATGCATGTCCTCTTTAAGGAGGTGTTTCCTGTTGTTTGTACTGCCTGTGCTGTGCATTCATTGCTCCTTCCCCCCATCTCAGGCTGTGCTCCATTTCCAAAGGCAGCTCTTGCGCTGCTGCTGGTCCTGCTGGCGGAGAAGAGCAGCTGCACGTCTGGAGGAGCAGGAGGGCTTGGTTCGTGCAGGAGAGCACTACAGTAACCAGCTGCTGCTAAAGGCCTTCTGTCTGTGGAAACAAAAGACTCAGGAGAGAGAAACAGAGTAAGATTTATTTTGAAACAGAGAATGATTTGGATTGGCCCTGTGGCAGCCTGCTTTGGACAGCATTTAATTCACAATGGTGCTCGCTGCTCACTCCTTTTTTGTGCTTTGGAGTCTACTAAGTTGTCTTTCAGTTAGTGAATTACTGAAAATAACAAATGTGGACTCAAGTCTGTGCTAGAAGTGTCCAGTAACATGGATTGCATTGTAGGACAAATAATTATTTTTCTTACAGAAGGTTCAAGGAGACAGAAGCATTAAGATTTCACTGTTCAAACTGTCTGCAGCAGACTTGGAACAAGTGGAGAGAGGTGAGAGTTAGCAGATGGGAAAGAGCATGAAGGCTTCCTGTTATGTTTGAATTGCTTGTACCCATATGGCTAGAAGTTAAATTGTTTGTTTTAAACACTAGTCATTCCTAAGCTCTCCTCCCTTTTCATGTGGATAAAACCAGTTTGGTGTGGGTGGAACAGGAACTGTGTAGGGAGAAGAGAGAATTCTTTTTGTTCCTGTATGTAGATACGATGAGAATAGGAATATGGTTTAGATGTACCTGGGAATGTAATCAGAGTTAGTGTGATGAAATTGTCCCTGCCCAGTACTGAGTTTGTCCTTCTCAAAAGTTAGAAGTTTGCAGCCAGGCCTTACAGGATGTCACAAACACAGAATGCTTTCATGGTGGGCCCCTTTTCTTTACCATGATATGAGGTACCAGATGTGCCTTGTAACATGTGTTGAAAATCTATGAGAAATTTTATAGTTGGAGCTGCTCTGTTGGTGCAGACCTGTTAACTTGAGTGGTTTACATCAGTCCTCAAGAGGATTCCTACAAAGGGCAGGAAAAAAAAGCACCTCAACTAGGCCTTTTGGGGAAAAGCTGTTACAGCAAGGTGAAGGATTGATTCTCCAGAGAATGGAAATGGTCCTTTTCCCTCCTCTCTTTGCCATTACTTGTTTTCCCTTATTCATGTGTGTGTATCTTCTGGGTTTTTTTCCATTTCCTCCTTCTAGTACGTGGGACATCAGCGTGAGAAGTGGAGGAAGCTGGTGCAAGCAGACCTGCATTATCAACATGTATTGCTGGGCAAGACCTTGGCAGCTTGGAAGGTAGGATGGAACAGCCTTTTTGAGGCATTTGTCTGTATATGCTGTAGTGTTTCAGTGGCAGCTAAAGAGCTCCCACACTGCTTCCCTGGAGGCACATACACACCACATGTACAAGGTAGAATGGAGGCTCTTGTATGTAGGGCTGTATGAGCTCTGGCATTGCTTTTTGGAGCCGAAGAACCAAGGTAATCTTGTAGCACTGGTCATTGGTATAGAACAGCTAACATTAACTGTTGTGTAGTGACTGCTTGCTACAGCAAAGCAGCATTTGATTTCAGTGGCTGTATTTTTTCCCCCTGTACTTAACTGCCAGTGCTACTTACTAGTTAATAAGAGCTAGTTAGATGCTAGTAAGAGTTTCTAGGTGTTTCCTCTCCTCACAGGTGTTAACAGTTGAGGTAAATTTACCTCTCAATACTATTTTTTTCCAGATTTACCAACAAAACATACAGTGCATTCTGTATCAAGTAGCTGAGAAGGAGAAACAGCACACTCGACTGCTGCTGCGGTGAGCCTCTTCCCAGGCAGCATGAGAGAAGTGACTGCACTGCAGTCAAATTCATTACTTTCTTTCACTGCCACCTTTGTAACTTTCTGAATGTTTGGTGCTGGGAGTGGACTCTGGCATGCATTGCTGTTTCTTTGCATGAAGATCATCTAGGTAAAAGAAATCAACCTCTTCCTATTTGCTATCTGCTTTGCTTGAATATTTTTTAAATCTCTGTTTAGTCCTGCAAGAGTCATCAGACAGCAAACTGCATCATTATGGTATGAACTACATCTGTTATGGTATTAAAGCAGCCTGGAAGATGGAGAGCCTATCTTGCATTACAGTGAGGAGAGTGATTAAAGATATAATCACATAGCATAGGTTGTAGTTATTTAGTTACCTTATTTTAATGCTATACAGCTTGAGTCACTTGCAGAGCCTGATTGGCTCAGGTGAAGCTGCTGGATTTGACTGTGTTCTGTTTTGCACTGCCTTCTCTTCAGCAGAGACCTGAAGGGGCAGAAGTTGATTTGCCCAACTGAGTTTATAGATGCAGCTGGGTTTGGTTCTCTTGTGAGTAAAAAAGTGCCAAATGAACGAGTGAGAATCATTCTTAATGGGTCTGTTTTTAACTTCTGTGTGTATTTTTGCCTTCAGACAGGTGGTGTGTACGTGGAGAGAAAATGCTCTTGCTCTTATACATGAAACTGAGGCAACTACTCGGGCAGATGAGCACTACAGGAGAGCAATCCTGTCAAAGGTAGGATCTGTACAGCAGGTGCCAAGGTCTCAGTACAGGTGCTGGTTCAGGCAGGGGTCAGATAATACAGTTAGAAGGACCAAAAACTTAAATCTAAGAGCCACTACTAAGAGGGATCTGCAAAGTGGGAGTCTCATCTTGTTTATACAGGTGTCTCTGAAACTTGTCTCTGTAAGCTCATGGCTTTTTCTCTTCCTTCTTCTCATTCCTTAGAAGGAAGGAAAAACCAGCAGCATGATATAGCATACTAGTATTGGTGAGTGGGGCAGGGAGGGGATGAATGAAAGAGAAGAACACCTTGAAAAAGGCCACGGGGACCCTCTGAAATACTTCTGCATTTAATTTGTAGGAAATTCTGTCTGCTGAGCCTTAGGTGAAGAATGAGGTGGAAATGGTTATGTTACAGTGATGGGGGAGTACCTTGTGTCCCCTTCCATTGCAGTGCCAGTCTGTGTCCCAGCTGCTGTGTGCATTGTATCCTTAGGTGCTGCTGCAGTGGAGAGACACTGCCTGGCTACGAGCGTGTCACCGCCACCTGAAGGTGACAGCTGTGGTAGAGGCCAGCAAACAGTTGGATTTAGGTGAGCTGATGGAGATGTTGAACTCTCAAAAGTCCTCATTGTCTGTGAATGAGCCATGGGCAGTATGTTGTGTCATCTCTACAGATGGAGTGACTGGATGGTCTGTTGGCTTACAAAGGATGTCCCCACAGAATGGAGTGTGAATTGGGACTCCAGTGATCTGCTGAATGCTCCTTGTGTTACTTTGGTTTCTCTGTTTGTTCTTTGTGCTATATAACAGATGGTAACACTTCCTTCCTCAAAGGAATTTTCCATTACTAATTTTGGGAACCTCAGACATCTGTTTTGAAGGCAATACAAGTAGTCTTATCAATTACTTCTTCAGTCTTTCTCTAGTAATTCTTACTGAATGACCCTCAAATTCTGCAGGCATTTTCATGGTACCATGGTACATTCTTGACATGAGGACTCTGAAACACAGAAGGCTTTCCTAAAGGTTGTAAAGAATGTCAGTGGCAGCAGGGAAGACTTGCCAGTCACAGCTCCCTGTGTGTTACATGAAATGTTTCACAGTTCTTCTTCCTATACTGAATACTGTCAGTGCTGAGTGTTGTCCAAGTTGAGTATTGCTGAAACAGTTGGGAAGAGTAGCTGATCACTTGATACTCTGAGATGAATAATCTCCCTTTGGTACATGAATTAATTTATCTTCCCCTAACAGTGCGTTTACAGAGCCTGTTTCTGCACTGGAAGGAATTAATGAGGGAGTCTCTGATGCTGAGGGCTCAGCACCACAGGGCAGTGCAGCACCACCAGCAGCACCTGCTCCAGAAGTACCTGATGAAATGGAAAAGTTATCATCAGCAGTGCCTTGGGAAAAAGGTGAGAAGGATCAGCAAACTTCCCAGCCTATGGGAAGTTATGGGTATGGAGGAACACACTGTGCTCCCTGGTGAAGGGAATGGCAGTCTGGGCTGAGAAGGAGCATGACAGCTTTGTGTACTGAGGAGGAAGGAGCATGGCTGTGTCTTGCCTGAAGAAACTGATAGAAGTAACAGAGTTAACAAGACAGCCTGAGCTTACTGCAGATGAAATCCCTGCTGGGCTTGTAGATGTCTCCACATGGGACTACACTGTAGGGCACTTGGGTATTGAGGGTGGCCTCAACAGAGCAAAGGGAGGGTGATAAAGGCTGTTTGCTAGCTATTCTAATAGCATTTGGCTCAGATAAATGGGGTTTGTCTGCAAGTGACTCAATGTTTTGGTTGCCTTGCAGCTGCTGCAGAGAAGGGGAGATGAGCTAATGACTCATAGACTTTGCTCTGCTTCCTTCTCTTGCTGGAAAACTCGGGTAAGGAATTTTGCCATGGGTAGACACCTAGCTCCTTGCTAGTCATTCTCTCTTCTCCTTCATGTTCTGTTTACACAAGGACCAAGAAAACTTTATTTAAACATTTTTCAGATTTTTTTGGTTCATCTAGCATGCGAGACACCTTGCTATAGACTGGATGAGCTGAGGGTTTTCTGCTTTGGCTCTACCATTACTTCTTCCTTGCTTGGTGCTTTGGCTGGCATTCTGGTGTTGAGTATGTGAACTCCTAACCTGATTGCTGTGCATTTTTTTCCCTAATAGCTGTTGCAGCAGCAATGGGAAAAGCAGAAGACAGTGCAAGCATTGTGGCACTGGTCCCTTTCAGTGCAGAGAAAGGTAAGGGGTTGGCAAGTGAATTTGATGATGGGCAGATTTGACTGCAGTCAGCAGAGTGCACACTGAATGTCTGTTTCCTTTCCTCTTTTGGGTATTGTATGTTATTTTGGGATGCTGGACAACTCCCTAACATTTCTTAGCTGATTTAAAAATATGCTCATTTTTCCCCATCTGGCCTTAGCTAACTTAAATCTCTGTCCCTTTGTCATTGTGGCAGTGTCCTCTTGTTGCTGCAGCTCTGCTTATTCCTGTCCAGAGGAAGGGAGGGTGTTGCTCTCTGCAGGGGGAGTCCCTGGCCTGGAACCTGTCTGTGTAATACTCACAGCTCTCATTGTTCCTGTTGTAGGTATTTGATGCTTGGCTCAGGTTTGCCAGGGGGCAGCAGGAGAAGAAAGATGGCATTGAAAAAGTCACAGGAATTCACCACACAACTCCTTTGAGAGAAGGTGTAACCTGTGCCTTGAGAAGCACTGCTGGCATCAAACAGCTGCAGGGACAGCTCCATACTCAGCTGCAGCTGGAGGTGAAAGAGAGATTGCTCAGATATATATCCAGAGCTGGGCTGCTCTGCTCTGTGTATGTGTGTCTGTGCATGTATGTATCTTGTAGCTCCACATCCCAGCTATTGTTTAGATCCTACATACACTTCTGTCTCTGGTTCAAAGCATTTCATTCAGCTGAGACTAGAGGACTTCAGACTCATTAGGAACCTTTCTTAATTAAACTATTTTAAAACTGGCCATTTTCTTTCACAGACAATACTCCTTTGCATGTGGGTCAGGTGTCTAAATTGGGTGCTAGAATGAAGCATTCAAGACTACATCTGATCTTGTCTTAGCTTTAGCACTGCTTATTCCTTCCTGTGTGGGCTTGTGTCACTTCTGCCTTTGAGTATCAACCCAGCCCTGTGTGTGAAAAGGATGCCTGTATTGACTGCTCTCTTCCTGCTTCTGGGCAGCATTCCCAGCTCTTTTCCAGGTTTTCAGGATACCAGTTGTTCCATTTGCTAACGTGCAGCTTGCCTTGGTTCAGAAGTACCCAGTTAATTCTCCTCACCCAAACGTTACCACAGTGGACCTCTTGATTTAGTTTAGAGAGCTGGTATGGTTTTGAGGGCATCAGAAATCTTGGTTCCTTCTCCGTGGTGCTTCCTTCTCTCAGCCATCAGATGCTCTGCTATTCTTCGTGTTGGCAGGCAGCCTGCAGTCTTCACCAGTCAGTGTATTGTTGTGCCATGCTGTGGAAACAGAGGCTCTCTCCCAGAAATTAAATAAACCTTTCTCTTTTTTGCCACCTCTGATGAAGCAAGTGACATTTAAAAGGCCTGATGTTAGTCCTGAGACAAGAGGACATTCACCAGAGGAAGAGCCATGGCCTTCAAAATGCAGACATCTACCACTTCACCCTGCTGAGGGGGGCTCAGTGCTCCGTGGCCTGTGAGTGTAAATTTCCAGTCCCTGCCCTGTTTCTCTGGCATATAAGTAACTTTGCATATATGTAATCTGTCTGTCTCATTTTTGTGTTTCCAAGTTTTCTCATTGAAGACTTGAGTTCCATGCATTCTCCTTAGCTCTGACTGCATCATGTGGCTGGTGGTACAGAGTTGTACAAGAGCTGCTGTGTAATGCAAACATCAGCCCACACATGGGGAGGTATTTGTGACTACTTGCCAGTGGCAGGTAGAACCAGCTCAGCTCAGCTTCCACTTTGTGTTTTTCAAGGCAGAACTGAATTTGTGGAGCATTGGCCGTTTGTCATAGGAACAGTTATACAGGGAAACATTGAAAGATACCTTTGATGGGACTTCAGCCATCAGGAGGGCTTATCTTGCCCAAGTGGCCCAGTGTCACTGGAGCTCTTGTTTTTTGCACTGAAATCACCTGATGAAATTATAAATATCAAGCTGAAGTTTCTTCTTGCCCCTTTCTTTTCCCTGGGGAAGCTATTCCTTAAAAAATTCCTATTGATCATGGGGCAGTTGCAAGAAAGAATTGTCTATGAATCTTCTCAGTGCAGAACCCTACAGGGAAATGAGATTGTAACTTCACATTGCTTTAAGCAAGTATATGCTGCCAAAAGAAGACTTTCTGCCCTGTTCAGTTGTGTCACTTCCACCATTCTTTGTGTTGGCACCACCACTCACATGGTGAACTGCATTCTCACATTAATACAGGTTGACATTTAATCTTTAAGAATCAGGATTGCATGCAAGGAGAATGTTGCAGAACAGGGATGAATGATGAAACAGGACTGTTTCTTTAGCTGCAATGCCAGCTGATGCCAGTTTACAATAATCATAAGTCTGGGGCATTATTTGTTCTGTTTTTCTTTTCAGAAATGCCTTTCAACGAGCCAGGTTACCACCACGGAAGCCTGACTTCCCTCTGGAATCTCTAGAAAGCAAGGAACTGCTGGGACCTCCTTTTACTAGGTAGAAAATCTAATTTCAGAAGTAAAGAAAAGAGAGTGACTTACAGTGGGCATAGTAGAGCAGCTAATTGGAGAGCTGTATGCAAGGGAATGACAGGAGTCTCCCCTTTTTTGCACTGACCTCAAAGGACAAGACCAACAGGTTGCAGTGTATAGTGACCTTATCTTTCTTCCTGTACAGATCAGAGGTGCCCTTTCAGCAAATATCTGTGAATAAATGTCCTGCACAGTCTGGGAACTTAATGCTGACACCTCACATGGAAGAAAGTACCTGTAAAAGTCTGTCTCAGATGGACAATGCTGCTCATCCCCATCCCTCTCTCACGTGTGCTTCTCTCCCCCTGTGGACACAGGACATGCACCGAGCTGGGCAGGGGCCAGAGCTGTGGTCTCCTGCATCTTTCATGTACCACATAAAAGCTGGCTCAGAAGAGGTGAGTGTATTGCTGAGGGAACAGTTAGTGTGTGTGCTGGGCTGCTGCCAGCAGGCCCGTTGCTTACTGCTGTGTTTTCTTGTGGTTCTTCTGAAGTGCCCTGGTTGAGCTGGTTTTCATTTGTTCTAGCTGTCTAAAGCTGACCAGTGAACTGCCTCTGAATGCCCAAGAACTGTTACCCCTAATCTGAAGCAATCCACATGTGGGGTTCTGTATTTCATGCCTTTTTCCTGGTTGTCTTCCTAGCCAGATCTTTTCCTAGCAAGTGACATGAGGGTGCTGCTGCCTCTTTGGAGTTCAGAGCAGTTACAGTTTGCTGTCCAGATTGCAGGGATTTAAGAGAAACTCAGCTTAGGGGAGCAGTGAGTGTGTCTGAGAGCTTCAAAAAGTTGAAATTCACTTAACCTGCAAGTAGATGTTTGATTTTTGAGCTTGTTCCACACAGAATGGGAAGTTTTAATCTTGGTGAAATGTCTCCATGCTAGAAATCAAAGAGCCCATCTTTTAAGCTCTGCTTCTTCTGTGGGATTTCATGAGAGGGGCTCAGCACCTACAGGTTGTCTGAGTGGGAGTAGGACTAAGTAGGTCAGGCACATCCAACTTGTAGGGTTTACTTAAGAAAACCCTTTGAGGAAAACCCCAATATCATTCTAACCTTCAGAGAGGTCAGCCTGCCAGTGGTCAAAAAGGAGCCCATTCTCAAGACTCTCAACAGAATCCTGTGGAGAAGAAGTTGCCACCAAATTTGCAGCCACATTTGCTGTCATCTGAAGCCTTGGTGGGAACAGGGAGTCACCAGACTGCAGGTACATCCTCAGATCCAAACTGTAGCAGTTGCTCATCCTCCTCTCTGATCTATATGAGACTGCAAGTCACTGCCACAAAATGTATGGGAGACAGGGCAATCTTGTGTGCCAGCATCAGGAGGTAAAGGGTACCAGTACTCCTTTCTGGGAAGGTAACTGCAGTTGTACGGATTCTGCTGAGTCTGGGGGCTAAAGCCCTGCTCCAGGCATTGAAGGATGGGAACTGCTTGAACATTCTTTCAGCAAGAATGTGCTCAGGTGCTGGGGTGTTCACATGTGCACCTGAGTTCACACTTCCCTCCTGAAGCAGAACCTGCTTCAGGAGGGAAGTTCATCCAGTAGAGCTCTCTGAGATTTCCCTGTACTTACAGTATGGCTGTAAAGGGGACAGATGGTGACTAAGCACCTCCCCTTGTGGTGTTTTAAATGACATCAGAGTATGATATTTGTTCTGCAGGACTCCTGTGCTTAATTACTTCTAGATTAAATGCGAAAGACTAAATCCTGAACAGGCCAAAACAGTATCTGCAGTACTGAACCATCCACCAGAGCATTTTGTATCTTTTCTGTGTTCAGACTGAGTCTTCAAGAGCTCGTTCTGTTGTCAGAACTCTTGCCCTCTCACTGTACCTGATCCTTTGGGGTGAACAGGTACATGTCACAGGGTAACCAAACACATGAAAAGCAGTTGGGAGGGTTCCTTTTTTCCTGTCATTAAAAATATTTTCTTGTTTTTTTATAAGAAAGAGTGGATGTCTGTTCTACCTCCATTGCTTGTGCCTTATATCTTCCATTCAGCTGAAGGGGAAAAGAGGGAGCACAGTTCCAGAGAAGAAATGATGTTGGAGAGAAAGGTGGAAGTTGAACTCTGGCATATCCAGCAGCAGATGCAGTACTACTACAGCAGGAAGCAGGAACTCAAGTAATGCCCCTTTAGCCAGCCTTTCTTCATGTTGTCCACTCTGTTGCACTTTTTCTGAGTATCTACCCTAGAAACAATCAGTCTGTTCACAGTAGAGCTGTGAATGAAACAGAGAAAAGTTCCAGAGATTTTTATTTTCTCCTTTGGAGTTCACTCCAGGTGAAGGAGAGCATGTGCATAACTACTTCTGTAGTCAGCCAAGTGGTTTAATTACAACTTTGGCAGCTCTTGCAGAAGCATGTCAGAGGTATCACTGGGTGTAATCAGGAGATAGTGCAAATGAATAGGGCAGAGCAGTTGAAATTTAGCTTTAAGTTATTTTATCAAGAGGAGTGAGCTTTTCCAGCTTTCAATTAGAAAAATTAAATATGGCTGGTATTTGATAAATGCTCTACTAGAACAAGAAAACAGAAATGCTCAAAAGAAATGGGGCTTGGGGGCGATTTAAGTGTCTGGACAAGAAGTAGTCAGAGGCTAGAAGCAGGAGGTGGAGATGACAATTTTCAGATTCCTCTGCTTTCTAGCATCTTTTGGTTTTTTGTTTGTTTTTTTTTTACCTTTTAAAAAAGATTGTAACCATTGACTGGTTTGAGACAAAAATATGGGTCTTATTGCAAGTATCAATTGCAAGTCTAAGTTGGCTTAGACTGTTGAGCTCTTAATTTGGATAAGAATCCTTCTAATCCATTTTATCAGGTGCTGTCAGCAGCAGGCACAGATTCTGCAGCAGTGGCTGGAAATGAGCACGCAACCAGGAGCCCAAGATGGTGTGCAAGGAGTTCAGGAAGAATTGGGTCAGGTGTGTAAACAGCATTTAAATTGAAGCTACTGAAGTGATTATCACTGTGCCATGCACTTAGCCTAAAGGTTGATGGTAGCTGTGAGGAATTGTGTAGAAAGCTGTTAGTAAATTCCAAGGGAAATTTGTAGTCAGAAGTAAGCTGAGGAGCAGAAGAGTCTGTGTAGATGCCTCTTCCTGTTTGTTCAGAAATGTAACTCCTGCTCCAGAAGACCTTTCTGAGGCTATTTCCTAGCTATGGATCAAGCTTTCATAGACTCAATCTGAAATTTTTTCTGCAAATTCCCTGTGTGCAGACTGGTCCTGCCCTGCTTCCAGGCCCCAGGCTGACACAGCCAGGTGTGGGTACTGGTACCTCTGAGCTGTTCCTGAGTGACACAATCTGCCACGTACTAGCCCTCAAGTGAGATAATACAAAAGCTGCTGGAGCAGCTCTTGCTGTCAAAGAGACTAAATATTGTCTTACTGTACCAGCTTCTGTTGATGCTGATGCACTTGTGTTCCCTTGCAGTTGCAGGTGAGGATCAGCACTCTCACCTCAGCACAGCTGGCTGAGAGACATCACGTGCAGGCCCTGCTTGCCCGCCTGCGAGATATCCAGCTTGCCCTGGATCTGTAGGATCTACCAACTTCCCAGCTCAGGGGTAGGACTTTTTGCCCCTTTCATAGCAGGGGACAAGGGAAGAGATGTATCCATTCACTTAGTTCTATGTATGGAATTTATATTTGATAAATTAAGTGAAAATAATTTTGCTTTTTTTATTGTTACTGTAGCTAATCAAAACCAAACTGGAGCTACATCTACCTCATGCTGTGCTTGCAATACCTAGTTTAGGTTACCTGTCATGCCACAAAGATAAGCAACACAGATAAGACTCTTTATTTCAAAATGTTTGCAATTAAATGAGTTCATGTCAGTAAGTCATACACTTTGACATACAAAAATACCGTGCTACTGATACAGTTGAATTAAATGGATTCTCCATGCAGGAGAAATTCACAGCATTATCAGTACCCTCGAGGAACTTTTTCACTCCTGGGGTGCATTGCTGGCCCCTGCATCACAAGCAATGATGGTTTATTAGCTTGCTCTGCACAGTATTAAAACCATCATAACATCAGCCACTTGCATGCTGAATCCTCTCTTCCTTCTGAGATTTCTAATAAAGCAAACATCAAGCAACCCATCCTCCATCACTAGGCTAATATGTACCTTCAGATACTATGGATGATGCTGCTGAGTAGGAAGAAATTAAAGCTTAAACTTCCTTTGGCTCTGTCTGGATGTCATAGACCCCAGTGGAAAAGAAGGAAAAGATTCAGTTGTCTTCTTCTCTCATCCATTGGAACAAATTTGATTTCTCTTGTTAACATGACATTGAAGTTTAATCAAAAAGCTCACCCTAACTTTATCCTCTTGGAGCTGATATTTGCCTTACTCTTTTCTCACTCTCAAAGGTTTAAAAAGACTTGTATCAGGTACTATACTGCTGCAGGAGTAAACTTGCTAATACCAAGAACTTTAACAAGATAGATGGCTGAGAGCCACTTCAAGCTTTCAAACTCCTCCCTGTGTGAGGAAACACTGACTCCTGGAGCCAAATGAATTTTCTCCTGCTTGTCACCCAAACAGCCACCCTCATCTGACTCATGCCTGGCTCCATCACTTAGAGGCAGTTTATCATCCCTTCCTTCCTGATGACAAGCTAAGCATACAGGACTTGGCAAACTGGACATTTGTACAACAAAATTAGATTCTATTTTCTGCAGTGCATACAAAGAAGGTTTCTTTAGGAGATCAGAGCTCATCAAAGCCTGTCATCTCCTTGAAGTAGCAGAAAAGTAGCTCAAGCAAGGAAGTAGTAGGAGAAATCTTTCAGAAAGCACAAAGGCAGGTTTCATAAGCGTGTCCACTCCAACAAGCTCTGGATAGCAAAATCATGTTTGAGTGCTGGGACTTGAAACAGTTTATTCTCAAAAAACAATTTATACATTGCTTTAAAACTCAATTCCTCTTCACTCTGGCAGTGGTTTTTGTCAGTGCCACATGCAGTAGATCCAAGGTGTTAGATTTAACTCTTCTTGATGTGAAGTCACAAAGAGGCTTTAAAATTTTACAGTGGATTAAGCTTCAGCACAAAGATTTCAGCCCCCAGCACATTCCTAGCATTAAGTATGAGGGTACAAGTCAGAGCCAGTGTGGTTTTTTGTTTTGTATTTTGAATAAGACGAAGTTGTTGCCCAGTCAAGGAAGGGCCAGATTGGCACCTGGGAAGCAACATGGGATTGCTTTGAAGAGCCATAAACATTTTAAACACAGTCAGTGCATAGGGCATTTCACTCTGTACAATAAAAATTGGTCCTGAAGTAGCTGAAGCTGTTCTTTAACAGAGGAACTAATTCTTCAAGAATTTAGTGACAAAGTAACAAGATACATAGCAGAAAGGAAAAGCATACTTTAGTTGCCATCACATCACCCAGCAAAAATATGCCCTGTGTCTTCTAACTCCTTAATCCAAGAGGTAAAGTTAACTGTCTTTCATAAAGACAAAAACCTTAAGGCCTGGAATAGCAAAATAAAACCATGGATTAGGAAGAGGACACAGTTTTGTCTGTCTTAAAAAAAAAAAAAAAAAAAAAGAGAGAAAATCACAAGATGACAAGTTCTGTTGTCTGGAATGTAGACACTATTTTCAGGTTTAAAATACAGTGCAAAGCCCATTTTTAAAGCAACAATGTCAGACAAAAGAACTAAAGTTGTCTAACAGCACAAAACTCAGGATGAGGGATGAGTGTCACTCATTGTACTGACTGACTGTTGTATATTTTGCTTTGTTTGGGCCATGAAGCCACACCAGCAAATTTCACTGTCTGGCCATCTGGCATTCAGAGACTGCTTTTATTTAGCAATTTGGGTGGGGTTTCTTAGAATAAAATAAATATGAGAATATATTCTTTACTCAAGGTCTGAAAAACAGATTCTGTAGATACAAGGTCCAAGGTCTGACTCAGCCTGTCAGTGTCCCTTTAAATACAGGTAATCTCTACCTCCACCCTTTCCTACTGCACCTGCCTAGGAAGGCTTAAAAGGGACTTAGAGGCTCTAAGAACATAATTATCTTGTGGCACATTCAGGGGAGAACATGAAAGACTACAGGCACAGGGTGGGCCTGAAACCACCATGGGCAACATCTTTAAAGGCAGCTGTACCCGATACATCCATGATCATTCAATTCAGTTTCTACATTCAGCAGCAGGTAAATGTAGACCAAATATTTTCAAGTTTAATGCAGCAGTGACATCTTTCTTCCTCCTCACCCAGGTCCTGCTGAGTGATACAAAGTTGATAAGTGAAACACTCAGTGGTGTGAATAGAGTCCCTTTTTATAGAAAATCTTCCTTCTGAGACAGTTCCTATAGAGAGCCCAGTGCTTCTCCAAAGCGGATTTTCTGTCCAGCTTTGAGGTTGAATCTGAAGTCCTTGGGTGCCTCAAAGATTAGTACAATCGTAGAACCTAAGTTAAATTCCCCTAAATGTTCCCCTTTCCTCATGGGGATTCCCTCCTTGTTGTTGTTGGATATGAAGCTGAAGTCGTTGTAGGAACCTTTAGAGTAACTTGGACTGTTCGTGTGCAAGTCCTGTACAGAGAAGGAAGAAGAGAAGGATTTACTGGAGGATTTCAGTGCTCTGTATTCATTCATGATCACAGCTGTGGACTGTGCACACTCATGCATTTTCCATGAACTCACAGTTCAAAGGTGCAATAGGAATATTTTTTAAATTGTCTATATTGGAGACAACACTGTTTAAATCAGTCTTAGAACAGCAGTACTGTGAAACACCCTGATTTCAGGGTAATAAGATTTTTTTTTAAATTTTGTTATGCTGCACTAACCTCAACCATTAACAGAAAGGTGCCTGCAATGATCCTGCTCACCTGGTCAAAGTAGATGCGGATGGAGCCCACATTTGTTGCTCCTACAGCTGTTAATGAGAAGAAGCCATGTTTCCAGTCACCTGTAAGGACAACCCGTTCATTGTGGCAGAACAGTTCCTTGATCCAGCGAGCAACTCCAGGATTGACAGACATCAGAGAGCCTGAAGAAGTGAGAAAATATTCAGGTTAGGTTGTCTGGTTTGTAGCAATATTGTAATGCCACTCAGATGGTGTTTTCAGTGGAACTGGAGCAGATCCAGTAAACAACTCTGTCAGTTATTTGTAGGAAGAGAGGCAAGTGCCAGGCAGAGCAAATGAAGGAGAAGTCTGTGCTGAAAACAAAGGGGTCACAGAAGGATGCGTGTGGTGGGTCAGTCTCTCTCTCATGGTGTTTGAAATCAAATCCAAATACTTGGGGTTTTGCTAGATACCAAGAAGTAAAATATTTTTATCTGCAAGAACATCCGATCCCAGCTCCAGTAGTGCAACTGTTCAGTTGCATTTTCTTTGCCAAGTGCAAGCAGAGATCATACTTTAGGCTACTGTTTGGTGTGATCTGCAGAACTATCTATATTTCAGGTACAAACTGAATAAACAGTGTTTGGGAACAAATCAGCTCAGCTTGAATCAAGGGGTACTTCAAAGAACTCAAACAGTTTGAATACAGTCCTACTGTTTTCACCATTTTTATGTGATTTGCTCTGGTAAACTATACAGCTACAAAACTCCTTACTGTTTGAGACAAATCACTTTTCTACTATTGTCTGTCATGTTACTGTACAACTTCTGCACTGGTGTGTCTCATTCTGCAGAGGCCCATAGCAGTGCTTCCCTCCATAGCTGCCCTGCAGCTTTTTCCTTAGGAACAGAAACCAACCTGGGAAATGCCGTCGGTGTGACACTGTCCAGTCCGTGGGCGAGTGGAAGCAGTGATAATCCCCTGGTGCAAGGTAAATTACACAGTGGTAGAGCTCATTCCCCTCCTTTGTGACCAGTTGTTTCTGAAAAGAGTTACCAGCTGGGGCTGCAGAAAAAGAAGGGAAAGGAAGGGGTTAAAGATATTCCTGCTGGAGTCATCTACCTTAGCCAGGCAGTCTATGTTAGAGCCAGTGCAATAGCAGAGGATCAAATGCAGCTCATGTGGATTGGTGAGACTACAAAAACATAGATTTCATGCAGAAATCCAGTATTTCCAAATGTTCCTTTCCAAGAAAATTAGATCCTGGATTGTTTCAATCACAGTGAAAAATTTTCTTTTGGAGTTTGCCCTTCCCTAAGTAAAACAGCAGAAACTGAAATCCAGTACAACAGAATTTTTATTAAAGCTATCCTTTAAGAGCAGAATTTGTGAAGAGTCCCCTAAGTCATTAGAGGGGTAGTGCTTGAGCATGGATCTTGTTAAGGAGTAGCTTATCCAGTTTTTGCTGGCCAGTGCTTGGGCCCATTTCAGTGTGACAGCAGGAGTGCTGCAGCTATGGTATAGCAACAGATCCTGGAGTCAAGTGTAGGAACCAAGCAACTCAGTTCAGATAATCAGAATGAGCCAGGCATGACTGTATAAAGCACTGGTGAGAAAGAGAAGAACTAGAACAGCGACATGGTTACCCACAAAGAAAATGAACCAAACATCAGACCTGCTTTTGTTCCTGACAATGCAAGAAAATGTTACTTTTTTTCATCTCTCTTATGATTTCTGAGAACACTGGAAGGGCACAGCAGAATAAATGGAGAACTGACACAGAACTCACCCTGGCTAAAATGCATTTCCTCTGTGGAGATGCGAGGTCCCAAGAAAGATTCCAGAGAATAAGTAACTCCTTTTACTTGCTCCACTTCACAATTTTTTACCTGTCCGAAATTCAGGATCTTTCCATCAGAGGGACTAATCTACAGCAAAGAGAAAAAATGGAAACAGTTAGCAGTTCATTAATTCCTCATGAAGCAGTGCCATTCCTCTGGGGGCTGAGGGAACTGGCAGTGCTGGGTGAAGCCCTCCCTCCCTCTCACTCACCACGCTGTGCACGCCGCAGACCGGCCGTGCCTGTGGTTTCAGCTTCCTGCGGAAGAACTCGCTGAGGTTCCTGTAGTGATGCAGATCCTCCACAGCTGCCTCCTTCATGTTCACCCCGAAGGTCCAGATGTACAGGCTGTACACCGGCTTCCGCAGCCACGTGGGCAGCTCCACCTGGTTCAGGCGGCCCCAGGCTCGCGAGAGCAGCCGCGTTGGGACCGACTTGTACAGGGCAACCTGAAGGGAGAATGGCAGCAGGTCAGTGCTCTCCCCACTGATGGCTTCTTACTTCTTCCCATAACACAGGAAGGATCAAACTGTTCCTGCAAACCCCTCCCTTGAGTTCATGTAGCCTTTAAGGCAGCAAAAAATTTACACTGCACTTCATCCTCATTCCCTCCATTCTGGCGAGAGTAGACAAGAGACAGGGTGAAACTGAATATAACTTTAAAGTGAAGCCAGAATTTCCACTCCCTTGCAGGCTGAAGCTCCACACTGAAGTTACTGCAAACTGCCCAATGTGAGGCTTACAGAAAAAAAAAGACACTACACATATTCTAGTAGAACGCTCATCAGAAAGGCTTAACATAACTGATGTATAAATTTTTGTGAATAACTAAATGAAAATTGACTGGAAAATAACCTCTCAGTGTTGGATGACATGTTCCTCAGATGCAGCTGCTACTGAGGGTGCTTCCCACACCCAGTACTGTGTGTTGTCTGCTCTAATGACACAAGTACCATCAAAAAAATGTACCCACTGGATGCAGCTATACAGGTATAAACTTAGACCAGCCTTACTCCTTCTCTCACAACAATGGGAGCTGCTAATTGCAAGAATATTAAGTGCCTTTATTTCTGTAGAAATACACCTTTGGACTTGCACCAAACCCCAAGTTTTAGCAAGGAAAACAAATGAAACAAAGTTGGCAAGAGGTATCTGCTGTTGATGGAAGAGGAGAGATGACAACATCTTTCTGTTGATAATTCCAGCAGACAGCTCTTCTGAGGTTTGTGGTACTTGCTGTCAGCCAGGAAGCTCACATGGCTGTGATGTAACTGGGGGAAGCTGGGGAATATGGACCAAGGGAATTGAACACTCTGAAACCAGTTTTGTAAAGGAAGTGGTGATCTGCTGACTGGTGTTTTTGAACAGCTACATTCAACTTGCAGCTAAACCTTGGGATTTTTCTTAGTGAGAGTCATTTGTTCTCAAGCATATCCTTCATTATTAAGTCTTGCAAAACACAGCCATAAATACAAGCAGAAGTATGCACTGGCTTCATCATACCAAATACAGCAAATGAAGATTTCACTTACAAATCACCATTGTGTACATACAGGGATATTTCAGAGAGGAAGTACCAACCTAATCTTACTTCAGATAAAACCTTCTAAATGAACGGTGCTTTAGGTTATATAAGCTGAAATACTGAAGAAAAAAATGTTACTATTTTAGTTGACATGCCCTATACTGTATTAATTTCTAAAAATTAACTTTGCTGTTTTCCACCAACACCGAAAATGTACATACAACTATAAAATCACATCAATTGTCATAAGCAGTATTTCCTAGCAGCCCCTCCTCTTCAATGGAGCCTGGTTTTCAAGCTGATGGGATCAAACAGAACAGATGTTCAATGAAATAGGCTTAAGAATGGCAATTTTGTTCCTGTTTGCAATCAAAATATTTACTTGGTTGTTGGATTCTGAAATTGCATGATTTGTGGGGAGAATTACTATGTGCCAGGCATCCCATACCCCGCTCTCAACAGTATCAGAGCAGAGGTTTGTGTATCATTTGGACACGCTGGACTACAAATGCTCAATGAACTTGAGGAACAAACCCTCTTGGTGTGAAAATAACAAAACACAAGAGACCAATCCAACAGGACAGGAAAAGGAACTTGTCAAAAGGTTTGGTCTTCCTGGTCCTAGCCCTGATACTGTGAGGTGACTGAATTCCTTCAGAAGTTTCTGTTGACTTTCCCTGACTGTTAGAGGACAAAGCAATTCTCTGCTCCTGAAAAAGTCACTTGTCTGTGAGGCAATTGATCAACACAACCACAGCAAAAACTAAACAGAAGCACGAATTGCACCTCTGCTTTCACACCAGTGACCACCAGGCTGTCCTGCATGCAGCAGCTCTCCCCCCAGCTGCTGCCAGCTCCTCCAGGACACAGCTCCCAGACACGGCACACGAGAGCTGCTCTCACTTACCCTGCTCATAGGCCTCCATCCCACTCTGGTCAAGGGTTTAAGAGCACCGAAAGGCAGAAGGTAATAGAGAATAGTCAGAGGCCAAGAACGGAGTTTCAGAGCAGGCCTAGACATACAGCTCAGCTGGCCCAACCTTCGCCTCAGGGCCAGCTGGGGGAATTGCAACCTGAAAGATTACATACACAACATCAGAGGGTCAGGCATCTCAGCTGCAGAGCCACCAGCTTCCAACAGCTGGGTGAGTTATTCCTGCTAAATGTTTCTTAATCTTTGATACTACAAATCTTTACTCCTTTATTTTGATCAGTTCTTCCCCTTCCCAAAATAGAAGAATAGTTTATCTAAAAAATAAAAGTCTTCCATCCAAATAATAGTGTTCACCCTCATAGGTCACGTTTTATGAATGACACCCTCAAAATCTGAAGGTAAGACCAGTTTCCAGGTCTTAAAGCTTTCACTGAGTATCCTGGTTCCAAACAGGGAACATGTCTACAAAGCCAGTATTTCTACTACTGCACAACAATCTAGCCAAATCCATAGCCAAATAATCAACTCCCCTGCCTCATAACCAGCTGCATCTCTGATTTTTTTTTTTTATTACATGGCTGTCCTGACTCAGAGAGACCTCATTTTGCACAAATGGCCATGGGGAGAAGTTGACCTAACTCTCAGAGGGAAAAGCTGCTCAGCTTCTTAGCAGAGGACAGACATTAGGGGCCTCAGTTCAGACCCTTGCAGGAGGTCTGGATGCAAAACCCTTCAGATCCCCATTTATTCTTTGGCTCCTACTCATGAAAAAACCACTGGCATTTCCAAGGTCACATTATCAAAGGGAAATCTGTCTACCTGAGGGCAAACTATTGAAATGACTGACTGAACTCCTGGCTAGGAGACTGTTCTGCAACCAGGACACAGCGACATGCACACACAAACTGAAGCGGCACAGTCTGGCTGCTCCCAACAGCTCGCTCTCTCAAGGGATCCTGTGACATGAAAGAGGAACTACAAAATACTGAATATGTCTTTCCAAGATGGAAAGAAGCTAAGAATTTCAAAGGAAATTTTTTTGCCAACTCGTTCTTTTCAAAACTTGGATCAGAATTAAAATATCAGGCAGACAGGTATAATTGTCACCACTTCGGGATGCAAGATGGTGCTTTTGGCTCAGAGATGTTTTTTCAGCAGTGAACGCAACTTCTTTCCCCTGAAGAACTAATAAACAGAGAATGATCTGTGCATCTTAATGCATCAGGGAAAAAGAACCCTGAGCAGAAGTGCTGTCTCAGCAGAGTTAATGCAGGATTCTCAGCAGGAGGTAGGACCGACTCCACATGGGAATAGGAAGGGACACTTCACACTCTCCCTCCCATCCCTACCCCCAGCAGCCTGCAAGGGCTGGCGGGCCAGGAGCCGGGTTGGGTCCCGTTCTCCCCCTCCTGCTGCTCTCCCCCCCTTCACTGCAGTCACTCCTGGACCAATCCCTGCAGAGCTGCATCGCGTTGGAGCCCTCGGGCTTCTCACTGCCTTGGCCTGGTTTCAGAGCGGCCCCTCAACTAATTTTTCCATTCTCCTAGTGATAGAGAGTAGAAGGGAAAGGAATGAAAGCTTCCCCATTCCCCTTGTCATGGAACAGCATGCCCTTCTCTGCCAATACAATGTATAAGGAGCTTTATAGTAATTAGGCCAAACAAAAGCTTCGCAGATGGCTCCCGCTCCTTCTGCCCAGAAACCCTCCCAGCCTCCCTCCCGCTTCAGTCACCACTCCTGCAAAGCAGAAAATACTGAACAGTACCTGAAACGAGTTCTCCTACTTGGTGTCCCACCAGCAGAGCCAGCTGGGCCTGGACTCTCCAGCTGTGGGTGCTGGTCCCCGGCACAGCTGCTGCTGCCGCCGTTCCCTGAACGCAGCCTCCGGACATGAATTTTAACTTTGCGGAGGTTGTAGCAAGAGGGTGGAGGGTTAGATAAAGCTTTGTAGCATCTCACCATTTCCCTGTGTGGAGCTCTGGTCCCTGCAGGGTGTTTGACTGACACATCGTCAGGGTGACGGCTGTTGCAAGGCTCAGTCTTTTTTCCTCTACCTCTCTTTCCTTTGCTTGCTCCGGTATAGGAGAGAGGACACGGCGTCACAGTTCCTAAATCCCCCGCTGGTTTGTCTCTGGATTCCCTCTCTGTTTCCCACTTGAATCTCTGCTACGAGAGTTGCAGCTATTGCAAACAAACAGGCATTGTGTCATATTTCAACATCCCACTACAAAGCCGACTCTGCACACGATAAAAATGAGCTGTCCATATGAGCAGTCCTTGCTTCTTGCTAGTCCGGGTGGCCATTGAAGCCCAATTCCCCAAAAAACACCCTGCAGTCTGTCCCAGGCTGCTGGGCAGCAATGCTCTAGTGAGAGGAGCAGCCAGCTGGCCTTGCACAGCTCATCCCAGCACCAGCCTGAATGCAAGGCTGGGAGGAGGAGTGGGGCGGAGAAGAGGAGGAGGAGGAGGAGGAGATAACTCCCAGCTTCAATTCTGCAGTGCAGCAGCTGCTGCTAAGAGTTCTGGACTCTTGGGCACCAAAAATCCCTTCCTGCACTTAGTGTCCAGCTTGTAAAGAACAAAACAGAACGGAATGGAATGTCTTTCTATTTTACAACTCTTGCCAGACACAAATATCCATCTACAGAAATCTCCTTCCATCTAAAAACACTCAGTTAAGGGAACAGGTAATGGACATTTTTCTACAAATAACCAGATACATACAAAAAAAAGCCAGTTTTAGGGCCAGCTTGAGAATTGGGTATAAAAGTGTTATGTGTCCATTATGTGACTTTAAGTACTGTCACAGTTTTTATGTCCAGTAGAACTTAAATACAAAACAGTAGGAAACTGTTTGGTAGCTGGTTTGATTTTTAAAGACCAAAGGCTGCACTGTTTCTATCTAAGATTCTAAGTATACAGAGAAATTTCCCTCTTTAATCCTACAGAACACACCTCAAACATAGATTTTCTTAATCTCCTGTGGCTGGGTTTGGATTGTTAAGGGAGTCCTGCTTCAAGAAGTGGAAGTCAGCTACATCTCACCTCAAGATTAAACCAAATACTCAGAACAGTTTCAGAGCTGACTCTCTAGTGGTTCCATTTCACTTCTGCTTTCTGCTAAATCTGGGTTCAAAACAAACAAAAACCCCCCTCCTCATTTGCACTGTGAAAACTGTGGCTAACAGAGTGGATGAAAAAGAGCACTGTTGCTCTGATTGAGGGAAAGGCTTGTATTGTAATAGGGATAAGGCAGGAGGAGTGGGAGGACCAGCAGGAAAAGCTAGAATTAACTAGCAAATGGCATCCCAGCCAGGCCTCAAAAGGAAAATATTCAAGCAGTAATTGTGTATTTTGATTTGCCTTCAACTCCAAACATTACAGATACTCCCTAGAAACACCTCTGGAGATCCTGTATGAGAATATTTTTCTCGGGTAGAAAACCTCTATATGGTATTCTGTGTGTCAAGAAGTTCCAAGACCTCTGTGCACATTATACAAGCTGAATTTTAACAACTGCAAATTAAAAAAGAAACCCAGCTAACTGAAAGAAGGGAAATTTAAGATCAGTGAAAGCACTCAAAACATACTCCTTCCTCCCTGAGCCCTGTGCCAACTCTTTTTGTTTTCCTACTTAAAATATCATTTAGTCTTTCTCTGGCTGGCACAAGAAACTCCTACACAACAAAAACGATGCCATCTGTATAGTAAAATGCTGAAAGCAGTTAGTCAAAATCCTACCAAAATTCAAAGAAAAGCAACAAGGAGCACAGGGAAGCTACTTTGGGAACATTAGAAATTAGTAAATACTTAATTTTAAACAGCAACAAGCTAAATCTACAACATTGTTTCAAAAGAAACTTCATCTGACCAAGACAAAATTATTGTTCACACTGAACACGTGTGTTCACAGAACTGTGGGGAGAGAATTCCTTTGGAGCTGGGCAGAAGCAGCAGAGCACCCAACCCAGCAGCTCCTGCAGCCTGGGTGGAACCCTGCTCCCCATCCCATCTCCTCCTGTGCAACCTTCACCCTTGCAGAGAGAGAGCAAACACATCACATCTACTTCAGTGCTCTTCCCTTCAGGATAAGGGAGATAACCCACAAGCTCTTCCAGTAAAAATCAATTTTATCCCTCAAAAAAACTTTTAAGGAATTATTCTCAGCTGAGTAACCATGATTCTAAGGAAGCATGTACCCAGATAAACAGCTGACCTGCTCCTGAAAAAAACCCAGACACTGAAATGTTTTACAGCCTGATGAAGGGGGTAGTACCACCCTTCAGTCCAAAACAAAAAATGTGGGGAAGAGAGATTCCTCTCCAGGAAGGGGAAAACATGAGTGTTACAACTTTTTTTTCTCCACCTCTTAAAAAAACTGTGTGCAGCTAAGAAGTTTCTCTTAAGTTCTGTTCTACTTCCCTCATTACATTCACCAGGATGCCCATACCCGAGTCCTGCTGAGCTGCTGACATGCCTGCCGTGGCTGCCCCAGAAGTTACATGCAGTTCCTACAGTGTAAGAAGGCTGAAATGAAAAATCCACCCTGAATTTACCTGCTTTCCATGGGGAAAGGAACAAGAACTGCTCATCAGACAGCTCATGACAGAGGAACTCATATACTGGCATCTCAACAGCTGGACTTCTTGGGATGCAGGCAGTGCCCACAGCTTGTGTCAGCTTAGACATCATCAGCTTAGACAAAAATCTTTAAAATGTTTGGTTTGTAGGGGATGCAGACCATTCCCAAACCCCCTCACCTGTCTGAACTCACCCAGAATCCACACTGGGCAAATAAAGCAGCAGTTAGCAGCAGGTATGAATCCATAGAGAATTATCTCATAGAGAACTGCTAATCTGCCAGCTATGCCACAGCTTCTACTCTGTCAGCTCAAATAAGCATCAAATCCAGTGACCTCTTTTAATTACTTGTCAAATAGTGAACTACTCAAATCCTTCTCTCAAGTTTTAAAAAGACACAGCAAGGCAGTTGCAAGAAAGACTAATATGCAACTGAACTGCAAACCTGCAGCCTCGGTTTTAAACCGTGAGCATGAATCATTAGGCTTGGAATGTGCTGGTCAGTGCTCAAAGCCCTCTGGTCAAACTTTCTACATTTGGTCACAGAACTACTGTTTAAAAAATGCACTGAACGCATCGCAGTGCTGTACTCAAGTGCCAGCAAAAACTGCGCTCTTGCACTCAGGGGCGAGGTACTCGGTGACCGCTGTTAAAGGTCCCGTTCCTTCCCCAGCAGTAACTTTAATATCACAAACCTCATCCCTGCTCCCACCCAATCTCTCCGCAGGCGGCCCGGCAGGACAAACACTGGATACTCCACACCCAGGCAGGAACTCCGGGACACCGAAAGCTCAACAGAACGGAAACCTGAGCGCAGGCTGAGCGTCTGCCAAGGCCACGGGATTGCCGGGCAGCGCCTTCGGGCAGCTCTCCCGGGAGGAGTTTTCCAACGGGACCGCTCCGCGACTGACCAGCGCTGCCTAAGGAAACGTACCATGCTCGGCTGCATCTACCCGTACTGCCTGAAATTCTTTACTTCTCGTTTGAAAAAGCCTTTCTATACTTTCTCTTTGTGTATCAGGAAAAAACCTTTTTATTGTTTTCCCCTAACTTTACAATGCTGTTTCAGTTACTTTGTATAAATAGAGCAGGGAGAAAAAGAAATATTTTAGGATAGCCTAACTGGATGACTGGGTTCTGAATTCTGTGCAAAAAGCCTGTTATACAGTCTCAAAGACCTTCTGTGAAGCAAGGAGATAAAGCTTTATTTTACAAAGTGACATGAAATTTGATGGCATCCTTTTAATACGTTGTAGTAGTAATTTCCAATTAACGGTTTGGAACAACACTCCCCAGTACCACCCCCTCCTATCGCCCCATTATTTTAGTTTAAGATATCAGTAAAGCAAACTCTCAGCTCCAGAAAGGATCTCTAAAGGAAGCATAAGCCGCGTTACATCCTCCCCACAGAGCAGCACCCGGCGGAAGCTGCGCAAAAGCTCCGGCGGCTCCTCGGCCCCCTGTCCGCCCCGCGGGACTCTGGACTCCGATAGGGCTGGTCCAGCAGACTCATTCTGTTTAAATCTACTCAGAGATTACTCATGAGTCGACTTTGGAACATCACCTGAAACTTCCAGCAAGCCAGACTGAATCACCCTTTGGCCGCCAGCCCTCGCACATCTGCCCTGCGGTCCGATAGCCCTTACCTGATGCCCAGGGAAGTCTCCTTCGTCCCTGCTTTCCGCCTTCAATCGCCAAAACGACACCGACCCTTCCTTTCAAAGCAGTTTTCAGACACGTGAACAAAGTTCAGCGGACTGCGAACCCCCCCCATGGCACCGCAGCCATCCCGCCCCCGGGGCCCCTTCTCCGGGCCGGGGAGCGGAGGCGGCCGCGCCCCGGCAGCTCCGCTCCGCTCCGCTCCTACCTCCCGCCGCTGGAGCCGCTCCCCGGCCGCGCTCCGCTCGCTGCCGGGCGGTGCCGGCCCGGCCCGGCCTTAAGGAACAGCGCGGGCCGGCGGCCCTGCCCCGCCTCGCCTCCAGCCACTGGCGCTGCTCGGCGGCTCCTTCCCGCAGGGCCCCGGCCCCTTCGGAGGAGGGGCCAGGGCAGCACAAACGCAAAGGAAGAGAGAGCGGAGGGCTCCGGAACGCGGCGGCCCGCGGGACAAGAGGCACTCCTGGGGATCGGCGCTCAGCTTCACCAAGAGCCGCTGGCCCCGACAACGGGGAAAGAGAATTGTCGGGAAACAAGGCACTGATGCGGATTCTGTGCATTGCACAGCTTCCCTGAGACAGCTTCCCACCGCGTGTCCGGTGCGGGAACACAATCCCACACAGGCACTGGCAGCCAAAGCAGGAAAGTGTGCTCCAGTCTCACAAAGCGCTTCCGAAAAGCTCACATAAATTGCTCCATAAGCTCAGCAAGACGCTCAGGAAGATGCACAGGAAGTTGCACGAGACAGAACAGACTCATCTAGCCAAAAGGCCTTCCACTGTTTAGATTTTAAAAAACCCCACAAACCCAGACTGGTTTTATTTGGTTCCATTTGCCAGGACAACCGAGAAAAACATTTACACCCTTACAGCCTTTACACAATCTGATGCTGTTGAAATGTCACTGGTTTTAACATTTTCTGACCATCTTTCTTGTGTATTTTCAACCACTTTACAAGGATTTTTTTTAGTAATTGCATAGATGCTCCAATGAAACTCCAAGCATCAGAATCTGGGAGCAAGAGTGAGGAATAAGAGACCAACTGGAGATTATATTTTTTCCAAAGTCGAATAAAAAAAAAAAATCAGATATTCTTTCATTATTAGCTCTTTCCTGAACTTGAAACACACCTCTTACCATAATACTAAATGTCTCCTCTGGGCCAAGAAAAGCACCTTCTGTATTGTGCTGCCATATGAGCTCCAGTATCCTCTGTTACATAAATACAAGCACTTCCTGCCATCAGTAGGAAAGACTGTTGTTCTTACCTCTGAGAATCCAGATCCTAAACCTATGCTCAAACACTTTCCTGGTGAATTAAATTGTTTTTACAAACTGGCCCATGACAATAAGCTGCAGTTTGACCACTGCAGCTCACTTCCAGAGACGTTTACTGTGCTTTCCTGGCACATGTCACTCCAATAAACACTGCTTTTTCCTTACACAGAACAGAGCAAACTACAGGAGCAAAGGACACCTACAAGTTCCACTCTCAACACTCTGGTTCATCTGCTCACTCAGTTCCTCCAAACCCCACCTCTGGCCAAGCTTTCCCACAGTAATTATCTGATCCTGTATCAACAGTGCCCTGGTGCCCAGGTAAGAAGAAGCCAAGTGCCTCAAGTTAGCATATGAATGGCATGCCATGCATGCAGATCCCAGCCAGGAAATGTTCTGTGACAGCAAAGATTTGGAACAATAAGCTTCCATCCATCTGATAAACATCTACCAGTCTCCCTCCAAGCACTCTGCTTTACCTCATCTAATTAAATGAAAGCTGATCCCCACTGGTATTCACAGTAGGAGACACTAAAGCCTTAATCAGCTCAAGCTATTACCGACAGAATGTCTCTAAGAAAATTACACAAAGAAAAGGTCTGTGCTAAAGAAACAGTAGTTCTGTCTTTCCCTGTGGAGAAACTTAAGGGACACTTGACTTGCACCAGATTCATTTCCCCCCCACCATCCTTTTATGAAGCTCAAGCAAAACAAAACCACACAGAAGTGTACCGACTCTGTAATTCAATCAAAAATGATGCACACCTCAATCCCAGCACGTACCTCTGCTACAGGGAGAGCTTCCCTGCCAGCTCAGCAGGGTTAATGCCACTTAGTTAATACCATACTAAAGGGTTAATACCATTTAGTATCTGTCTTCTCAGAAGCAGGGCAATCTGCCCCATACACAGAGCTGGCAGGTGGAAGATGCTCCACATTCCCACGGGGACCGAGGCTGGGACAGTGCAATCAGCACTGCAGAGCAGCAGGCTCGGCAGCGAGGGCACATGCACCGCTTCCTTGTTCTGTATTACTCTTTCAAAGCCCGTTCAATCCCACCTGGTCTCTCTTTGCCTATGCAAAGGTTTATTCTGCCCTAAAAACAAGACAACACCCCCCCTCCACACCCCTTAGCGTGAGCCCAGTGATGCAAAAAACCAAAACAATGGAAAATGATCGGTCAGCAAAAAACTTCATTCTACAATAAAAAGGAACAATGCAGCTCTTATTTTTCTTGAATCCTTCATTGTTTGGAATATTTCTTGCAATGTCTGACCACAATTTCTCTTTTTCCTCATAACTATTGAGCTTCCTTTCCCTCCCTCAGAAGCATTCAACAGAACTCAAACACATCAGGAAGGACTGGGATGTCTTGTTAGTGTCTCCTACTAGGGTCTGCTGCATCTGGGGCCCTGCTTATCAGTTTGAAATTCTTTGTGTGTTTCCCCACTGTAAAAACCAAATCCTTTAAAGCTGTTTCATCAAAAGCAATATGTGCTCTTAGCTTCACCAAATAATAACAAATCAGCATATCAGCATAATGAAAGAAGGAAAATGCAATAAGAGAATTACCCAATTTCATACCAAAAAGTATGAACAATAACAAAAGAATATTTGTTTTCAAGCATCAAAATTGAATTGACATTGCCTTGTTAAATAAATACTCTGTGGACACTTACCAGTTCTTTTTTTTAATCAGAACCTATTTGAAACAAACTTCAGCAAGAAAAGAATGTACAGAAGACAGATTTACAGACAGATTCCTGAGGAGCTATCATAGGCTAAGCTGTTAGCATCTGGACTGTCTGGATCATATCTGGTTTTGGTCACTACTGAAATTTAGGGATTCCAGCCTAGTCTCCCACAGGCATGTGGCCAAATCACTCACACACTGGCAGTGTGCTCAGGAATGCAAAGAAACTGGAGTGCCAGAGGTCACACTGAAGCATCTCCTACACAACCTTACAGTCCTGGAATCTTTAACTCCTTGCCTTCAGAAGTGACACTAAAGCAGGCACTCATCTGGCTGTTTGGAAGAACACCACATATATTTTAAAGTGTCCAACATGGAGTTGAACAATATACTTAATACTTCAAAGGCAATACAGTAGTTACAGGAAGTCATGAAGTATTTACTTCAATGCTGCAGTGGGTGTTTGGCCTATGAATACCATACACACCACCTGCAATTCCACAATAATTTCTCAACTCCTTGGAATCCAAAAGGAAAAGCAAAAATCCCTCAGGATCAAGAGGAATTACAGACTTAAGTGGAAAAAAAAAAAAAACCCTACCAAGAAAAGATCTTGCTGTATATTCATTCAAGAAACAGGTAAATTTTTATTAATCAGGCATTCATTCCATCTCAGCTTTCTTGTAAAGCACACATGGTGCCAGCCACACTAAAAGATGGAGGAGTTGCTGGCAGTTCCTAATGTATAATGACTTCAGCCAAATGAGTTACTGAAGTGACAGAAACTTTAGTTCCATGAGTTGTCAAGAACACATATTGTTGTGGTGTCAGCAGAGGCAAATTCAAGACTCCCGTGTTGAAATGGAATCAGAGGAGCTTTGCATCAAACGTGGCAGAAGTAAAATTGCCTCAATTTTCTTACCTCCCATTCACTTGCAAGCTTCACAGGCACCTCTATGCCCCTCTTCTCCAGCTGTTCCAACTTGTAATCCTCATATTTTCTGTATCCTGCATATCCTCCTCCTGTAGCTACCAGAACATGGAAGGGCCGCAGGCGGAAGGCTTGGCCCACTGGAGCAGTGTGCAGCTTCCTCCTGTCTGTAACAGAAAAATCCCAGACTTAGAAAGAGAACAGCTACACAGTAGAGAGAAAGCAATCCTGTGCAGTGAGGGGTATGAGCTGGGGTGATGAAAATGTCATCAGAAAATAAATCTGACACAGAAGGTATGTACAGATGCTCCTGACTACTCCAGTTATTGCAGTTTACCAAGTTACTGTAACTCAAATGACCAACACCAATTGGTCATCTGTGGTTTTAACCTCATCCCTGTCCCTGCCACCCCACATGCTTCCAACATTCTTCTCCCCAAAATATGTATAAACTGTGCTCCCTGAAAGCCCCGTGGAGAAATACACAGAATTAGAGTCTGACAGCACTATCATAGCTTGCAGCTGTGAGAACATTGCTACTATGTGGAATAATCATTTGCTGGGGAACAATCTGTACTACTGTGAAGCTTTGTGCTCCTCAGTCATTAAAGCTTTCACTACAGTTAGGGAATCTCCAGACTGTACAGCTAACTGGAAGAGGGGAGGAAATGATGACCTGTCTTAGAGTAGGTGGGCTAACAGGAAAACAGGCCCATTTCTGCTGTAATACAAGCCTCCACATGAAACAAAGAGATGTGTAGTATTATATCTGTTATTTACTGAATAACTACCAAGCTCCTCCTGCCTAAGTCCAGCCCTGCAGTCACTGTGACATACAAGGACACAGTGTGGTCACTAGGCAACAGACTGAGCGTGGGGCAGGCACAGCTGTGGGAGTATTTCCCTTCCAAAATCTTCTGAGAAAACAAATCTGTCCAGGGCTCAGTCAGTATTAGACTGTGCTGCTCATGTCTGTCTGCCAGCCAGGCAGAAGTTCTCAGCAATGAGGAGGAGTCACTACCTGACAGAAAATGCCCAGAACCAATTCTTGATACTGATTGCTGTCATTTCCACAGCAATCATTAACTTGGGTGCAGCAGAATCAAACCCAATGAACTTCACCTTGCTCCATCAAAGCCAGGCTTCTTAGGGTTTGACTATGAAATGATGCATGAGCAACCAAAAGAATTCAGCCAACACCAACTCTATTTCTAGGCACACACAGAGACAAAGCACAATTGTTCTGAGGTCTGGAGAACTTTAGTTCTAAGGAATTTAGTTGATTAGAAGCATTCAGCCATGATGCTGCAAAAAGATGCCAAATAAAAGTAATTCTTGTCTACATTTTGTTTTGTCAAAATAATATTTCTTAATAATTTCTTTCCTACACTTGTGATTTAAAATATTGCTATATATCCCAAATGCACCATAAAACAAAACCAGCTTTGTTCCTTCTTAAAAAAAAAAAAAAAAGTATTTTCTTTTCTGGGGAGAAAAACAACAAGGCAGCAACTACTGTTACAGTTAAGATTCTAAAAATTATTCTTTCCTAAAGAACAATGCTCAGGGAAGGAGAGGGATCATTTAGATCAGCTGAATGTTTAAAAAGACAGACTTACTTGAATTTACAAAGACTCTACAACCTTTCAACTTTGTATCACTATTTCAACAGAAATGTCTGTACACAGACCAATGATACTCTTTAGCCCTAAAGCCTTTAACTCCCTTCCACCACATCTTTGGTTCTAAATTAGCCAAGCTGCTCAGCTATTTCAGCAATTTGACAAATTCCCAAACCAAAATCCCTCAGCAAGAGCAGCTTTTTCTGGTTTGGATCCAGAGAGGGGCAGTTTCTGTTTCAAGAACATTGATTACACCCATGTGAACATTTCTCCTCCTGCAACAGTGACCAAACCAAGTGCTGTTCCACAAGCCACAGCAAACACAATTTAAGTTGTTGATAAATGAAGAGTTGACTTTTCCCCATCTCCAGCATTAATGAAACAACACTTCTGTAACTGGTCTCCAAAACATTGTCATTGCAAAGGCATCCAACATGCCACTGTCAAGCTTACTTGCCCTGACAAAACAGAATTCCACACCTTTCTCACCCAAGTGTACAAATTTTAAGACAAGAACACTAGTTACTGATTCTGGCAACAGATCCAGGTTCAGGCAGCTGGCACTGCTTAGATTGCAGCTGAACATCTTGTTCTCTAGTGATGCTACTGCTGCTCCCTGGAAAGGAGCATGAGAGTGTGTGGAGAGCTCATCCTTGGCACAAGAGCCACCAGAAACAAGTGCAGGGCAAGAGGAGAAAGATGCAGGACTGTCAATGTACTAATAACATTTTTAGATACTACCCTAAATCTGAAGCCCTCACAGATAAAGCCAACCTCTTCCAGAACTCCCTTAAACACTGAGTATATTTAGCAAAGGAGAATAAAAATTACTAACAGTTTCCTTCTCTGGGACAGGTGAAAAAGATACATTCCCTCAGAAAGGCTGGAACATTCAGGATGAGAAAGGAAAGTGAATAATGGCAGGAGTGCTCTAGTTTATGCAGACAGATGCATAAAGGACATGACACAAACCCTTAGAGGAGGCCATTAGAAGGCATAGAGATAAAATTACAGAATTATCTTTCCTTTAAGTCCAAATCAGAATCTAAAATAACAATGAATTAGAAAATGCCAGGCTAAAAAGTTGACTTGTTAAAAACTCAAAGCTAATTTTGACTAAAATGACCTTTTCTTCCTTGTGATCAACAACTTTGCATTATGTCTCAGCTTCCAAGATTTTTTTTCTGTAATGACTTTGATTTATAGACAACAAAACCCTGCTGTTTTATTCATCTGTGTAAGCATATTTTTCAATAATGAAATATCCATATATGATATGCCAGACAAAGCACTTGGACAGGCCAGTTACCCCAAATAAATGGTTTTAGAAAATGCGTCCAACAGCTCAGCTGGCGAGGAAACCAAAATTGAAGACTTGTGCATATATTGCAATGCACATGCTACAAGTTAACAAATATTCCTTAAAAACAAACAGCAATATTTGATCTTCACAGCATTAGCCAGCTACAGAAACATCAAGTGCACATACCATTTTAACCAAGTCATAAACATTTCATGTAAACCTACTCTGATTTCCTGATCTATTAAAATTATAAGATTGAAACATAAAAGGATATTTATACCTTTTCTTTCTTATAGGGCTGTTAAACTGCTGGAATCTGAATCTCTCAGACTTTTCAAGGTGAACACCTGGCAAGAGCAGCACTACAAAGCAGGTAATACAGTTGAATATTATAAATATGCCTAAATTTGATGTTGCCCTTCCCAGTCAGTCACTTCAGTAGGTGTGGAAAGTACACAAATTATTGCTCATCAAGTTCATTTAAGTGGGTTTTTTAAAATGTAAAAACACTGTCCTAACATGAATCTTTCTGGTAAATTATACTGTGATTTAAAAAATAATATTTGAACTCTAGACTCCTGAGAAAACTAACTAAAGTGCAGAAATTAATTAAGAAAAATAAACCTATGACTAATGGGGTTTAATTTGCTATGCAGGAATCATCTTCACTAGCAAAAGTTTCAGATGCTTTGTAAAGTTTGAAAACAACAAAGAACAACAGCTCAAAATAAATCTTATGAAAAAGGTAAATATACTTATTTTACTATGTGGAAAACACAATTTGCAAACTTGTGTCTAAGAATTTGCCTTTAATTGGTCTTTGATGCTGGACTTCCACTCTTTTCATTTCAAAAAATTTATCTTCCCCAATTTGCCTAACTGTGAGTGACCCTGAGTTTAAAACCACTTGTGGCTACAACCCATCACTTACCACTGAAAAATGTCCTTGAAGGAGGCTGCTTCCACAGGACTCCAGCTCTAACACACAGGCTCCTATGCACCAGCAAGTTACAGCTGCACAGCAAGCTGCAAATACAACAAAGAAGAAGTGGCTGCTTAAGTACAAATGTCTAATAATGCAAATTTCAGTAGTTCAGCATAGTCACCATCTAATATTTAGCAGCTGAGTAACAGAGGGAAAAGTCTACTCAAGTTATAAAATTTCCACAGCCTAGTCCCTTTGTGGTCTACTCCTTTCCTAAAAAATTTTGAAAAATCCTACAATCTAACTGCTCCTGCAGCTTTGTATTTAAAGATGCATCTTTATATTTTCTTTTTCTTAACAAATACTGACATGTTCCTCTTGGGCTGCTGTAACAGTGATACTTTTCTGAGTATTGTAGATGCTGATCTTGCCAATAGCCCTTTATTTATGTTATCAGCATGTACTGTTGCTTGGCCTGTTTGGAGC
This sequence comes from Haemorhous mexicanus, assembly GCF_027477595.1. NCBI lineage: Eukaryota > Metazoa > Chordata > Aves > Passeriformes > Fringillidae > Haemorhous > Haemorhous mexicanus. The sequence goes on along the minus strand of NC_082359.1, from coordinate 3,239,475 downwards.
TCTAAAATGCAAATGGAGTGGTAAATTTTATAATTATTGCTTAGTACTTGGGATTATTCTATTTCCACTGGGCTGCTGCAACTGTGTCATTTAAGAACCTCCTACAACAGCAACTGTCTAGAGAGACACTTAGGATTTGGTTCATGTAATTTTTACCTTACCATCCTGGATTTTGGATTCTATGAAGAAGTAATGGCATTTATTAGACCAAGTGGTGTAGTTGAAAAGTAAAAGGCTGCCAGGCACAGCAGTTCTTCTTTAGAATTTACCTTACCACTCTGTTCACTGGTGCACTGCAGTGAGAGTGGTTCTGCCCCTCTGAAAATCCATAAAATAGATTTGGCCGGCCAATATAGAGAAAGGGTTCACCCAGGACTTTTTGTGTGTTTAATATATCATTTTTAATTTCATGTTCATAATAAATCTGACAAGAAGACATCCAGTTGTACAAGAACTGTTCCGAGTCTGTAAATAAGCATGTTTAAACAAGTATTTGACTGTGGCCTGGCAACATCCTGCTGTCAGACAGGATCACAGGGAGGAGAGGGACAGTGCTCTCACCCCAACAGGCTCAGACCCTTAGGAAGAACCAGCTCTTTGTGCAACCTGCTCATTCTCAGCAGGCAGTGCCACAGCTGGGATGTCTTCATCTGCCCTCTGGCCTTTCATCTGCTCTTGATCAGATACACGGAGGACACAATTACTTCAGGAGCTTACAAGCTATTGCATCATTTGGGGCCATTCAATCTCAGGAAGTGATTATTAAGAGTTTAAAGACTTAATTTCAGGCGTCTTCTGAGTTACAGGCATGATCCCTTTATTTCAAAGAGGAACCTACAGGCTTCTTGTCTAGAAGTCACACCACTATGTCAGCACACTCGGTAACTATGCTTTAACATCAGCCAACCACCAACAGTAAAGTTTTCTCTTACCCCTATTGCAACAGTGTCAGAATATCTCACTGTGCCCTTCAGCTTCATGGTCTCTGTTAAAATCCCTGCATTAACCCAAAGGTGACAGGACAGACCCTCCCCAAGCCCCACATTCTTGTACCCACGTGCTAAACCTGCCCCACTGCTGCATCATCTCCCAGGATGTCATTTCCTTGGCAAGACAGAAAAAGTGCTCCCACTGCTGCACAACCTGTATGCTCTACAGAGCAACACGTTGTGATCTGTCATGAACAACGAGGTCACCTGATGCTCTTGGGTCACACCAGGCCTAGACTAATTTGTGGACTTACAAGGCCTGTTTTACAACATATCAAAACACTTGGGATAAAAGGAGCACTTGCTCATCAGTAAGCTGGGAGCCTGTGGGCTACTTCAAAGAGATTCAAGAAATAAAGAACTAATCGAATTAGCATTAGACTTAAATTTAGCAGAAGAGTTTTCAAATCCTAAAAAGTAATGGAAAACATTAATAAAACTTAGCTGCAGCCTAAAGCATTAGTATTTGAGACATTTATTAGCCTTCCCACATAATAGTCTATACAAAAATGCAGTCAGAACAGGATGAGTTGTGGTGGCTTCACAGGAGCATCCAGGAGCTGTTCCCACTGCTGAGGCAGGGCAGGGCACCTGGGGCTTGGTACTTCCTCAGACAGTGAAGGACACAACATCTAGCCCTAAGCTCTTACCAAAATTGCTTTTGGTCTCCAACACTGGAAAATCAGTTTCCATCTTACTCTGAAACCTGCCTAAAAACAGGCAAAGGCAACAAAACTAAAACCAGTCTCGCCTTCCCTGCTCCTGACAGCCTGACCTTGGTGGATACAAATGCATGTTGGAGTATTGACCCCCTGCCTCTCCCACCGGACTGGAGGCTGATAGAGAAGGAACTGCCAAGAAATTCCCTGTTAACTGCAGCCCCTCTGTGTCCTCAGCCATCTCTGGACGAGGGACAACACTCTGCTGCCAGCACTGGGGCCGGAGGTAAGAGAACAGAACACTCTGTGCACAAGGTGTTTTCTCCAGGTTTTGAGAGAGAAGGGGGAATAAGGGGACTGTGTGTTCTATCCAAGAACAGAGAACTGTGGCCGAGAAACAGCATTCCTTAAGCTCTTTGGTTGCTATGAAAAGCACAAGCCGTAAGAGGATATCTGCAGCAGAGGAGTCTCAGTGCCCGGCCAGGTGCCTCTCACAGCCATCCCCCGATTGCATAACCCGAGGGGCTGCAGCTGCTCCCCACCTACCGACTGCTACTCAGCACTTACACACTGACAGCTACAGCCTGCGAAACCCAGTCACAACTGCACAAGGCCACGCTTCTCGTTCTTAAAATACTCAAAGCCCTTATCTTCCTTTCCAGCTTGGAGAAGGAGGGCAAGGCTCCTTACATGTGCCAAGGGCAGGGGTAAGGCTGCAGAGACAACCGCACTCACCCCGCTAGGGAAACGTCAGCGAACGAGGGGGGCGAGAAGGGGGCGGCTGCGGCCCCCGGCCCGGCTCCTCCTCCCCCGCGGGGTGCCGGCTGTCAGACAGGGCTGCCGGAGCCAGACAATGACAGTGACAGTGACAATGACAGCCCCAGCCCCGCCGTGCCCGTACCTGCTCCGCGCCGCGGCCGCCGCCATCTTCCCACGCTGCCGCCGCCGCGTCCTCTGCCGCGTCCCGCGCGGGAGGGCGGGAACAGCGAGGGGGCGGGGCCAGGGGCGGGGCCGCGGCCATGAGGGGGCGGGGCCGCGGCCGTGAGGGGGCGTGGCCATGGCCGTGAGGGGGCGTGACCATAGCCCTGAGGGGGCGGGCGCTGCCGGGCACGGGAGGTGTGAGGGGCGCTATTCCTGAGGGGATACGCCGTGAAGGGAGGAGTTCATTTCTGAGGGGAGACGGAATGGGGATACGGGTGCAAGGTTGTTCTTCAAAGGGGGGGTGGGAGGGGGGGGGTGTTGATCTGTGAGGAGGGCTGTTCTCTTAGCGCGGGGGAAAAAGGGGCCGTCGCTGAGGCGATGTGGAGTGGGGATCGGGCCGGCCCTGAGGGGACGGATGTGGGGAATTTTCCTGGGGATGTACAGTGGGGACGGAGTGGTGGCTCCTGAGGGTTTGTGCTATGGGGATGGAGCTGCCCCATGAAGGGGTTGTGGGCGCTGCTGCTGGGAGCTCAGGATGAGGCAGGTGGGGTTCTGCTGCTTTTCAGCGCTGCTTTTGGCACACAGGTAAGGTATTTGCCCCAGGTGTGGGACCATCAGGAATATTAAGGCAGGGATTTAGGGAGAGGACGCACGGCACGGGACAGACACGATGCTGTTCCTCCAAGTGAGGTGTCTGGTGGGGTAGTGCGGTAACACCTATTCCTCCTCTGGTGTCCTTTGCCTGGCTGCCTGCTGCCCAGAGTGAATTTTATCGAGGTTATTTGGTTTTCACTCTCCTAGATGCATCCCTAGATGAATAAATGCTATACTGCTGGGAAGTAGCTAATTACCTGTCTGATGGTGGCAGAGGGGTAGTTTCATATGATGAATCAGTAGGAAAAGAATTCAAGTCCTGCCTGTGTTCCCACATCCTTAGTGTTTTAGGACATGGTCCTCAGGCAAGCTGATTAATTTAATTTAAATTCCTGATTTATGTCTGTATTTTTTCCTGACCAGGCCTAAATGAAACCTATATTTCATTTAGGCCTGGTCAGAAAAAAACCTTCATGTGATTCTGCCTCTTTTTCACATCACCGTAGGTGGTAGTATCTATAAGTATCCTAAGCATGTACAGGAAAGCCTTTCATTGTTAAACATGTGAAATTTGAGGGGAAATCCAGACACAGACCTCCAGAAACAGTCCTATTATTAGCTGACTAAATTGTTGAGATTTATGTGTCCTTTACATAATGGTAGGATTGGCACAAAGTGAAACCTCAACGAAGGTGGGATTTGTTGTTAGGTACATTTCTTTGGTACATTTCTTTGGTACAGGCCTTGCAAGAAGCATTAGCTTTGATGTGTAAGAGCACCCCACTGGTAGGTCTGACAGACAAGTTTCCCCAGAATTGACTGAGAAGTGATTCAGAGGTTAAGGTGCAGTTAAAAGTAACACACTTTTTTATAGTGTAAAGTAATTGTCACAAGGCTAAACTGATTAATAATCTGTCCTAATCTAATCTTTCTCCTTGGAATTAAAATTAAATATGTGGACATGTAACTTTTTAAAAATTATTTTTATCATGTGTCTTGTTACTAGATTTATGGGGGTTTTTAACATCTGGTGAGATTATATAGACTGCACTCACTGAGGGATAAAACTTACTTCCCTAAGGGTACTGAGCTGTGTTAGGCCTGTGCAGCTGAGCCAGGTCAAAGAGGAGATTAATACCACAGCTCCTCCAGTAAATGAGAGACTGGAGACCTTGGGGCTTGAGAATGTTTGTTCAGGTGATGCCTTAAGTTTAAGCTTTCATATTTTCCAGATTCTGTGCTGCCGTAGTGTGTGGCTCTGAACTTCATATAAAGTGCTAGCAAGTTCTCTTCACAGTTTAGTCAGACAAAACAATCCTTGTCCAGCCTGAGAACCAAGGACACCGTTGCAGCTTCAGGCCCATAAAGTGTAAAGAATGGAGGATTGAGGAGTGCAATCTGGGAGGGTGGGACTGAAGCTGTAATTGGACAATTAACCCCAATATGTAAATGGACCAGGTCTTATAAAAGTGTGAAAACTCATGACTGGTTGTCCATCTTGTGTCCATCTTGGGTGCAGCCTTGGCCAGGCTCTTGTACTGCCCAGGGTGTATCCTTTGAAGGCCTTTTAATAAACACCCACTCCATTCCTTTAACTCTGTCTAGCCTCTGTTCCAGGCAGTGCAGGAAGAAATGAATGCCTCAGGCTGGATGGGGCTTGGAGCAACCTGATTTAGTGGAAGGTGTCCCTGCCCTTGGCAGAGTGGTGGAACAGGATGAGCTTTAAGGTCCCTTCCAACCCAAACCATCCTGTGGTTCTGTGTAACTCCTTCTGTGATCAGATCAGTGGGAAGCAACACCTCAACAAATGTTGCAGATCTAGAGAAGGAAATTGTGAAATTCAGGAGATGTGCAATGCGTGAGTGTGAAAGAAGCAGGTGGGGAATGATGACTGAATCACTAGGGAAGGGTACATGAGGCAACAAAAGAAATCTGGGAGATGTATCTGCAAAAATACATGAAGTAGATAAAGCACCAGGGGGATCTGTAAAATGAAGAAGGAAAGTAGGATAAAGACTCTATTTCTCCAGAACTCTTGGAACAGTTATTTCTTTCCTGAAAAGAAAAGATTAAACCATATTAACAATATTTTATACATCATCAGACACTTCTGCTTATATATAATACATACATAAATTTATTTTTTCTCTCTTATATAAGATATATATAATTTTTTTTCTGCTATAGAATTAATGATGTTAATAGCTGCTGTAGAGTAGTTAAGAGGTAATGATACTTCAGGTTAAGCATTAGAGAATAGGGGAATAAAGCAGTTTGGATGAGATTGCTGGGCTGGAATGGAATGAAGAGAATCAAGACAGTCAGGATTGTCCCAGGTCTGTTCTGAATTCTTAGGAAAGCATAGGATTACTTTTTGTTTAAAATTACTCAGTAGAGAAGCCATTATCAGGTGAAAAAAAAATAAGCTAAGAGGGACCCTTCAGGATTCTGTAAAGAGATATGGTGAGTAGTTTGGATAATTCACTTAGTTTTATGTATCTTTTTTGTAAGTTAGGTGTAAATCTTGCCCATCTCCCAAAGGCTTTGGGTGCCTTTTGGAACAGCAGAAGTTCTATTTCTTTTTAAAGCAGAGGCTTACATTTCTTTCTGTGTCTGATAAAAATAGAGCAGAAAATACATGGATATTTTCCATCTGTGGGTAGGAAAGAGACCCTGTCCCTTTCTCCTTTGCATACAAGGATATACCATCCTCTGACAGTTTGTTCTTTAAAATCTTGGTTTATCCTCGTTGATGTCTAAACCCCCCCTTGTTATCTTCCAGAAGCTTTGGTAATCACTGTGGAATTCCTGGTATGAGAAGGCAGAGCTCAGGGCAGAGAGAAGATCCTTGCTGAACAGCTGTAATGATGAAGACAGTGATTTTATTTGTCCTAATCACCTTCTCTTTGCTGGCTTCAGGTAAGGCTGATGCAGAGAGGGAGAGAGAAGGATTGCCTCTGGGTGGGTGACATTCAAACTAATAAATGCTTTGGTTTTGTTTTCCTCTGTGCAAAGAAAGAAGTTGCAGTTAAAGCTGTGCCTGTATTTTTTCTGTTTGATCATTGGCAGATGGTGACCTTTTAGTTTTGAAGCAGCTTGATACACAACTTCCTTAGTAATTCAGTGAGGCTTTGTTTCCTTTGAATAGTTGAGATCTGTGTACTCGTTAGCAGTGTCAGAATGAAGCAGGGGACCTCAAGCTGCTCCCCTCTAAAACCTCTTCTGGTTCTTCATGGAATTGTGCTGAATTAACACTAAAACAAGTGGAGGACTAATGTCTGATGCTATGCTCAAAGAAATAAAAACTTCAATGATTTAATTGTACACATTGCTAGTATTAATAGTTCTCCAGAGAGTCAAATGCTTAAACATCTGGAAATGACAATGTTAGAGTTATTGTGGCATTTTCTGTGTGTTCAGTCCTGGTTTTCATTACATGGCTTAAGATTCTCTCGAGTTACATAACTGCATGCTATTTTTGTGTACAACAATCACTTTTTTCCTCCTTAAATGTCTAGTATCTTCTTGGAGATGCATATGATGATATATTTCAGAGGAATAATACAAGATGGAGTAATTGCTGCCTAAAGCAAAAGAGGAAATTTTGTTGGCATGTCTGGATTCCTTTAAAATATAGCTTTATAGTTGGTTTAAACTGACCAAGCCTCCAAGTCCTTCTGAAAAAGGAAGTTTCACCTTCACCTCCACCCTTAATTGCATCATTTTGGTGTGTGAAAGCACCAGAGGAAACAGCAGAGCAAAGGTTAAAAGAATGGCCTGTATTGATAACCAAGGGCAGCAGTAAAACTGATAAACCCCAGAGAATGCATGTTTACATCAAGGTTAGGAGGTCTGTGCTCTGAGAGAGTCACTTCCCAGTTGACTTGTTGGGAGAAAATCTTCACTCTGGTAACAGGAAGGTGGTTACCCTACCTTGTAAGTGCCATTGCTTCTCTTGCTATGCCAACAGGAAAACAGGCCATAGCCATAAACACATCCTTACCTTTGGTTCCTCCTAATTTTGGGTGGCAGCCTTACCTAAAATTCACTAGGGTTGAAGCAAGGAAGATTCTGTGGCAAAAGATCTTGCCATAATAATTGCTGATTCTTGAAAAATCTGCCTAAAACTGTTTGGTTGCTTTCAGTCAAAAGGAAGCAAAGAGACATATTAAAGATTCAGCATAAAATGTTGTCCTCATGTTGGGAAAAATGACCTTGGTCACTCGTGGGCACATCTCTTGGGTGCTTCTGAGTGTGTGAGTGAGCACAATCAAGCTATTGGGAAGTTAAATAAAATAGAATAACCTCTCTCTTCCATAAGGTGTTAAACTGAGGGTTTGTAATGAAATCCTACAAATCTTGACTTCTTTTTTGACCCTACAGGGAAGAAATTTCGATGGTGCACCCTTTCTGACCTGGAACAAAGAAAGTGTGCTGAGCTCTCCAAAGTGCTTACAGCTGTGCTGCCCCTCACTACTGCCAGTTCCTTCACTAGGATTTCTTGCATCAGAGCCCACAATACATATGATTGCATTGATAAAATCAGGGTGAGTTCACAAAGACTTTAAAAACTGATTTTGTGTCCAAATCCTCTTGGAAAAGTAACTGGTAAACAGAAACTATGGGAAAATGAAATGATGCTGAAATAATTGAGCTGCTTAAATGACAAAGTACACAGTCACTTGAGAGGCAAGAATTAAATCCTGTGAGCATGCTGCCAGATGTACTGTTTTACCCCAGCTAATGTCTTTGCAATCTCTAAGAAATAGTGAAAGCTGCTTGGAAATAAATAGGCAAAAGAAAACTACTAAATTAAAATTTGTTGAGGCAGAAACTGTGGTCTTGAACCTTATGTTTGTTTCTTTGTAAACACATTTGTTTTGAGGGTTTTTCTGTTGTTTTAAAGGCAAATAAAGCAGATGCTGCCTCCTTGGATGCTGGAGATGTTTACTCTGCTGTAAAGCTGTACGGTTTGGCAGTGGTGGCAAAAGAGATCTATGATCAAGGTAGGCTGGTAAAGCTGAAGAATAAACTATCCTTCTGATTTGGCTAAGAAATGGCTCTAGATTTCTTGAAAAAAAAGTTTTATTAACTTTGTAGGAAAATGAAGGTGGTTAACAATTGTTTCTAAAATATTTAATGATGGTGAATAAAATAGCAGTGGTGCTTTGTACCCAGTAGCCTTTCTGCCTGAGGTACTGACAAACTTGCATTGTTTGTTTGACAGGTGCCATGTAGCATGGTTAAATTCCTGGCACGAGTACCTACATTGAATGGCCCTAAGATAATTTCTTCTTTACCTATGTTCACTGAAGTAATTCAGCTCCCCTTCAGAGGTGGAAGCTGCAGAATTGAATTTTTTTTTCTGTTACACACTTTGTGCTGTTGCAGGAAATTGTGTGTTTGCTGTGGCCATTGCCAAACGAGGAGCTCTGGATATCCAGAATCTGCGAGGTGTGCGCAGCTGTCACAATGCAGCCAGGTGGACATCGGGCTGGAATATTCCCCTTGGCTTTCTCCTTGCAAGAAATTATCTTCCCTGGGATGAGGCCCAACCTCTGAGCCAAGGTAGGTGATAGGAGCCATAGGACCACCTCTGGCCACAGCAAATGCAGTTGAAATGCCAGCAGATGTAGGCTGAACTAGTTATGTCCATGATACGTTTGGCCCTTTTTCTGATTTTTTTTCCCATTTGACTTTTTCTTTCTTTTTGTTTTGTTTGGTTTTTTTTCCCCTACACCTGCAGCAATTAGTGAGTATTTCAATGCAAGCTGTATCCCTGGGGTTGGTGTTGCTGCTCCCCAGTTGTGTGCTCTCTGCCAAGGACAAAAATCCTATGTCAGAGACAGGAACCACTTCTGTGAGACAAGCAGTAATGAACCCTTCTATGACTCCGAGGGAGCCTTCAGGTGAGCTCTGGGCCTGAATTCACTTCTGGGGAAAAAAGAACTTTTAAAGTAGGAAAGCCAGGTGAAATGTTAATAGGATGGCATTTGTCTTCCTGCAGGTGCTTGAAGGATGGAGTGGCAGATGTTGCCTTTTTAGATCATCTAAGAATTATGAGTGCCACAGGTAATCTTAAAAATGCAGTTTTCTTTTAATCTCTGGCTGTGCTCTTTCCTGTGTAGATGTTTGAGGGATATGCCTATATTTTTGTTGTTTCCAGGGAAAATTCAATCCCTGCAAGCAGTTCAGGGGTATTTATTGGCCCTCCATCCAACTCAGAAAGAAACAGAACAGGAAAGTATGAGTGAGCAATGATTTGCTCACAGGAGATTCTTAAAATGGGAGCAGACAGGTGATTTCATTAGCTGTCAGTATTTGCTTTGCCCGAGTTACAAGATTCCTTTTCAAATTCAGCGTATTGAGCTGCATAACTGTGAAGTTCCTGTACACCTGCCTTGTACTTTTAAACTCACTTGAGCTCTATACCAGTAGTACTTGCAGGTAAGTATTTTTAAATAAATGTATTTACAGCAGTATAGCTTAAAGAGTATTTTGGAGCAGCTCTGGCTGAGGTCCCTCTCTTTGTTATAAGAAGTACCAAAGACAACTTTCCCAAGTGTGCTTGGTACACCCTGCTGCCAGCATAACCTTTAGCAACCTGTACTGAAAAACATTTTTTATTCCATCTCTGTGCCTGGTGGCAAGTCATGGCTCTGGTCACAGATTGATGAGTGTCTCCTTGTTTCAGAGACAGAACAACAGGAATATGAACTCCTGTGTCCTGATGGGTCCACAGCTGAGCTGACTGAATACAGCACCTGTAACCTGGGCAAGGGGCCTGGCCGCGGCATTGTCACCCGCAGAAACTTCCAGAAGATCACCAACAAATTTCTTAGCATGATCCAAGTGAATTAATATTATAAGCTGTCTATGTCCAGACACAGTTTTTTCTTTCATCTTTGTGTGGCAATCATGACCCAGGTTGCCTTTATTCACACTAACTATATATTTCTCAAGAAAAAAGTGCTAAAAATTGTTTGTTCGGGAGAAGGATCTTGCATAAGGTTTTGCTTTTTTCTAAAGTGTTCTTCTATAGGAGGCTGAGAATAAATCAGTAAAGAAGGGGAAGATGCCATAACATGCAAACTGGAAAATGGCTAATGATGTTCATCCTGCCATGGAACTTGAATCAATTTTTATGTAGCTGAGGGAGACTCATAGGTTCAGACAGGGCTCACTTTTCTTCATCTCTTTTTCTCAATTTATAAATAGTATTTGATATGTTGACCACTGATACAAAGGGATGGAGGGCTGAGGCTGCCTGATGCTGGAACAATGAGCAGATTTGTTGCCATTTAAAAGTGTTGTTCTTGTCTTAGCGCCTCTTTGGGCATAAAGGAAAGGAAAGAGCCCGATTTGAACTCTTCAGTTCAGCCCCCTTTGGGGGAAAGAACCTGCTGTTCCGAGATGCCACTCAGCACCTGCAGCTTCTCGAGGAGCAGCTGGAGATTGCCTATGTCCTTGGTCTGGATTATGTAGCTCTCCTTAAGGGACTTGGCCATGAAGGTGAGAACCATTCCAGGGGACTATAGCTAAGGAAAGGGAAGAGAAAGCTCTCCTTCCCCATTAGTCCTCCCTCCAGGCACAAATGCATTTGCCTGAAAATCCCTTTAACATATCACAGATTGGTGGCACTGGTGACGTGATCTGCCTCCGTTTCAGGGAGCTCCTTGGACAACAGCGTGGTGCGCTGGTGCTGCATCAGTGATGCTGAGCTTCGCAAATGTGAGGAGTGGGCACTGAACATCAAATCCGACCCCTTGGTCTGTGTCCAGGCAACTTCCATGGCCAAATGCATTGAAATGATCAAGGTAGGAGACTCCTGCTCAGGGTGTAAGACTGCACAGGCTGTGTGTGTCTTGTCTGAAGTAAGGAGAGGAAAACTAGCTTGAGGAGTAAGTGGGAATGAGAGGGAATTTATGCAGGGGAATTTTCAGCCAGTGGAGAAGTCCTGCTGCTTGGATACTCAATTCATGCAAATCCTGTTTTTGTTATTTTCTCTAATGCTGCTGGCAGAGTAGTGAGGCTGATGCAGTCACCCTGGACGCAACACATGTGTACATTGCAGGGAGATGTGGGCTGGTGCCTGTAGCTGCAGAATGCTATGGTGAGTTCTCATGTGACCTTATCAAGAAAAGAGGGAATCAAAAAAGTACTGTTAAGAATATAGTTAAGTTTCCACAGTTTGTGATGTTTTGTGATGGAAGCAGGAGTCAGTATAAATGTCCAAATACTCTTCCCAGCTCTTCCACTAACTGGCTCTAGCATTTGGTCTGTTTATCTTATCCCTTCTGTTAAAGGGACAAAGATGCTGACATGGTTGAAGACGATCACAGGGGTTTTGAAGAATGCTGCCATGTAAGAGGAATGACAGCGTTGCAAGATCCTTAATGTTTATCTCTTTTTCCAGGGGGAGATTGTGCCCCAGCAGCTGAGACCATGGAGAAAACAGGGAAACTAATTCATCTTAAGCAGAAAGGTAATAAAACTTTGTAGGCGTTATGCAGGAATTTATTTGTGTGTTGGTTTAGAATAGAATTTCCTGTGCAAGGACAAGAACTTTGTGGCTAAGCAAAGAGTGTAGGTCTGTACTGTAACTGAAGATACTGTGACAAGATGAGGGAGGGAAGGGGGCTGTACCCTTCTGGAATACTGAATTGCCTTGGTATAACTGGTTGTTGTCATTGTTTCACAGCACTACCACCAGTTTATGCTGTTGCCCTAGCTAAGAAAAGTGCCAAACAGATTCACATCCATAACCTCAGGGGAAGGCGATCCTGCCACAGTCACCTGTACAGTCCTGGAGGATGGTTACTTCTGTCCAGATACACAGTGGGAGCTCAGCAGAATGACACTGAGAACTGTGATATTGCCTCTGGTAAGGGCTGCCTCTGGGTTCTTTCTTAGCTAGACCATGAAAATCTGAAGCTTAAATTTGTGAGTAAAATAGAAATGGGGCCATGAGGATCCAACCAGCAAGTGATGACTACAGTTTCAGAGGGTGTTGAAGCAGCTTTTCTTCGTATTTGACTATGTGTCACACTATTTAGCCCTCTTCTTGCTAGCTGTTAGGATGAAATTTCCTGTCTTTTCCCATATGTGAAGAGGCTTGGGAACACCTTACCTTAATCTCATCTCAGTTTTCTTTACTCAGCTTATCAGAATTACTTTTGGAAGGGCTGCATGCCAGGAGCAGATGGAAACCTGTGCAAGGTGTGCATTGGAGATGGTGAGGTGGAAGGAGCTCGAGTGTCCAGCAGATGTGCTGCAAGCCACAATGAACGTTACTATGGCAATATGGGAGCACTCAGGTGAGAGTCAGAAATGCAGAGCAACAGCCAGAATTGCCTTATTATTTTGTTGATTTGGGTTTTTTTGCAAGATTTTTTTTCCCTATTTGTTAGGCATCTGTCTGTATAAACTTTTGCTAGGGTGTATTTTGTTTTGGTTGCAGTTGCCTTGGAATGTTCAGCTGACTGCTGGTTTAAAATGGTCATTAAACCATTTCCAGAGCAAGGCAATGCTTCCAAACATGTACGGCTTGGAGCATTGGTACTGACTCATTAAAGGGAAGGGATGAAAGAAGACCAGAGAGCAGAGGTGCTGTGGTAAGAAGCAGTGTAGCATACAGGAGATAATTAAATAGAGTTTTTAAAAAAGAGATTTAAAAAAAAATAGTTGAAGACAGAGGCAGAGAAGACTATTAAAGGTGAAACTTTTATGAAAGCACTCTTATGAAATGTACATAATGTATTTAGTTGAATTCCATTCTCTTTCCTGCCTAGGCATGGGTGAAGGTGCACATTGTGCAGCAGCTTTGACTTGGAAGCTGCTGTAAGGAATGAAAAGGATTGTTTTAGCAAATCTCTATGCTGAGATCACTGACATATTCCAAGGGATTACAGATGGGAGGGATACTTCCAGCTACTCCAATTTTAGCTTCAGATGACTGTCCAAATATCAGTCACCATGTCGTGCAGTCTTCGATCCCTTTTTTTTTTCTTGCACTAGGTGCCTAGTTGGCAATCCCAGTGGAAGAAGCTTTGGAGATGTAGCTTTCCTGGAACACTCAAACCTGCTCCAGAACATACAGGGTGAGATGCAGATATTCTCTTTTCCTTTGAGAATGTTCATTAATGTCAGTTACTTCCCACAAAGCAACCATCACTCATGAGGATCAACCTGTACAGGTTTAATCTAGGTCCATGAAGTTGTGTTTGTAAATGGAAGATTTCTAGAAGCTTTCTGCATGTAGGTGTTCCAGTAAAGCTCAACAGATACTGTAAGAGAGGAAAGAAGAGCAATCACCCAGTGCAAAGATGTGTGTTGGGATAATCATCCTTGGAGACTGCACTAAATTTCTGGAAGCTTTAAATTTCACACCTTTAAAAGGCAAACCAGAATATGTTTTTCTTAGAGTCAAGGAGAAAAGGAACCCTCATTAAAGCAAAATAAAATTCTATTTTAGGCAATTTCAGTAAGAGAAGAGACTTTTCTAAGAGAGGAATCTCTCTAAAATCAACTGAAGGTATAAGGGGCTGGAAACCCACAGGAATTCCTGCAGCAATTAGCAGTTTGTCTGGGCAAGCAAAGGGCATGTAGGCTGAATCCCTTTGTTTCCAGAAAGGGATGTGGTTACAGATGCAGATGAGACATGATATGCTGTTCATATGCCTTGATATGATTCTGCTTTAGTTGATAGGTGCAGCTTAAGTTCTCTGACCTCAGTGAAGACACTACCCTGTCCTTATGCATTCCTAAGAAATGACCACATAGCACGCTGTGTTTGTTTTGAACACATTGACTAAACGTCTCCCTCTCAAGTTTTAACATCTTATTTGAGATTCACCCTCTCTTCTGCTGTAATTTTTCAAAAGGATTACCTTTTGCTTCATTTTCTTTTCAGATCTGGGCAGCTCTGGTTGGGCAAAAGGTTACAGCCCCCCTGACTTTGAACTCTTGTGCCCGGACGGAACACGCGCCGCAGCCACAGAATGGGCCGGCTGTAACCTTGGCCCTGTTCCCCCCAGCACAGTCATGACTCGACCAGTCACTGTCACTAAAATCTCTGACTTCCTACTGAAATCTCAGGTGTGACAGGTAACAGGGAAAAGCTTGGCATGTTGCCATTTGTTATGTTCAGCTGCTGAAAACCCTTTCAAGATGGAAAGCTTTATATTCTAGTGCCTTCATATCCAATACAAAAGAATTAAAAATGTGCATAGGAGACTGAGAAAATAGTTATTTGCATTCTCTTAAGGGGTATTTTGGCCCCAGTTCCCAAGTTCCCATTCCACAGAGACCATACTTTTTCTGAGAAGTAAGAGACTGCAAAAGTGCATCTTTTTGTACTAATATGAACAGTGCTAGATACAAGTACTATTAATGACCCAAGCTGTGAAAATTTTATTCTTTTTCTGTTCAGGAATCTCTGGGAAGCAAACTGGATTCTGAATTCCAACTGTTTCAGTCGTGGAAGTATGGTGAAAGTGATCTGCTTTTCAAAGACACCACTCAGTACCTTGTTCCTGCAAGTCACCTGAGCTATCAGGAGATCCTTGGAGAGTCTTTCGTTCAGCTGGCAGAATCAGTGTTTAATTGCACACCTGCAGGTAAAGTCCAGTTCTTAATTCAGAGTTAGAATTGCAGCAGGCAGCCTTCTGTGCACAGCTCTGGCCCTTTTGTTTAGACTGAATGGAGAAGTATGTTCTACCTAATCCTATTCATAACAAATTTCTAGGGAGTCCTGTGTTAGACTTCTGTGAGATGAAGTTGGTAACTGCAATTCAAAAGGAGAATTTGACCTCTATTCTGCTATTTTAATGAATAGGATCTGAAGAACCTACTACTCTTGAAGCTGATAGCATGTGTAAATGTATACTTTCTTACTGGTTTGCAGGCATCTTGGACTTCTGCAAACAGGATATCTGTGCATCCTCATCCAACTGACAGCTCATACAGAGCCTTTGCAGGGCACATAACATCAGCATCGTTGCTGAGAACAAGGAAAACATGCAAGTCCAACCAATCCAAAGCAATCAGCAAGGAAACAGTCATCTCCAGCAAAGTATGCTGAACACCTCCTTGTCTTTTTTTTTTTTTTTTCCCAGCAGATTTTATGTTTATGGTGATGTAATACTACTCATATATTATCCCTTTCTTTTTTGGAGCATGGCAGCATGGGGAACATCACAACCAACAGCACAGAACTAGGATCAGCATTGAGGAAAGAGCAGGGCCAATACCATGGACTGAAATACAGACTTGGTAGGAGTGGCACAGGTTAGTTGGTAGCATTTTGCCTTGTTTGTCTTATAAACAGTTTCCATGCAAAAACCCCTATCAACTAACATTTTGGTAGTTGCAACATTGTCTTCCTCTATCTGTGATTTTGGTTGCAGCTAGATAGCCCCTGCTGAATGCACATCTATACTCTTTAACCAATGATTTTTTACTAGTAAATCAAAACATATTTTCTCACAAATAAAGGTATTAAGTCATTTAATAGCCAGCAGAACTGGATGCTTGCAGCAGTGGATATTCCTCTTAGTCAAGATCTCCAAATATTACTTTATATTGACACTTTGAATTTGAGATTCTCTGAAATGTCAAAATACTATCTATCAATTAAACACCACAAGTTTTACAAGCAGAAACTGCCTGAACATGAAATGAAGCCTTTTGAACAGAAATCATCTGTTCATCATCTCTATCCTGTCTTGTCCCAGTATGGTGACAGAGCCAAATCCTCAGATCCATTTGCAGCCAGCAAGCTGCAGTCCTGAAGGAGCAGGGAAAAAGCAGGATGCTTCTTTAGGCCTCTCAGGT
Source organism: Haemorhous mexicanus (assembly GCF_027477595.1). NCBI lineage: Eukaryota > Metazoa > Chordata > Aves > Passeriformes > Fringillidae > Haemorhous > Haemorhous mexicanus. The sequence continues at coordinate 3,223,478 of NC_082359.1, read as the reverse complement.
GTTCCTGCCTTGCTTTCCTGGAGCTTCCCTGCCATCTGTGGGGCCCGTGTGACACTGCACTTGGGAGAAGGCAGTTCTGAGAACACACTGAAGAAATGCATCTGGCAGCCTAGCTTTGCCAAGAGCAGCCTGCAGCTGATCAGGGATAAATAAAAAATCTGGGTTATACACAAGATTTCGTGGGTTGGGAGGGCAGGGATGTTGTTTTCTGACACAGACATTACCAATCTTGTGGATGATCCTGTGCTCCAGCTTTGGTTCACAAACAGCACTGTGCTGCCTCGCACAGCCTGTGGCACATGAACCACTGGCCAGCCTCAGCCTTGAATCCCAGCTCTGAGCTGAGCAGGAGCTGTTTGTGCTTTCTGTGCTCCCTGGGCTCCTGCTACTCTGCTTTCTGAAGAGATGGATGCTGCCTCAGTATTCTGAATAGTAGCTGAGATCATGCTTATTACCTGCCAGGCTGGGATGAAGGAACACCAGAACTGCTGCTCTGTCTCAATAACAGCACTCCCTGTTACCCAGTAGTGCTGATCTCTTTGGAGATTTGACCTTTCCCCCCTGCATGTAAAACATATTATCATACATATTTACCCATACAGGCCTAAAGGCCTTAAAAACCTGAAAAGTTCTCAGAAAAATTTATTTCCATAAATTAAAAACACACACAAAAGAAACAGTAAAATTTTAGATTCACACAATATTGAACAGAAACAAAATGCCAAGAGCATGATGGAGGCTAATGGCACAAATGTACAAATTCTCATTGAGCTATTTGTTACCTTGATAGCATCATACAGACTTTTAATCCACAGTTACTATCCATATTCTAGAAAAGCACCTGGAACATAATATACCAAAGGCCCACCTGAAATAAAATACAATGAATGAGAACTGCTTGCAGGAAATCATATCCAGCAAGCACAGGAACTCAAATGTATGCAGACACAAGCCAGCCAGGCAAATGCTGTACCATACCTTAAGGAGCCTTAGCTGCTCCAGTCATAGCATGATGAAAACAATGATTTTTTTATTCCTTTTTTTTTTTTTTTTTTCTTGAAAGTGATTGTTCTGTCTCTGACAATCAGCAAATGTATCAAAGAGCTGCTTGGCTCTACTAAGAGACAGAACATGGCAAAAGCTTTGCAATCCTTCTCAAGCTGTTCTCATCATCAGTTTGTGATGTACTTTCCATGGTGATACCAAAACATCCCCACTGGAGTGGGTCCACTTAATGAAAAGACAAGTGGACATATCCTTCTGCTAGGGCTGTATGCAAGACCCCAAAAGATGAATCCTCTACACTTTTTTAAAATTAGCTGTGACAGAAGCAGCTCAGAAAGGAAATGCCCAGCTTTTTGCCCAGTCATCACTCCCAGTGTACAAGCAGCAGCCACAAGGAACATGGCTGTTCCATGAGAGCTGTAAACAGAAACAGGTGGGAAAGGAAAAAACAAAAAAGTGCATAAGCAGGACTGACACCTGTATGCTGGGGAGGGGAAGAAATGCTTGGTCTCCACTAGCTTACACTGTCATACAAACACTAAACCAAAACAGAATAATGCTGTGTGCTTGGGTTTCCACAAACTAAGGTCTGGGAGAAGCTAAACAACTGCAACATCATTTTGTAACTCCTCCAATTTCTGTAAACTGAAGAGTATTTGAGTGTTTTTTGCTCTGTTCTCTCCACCGTAGCTTGTAGGAAAAAGGTTCATAAATCTTATTTCAATGCAATCAGAAACAAGAGAGAACAGGGAAGAAAGTAAAAAAAACCCACCCTAAACAAAACCCAACATAACCCAAAGGAAAAGACTCAACACATTCCATGTTTTGAAGCACATTAGAGGTCTGAACTTCTCCTGGACCCAAGTCTCTTCCCCCCCACCCCAATCTTTATTTCCTTGAAAGCCCCAGTAAGGTTACAGCTTAACTGTGTCACTGGAAGCCTCCCATATTAATAGAAGGTGAATGAATGCTCTGTAACAATTCCATTCTATAGCATAAATGCATAAAAATATATCTTTCACTCTTGCTACCACTTCCAACTAGTCAATAATTGGGCTAATAAGCCAACATAGGGAAACTTTCAAACATTTTTTAGGAGGCAGTTGATCTTTGTTTTTTAGGGATTTCTTTTTACAAAAATAAAGAGAATCAGTTAGAATGTTCTACAACAGCCCAGTAAGTTAACAAGAAAAATACTATGTCAATATGTTCAAAGTTTGCCTTGTTATTTTACCCTCAAACTCCAAACACTACTACTCTAAGTGTGCACTCCTCTCTTTTCTTCTGTCTTCCTGATTAAAGATAATTCATCTTCAAAACAAGAATATAAACTTCTACAAATCCCAGCACATAAGCTGGGAGCAAAACAAACCCAGATGAGATTTCTTTCAAGACTCAGGCACACACAGTGTAATAATTCTCTTCCATTTCTCTACTCTCAAAGCTCTGCAATTCAACAGATTGCTCGTTAACATTTACTTTTCTGTTTGGTCAGTAACAGAAGTGGTAGAGCAACAGAAGATAATGATGGTATTTGCAGTCCTGCATTTATTGGGACTTTATAAAAAATACCCACCCACTAGATATTTGCTCAATTTGAAGGTAAATAGAAACTCTATTATATGGGTAGATAAATAAGAAAGTGCAAGTTCAAGTGACAAGTGAAAGAAAGAACAGACTAATTAAATTTGAGCATCCCAGCAACAACAGCTTTGCCTGAATAACTTCTCTAGGCACTAAGGGACAGAATTTACCTGAACAGCAGCTAGCATTGGAATTATGCTTCAAGTTAAACTTAACAGAAGTTATGCCAGAAGGGAGCTCTCTTCCTTCCAAAGGTAGAGGTGAGAAATAGCCCAGTGCTGCATCAGATAATTACATATGGCCTTACATGACAAAAACAATGTCCACATACTCAGAGGCTCTTTGTACAACACTGGCTATTATGTACAACAGTGCTGTACGGAGAATATCTAATTATGAGCTACAGGAATTGTAAATCTAAAATGGTAAAAAAAACCCAAAAAACCCTTCTTGTTGACATTAAAATCAAGTTAGTATGAATGGAATTAAAATAACTTTAAAACAAGTATCAAAGATTTTGCTGGTCTTCCCTGCATGCAGCAGCTCAGCTCAGTTAAATAAAAATCTCTGCCTATGTATCCTGCAGTTTACCACCCTCGTGGACCAATGACCTTTTCCTCTGGAGAAGAAGTTGGCATCAGCCAAGTAAGTAGAAAAATCTGCTATTTAGGAAAAAAAAAAAATAGTACTGGGCACCATTTTTCCTTAAAACATTATCTTTTTTGAGTTGAATGATGTTAAAGGAAGCATATACAAAGTGCAAGTTATTTAATGTCTAATTATGTGGGGCTTCCACTGCGTGGAGCCAGGAAGGGCAAAGATACTTAGAAGGAACCTTCTAGGTTAACAGAAGGAAGAAACAATTGAATGCTAACCTAGACAGCTACTTTTAATTATCAAAAGGTTAGTGGTATATCAAGAATGTGTTTGCTGGAATTTTTATTTATCAGACACCATATCTCTTTTGTCAGCTTGTTAAAAATAGCCATTACAGTAACAACAGCAGACTCAAATGTGCAAATGATCTGGAGAACAGAGTTCTAGCATCACTGAAGGTGCACTACTTCCTTCCTTGACACTCCTACTCTACCCCCAAAAGATATATAAACATAATTAATTAAATTTAAGCAGTAATTTCCAGAGGTTGAGAAAGGAAGGGTAAATTTCATGTGGCTGTGTAACACTCAAACAGGGACTTAAAAGAATCCCTCCAACAGCATTTAAAAAAAAATATAGCACCTTAAAGAGGGTCACAGCCAAAAACTGATTACCAGATGTAGAACAGAGTGGCAGAGTAAGGTATGAAGAAGTCAGTAGATTTCTCCCAAGAAAAAAAATACTAAAGAAGCTGACTGGACCGTTTCCAGCTAAGTGGCTCCCTCAGATGCTGGAGGCCTGCTCCTGCTCAACCTCCTCTGCAAAAAAGGCTTCAAGGTCCATTAGCTTCTGACTCAGAAGCACATCTAACTCTGCACTCTGCAGTGCAGCTCTTTTTGCCCGGGTGAAACTCCCCACTGCTTTGATTTTGCCTCGTGTCTTCCTTTTCCGGGGAAGAGTAAAGTCCTGAAACTCCAGAATCCGCTTTCTCTTTTGCTGGCTGACAGAGATCAAGTGTCCATTTTTCTCCTTGGGCTCCTCAAAGATTGTTTCCAAGCTCCTGGTAAAAAAAAGAACAGAGCTCATGGATACCTTAGCAGCAGCCACCTTACACTGACAGGGGGATTTCATAACCCAGGTAAAGACACTTCTGACTTTTATATTTTTACAGCCCCTCCTCACCTCTTGTAATGTTATCTACACCTAATACCTCCTACAATGCACATTACTGCCAGCTGAGTGGTTATTGCTGCACAGACATATGGGTAGAATCTTTTTGTATTTCAGTTCTAAAGCACAATATAGAATCTTAATTTTACAGAATAAATAAATATAGAATCTTAATTTTACAGAATAAAGTTTGAACATTTGATGACAGGCTGTGATTGTTAGTATTTTAAAGAACGTGTAATTCCCTTTGAATTTTGGAAAGTAAGTACTGTACTTTGATGAAAACTGGAAGGAAGGGATAAATGAAAAAATATACAAATCCATACTTAACCAGCTGCAAATTCTTAGTTCATATTCTATTTCACTTTTTCACGTCCAAACAGTAAAGATACTATTTTCAAATTAAATTTCTCTAGCAGTTTAAACTAGACCAATTTTAAGAATATATTTCCCTCTTAGCTTTCATATACCTTTCATCTCCTCTCTTCCCCCCCGTAATCAATTTACATTTATCTCAAGTTTTCTTATTAGGAAGCAGAACCAACCTGGCAGGAGGAGGGGACTTATAGTTCTTGTTTGTATAAATTTCTTCTAAGCTAAATTCTTTCTTCTTAAGCCTGAAAAAGAATGACAAATCAATCTAGAAGGAAGAATCTCAAGACAACCTCTCTTCACAGCAAGCAGATTTACAAGAAACAAGTATTGTTTGCATTCTGTGCCTAAATGCTAACCAATTATGCTTTAACTAACTGGGGACCAGGAGGAATGAAAACTGGGCTCATTAAGTACATAATGTTATCCAGTGTTTTTATAAGGTCAGTGTCAAGACTTGCCCCTTTCTGCAGAGATCAATATTCCTTCCAGCATTCTGTGATGCTTTGAAATAATGATGCTCAAAAGGGGAAATGCCCTTCACCTTGTTATGAAAGCTGAGAAGAAGTCTTACAGTTTAAGAGATTAATACTTCATCTTTTGAGACTGATTTTAGTTATTGACAGTTACCAAGCTGATCTCTGAAGCAGTGCTTTCCTTTGTCAAAGGTGGTATCTGTGTTTAGGACAGAAGTCACACTAGATGAAGTATGACCAATCTGACCAGTATGACTTGCAGGCACACTAGATGACTGATTGGAAAGTTTTATCAATATCTGGCTCTGTGATTCCCCACACTTTCACTGAACTAATGCTTCCCTAAGATCATACCCCAAACAAAGAAACTGTGAAAAACTCGAACACAATTTGCATCACCAGAACTTCCTAACAGATCACTTCATCTCACTGTGCACTGCAGGTTGACTGATTTTCACTTTATCAATAAAAATTCTTTCTTCTTCAGAAAAATGATTGCATTGCAGCTTGCTTTTTCATATTTTGCCTAAACTTTATTCAGTAGTTTTGATCCAGAAGATAGAGCTGTGTCAGTCATTTCTTGTAAAGGAAATAACCATCAGATGTCACTCAGCTGGGGCTGTATAAAATAGTGGTGTAAGAGAAGCATTTATGGAAATGATTACATTCATATGCTTTGAGTCCATTTCAGAGGCACTGCTCACCTTTTTGGTTTGGGTAGTCCCATTGGAGTAAGGTTAGGGTCTGGCTTAGGGACAGTTTTCCTGATTCGGATCTGTGAGACTTTCTTTGGCCTCTTTTCTGGCTCAGTCTTAAGAGAGAAAGATGGAAAAGTTAAAATCAAGGAAATTAAAACCATACTAGTCAACAGAATTCCCTTTTATTCTGAATATCCATTATCTATAGAATAAACATTCCTCTCTGGTTTGCCACCTTCTTTCTTTGAATCAAAGCAAGCAGCAGCACAGAGTAGGACCTGCAGCCTGTTTTCTCTCCTCATCTTTAACAGTTACTTGATAATATCCCGCAGCAGCAGCTTCAGCTTCTGGAGAACCAAGAGTCTGAGAGATCTAAAATATCAAATGAACTCACTTTTTTCAGTTCTGTGTCATCTTGAGATCTCAGACAGGCTGGAACAGAAGCATCTGCTTCATCAAGGGCAGGGATGTGGAGCTCAGATGCTGAAAGCCTGGGGGGAGATGGCAATGACTCTGGAAGTGTGTGAGGCTTTGGTAACGGAGGAGGGACTGAAGTTTCCAAACTGTAACAGAGAAAGAAGGGAACACGTGCAGATTGATACCCAACTGATAATGCAACAGCATTCCATGCTCTCAGGAGATGTTCCTAAATTGCAATATGGGCACAAAAAACCAACACATTTCACAGAAATGGCCCAAGTAAGTGAACTCTGGTACACACATAGAGCCAAACCTGCTGCATCCCACATTGATACTGACACCAACTAAACTGCCAGGGTATTTGAACATGGCATTTAAAACCCACTCTTCTCCTTTTCATACAACTAAACAGTATACAGCTCTATACATGAACTGACAGAAAGGGATCAATCCTCCTTTTCTGCCAGCAAATTTCTTTGACACAACTATTAATCACACTTTTTGTTTACAGATAAAATATAGCTTTGATACCTGCCATCCCTACACTACAGGAATAGAAGGAAGTTTCTGCATCCATCATCCAGTTGCTAAGGCAGAAAGGACTTCTATCCAAGTAAGGAGTCAAACTTCTATAGTTTCACATATTCATTTCATAAGAAGTGGCACAACATGGTTGAAAGTAACAGAACTGTTGTGTCCAATGTTCTATGTGGTGTTTGCATAACTGCCCCTCCACTCTTCTCCATTACATCACCCAGTCAGTTTACCTCACCCACTTCTTAATCAGAAAGCTGTTCTGGGAGTGAACTGCCAAAAGCTGAAAGCCAAAATGACATAAGCAGTGGCTTTCTGAGGAAGGCTATGATGCCACTACTCAGAGTAAAGAGCAACAGCCCAGATACTCACTGTATTGCATGGCCTGCAGTCTGCAGTGCTCCCATACTCTGTACAGGTGAGTGTGGTAACATGGCACAGCTGGGTCAAAAAGGAATGAAAAAACAAAACAAAACAAGACAGAAATTAGGGCTACACTACAAAAAGATGAGGGAAAAATTATTAATATAAACTGGATTGTAAGACAGGATGCTCATATCAGGAATGAGAATGAAAGACTAAAATGATACAAAAGAAAGCCACATCTGTTTAGGTAACTAAATTTAATTGTGAGGGAAACTGTCCTGCTTTCATTTAAAAATTGTGGTAATGAGAAAAGGAAATAAAGGCACAGAAAGAGAGTGAGACAGTAATATTAAAAATCATAATTATTTAAAGTCTGAAAATTGTAATTCTTTCTATGAAAGTCTATTTTCCTTATTCAAGCCCCCAAGTTTTTACAATTTAAGTAACCAAAACCCTGGAAGGACTTGGTTACTAAAGAAAATAGTGCATAATGGCAACAGTAACAGGTAAAAGGAAGTACTGCCATTAAATTAACTGCCTGTTGTCTCTGACTCCCACAGCCTGCAATACCCTCACTTGATTGGAATAACCAAACCAATAACCTTTCCATAGGGGCTGGTAATGACCAGAATTCAATGGCATAAAAGTCAGCACAGCAGCTCTAAGTCCTTTGGTATTAAGCTTTACTTTTGTGCCCATACTGTTAACAGCAGGAAATCTCTCAGGACAGCTTTTATTACATTCAACAGCAAATCTTGTATTTGCTATTCTCTCTAACCAACAGTGAAATGCACTTCACTGTCCTAAAGCAAAGATGTTACAGCCAGACTGGAGTTCTACAAAGGAGATGAAAACCAGCCATGCTGGAAGCACAGGGAAGTCCAACTACACGTAAAGAGGTCAGAAAGACCCACTTACTGTGTTCATCACTTATGTCAGAACTGTAACATTTTGTATCAACATTCCACTCATTATTCCAGTGTTACTGGAACCTGTATCCATAGTGCAGCAGAGCCCTCTCTGTCAGAGACAGAGCTTATTGTTTTATGCAATAATAATACAAAATTATAAGGACAGAAGGAAATCACTTTAGAAATTTTTAATTCAAATAAGCATTAATTAGAAAACAACTTCACTGAAAGAATGTTTTATTATTGACAGTGGAAGTTAGGTAGGGCAACTCCTTTAGTTCCTTGTTCTCCTGGTTATTAAGAACGTGAATTGTGAGTGAAATATTTTAAAGATAAATCTTTTCCAGATGAAAATGGCCTGCAGGGAACTTTTTGATTTTTCTGGTTTTTAATTATCGTAAAACAGGCAAGAATTTCTGTCATTGTAGGAGTTGAAAAGGCTTTTACACCAAACATACCTCTAATATTTATGTACCATATTTATGTACCATCTGAGTGGGACAGATTTACATCTGCCTCATACACATAGTTGTAAGGTATTTTAGAGAAAAAAAACAAATTAAGTTTTAGGGTATTTTAGCTCAGGATTATTTTTCACTTGAAGTGAAGATTTTGATTTGAATACTCTCCTTTTGGGAAGAAGATCACCACTCATAGCAAAGCACTTTCCAATGACTCCTTACACCAGGAATGACATCCTCTTACACATTAGTTAACTGGATGTGGTGTCCCGAGCTGCTGAGGAGCCTGCACACTTAGGGATGTGGGAAAACCCCCAAGTTCTCATCTCCCAGTCCAAGGAGAGCATGCCTCAGCAACACAAAACACTGAATTCATCTTATACACACAAGTAAGTTTTAAAAAGATGTTGTTTTATTTTTGATGATGTGTTATTTTAAAGTTTATTGCTCAAACTGTACTTCAGTGGTATGATCACTTTCAGGGTATGGAATGAAAATGGAAGCAAGTCCCATAGAATGTGCTCCAAAAGTTGTCTCTATTGCCATTATTCAACTTAATTCTTTTAGCGCAGACAACTCCAGAATGAAGCAGTGCTTTCACAAGCTCACTCACACCTTTGGCAGACATCAGAATTTATATTAAACTTTTAGGTATGTCACCCATTTATACAAAGCAAAGTGCAGCATTTGTTATCTGGCAAGATTTTTGGTTACACTTGTGTCAATCTGTGACACGGGCTAAATTCAACAGTTCTCCACAGACTGCCACATCAATCAAACCAATTAATTAAAAAGACTTTGGTAGAGTGCTCATGAAGCTCTCTGCCCAGGAACTGCAAGGTGACAAAATCAGGGACTCAACTGCCCTATGTTACTGAGGGATAAAGGGCAAAATCTTTGCTCAAGGGCATGCAAGAATCCTGTAACAGAGCTAGGAACTTCTTTCATTCTTTTTATTAGCAAAATGATCTTAAATGCTCATAGCAAAGCAAAATTAAATATGCCAAGTCCTCTTTGGATTTCAGTCCTCTTCCCACTCGTAACAAGACTGACACGCAGAGAAAAATTCATTACCAATGTTAACTGGAGCTACATTTGCTTGTGCCAACATCACATATGAAAAGCCATAGCATGCATAAAGAGGTTTCAATTAGCATAGAATGGTGATGGAATACAATTAAAAATGTTACTGAATGACACCCCCCCCCCACCCTTTACAATTCTTCCTAACCTGATATTGAGCATTTTACAGTGGTTCCAAGGGGTATTTGTGGCTCAGACCTCTGAAAAAAACTTTCCTACCTCGGAAATCCAGTTCCTCTGCAGTCACACTGAATAGACCTAATGAAGTAGCTCACCTTTTGCATTATATACTCTGATGCATGGTGTGTATATTTTGCAAGGGAGAAGAAAATAGAGTTAGCCATTCTGCCAAAACAGGATAGTATTAAAGAAGTGAAGGCAATATATTTAAATTCAGCTAAAGACTGTTCTGTAAGAAAGGATCTTCCACGTTGAGCCATTCCTGGAGCAGAATGTGTAGATCTGGAACAGGAGAAACTGACCCTCCAGTGCAAGCTGCAATTACCCTCTCCCTCCCAAAAAGGAGCAAGAATATAACCTGCACACATTTAATCTCAGAAATAAGGTGATGGGTTTTACCTGTTCTCGATGGCCACACTTGGCTGCCACGTGCAGCGATTGGGAAGGAGAGGAGTGATTTCGGAAGGACGGGCAGCGGGGCCGTGCTGACTCCATATGGACAACACCCTGCCCAGGGAGTACGGCAGCGAGGAGACGAGGCCAGCGGGGGCACACCTCGGCAACCTGGCCCCTTTCAAACCCTGGGCCAACTGCGAGATAAAGAGTCTCTGGATGGTAGGAATATGGCTGGTTAAGTTTCTTCTTCTCGTCCAAATCCTGTAACATCCAGGGGAAGAAAGTGCTAACACTGTGTGAAGGCCAAGCGTGGAACAACCTCCTCTTCTTCCAGCTACAGTGTTTCTTCCAGGGTCGGGATGAACAGCAACGGTCCTGGGGGTTGTTGTGGAGTGAGAGGAATGAAGCTCATTATTTACACAGGAATCCTCCTGGAAAGCTGTTGTATCTGAACAGCTCTGAGAAAGGAGAAAAGACAAAGTCCACTTTGAAGCTGGTGCTGGCGTTTCTCTGAAAACTGGGCTGTGATGTACAGAGTGCTGGGATGTAATCCCTCTGAGGTCTGTCACAGGACTGGAGTCCAATTTTATGTGAAAAGAAATTGGGAAAACTGAGGTGTCCAAGAAAGAGGCTGGAGGCTCGTGGCTTAAGTCTGAAGAAAGTATTTTGGTAGTTTCTACAGGATAAAGTGCCAAAGGCTGAAAGCTGAACATCTTGGTGCACCAGCTGTCAGCCCAGCGTGAGTGTACGTTCCTGTTAATGCAAGAAAAGGCTTCCAAGAGATTTTTAGATCTACATTGGCTGTACCTGTCACCCACGGGAAGAATTTCAGAAGAATATGGCAGAGGTTCTAAATTACGGCTGCTTTTGGCAGGGGCCAGGAGCTTGCTGGCCATTGCAGACAACTTGCTCAACAATGCTGGTTCTTTGGTACATTTTCTAAATTTCAAGCTGCTCAACAAACTGCACCTCTTGGCCCTCTGCCTTGGCATATGCACCAATCTCATGGCTGTTTCCTTTTCCACTGTTGGTGGTTTACATGGAAAGTACAAAGACTCCAGAAGTGGGTTTTCCTGTTTAGGGAATATTTCCAAGGGAATCTCAGAGACAGGTGAACTTTTAACTGTTTTGATTTTTCTTATGGTTTTTAGCTGATACAATGTGGGAACCTTTTTGCATGTCCTTCCAGGTTGTATTTTTAATGGAAGAGGTCCTCTTAGTTTATTTGTAGTTCCTCTTCGTTTATTTGTAGTTCCAAAGGCACCAGGGATCCCATCATACCCTAAATTAAGGTTCAGGTTTTCCATTTCTGAATCCTGAGTCTTCAAAAACTGTGAACTAATAAAATCTGTGGTAATCTTTGGCCTTTTAACTTCTTGTAAAGTGCTACATAGTTTACTTTCACTGCCTCTTAGAGCAACCATCTCCTCTGAAGCACCTCCAAACTTCGTATTTCTAGATGTCATCAGCTCAGCTGAAGAGCTGCATAAGAGTTCACAACTGTGCAACACACTTGGCTGCAGTATGATTTTTGCTTTCTCCTGATGTTCTAACTTCTGTCCTTGTTGTGCCTTGCCCACCCGATGTACTTCCATCTTTCCATACTTCTTCTGTACAAATACTTGACATTCCTCTGTTTGATCAAGTCTCTCTGAACATAAAGCCCCATTTTCCTTGCAAACTGCACGAGCTGGTATTTTGTCCTGGCCTTCTGTTACTTCCTTTACATTATCTTTGCTCCATGCATTTAATTTGTAAGGCCCACACGCTTCACTGCAAGCCACACAGTTTGGGGATGGTTCTTTGCAGCTCTCTGATAGTGTGCTCAGAGGTGGAGAAAATGTGGGTGTTGTATCATCCTGCACTTCTGGGGCAGCCTCTGTGTCAGATACAGCTCCAGCCTCACAGTCATGCACAGTTTTTGAAAGTACACTGGTACCTCCTAAGTTTGGGAGCTTTGTATCATTTTGTCTTTCTTTTGAAAGAATATTTAGTTTGGATCTTGGGATTTCTTCCAAAACCTTTCCATAATTCTCAGTCCTGAGGGGAACTGTTTTGCTACCAGACTCTTTAGAATCTTTCAACAAGGCCCATGAACAATCTTTGGGCAGCCTTCCTCTAGGGGCTACCTCTTGTCCTATCATCTCTTGTACACAGGTATTCTTAAATTTCTCTTGACCAGGAGGACTTTCTGGTGAGCTCTTGTCCATGTCTTTGGTTGGTGTGCAAAGCCCCTCACCTTTCAGACTTTCTATACTGGGAGCACAAACTCTTGAGCTTTTGGCACCATTCAGAGAGCCAGCTGCTGATTCATTCCCTGAAGATGGAACCTCAATATTGCTGGATTTTTTCTTAACAGAAATTGTTACAGAAAGGATTTTTGTCATTGAAGTATCTTTGCTAAATTTTTTGTCTGTAGATGAAATATCTCTTTGTGCATTCTCAGGTGACATACACAGCTTTTCTTTCTCAGGCAGAGAGATGTGAGAGTTCAGAGCTGACACAGTTTCTGAATCCACCTGAGTCTTACTAGAAGCTCCTTGAATGTCAAACTTTTCAGAATGGGATGCACAAATACCCCTTTGATCATCAGTTTCGTTACCAGGCTTAAAACTTAACTGTGGGCAAGAGTTATTTAAGATAGCATTTATACTCAGACTTTCTCCATTTTCTGTGTCTGAAAGCACATTTGTATTTTCTGGCTTATCTGTATTCTTAAATTTCTCTTGACCAGGAGGACTTTCTGCTGAGCTCATGTCCATGTCTTTCCCAGCTGGCATGCAAAGCCCCTCACCTTTCAGACTTTCTTTGCTGTGGTCACAAACTCTTGAGCTTTTGGCACCATTCAGAGAGCCAGCTGCTGATTCATTCCCTGAAGATGGAACCTCAATATTGCTGGATTTTTTCTTAACAGAAATTGTTACAGAAAGGATTTTTGTCATTGAAGTATCTTTGCTAAAAACTTCAGCTGAAGATGAATCACAGTTATCACTTTGTGTACTCTCAGGTGACATCCACAGCTTTTCTTTCTCAGGCAGAGAGTTGTGAGAGTTCAGAGCTGACACAGTTTCTGAACCTGCCCGAGTCTCAGCACAAGATTCTTGGATGTCAAACTTTCCAAAATGAGATGGACCAACGCCCCTTTGAGCATCAGTTTCTTTACCAGGCTCAATAGTTAACTGTGGGTGAGAGTTATTTAGGATAGGATTTATACTCAGACTTTCTCTGTTTTCTTTATCTGAAAGCATATTCCTATTTTCTGGCTTGTGTGAGAGACTCCCTTTAATTGATGAAATGGGCAGAAACTGAGCACTAATTGTATTCTCCTGGTTCTCTACCAACCACTTGATCTTTGGTAAAGATTGCTGCATTTTGTTTCCTGCAAACACCAGCTCTGCTTTCTCTTTTGCACATTGGATAAAACGAGCCTGCTGTGAGCACTGTGGTTTGTCATCAGAAAAGTTTTCTTCGAGAGCTCCTTTATTGTTTCTTTCACATTTGTTCTCATGTTCTTGTAGTCTGATTGTCTTCTCTTCAATCAGATCACTAATGGAGTCCATGGATCCTGAAGAATCTTCATTTTTCACGCCAATTAAAGAGTCCAAACCCATGACATTCTCTTGTACAGCTCCTTTAAACCTGGCTTCTCTTGCACATTTATGGTCTAACAGAGGCAGGTCACCACCTGTTTTTAGCAGAACCTCTTCAGTGGGATTAGGATCACTTTTGTCTCTTCCCACAGAACTGGTTATGGTTTGGAAGCCAATGTTTGCTTGGTTGGTTAAACTTTCTAAATGTTGCTCACTGCCCAGCACTGGGACATCAGACTCACTCTGACATGGATGAAACTGATTTCCCAAGGGACAAAGGGTCTCTTCTGTTTGCCCAGCATCTTGTGTGGGAGTGTTCACGTTGCTGAGTGCTGGCTGTGGATCACAGGTTGAAGGGCTACACTCAGAGGGACCAGCTGTGAGCAATGGCATTTCTTCCTGCTCATGTGTGTCCAGGTCTCTCCTCCAAGGGCCTAACAGAGAGTTGTAAAATCCAAAATTATGAGCACAGGTGTTTTTGTTCAAATATCTGACTAATAGCTGTTTACTAGTCCTATTTCTCTGATTGCCTTCAGGAGCATTTGGGGAATCCACAGCTCTTGTTTTATCAAACTCATCTGTCTGGGAAGCACACGTGCCAATGTGTTCTTTTGCCTCATCTCTGTCACAAACAATTTCACTGTCCATTGCTTTGCAAAGGTCAAATTGTTCCACGACCTCCATATTCTTATTTGAAACCTCATCTCTTGCCAAGGTAGCAGCAGACTTCTCTGCAGTATATGCTGAGCAAAACATGGTTTTTCCTGTGGGAATATCATTTGTCCCATGCAGGGCTATACCTCTGTTGCCCCAGTCATTTTCACAAAGAAGAGATCCACGTGCCAAAGGGGTGTGTGCTTTTGGAAAGATCATTGCCTCTTTACTGTTATTTCCTGATGAAGACACTCCTTCCAAATTATCATTTTCTTCAATCTTATCAACTTCAACACCCAAAGACTGACTGTTCAGGAAAACTTCACCCACACACATACTCCCTGATAAAATACAGGAAGTGCTGGCAGCTGGACACTGCTGTTTTATGCTCTTGTTATTACAAAGCCATGTGTGACAATGTTCATTTTCTAAACCAGTGACCACTTTCTCCATATTTCCTGCAGAAGATTTTATATTCATTTGGGATACTCTGCTTGCTGTATTAGGGTTATCAAAAGTCATGGAATTTATAGAAGACTTGAATTTGTCTTTATGAAGCAAAACTTCAGCAACTTGTTCTGCTGTTGTTCCAGAAGCACCAGTTAATTCTTTTCTAGACCAATTATCCCAAGCCTTGTCCCTGCATGAAACTTCATTATTAGTACAAGGAAGACACTCATTATAACGAGGTTCTCTTGATTTCTGTAAAACAGGAGGTAGAGTTACATTTAGTGTATAAAACAAATTTGTTTTGTTCCCCATGGATAAGCTGTCATTACTATCAGCTTCTGCAGCTCCAGCTAAACCACCAGCCAACTCTTCTGATGTTGAATTGCTCTCAGATTCCTCTTCAAGCAGTTGTGCCTCGGGTGAGTCTTTTTCTAGCTTGGTACCAAGATGAAGCCAGCTGTGGTTACTGAGAGGAGGGATTTTATTGGCAGTACTATAAAAGTACATGTCTCTCTGCCCAGTTTCATGGGAAGCAATGTTACTCGTTTCCACCCATAAACCATTTTCTTTTGTATCATTCTTGCATGGGTCACTGACAGAGAATTGCCACTGGTCCTTTTTCAACTTATCACCTTCTGATGGGAATATTTTAAATTTTTCTTTTGAGAACTCCTCAGGAGATGAAGCAACAGGAGTAAAAACTGGAGAATGACACTGCTCAGAATTTGCAGTCTTTTGAGCTTCAGGCCAGCTACAAATTTCATCGTTATCTCCCACAGCAATTTTTCTCCAGCCTTCAGCAGCTTCTTCAGATTCAGAGCTGTATGATTTCCCAATAGCAGCACTTAATGCCCTAGGATCAGGTTTTGCACTAGATAATCCTTTTTTCCTTATCACTGAGATCTGCTCTAGTGGAACAGATGTGAAGGTTTGGCTTTCCAAAAACCCGGGTCCATGATCATAAAGAGGGTGATGTTTGATGTTTTGGGGAAGGTACTTCTGGGGGGGTTCACTGACAATTCTGTGAACTGCAGAACTGCCTTCTGGTGGCTTATTTCCAAAGTCCAGATAAGAGATGCTTTTCAGAACTGGACATAAAACTTCAGAACTTCGGGTGGAGAGTGTTCTACAGCTTTCTGCTGAGAACAACTCATGAGGTTCATTTTGTTCAGGTACAGGACCCTTAAAGAAGTCATAAACATAATTTTCTTCATCCTGCTGACAAGTCTGGCAATTAGCAAATGACGTACTGAATTCATTAACAGGATTTTGTCTGGGTAACTTTTCTTCTCTAACCTCCAAAACAGATACACCACTCCCCCCTGTTCTCAATGGCATGGCAGCAAGGGCTTCTGACCCACTATAGTCACTTGTCTTTTGTGGATGATCTGCAGCTGCTCCAATGTCCATGACTTTTAAAGGCTCTAAAAAACCTAAGCTGCTGGTTTCTGAAACCCCAGCTCTGGCCATGACTGTGTCTATGTCTGGGCATTGATTGCTCTCAGGTGGAAGACCTGTACTCACTCTGTCATTCCTGTATCCTGCTTTACTAAATATCCTAGTCCCATCAGCCTTCATACCTTGTACTTCTTCAGTGAGCTTTGGCAAAGTTTCAGCTGTCACCTGAACATTTGCTTGGTTTTCTTCTGCATAAGAAAAAAAAAATAAAGCAAATCAGAACCATATGCTAAATTTAGAGGACATTTGGCTTATTAAGTACAGTGTTGGTTACCAAATGTTCTTAAAAGTGAGAATTGATGCTATCAATTTTAGTACAAGTCTTTAGAGGAAAAAACAAACTATTCCACCACAAAGCTAAGGCAACAAAACCAATCCTTTTCAATACAGACACTTCCATGAGCAGCAGGCATTCCAAGCCCTGTACATTTCAGATTCCTCTAATATCAAGCTAGGTGAATGCAGGTCCTGTAACTTAACACATAGGAAGCCATGGCCAACATTAAAATAATGCTTATTTGTAACATCAAAATTTAACATGGGCTGGGACTTGATCTGCTCCAGCCTAGAAAGAGGGCTGGCCATTGTGTGACCATTTCCATTTCTTCTTCCTTGGAGCCATGTCTGTCAGTAACTCATCCATAGGAAAACAAGTCATATCTCATCTGCCCAAGCAATTTGGACTACTTAAAGTTTTTTCTGTAAAGTCATAAAGAAGGTGCTAATTAAAGAAATTACAGTTACTGTAGAATATCTTCATACACAAAACTTTACAGGGAACATATTTACTCAGACTTTTGCAGATCTTTTCCCTATTTCCTAGCAAGCACCAAGACTAGATGGCATTTGTCAGCTAAATACAAGTTTAGGTAAAGAAAATAATTACTAGATTCAGAAAAAGTGACCAAAGTACTTGGAGCTAGAAAATTATGGAGGATTATAATGAAATTAATAATTACTTTAGCTGTCCTCTTCCTTTGGCTTCTGCACTTTCAATTTTATTTTTTAGAACACTCAAAAATGAATGAGTAATACTTTTTTATATATCTATGCTATTACTGCTCTCATACACTCATCTTTGAAACAAAAGGAAATGCAAAAATCTGCTATTAACAACCTCTTCTGCTTTGGAAACAAATAACTAAAACACATCTTCTACAGAAAAGGACTCGAGGCAAGTACTTTCTCTTACAGGAGAAAGTAAAGCATTAAGTTTTGATAGTGTTATAGTTACATGGGGTAATACTTTCTAAATGAGCCATCCCACAATCACTCATCTGTTTTAAATCAACAAAAAATACCTGGGAGAGAAGCAGAGGCTGGGTAGAGATGTACAGCTAAAATAACTACCTGTGCTCCTCAGAGATCCTGCAATTTCAGTGCAATAGGTTCTCAAAGACTTTGCCTCTTGCTCATTTAGGTGAGGGTCCTCCTGGAACAACAGAAATATGGTTAGACATGGTTAGCTATGGTTAGACAGAAAAATGATTAGATTTTCTGAAGTGTGTCATGTCTCAGGGACTGCATCTGCTCAGCTGGGTTAGTTCAGAATAAGAAATTCACTAAGAAACCTCCAGACACATCAGCCTTGGCCAGAGGCAGCCTTGCATTGCAAGGGCCTCACACAAGCACAAAGGATGTATCCCCAAAACACTGCTGTGTTTGACAGCAATGAAGTCTTGTGATGTGGCAGCTAAAATATAAATACATGGCTTAAAATGCAAATTGTTGAAAATTGGAATGAGAAGAGTAATGCAGTCTCCAAGTCTAGTTCACACCCCCAAAGCACTACCACTAGACTTCTGGGAAGATGTGTGTCCCTAGTAGAACTTGCCTTCTACTATTCCTTGGGCTTAAAACCACAAACCCTGGAACAGGTGACCTAGATCTGCAAGCAAAACCACCAAACCATGATCCCACAACCAAACTACCTGCCTTTAGAAATATGTGAAAATTCATCTTGAAAACTGAATGACTGTAAGGAATTTAACAATTTTAATTTCACAAAAGCGATAAATCATTTTTTAAAAATGTCAGATAAATCAAACAGATATCAAAATTTGGAATTAAACACACAAAATTTTGCAACACCCAATAGTTAAGGTAAAACACTAAGCTGTGCACCTTTTTCTGTTACATATCTGCCTTACAGCATTCCAACAGTATTTAAGCAAGTGAAAACATTGGTATTTTAAAACACTGCTGGTCTCCTGAACTATTGTCAGTATTGTAATTTTTGACTGGACTCACAATAATCCCGATACTGACACACGCACACACCCTGGATGTGCCCAAGGCCAGGCTGGATGGTGCTCTGAGCAACCTGGTCTAGTGGAATGTGTCCCTGCCCATGGCAGGGGGTTGGAACAAGATGATCTTCAAGGCCCTCCTCCCACCCAAACCATTTTATAATTCTGTACTAGAAGACACAAAAAAGAACCAGGACACCCATTGCCAAACTCACTGCCTAGCCCTAAATTCAAATTATCATGCAGGGATTAACTTCTGCATTCACTTACTTGTTCTGACCAACCTTCCCCCAGAGTCAAAGGACAACATTCAGCATGATGGTCCTCAGCACCTTGTGTCTCTTCATCTTCTTTCTGGTATCCATCACTAGGACAGTCTAGTTTACTAAAGTGTCTTTTTCTGCTTTTTTCATCCTCTGCAATGTCTCCAGCCTGTAGTAATTCTTCAGGAAAGGATTCTGCTGGCCCATGAGAAATCACCTGGAGCACATCACCCAAATCCTGTGTCTTCTGGCAGCAGTTTCCTATGGCAGAAGTCCATGGCCCATCCCTGTGTGCCAGCACGGGTACTGGCCCATCAGACTGTGCATCTAAGCCAAGGCTGGGCCCCGGCACTGCCATGGGGTCCCTGGAGGTGCTCTCTGGCAATCCAGTGTACAACTCCTCTATTACAGCAGATGCAGAAGAATCAAGGAGAGACTCCACCCCAGATGAGAGCATCAGGGCTGTAGAAGATCAGTTGCCCTGAGCTTTTCAGTTTATCCTAAAAATAAAAGCAACATTAAATCAACGTACATTGGATTAACCATAGAAAACCCTGAGCTGGAAGGGACCCTCAAGGATCACTGAAATCCAGCTTCTGGACTGGATTAAAAGGAAAAGCTTAATTCCTCAAGATTCCTGTATATATGTTTAAGAAAGATACTTGCAAATATGTCTTTAAGAAAGGAGCTGAGAAAGATTTGAGTATCTAAGGAAATGCTTCATGAACAAATGGAAAGAGTAAAGTGAAATAGATATTCCCAAGCCTCATTTTCACATTCAAACACCTCCCTGCAGATTTAACCACATCTTCTGAATAACCTGAGAAGAGGTTATAAAACAAATCACTGGGGCTTGTATCAGACATCCTCCTTCACTGGAACTAAAGCATTGTTTGATTTCCTGGGATTTTCATGAGTTTCTAGTCTTTGGGAAAAAGCTCCAAGTTTTCTTCACATTCTCTGCCTCAAATGAACACTGTCTAAGCCATCAGGCAGCAGCCTGTGCCTCTCAGCTTCTCTCATGTGAGCACTCTGTGCTGTCCCGCAGTACAGAGGACGCCTTGTGCCAGGACAGCCCCGCTCCGCATCCTCCTCGGGCCAGAACCGAACGCCCGGTGCGCGGCAGCTGCTTTGTGAGCACGGGACGGGAGCTCGGGCTGAGCTGACCCCGCTCCTGTCGGCACCGGGACAACCCCGCCGTGAGAACGCCGCCGCCAATCGCTCCCGAAGGCTCACGGACAGGAACGGGCTAAGCCAGGCCTTCAGAGGAGAATCAGTGACTCAGTCCACCACAGCTCGGGCTCATCAGCCGAGCGCTGCTCTGTGCTCCTCTAGCACGAGCAGCCTGTACAGACACCGGGGAAACTCGCAGCAGCCTCCGGGAACACGCGAGGCCACTCGTCCCGGGAGAGCATCACCGTCCCGGCGGTGCCGCCCGAGCCCAGCCGCGCCAGGACCGGGGGCGACCCTTTGTTCCGAGCGCCGCAGCAGCGCCGACAGACTCGGCCCCGAGCCCCGCTCCTTCTCCGCGGCAGCGGCCCCCGCACCGGCCAGACCCGAGGGTCCGCAGCCGCCCTGCGGCGGCGCACCGGAGATCACCGCTCTCGGTAATTACACAACCGCCGGTGTCTCCCCC
This sequence comes from Haemorhous mexicanus, assembly GCF_027477595.1. Classification (NCBI taxonomy): domain Eukaryota; kingdom Metazoa; phylum Chordata; class Aves; order Passeriformes; family Fringillidae; genus Haemorhous; species Haemorhous mexicanus. The sequence continues at coordinate 3,202,925 of NC_082359.1, read as the reverse complement.
GCGCCCGGGCTGGGCAGGGCCCACGCCGGCCACTCCGGCCCGCTCCAACTCCCGGCCGGCGGCGCAGGAGGCGGGCCCGCGCCGACACGCCCCGCGCCCCGCCCGGTGCCGTTACCTGAGCGGCGGCGGCCGCCGGCCCCGCTGTGCGCGCCCGCCGCGCCGCGTCCCGCCCCGCGCGCATCACTTCCGCATCCGGGGCGGGCCCGCGCGCGGAACCGGCAGCCGTGGCTGTGGCCCCGCCTCCGGCAGCGCCCGCCGCGCCCCCCACGCTCCTCACCGGGCCGGGTCCCTCCGGCCCCGCCCCCGCGGAGGGCGTGTCCCCCCGCTCCGTCCCACGGTGGGGGCGCGGGTGTCACGTGGCGCGCGGCCCCGGACGCGGAAGTGCCGCGCGGTACCCGCGGGACGGCACCGGCAGGTCAGGGCCGGGCCCCGCGTTGGGCGCTCCGCGAGCAGGGCGGGAGTGCGCTGCGCTCTGCTGGGGCACGGCCGGCCCCGGCCGCGCTGCCCTGGGGCTGTGAGCGGCACGGAGCGTTAAGGTGTCCGCGCTCCCTTCGCGCCCGGACTGCGCCGTTCTCCCCGGTGTCCTTCCCCCGGGGCTCTGGCGTGAGCCGCCGCGCTGCTCGCTCTGCACTACTGCCCCCCGTGCGGGTAAGGACCCTGGCGGGCCCGTGCGCCCGGCCGCCCCTCGCCGCTGCTCCGGGCAGGAGCTCGGGTGTCTCGATGCGCCTCTCTTTCCCAGTAAGCGAGCGGCTCCATAGCTGCTCAAGGACTGTAGGCACGGCTGCGGGCTGGAACTGCTTGGCGTTGTTTGCTCTCCGCTCCGGCCCTCCTCGCTGTGGCGTCCCCGGAGCGGGTCTGCCGGCTCGCAGCACCAAGCGGCGCTTCTTTCCAGACCCGCATCGGCTCCAAGTTATAAAGTTTGTTTTAACAAATTTTAGTTATACGGGTCTTTTTTTCCCACCATGACTCTGTAATCGGTGACTTTCTGTAAAGCACTTCTGCAAGCTCAACCCTTTAATCAATTTGAAAAGCACACTTTTGGGTCCCTCTCTCCTTATGCCTGTACCTGTAGCTGCCCCGCACTCTCCTGTGCTGGGCGCAGCTCTGCCGCGCTGCGGTCAAATCGGCCCGGACAGCGTGCTGTGTTCACGTGCAGAACGTTCACAATGGTTTTGCACTGACAATCCTAAAGAGATCTGTGTTTGCTTTCCTTTCTATGTTAGATGTGCAAGATGCCTTTAACCGTCTTGGCTCGAAGCGTCTGAGAGGAACCGGAGCTCAAGATGAGAACCAACAAGGTGTACAAGCTCGTCATACATAAGAAGGGGTTTGGAGGCAGTGGTCAGTATCTCCTAGCTCATAACAGTGAGACCAATACTCACTTAATTGAAAACGATTGTTTTATTGTAAAATTGCAATTGTAAAAGAGTGAAGATGGAACTTTGATGTAACAAGCAGTATTTCCAGCCAGAGTTTGGAAAGCTCTTTCTAATAACAGGATACAGCAAAATAAATGAACGTTTATTGGAAGAGACCAAGATGGTATCTAAAAAAAAATTGCTTTATTTTTTCTTCCTCCCCTTTTGTTGCAACACTTTTCTCTTAATTTGGTGTTTCAGTCACCCTAGTGAGTGACATGTATGTCAGTGACTTATGACTGCACATAGATGTGTTTCTGAGCACTAATAACAGTGCCACTGATTTGATTGCTCACTACTTCTCGACTTACACATTGATAAATCTTGCTGAGATTCTATAGCTGCTGGTGTTTGTTGTTTGAAAAGTACAGAAGATGATTCTGGTTGCCTAAATAAGACCTAGTCTTTTGTGACCACTTCTTTTGTGAGTATTCTGTTATTTGAGTTGTTTGTGCCTGCAGGAGTGGCTGAAGTGGCTTTGTGGGGACCCTGTCATGTGGGGAATAGAAAGCATTTTGCTGATGTGTTCATCTTGGTTTAGTATATTTGTGTATGCCGAGCTGTTGTATGCAAAAATGTAGGAGTCTATTTAGTATATATGTGTTCACTGCCCTCATTCATTTATGTCTTGTAGATGATGAACTGGTGGTGAATCCTAAAGTATTTCTTCAAATCAAGCTGGGAGATGTTGTGGAAATTGCACATCCCAATGATGAATACAGGTGAATTCTCTTTGCTGATATCAGTGAGGGTGGAGCACTGAAAGGGTCTCTTCATGTGTAGTGCTTTCTAGAGTGGGAGGCTCTTAGGGCTGACATAACTTTGCTTGAGGATGCTGCCTTGATTTTTTTCTGCCTAAAGGGAAGTAAAGAGGTAACTTTAGCAAGAGTGCTTCCTAAAAATTTATGGAATTCTTTGTGTTTGGTGTTAGTTTGCTGATCTTCCATAGGCAAAGTAGCACCTGAATATAGAATCAACAATGTCTGTATCCTCTTCCTAGACCTCCTGTTACCTAAGGACTATTCTCCTATCCTACAGTATATCCTAGGCAAAAATAAAATTTTGTGGCCTTGTTGTATGAACCTGTTCATCCTACAGCCTCTGTCTGAAAGGCAGCAGTATGAGGATCTGAGAAGTTCTGGTGTGACCTGCTTTCCCATTTGTACTATCATCTTTAGCTCAAGAGTACCTTATAATTACGAAGAGTGTAAGGAGCAAGACAGAGAGACAGGTGGAGAGGATGGTGTATGAAGCTTTCTAGAAAATATGAATGTTTCTCTTTAGCTTATCCTGTGATCCATGTTACTGAATAGTTTTGGGTGTGACTTACCAGAGAGACTGTTGGTATCTCAACTTGTCTCCTTTTTTTCTCTTCTCCATGCTAGTCCACTGCTTCTCCAAGTGAAGTCACTTAAGGAAGATTTGCAGAAAGGTAAAATTTGAGACTTATGCACAGTAAAATCATAGGAAGGGTGGCGTGGCTAGGCTGTACCTGTGGCTGGCTAGCATGTGTATTTAAATTCATAAGAAAATTAATGCTTTGTCTGTTTAGCAAGGGAAGGATTTGAATTTTAACGTAAAATGGGTTGGTTCTAAATCTGCTTTTGTTTGGGTAAAATGAGTATGGTTTAAGCAAACCTAGCTTTTTAGCCTGAAATTTGTGTTTCATGACAGTCTGACTGTGCTGGGTTTGTACCTGTAAACCACTTGGAACCTGCTGGGGACTTTGACTTCTCTGCTGTCCTTTCTTGTTCTCTGGCAGAAACGATAAGTGTGGACCAGACAGTGGCACAGGTGTTCCGCCTGCGGCCGTACCAGGATGTCCATGTCAATGTTGTTGACCCAAAGGTCTGTGGTTTTGCCACTTGTTTCCATCCATTCCATCACTTGACTCAAATCAGAGCTCTGTGACTTTCCATGTGCAGCAGTCTGGGGGAAGAAAGGCATTTATTGTTTGTTGAAAGATGTTTAGTCTTCTTCCCTAAGAGAGTGAGCTTTTGAATTATTTGTTGGTTTATGTGTCACTTTTCTCCCTAAAATCTCTGCTCTCTTTTTGAACTCTGTGAACCTGCTTTGACAGAGCTTGGTAGAAATGTAGACATTTCACATATTTTTAAATTTCAGAAATTCATGATAACCAGGCACAATAAAGAAAAGCAGAAAGGAGCCTAGTCAAAAGAAGATCCATGGCCTGGATTTGCATTATTTGGTACCACAGAGCCTCTTACAGAGAGACATTTCCTGTAAATGTTCCAACTATTAAAAGAGCTGCAGTCAGCACTTACATTATGCACAAGACAAAAGTCTGCAGGAAATGAGGTTTCCCTAATGTCATGAACAATGGCAGTAATTTATTTCAGCTTCCAGTATGCACTAAGACTTGTACAGATTTAGTCCTTGGGCTTTTTCTGATCACATTGTGCAATGTTTTGCAGCTCACACTAGTTGAGGTACATGCACAACTTTGTTATTTATTTGTATGGGCTTCCCCTTTATCTTTCAGTTTTAGGGATATTGACTTGTTTTTGAATGGCCCTTCTTGTAACATTTGGTTATTAAATGAACAGATTGGTGGGCCCTCCTTAAAAACAAGCAGTAAAATCTAAGCCGTTTTTCATTTATTTCCCAGGAGGTGACCTTGGACTTGGTGGAGCTGACATTTAAAGATCAGTATATTGGGCGTGGGGATATGTGGAGGCTGAAGAAGAGTTTGGTAAGGCCCCTGCTGCCCTTGGGCAGGGTGCAGGTGATGAACCTTATCTTTTGCTTGCTGTGAATGAAAAGAAGTGCTTTGCAAAATGCAGAGCGCCAAAGACAAAGACAGTGCCTGCAGCTCCTGAGGATCTTGTGCTTCCTAGCAGGAGTGGCACATCAGAGTTGGAGAAATGGGTGTAAATGTTGCAGAAAAGCAAATCCCATCATTTCCTACTCCACTGGTATAATTTTGATTACTGCCTTGGGCATTGAAAATAGTCTAGAGAGGTTTTTTTGCTTATGTTCTGAATTTTAATGATTTACTGCATTTGGAAGGAATTGAATCCAAATGTTTTTCAAGCAGAAGTGTGCTGAAGTGTCCCCTCCCTGAGAGTACCACTTAATAAGCAGCTATAAGAATATCTTCTGCCTGCATCTCTGAAGTGCAGTCTTTGGCTCCTCTAAGTGCAGTGAATTAGGCAAATGATCCCATTTAGAGCTGATCTGTGTAAAAAGTGATTTTCTGTTGTATATTACAGAGGTTCTGTAGGCTGAGCTATTAGTAGCAACTACACTGAATGGATTTTGTGACTTCTGTCATAAAGGTCATGTTTATGTACATTGTTCTTCTCACTCTGAGCCTGCTCTTCTTCTGACACCTGTAACTCTTCTTTCCTAGGTCAGCACATGTGCATATGTCACCCAAAAAGTTGAATTTGCAGGTATCAGGTCAGTGCCTCCTCTGAGGGCTTACTGTTACTTATTGCTTTAACTTCATAAGTTTTAAGTATCCAGCTGGAGACTCTTCTGTGAAAAATCCTTCATGTTTCATTGTTCTGCTACTCATCTACGCATTTCTGTCTGCACCGTGGGGTGGGGAAAGGCTTCTATCTGGTTTGGGATAAAAGAAACTAATAGCAGGGTAGCCAGCTACACTTGTGGCCTCTGATGGAGGCCAAATAATTTTATTTTTATCTCTTTGAATATTTACCCCCCTTCTTAAGCTGTATTAATAGTTCAGAGGGGATTACTTCAGTTGCTTTTGAGGTGACACCGGGACCAGAAAATGTGCAGATGCAGAGGGAAATGGCTGTTTGACATCGTTTGGGTTAAACATCAGGTTTTAACCAAATAAGTCATCCTTGAGTGCAGATTTTGGTGCATCTCTTACTTGCTCAAGTACTGATTCTCTAATCTTCATATTCAAATATTCTGCACTTCTTTTCTTCCAGGGCCCAGGCAGGTGAACTGTGGGTAAAGAGTGAGAAAGTTACTTGTGGATACATCAGTGAGGACACCCGGGTAAGAGCTCAGGAAACAGGGGGAGAGCAGTTTTTCCCTTCTTTTCCTTGCCTGCCAGGATTTTTGTAATTCTGTCTTGCCTGCAGATTTGTATGGATGGTTGCAATTGGCTCTGTTGTAGGGTGAAGAATGGCAATAAGTTCAGGACAGTGAATCATTATTAAACTTCAGCTCTGCTAGGAATGACTTGTTAGAGGGGAATTTCCCTGTGATGCAAGGGCCACAGTTGTAGGAGTTGCTGTGTAGTTAAGCTCTTCATTTGGGCCTTCTAATGAATGTACTTGGTTCTAAATGAGGTCTTGCCTTCCTTTGCAGGTGGTCTTCCGCTCCACTTCTGCCATGGTTTATATTTTTATCCAGATGAGCTGTGAAATGTGGGATTTTGATATTTATGGTATGTAGGTAACTCTGACTGTGGATGGTCACAGATGTCCTTTCTGCTATTTTTTCTGCCACTCCCAGCAAACTAAAATTTCCTGCCTTTGGCCTAAGCAGTGCTCCAGGGTGTGTTGTGGTCTTTGCTTAGATCCTTCCTTGCAGTGCCATCCATTTCTGTCCCTGTCTGTGCCACCCTTCTCCTGTCCCTGTAGAGCCTGGGTACCATTATCTCAGCCACTAAATCACTGTGAGCACTGGAAAGGTTTTCCATGGATATGGACGTGTTTGGTGATGAGGGCAGGTGTAAATTTGTGAATCCTGAAGCCAGAAATGTGTGGAAGTCCTGTGCAAAGAGGACCGTGATGTTTTAGATTTCTCTAGACTTTGGCTTCTTGAGGAAGTGAAACCTGCCTTAGCTCAGGCTGAAGTTGGTAATTTCAGCTGGAAGAATTACAACTTCAGGCATTAAGAATGAGTCACTTCTCTGTTGTCATCCTGTTTTTTTCTGGCTTAATTCTTCAGCAAACCTCTTGCTACTTCCTTTGACCATGTGTTTAGGCATATGGAACTGGGCAACTATTCAAATCAGAGCAGGGGATCAGTTGTGCATTCTCTGCCTGAAAGACAGTGCAGATGCTTTCCCAGCATGCTGCAAATGTGTTGGAAAAATGAACTGAAGGTCTCATCCTTCTGGCATTAAGTCTTATGTTTTCATTCTCTGAAAAAAAATGGTGCTTTTAAATCTTTTTATCATAAAGCAGTCATGCTTTTTAATCTTTTAACCATTTTATCTTTGTGATAGTGCCCTTTATTATGCACACAGCTGCTTGAGATTTAATAAATATAATTGTCCTAGAATCTTAGGGTTAGATATGCCCCATATCTAACTTCTATAGGTGAAGTAACTATTGTTTTCTGATGCTTGGGAGATTTTTTTTTGCAGGGGATCTATACTTTGAGAAAGCTGTGAATGGTTTCCTTGCTGACCTCTTCACAAAATGGAAGGTAAGTAGTTGATTGAGTTCAGTTTTAATTTTTTATTTTTAATTTTTAATTTAGGGACATCTCTCTGAGCAGTAACACATCAGAATATCAAATTGCTGTGGCTGTAAATACACTGTGTCAACTGTCTGTTTTCTTAACAAAAATCTTGGCAACTACAGAGAGGAGCTTCTTTAGAGCCTGGTGGAGAGTGCTCCTGGTAAATGTGATATGGCCAAGCAGCCCAGAATCTTCAGGACAGACCATGTGTTATTTCAGAGAGACAGATGGAACTCTAATGCAGATCCATTAATGCAACAGTCTAGGTTTTGTTCATTACCTTTGTTTCTAGGTGTGAGGGAAGAAAGGCTATTACTATATGTGTATATACACAACTTTTTACCAAATGTGACTTCTAATGTTTTCTTTTTGCATTTGTTCTTCCTGGACAGGAGAAGAATTGCAGCCATGAAGTGACAGTGGTTCTATTTTCAAGAACATTTTATGAAGCTAAATCTATAGGTATGCAAATTCTCTATTTTCATGTTTCTGTTTTTAAACCTATCTTGTCTCTTGAAAGTTGGTCACAGGCTGACAGGAACTTTTTATCTTTTTTTAATTGCCATGTTCAAAGTATTCTCTATCAAGCACAGTAGGTACACAGCCATTGTTATGAAAGTACTGCAGTCAGAGTACATAGAAGAGTGTTGCAAATTTTCCTCATCATACTCAAGCTGTCATATTGGTTTAAAAGCAGTTTTTTATTATATAGGAGGTCTGATATTTCTTCAAGTATTTTGGTTTCTGTTTGCTTGCTGGAGGCTTTTTTTTCTTTTTTTGTTTGTTTATTTTTAATGGCAAAAACAGCTTTTTGCTGGAAAAGATTAGTCATTTCTATAGAAGAGCATGAGATAAGATGTGCTTTTCCTTCCATTTCAGATGAGTTTCCTGAAACACATCGTGCATCAATTCGGCAGGATCACGAGGGAAGATTTTATGAAGATTTTTACAAGTATGTTTTCCTCCCAGTTCTTTTCACCTCTTGTCCCACAGTGTATGTGTAACCCAATGCACCCTTTTGTGCAATTCTTTACAGTTTGTTCATCCCTTCTCACTTCCCCTCACAGTTTCTTTCCTGGGCCTCATCAGGCTGTGTTTTTTCTAGAGTTGTCGTTCAGAACGAGAGGCGGGAGGAGTGGACCTCCTTGCTTGTGACCATCAAAAAGCTTTTCATCCAGTATCCTGTGTTGGTACGACTCGAGCAAGCAGGTACAAGAATCTTCCTTTCCCTGCTTTTATCCTTTGCTCTCTCTCCTCTTTTTTTAACATTTTTTAACTTGTCAGTAAACTATCCATTTTTAGTTGAAGTGTGGTGTCATGCTACTTAGTGCTCTCCTGGCTGGGCAGTGTGCCTCAGTCTTTCTGTGGAACTTAATAACATCAATTTTGCTGTCATTTTTGAACCAATAGTATTTAGTACAGATGTATTTTTCTGTGGGTTTTTTATTATATAAAGCTAGTATACAGGAATGATGACTTTCTTTTCTTTTTTCCTTTCTGAATACTTTTCCAGAGGGCTTTCCTTCAGGTTACAATTCTACCTCAGCACAAGGGAACTACCTGGAGGCTATAAATCTTTCATTCAATGGTGAGTTACAAGCAATGGGTAAAAATACAGCCATTAAAGCAGCTGCCAATAAATGGCTGTGGACTTATGTTACTTTTTCCTTAACACTGAAGAGGAGGGGAATATTAGCAGTTCACCTGCCTTTGTCTGCAAAAAAAACATCCTGGGTGTTCTGATAGTATTGAAAAATTCTCTTCGCCCAGTATTTTCTCCTGGGAAGCTGAGAAGCCTCAGCTTCTCCTGTTTTGCTGCTTTGGAATGTGGTCTGGAGATTGTTTATCCAACATGTGAATTGTCTTTACTTAATGGCCAATCATGGCCAGCTGTGTCGAGGCTCTGAGGAGTCAGGAGTTTTTATTATTCATTCTTGTTAAGGCTTCTGTCTGTGTCCTTCTCTTTCTTTGGTATAGTAGGAATAGAATAGGAATGGGGATGGGGGTAGGAATGGGGATGGGGGATAGGAATGGGGATGGGGGATAGGAATGGGGATGGGGGATAGGAATGGGGATGGGGGATAGGAATGGGGATGGGGGATAGGAATGGGGATGGGGGATAGGAATGGGGATGGGGGATAGGAATGGGGATGGGGGATAGGAATGGGGATGGGGGATAGGAATGGGGATGGGGGATAGGAATGGGGATGGGGGATAGGAATGGGGATGGGGGATAGGAATGGGGATGGGGGATAGGAATGGGGATGGGGGATAGGAATGGGGATGGGGGATAGGAATGGGGATGGGGATTGGAATGGGGATGGGGGTAGGAATGGGGATGGAATAGGATATCAAATAGAATAGGAATGGAATAGGAATAGGATATCAAATAGAATAGGATATCAAATATAACAGAATATAATAATAAATCAGCCTTCTGAGAGCATGGAGTCAGATTGCTCATCTCTCCCCTCGTCCAGGGGAGCCTGACAAGGTCCCCCCTTTCTCTCTGGCAGTGTTTGACAAGCATTACATCAACCGCAACTTCGACCGCACGGGGCAGATGTCGGTGGTGATCACCCCCGGCGTGGGCGTGTTCGAGGTGGATCGGCTCCTCATGATCCTCACCAAGCAGCGCATGATTGACAATGGTAAATAACTGTGCCTGCTGCCTCTCTGCAGGCAAACACAGAGCCGCTTCTGGCTGTGAAAAAGTATCTGCTGGAAGCTGTGTGCACTGGGAGGAAGGGTTACAGCTGCAAGAGTTGTGTCTGCACTTCGTATTGAAATGAGCAGATTTTCAGAGTACTTAGAGGCATTTAGTTTCTTTTGTTTGTGACAGAGAGCTTCACCTATCTGTGCAAACCTTTCTCTTAAAGGATAATCTTGCACGACTTGCATTAGTTTAGGAAAATAATTTCTTATATCCCCACAGGTACTGTTGGTTTGTAGCCATACCGTGGGACCATTAACTACCATTTTTCAGTATTATTGCCTCTTATAATATGATGTGAATACATATTGGGTCTTCAGTTCAAATTGATAATCTGTTTTGTCTTAGCTTATCAGTCCTGCTTGGATAACTGAACTGTACCATTGTCTGTTTACAGGGATTGGTGTGGATTTGGTGTGCATGGGAGAGCAGCCCTTGCATGCTGTACCACTCTTTAAGGTAAGGGTGCTTTACCTTCCCTTGTTCTGCTACAAATGTTACTCATTTTGTGACTGGCTGGATACAGGTAGATGCTTCTGAATTACTCTTACAGCTCCATAATCGTTGTGGCCCTGGTGACTCACGAATGGGTGATGACTACAATATCCCACACTGGATAAATCATAGGTAGGTGAATTCTACCAGCTTTTGCTAAACACTTCTGCTTTGCTTTACTCTTCATAATCTCTTGAATTCTCTTTCTTCTTTTATCTCCTCTGCTTTCCTTGTGAAACAGAGGAAATATTACATTACTCTTGCAGAACTCTGGGCATTAATGCAACCTAACAGAAATGACAGGGTCTTCAAACAGCTGGTGTGAATCACTACAGTTGTGTAAATCAGGAAGAGTTGTGTAAATGGCACAGTAGAAATGGATGTCTTTCTGTAGAAGGAGAAAATGAACTGGGCAATGCAGGTGTTGAGCATATTAAGAAGTGTCTAGACTGAGGCTGTACAAGTATCAAAGCCCTGTCTTTGGGCAGAGTAGCTTCTCTCAACCATCCCTCAGTGTTTTCCATATTTTTATTATGCACAGAAAGGTATCCCTTTATCCAACAGCTGACTCAGGTTCCTGGTCTGCTTATTGTGTAGCAAACCACCTGTGTTGAGTTCTTAAAGCCACACTATTTTTTCTTTCAGTTTCTACACATCCAAAAGCCAGCTCCTGTGTAACAGCTTCACTCCACGGATCAAGCTGGCAGGAAGGAAGGTGGGAATTTTCTGATTTGTATTTTCTTACTAGCTTGTCCCATAGCTCTTTTCAGTCAAGCATCACAAGTATTCCAACAGCTGGAACTAAGTTTCTGTGTTAAAAGAGCAAAGCTGCAAGGTTTGTTATGGGGACTGTGAATGAGAGGTAGTTTAAGTCTTTCCTTCCTAGACAAAACTAGGTGAGAAATGTTGTAGCCACCATAAAAATTAGTTTCATTCTGTAACAAAGAACTGTATGGAGAGGAAGAAAGGTATTGAACATTGTGTTTTTCACACAGGTTTGTGACCAACTATCAGTATTTAATATTTGTGAAGTTGTCTGGCTGCCTCACTGAGTCAGCAAACTAAACTTTGTCTGCTTGGTCACACTGGGGATGTTTCCTTTGAACATTCTGACTGATTCCCTTCCCTCTCTCTTTTCTGTTGTTCTCTTTTTTTTTTTCTTTCTTGTTTGTTTTTTTGGTCACTTCACCCTTCCTTTGTTGGATCCTTCAGCCACTGACAGAGAAAGCAAAAAGTAATCGTGATGCCTGTAAGTAATTCTGTTCTGGAATGATCTGTCCCAGTGACTCCCAAAAGTAACAAACAGCTGCAGGAAGACAATGACACTTCAGCCCAAGGAAGGGACAATTGTTACAGAAAACCATCAAACTCATATTTGAGTATTTCTCATATTTGTTACCCAGGATGCTAATGGGCACGTGCCAGTTGACTTCTTGGCATTATTCATTTAGTGTTTAGGATGTATGGGGGAAAGGCATTATGGCCTCAGCCAGCCTGATTCAGAGGCACCACCTCTGATAATTGAGCTGCTCCAGCTGCTCTGCTCATGACACTTTGGGATTTCTTTTGGAATAGATACTTTCCTTAGGGGTGGGAGGTGCTTACTCTCTCTTGCAGATCTTGAATATTCTTGCAAGAGGTTCCAGTGCTGTATGATTTTTATTTCAGCATTAGGAGCTCCAAAGGATGCTGAGAATGCCTTGCCTATCCAGGTGGATTATGATGGCTATGATGCCCAGGTGTTCAGACTGCCAGGCCCAGCCAGAGCCCAGCGCTGTAGCACTTTCAGGTGAGAGGCTTGGGAGTGCACTGCTTCTGGAGTAGCCCTGTTATGTGTGCTTGATACATAAAATACTTGGAGAAATACAAAGAGAATTGATCTCCACATGCTCACAGTTGAACAAAAAGCTTCATCTCTATCTGCTCTTCATGGCTGGTTGTCTGGTGTTTTACTTCTAGAATAGTATGTGGGGTCTAGGAAAAGGCATAAATATATATATTTTTTTTCTTTGAATCTTTAATTTTGTGTGAAGTGGAATAAAGCTAGTCTTTCTAGCAGATTTTGCAAGGGGCTTAAGAAAGTATTTGCACATTAGACTTGCACAGAGTTGTAGAAATAGATTGTTTAATGCGCTGCTTAGTAACTGGTGAACAGAGTGGTGAGGAATCCTCCCTGAAAATGATGCCTGGCTGAATGAGAGAAGAGGCAGAAAAGCTGAGTGCAGGTTCTCAACTATTCCATATCCTTTTGTCTGAGGAGAAAGGCTGATTATCCTCAGGTCCTGGCCAAATTCATTGAATGAACGATAAATTTCACTGCTTTTTCAGAAATACAGAGTTGACAAGCTTGTTTTGCTTCTTTCAGTAGTATTGCCTAACTCAGAGCACCTGGACTCTCTTGTTAGGATGTTCATTTGAGCAGCCTGTAGGAACCCATGCTTCTGGTAAATCAGGGCAACCTTGATGAAGGGAGAAAATGATGAGGAGGACTCCATTGATATCAGAAGGCTAATTAATTACTTTCTTATGTTGTATTACACTACATCTAAACCGAATCTGAGCAAGCACCCCACTCAACTGCACAGAATCTGGTGACTGTCAGCCACCAGTCCCAACACACACACAGACACACATGGATTCAATTGGTCAGTAAATCAAAACACTCACACCAGAATCCAGTTACCAGTTCCCTTCAGGTAAACAATCTTCCACAATGCATTCCACTTGTCAACAACAAGAGGGGCAGCAACTGAGATAAGAATTGTTTTTTCTTTCTCTGAGGTTCAGAGAATGCGAATCCCAGAAGATATCCTTGGGAAGTTGTGCCTTGCTTTTCTCTGTGAAGAGAAATGTGGCCACACACGCTGAAAGATACCAGCACAATTTAAACAGTTCATAATTCCTGGTAGTTCCCTGTAGCTACATGGTTCTGTCACTGTAGGCAGAGGTCTGGTGTCTATTAGGCCACATCTCTACCAGGCTGGTGTGGAGTCTGTAGGATTGCAGAGGGAGCTGAGCAGGTCCTTGCACAGCCCTCGTGCTGGAATTGTTGCAGTGTTCTTGTTGTGTTGTGTGATGCACAGAAGTATAAATTACCCAGGCTGTCGAAAAAGATAGTGATGGCTTCTCTGTAATGCTCTTCTTGAGATCGCCTGCTGAGCACTGAGTCTTTTGCATGACTTGGGCCTGTCCCAGCCCCCTGCTAACTGGGGATCCATCTGTCTGTGCTGTCACTGGCCTCCCTGTGAGCAGGTCGGTGCGGGAGCGGGAGAGCCGCACGAGGAAGAGCTCCAGCTCGTACGACGTCTCGTGCAGCCCGTCGCTGCAGAGCCGCGCGCTGCCCCCCGAGGAGGTCAGGAGCCAGGCTTCCGACGACAGCTCCCTGGGCAAGATCTCCAACATCCTGATGATCCCACGGCCCCACCTGCACCAGTGTGAAGTCAGCAGCTCCTTGGGCTATACCAGCACCAGAGGTCAGCCTGGGCAGATGGGAAGGTGCCTTTGGTGGGGAGAGAAGGGGAAAGTTTGTGTTGGCCACCGCCAGGCCAGCACGGTGGAGATGGTGCTTGTATTGGCACTCGTGGTACAGCTCTTCCATGGCTGCAGCTGGCTGTGCGTTCTCCCTTTGTCATCCTTGTCCAATTCCATTGCTTTTTTTTAATAGCTTGTCCTAAATAGAAGTGTCCTGACACTGATTTGCTCTTTTCCCTTGCCTGTTGCCTTCTTTAGTACTTGACTATTCTCCTGTGCCTGCCTTCAAGTGTGGACATAGACAAGGAACTTGTATTATCCAGGTCACCTATAATCTATTGAATGAGAACTGGCCTTAGCAGTGAGTCCTGGGGGCCCCTGATTATAACATTTCTCTGTGGGGATTTGTTGTCATTAAGACTCACTTTCTGGATCCTTCCTTTTGACAATGTACTGCTGAGCTGTCTCAGTGTGTTAGCAGTGCTGGTACTCCTCTTCTCTTCCTTTCCAATTTAATTTTGTTCTCAGACAGTATGCAGTATCTTCCACAACCCCAGCTCATTTCTAGGTAAATGGTATTCCTCCTGCAACTGTTTCATCTTCTATAAAATTCTATCCCTGAAGGCTCTTCATGGTTTTTTCATGCCATGCTGTGTGACACTGATACCATATTTATCCTGTCACAGGAATCAGTTACTGGTGTGGAGCTGCTCTCACACAGTGTACTTGACATCACAGCTACCATTCATGTTTTCCTCTGCTCACAGTTAATACAATCATTTTCTTTCTTTGGTATCTCTGTTACTCCTTTAGTTTGAAGGATAGTTGTGTGACCCAACTGAAGGTGTTCAGCTGGATGAGGATGTGTGTGGATTAGGACTGGTAGGGAGGGAAGAGTCAAAGAAACTGAGGTTTTTCACATGTTGTATTTGACAATATAGAATGGTAAATGAGACCCTTCTCTTTGGGATTTCCACTGGTTGGGCAGAGTAATCAGACTAATTGCTACTTACCTATCTGGTATATTTTTCTCTCGTATTTATAAACAACTGCGCTTCTGTTCCACACTGAATAGTGACAACTAACTGGTATCTTGTGGAGATCATGTAATCCCTGATTTCAGTGCTCAGATCTGAGTGTTACAGAAAAGGCACATGTACAAGGCTCAGCTGTGGCTTTGGTACTCATCCTGAAGTTTTTATGTCAGTCTTTTGATTCCTCAAGAATTCTCAAAGGTCTGAGTAGCCCTTCATAATTGGCTCAGCAAGTGGTTTCTTAATGGATTCATTTAGTAGAAGTTCACAGTTGACAGCAGTGCTGTAATGGCAGATGCAGTAATGGTTTTTCTTGTCTGGGTTCTTGTTTCCATTGTAACTTTCAGGCTGGATAGGAATTGCTTTCAGCTTCTCCTCCTGCTTTTTCCTTAGGTGTCCTTTACCCTGGGTCATCTTCATATCCCTAAACAGTTAATTCTCTTGTGCTTGGTTCCTGCGGGATCTCACGCTGAGTTGTGTGGCTCGGTTGTGTTTTGCAGATTTCCTTGAGAACATGTTGGAGTCGCAGCAGCGCGACTCCAGCGCCCCGGGGCGGTTCCACGTGGGCAGCGCCGAGTCCCTGCTGCACATCCGCCCGGGCGGGTACGCGCCGCAGCGCGCCCTCATCAACCCCTTCGCCCCGTCCCGCATGCCCATGAAGCTGACATCGAACCGCAGGCGCTGGATGCACACCTTCCCCGTGGGTGAGCTGCCTCTCTGCCCGCCTATCCCGTGGGTGAGCTGCCTCACTGCCCGCCTATCCCGTGGGTGAGCTGCCTCTCTGCCCGCCTATCCCGTGGGTGAGCTGCCTCCCTGCACACCTATCCCGTGGGTGAGCTGCCTCACTGCCCGCCCATCCCGTGGGTGAGCTGCCTCCCTGCACACCTGTCCTGTGGGTGAGCTGCCTCCCTGCCCGCCCGTCCCGTGGGTGAGCTGCCTCCCTGCCCGCCTTCCCCATGGGTGAGCTGCCTCCCTGCCCACCTTCCCCGTGGGTGAGCTGCCTCCCTGCCCGCCCATCCCGTGGGTGAGCTGCCTCCCTGCCCGCCTATCCCGTGGGTGAGCTGCCTCCCTGCACACCTGTCCTGTGGGTGAGCTGCCTCGCTGCCCACCTATCCCGTGGGTGAGCTGCCTCGCTGCCCACCTATCCCGTGGGTGAGCTGCCTCCCTGCACGCCTACCCCGTGGGTGAGCTGCCTCCCTGCCCACCTTCCCCATGGGTGAGCTGCCTCCCTGCACACCTGTCCTGTGGGTGAGCTGCCTCCCTGCACGCCTATCCCGTGGGTGAGCTGCCTCCCTGCACGCCTATCCCGTGGGTGAGCTGCCTCCCTGCACGCCTATCCCGTGGGTGAGCTGCCTCCCTGCACACCTATCCCGTGGGTGAGCTGCCTCCCTGCACACCTATCCCGTGGGTGAGCTGCCTCCCTGCACACCTATCCCCTGGGTGAGCTGCCTCCCTGCACGCCTATCCCGTGGGTGAGCTGCCTCACTGCCCACCTTCCCTGTGGGTGAGCTGCCTCCCTGCCCACCTTCCCCGTGGGTGAGCTGCCTCACTGCCCACCTTCCCCGTGGGTGAGCTGCCTCCCTGCCCACCCATCCCGTGGGTGAGCTGCCTTGCTGCACACCTGGCTGCTGTGGCTTTGCCCTTGTCCAGGATTAGCACAGCAAGAGAGCCAGTGAGAGCTCTGGGGTATTAAAGTGCTTGCACACTACACTCATTTGTGTGCAGGCCTGAGCAATCCTCTTGTGGAAAATAGCTCTATTTGCAAACGAGCAGCAGCAGGTACAGAACAATTCCCTGTTGAAGGGAGCCCAACCCTAACCCTGTTGAAGGGAATTGTAACTACAATTTGGGTTGATTTTTCTGATGCTGAATTGTTTACATAATTGTTTAATGCCTTGTAAGTAGGCCCTCCAAAATGTTTAAAAAAATATTTTGCTTCACTTGCTTCGGAGCAGATGGCAGAGGTTCGAGGCTTTGAAGATTTTGTGAACGTGCTTTCATAATGGCCATTAGCTCTCATTGCTTGTGCTGTTGGCAAAAGAGGGGAAAAGCAACTGAGGAATCAGTGCAGATGTGGTGATCAGTGTTCCAATTGTACCTGTGTAGGTCCCTCAGGAGAAGCTATCCAGATCCATCATCAGACCCGCCAGAACATGGCAGAAATGCAGGGCAGTGGGCAGCAGGATTTGACACATTCCTCTGCAGAGCTGCTGGAGCTGGCTTACCATGAGGCAACTGGCAGGTGAGCCATTTGCTCAGTCTTCAGTGTTGTGTTTACAGACCATGAGATCAGGTCTGTAGCTAACCAGCTAAGCTGTATTTCTCTCCTGAGGAGGTGTGAGTAGCTGGTTCTCTGCTGTCCTGCCAAGGCAGTGTTTGGTTACTGCTGGAGGCAAACAAACACTATGGACATTTATGGAATGCTGTCATGGCCTTCCGATATCAGCGAGGGAAGAGTTTGCTTCCAGCCGGCCTGGGCTGAGGCAGAGGGGCTGAGGGCTCGCTGGTACCTTTGCTAAAAGCCGGGAACGGCACGAGTGAGGAGGGCTGTACAAAACGGGCTGCTTTCTTTCTCTGCAGACACGTCAGCTCTCGGCATCCGGGGGACAGCGGCTCCTTCCTGAGCTTCGGCGGGACGGAGGAGTTCGGGAACGGGCTGGGGGCCGGCCCCGGCGCAGGTAACGGGGCGGGGGCGGCGCCGGGACAGCAGTCGGGGGATGGGGCCGGACTCACGGGGGGACGGGCACGGCAAAGAGGAGGAGTCGAGAGTGGGAAAACAGTGATCTGTTCGTGCACTTCCTTGCTTGGCGTGTGGTAGTTCTTTGGCTTGCTTTGTTGGTTTTAGTTTGGTTTTGTTTGATGTGTCTCTACTTCTCTAGGTGTGTCTTATAAGGCTTATTGTAGAAAGGTGCTTGTTGTTTACTGGTAATAAGCTCTCAGGTAGGAACTGAGTTCTATAATAACAGAGCAGTGATGTTCAGACACAAAGAATAACTAAATATGCACTGGTGTTCAGAAGCCTGTTTTTTTCTTGGTGGGATTGCCTGAAGCTGTTATCCTTTAGAGAGATGATGTGTCTGTACTTTCAGTTGAAGACTACCTCCATCTTCCTTACCCTGACACCTGAATTAGTGAAAATTCTCAGCATTTCTTTTCAGCCCTTTAAATGGAACAACATGCCATATTAAACATTCTGCTGTGTTGTCTGGATTTTTGTGACTTACCCTTTGCATTTGTAGATATGCATTTTGGTTAGGCACATGGAAAAAAGTTGAACTTTTGGACTACAGCATTCAAGACTTATTTTCTCAAAAATAATTTGATAGTTTGTTTAATAGTTCTTTTCTCAAAACCAATTTAAAGATTTTTTTTAAAGTATAAATTTGCCCTTTTGAATTACATTAGATTAAGACAATTTTGTTTTCCATTATGCCTTGAAGAGCTGTAAACAAGTTAGCAGATGTAATTTTCTCATCTCTCATCTTGTATTCACATAGTAACATTTAAAATTATTTTCTGTTGCTTCCTCCTGTGAATTTCTTCTGATTACATTTAATTTTCTTGCTTTATATTTTTGGTATTTTCTGGCTTCCAGATTTTGTTTTTGCAATTGCTGAACTGCATTTCAGCTGGCTGCAGTTGGCACAATGTAAATGCAGAGCATGTCCTGGCAATAAACATGCTTGCATTTATGAGATTTCTTTGTCTGTAGACCCTCACCTGTCTGTAGGGGCCACACTGGGTGCTCAGTGATTGGACTGAGAGTTCTGCCTTATGGTTTGAGTCACCTATGAAACGAAGCACTTTGGGGGAGAGTTGTGTTTTTTTAGAATTTCCAGGAATTTCTTATTGAGTCTGGTTCTCCTCTGCTGCCTGCAGCATGGTTTGGTGCAGCA
Source organism: Haemorhous mexicanus (assembly GCF_027477595.1). Lineage (NCBI taxonomy): Eukaryota > Metazoa > Chordata > Aves > Passeriformes > Fringillidae > Haemorhous > Haemorhous mexicanus. Next base: position 3,184,483 of record NC_082359.1, on the reverse strand, counting down.
CGGGCTTCAGAGTGAAAAACGATCCCATCTATTCCCCTTGGGCCTCGGGACATTGCTGCTGCTGCCGCGCAGGTGGAGGCGGTAGCTCAGAGCAGGAAATCCTGCAGTTGCAGTTCCCGCTGCGGATGGCAGATGGCAGGAGGAGCTGGTGGAAGGTGAAGGCCACTCCGAGCCGGCTCCCCTGCTGGCTACTGGCATCATCACATAGCAGATATCCACCCTTTCTCTTACAGGGCAACAGCTATGGTGCTGATACCAATTTCTGGGTAAATCCACCTAAGCTAGTTTTAAACAATAGTTCCCTTTAAATGTTTGGAGGCTTACTGAAATTTTTATTTTGATACAGGGCTTTGAAGGCAGCAGTTTTTCTTGTCTCCTTAGCAACTCTTTTTCTCTCATGTGCCATACCAGCTGTTTGTAGGAGCTTATAGCACTTACTTTTCAAGATGTTTCACTATTTTGGGGAGGAGAGTTTTGTTTGGGTTTTAGAGATGTTCAAGTTTGATCCGAGATGTATTTTTTCCTCATTAATTGGCTTAGTGGTTTTTTTCTGCTGTGCAGAACCCTGGGATTTTCCATGCAGAGAAATTCTGTATCTTAAAACATCATCACAGTTTTGATTTATTTTTATTTGAAATTCAAGAGAAGTGCGTAATTGCTTAAAATAAAAACCATTTCTTTCTTGTAGGGGCGAACCTCAAAACTCAGAACAAGGATTCCTTGGAAGATGCTGTCTCTAATTCTCCAGATCCAAGTAAGCAGGAGAAAGGTTTGGAAGAGAGTTTGCATAGGTGGGAAGATGGGGAGGGAAAGGGCATGTACATATATAGAGGCATCAGGAGGTGGTAGGCAAGAAACCGAGGAGCCTCCTTGGCTTTTGGCAGAGGTTTATTTTGGCCTGCAGTAATTTGCAGGATCTGCCTGTTCTGTCTCACTGTGGTTGCAGTTCCATAGTTCTTAAGAACATGTGAAGCTGTTTGTTGTGTTACAGCTGAAATTCTTTCCTTACCAGACACTATTCTGCAAAAAGCTAAAGCTGCTGAACTCTTATCTGCCTCTCAGTATAAAAAGTTTGTTTGGTACCAGCTTGTTGAAGTAGAATTAGTACAGTCAGTTTCTGAATTTGGTACCATTTACTGAGAAATACCTGCCTTCACTTCCTAGAGAAACAAGTGTGTCACTGCTTAAGAAAGCATTTTCTTTGTAGTAGTCTGTCATATATTAATTTCTTGTGCAGTGTTCCTGCCATTGGTGTTAACAGTTTTATAGTAAAATAAATTTCCATCTGTAGGAGCTCTATGACAAGAAGTTAAGCATCAGTAGGTGGTACAGATTGTTTGAATTGGGTCAGAATGTAAAGCAGTAGTGTGAATGGTCAGTGGTCAGAATGTAATGAGCTGATGATTTGGTATAATCTAGTTAGCTTTTCCTTTTTAATGACTAGTTTTACATCCCTGTAATCTCAAAACTGCAGCATAACTGTAGGAAAGGGTGTGGGAATAGATTGCTTCCCAAGTTACTATTTTTCTGGTCTTCCCACCCCTTTGGATATGTCTTCTGTTTTTATAACTGTGGAAATACTCCCTTTTCTGCTGTTGTACTATTCCAGAAAGAGGCTGGTCTGTCATTCTTTCTCTCCTCCTCTCCAGCTCCTTCTGCAGTTGTCTAGGATGCAAAACTGGTCTGATTTTCTTGTTCAGACTTGGAATGTTGATCTGTTTATTAATAATCAGTAACTGCACCTGACTTGCTGTCATTTTGGAAGAGCAGTGGCTATGTCAGCTCTAGCTTTTAATCAAGAGGAAATTAAATGTATTAACTTGGAATGCCTTTTGCATGATGGGATTGAATCAGCATGTGCACTGCATTGTTTAACAAACTCTGTCTCTTTCTCTCCCTCCCTTCTTCCCATCCTATTTTCTTTTCCCTTCCCATTCCACACCCCTTTTTGTCCCTGTTGACTTTACGCCAACTGTTTTTCGTCTCTCATTCTTTTAAACTCTTCTCTTCGTGCACTCCTTCCATCCTGCTCTGCACCCTGTTTTTCCATGGGTGACCCCACGTGCCCCCCTTGTGTGCCCCCATGACACAACGAGGCAGTTCTGACGCTGTCTGCTCCCCCCATAGTGCCAGGCTTCTGTTGTACAGTTGGAGTGGACTGGAAGTCCCTGACCACCCCTGCCTGCCTGCCCCTCACCACCGATTACTTCCCCGACCGCCAGAGCCTGCAGAACGATTACACCGAGGGCTGCTACGACCTGCTGCCAGAGGCTGACATGGACAGGTTTGGCCAGCACCTCCTCTGTACACTCCTGTGCTTAAGGAGAGGTGATGGAAGAGGATCCCTGCAGTCTGTACAAGTTGCCTTGGTTTGGAAAGACAGGAGTCTGCTAAGGAAGGCAGGAGCCTCCCCTGAAATGGAGAAAATGAACCCCCTCCGCCTCTGAATTGCTATAAATTTTAAATTAAGGGGCTCTCAGGCAACAAAAATTATGGGATCAGGAAATAACAGTTCTTTAATAGGGAGGAAGATAAAAGGATAAAATAAATGATGCAGTAAATGAAAACAATATTGACAGAGTCAGAACTCAACCTGACACCCTGTGGGTCAGGGTGTTGGCAGCAGTCCCATTGGAATTGTGGCTCAGCCCTCCTGCAGTGTCAGGGGTGGTTCTGCTGGAGCAGGGATCCTGGAGAAAAGGGTGAAGTCTTCCTCTGAAGATCCAGTGGAAGAAGAGGCAGCTGCTGTTCCTCTGGGAAATCCAGTGGAGAAGCCAGGCTGGTGTTTCAGAATCTCCAGATTATATCCAGGCAGGAATGCTTGGCTCCTCCCCCTGGGCTCACATCTCCCAATGGGATGCTGTAGTTCTTATCATCCCTGCAGTGACATTCAATAGCCTCTTATCAGCAGATGTCCCCTCCCGAGGGAGGAGTGACTGTGATCACTCAGAGAGAAATAAAGCAAACTGCCCTCTTGACAAAAGATAATTGCCATACAGATGGCAATAGCATACATCTTGCCTTGCAATCTGGAGCAGAAGTGAGTGATGGATTGCTGACAGAGCAGCAGAATACTTTTTTTTTTTTCTTCCAGTGATAGCTTTGGACCTTTTCTGATGTTCCCACCTGGCAGTATGTTGTGCTCTGTAGATTTGATGTTAGAAATTGTTTGGATATAAATTTTTGTCGATTTTCTGTTGTGTTTTGATCAAAATATTCAAGCTATCATCTCTGTTAATCTACTTTCTAGCAGGTGTTTTGGAAGTATTAAATGAGCAAATGCATATGGACACAGTGTTTAAGATGCTTATCCTCACTCTAAAGGATATTTAGTTTAAAGAATCTTGTTGGAAAACAGAATTAGTTGGACAAATAGAACTTCTCTGCTTGTCTCAGAGGTCTCTGGTAACTATTCTTTAATGGGGTTAGTTTGATTTTTACTGAAGCAGTCTCATTATCTTAAATTTTTTTCAGTCTTTCCATAACTTGTAAGACATTGAAAGACCTGCCTATGTTGCTGCTTTATGGGAGCAAAACAAAAGTATTAATCAGGGTTGTTGAAATACAAAGGAAGTAATAGGATTAATGAAGAAACACCTGAAAGAAATGTCAGTAGGAAGGCAAAGTTCAGAGCAGGAGCTGCACTAAGATGAATGTGTTCTTTAACTCCTCCCTGCTCTCCACTTCCCACTGTGGGAGAGGCTGGAGCACTGCTGCCCACTGGCATTCTGTGCTCTCCTGAACATGTACAAATTGCACTGAAGTTGTCTTCAAAGTTCTGGAAAAGTCATCTTTGGGGAATTTATTGTTCCACAACTGCTGTAGGCAAATTTGTTACTGGTTGCCAAACTGCTTTCAAAGGCAGCAGTAAATATTGCCAGACAGCTCATCACCCTGGTCAAAAGGTGCCCCTTTTCCCTCCTGCTCCCACAGGCAGGTGTTCCCAGGCACAGGGCTCCAGGGCCCAGAGCAGAGCTAGGAATAGGTGTGTGATCAGCTTCCTTATTCTGGTCTGCTTAACCTTTGTGTCCAGGAGGGATGAGGAAGGAGTGCAGATGACAGCCCAGCAGGTGTTTGAGGAGTTCATTTGTCAGCGCCTCATGCAGGGCTATCAGATCATTGTGCAGTCCAAGCCGCAGAAGCCGGCCCCGGCCGTGCCGCCCCCGCTCAGCAGCAGCCCCCTCTACAGCAGAGGTGAGTGACCTGGCCTGGACAAGTCAGGCTTTGCTCTTCTGCCACTCCCAGTAACCTCGAATTAGGCACATCCGCAAGGTGCTTAACACCTTGTTGGTTGTTCTTTGGTTGTTCTGCCCAGGGAAGTTCTGAATTGGTTGTGTATGAATTCCAAGTGCTCTTCTTTGCTTATGATATCAGCGCATCTTCACTCTAAGAGCAAAAGCTGCTCCCTAAAAATGTGGCCTGAAAGCTGGGTTTTAGCTTGTGCTGAGATCAGAAGCCCACTTCTGGACTCCAGCTCTAGAGTCTCTTCCTATAGGCACAGTTTGTTGATAAATTTCTGAGTACTGCAGTAAGCTGAAAGGGTTTTGCTTTTTACAACTAGGTCTTGTGTCGAGGAACAGACCTGAGGAAGAGGATCAGTACTGGCTGAGCATGGGCCGTACTTTCCACAAAGTCACCTTGAAAGACAAAATAATTACTGTGACCCGGTACCTGCCAAAGTGAGTATCTCTGCTGAGCAGTGTGCTGTCAGCGTTCGGAGGAGCATTCTTCTGCAGCTCTGTGCTTGCTTGAAAGAACACCTCCTTTCTTTTTAGGAGAAGAAAGAGAAGCATCAGCATCAATAATACTGAGCTTAATACTTGTGTTTGATCTTTTAGGTATCCATATGAATCTGCTCAGATAAACTACACCTACAGTTTGTGCCCCTCACACTCTGACTCTGAGTTTGTCTCTTGCTGGGTAGAATTTTCCCATGAGAGACTAGAAGAGTACAAGTGGAATTACTTGGATCAGTATATCTGCTCTGCTGGCTCAGAGGATTTCAGGTGAGAGCTTCTTTTCCATCCAGACTGTTCTTTGTCCTAATTGCCTCTTTTTCTTTTTGACCTAAAATTTCATCATCAAGTTCAACCCACGAATGCTCAGTACTCCAGGGAGAATATCTGGCCTGCTTTCACTGTCAGCTTCCAGCAGCTGTTGCCTTGTGGGAACCTTGCTCTATGTTGCTGCTGCTTAATCTGACCTTTGATACAGACTCTTGATCTCAAAATTGAGCATGAACTTTTTTCCTCTGCTAGAAATGCAAAGAAATAAGTTAGCATTTTGTACCACACAGATGCTTTTCTTGGCTTCTTACTGATTTCTGGATCTGACTCAAAACTTCCATTTATTTTGAAGCTTTTGCAGGTTTGCTTGAGTGCTGGGCTTGACATGTAGTCCTACTCCTAAGCTGTGGAGCAAGTGCTTACCAGAAATGTGCAATATCTCCACTAGTATCACTAGTTTTTTTGATATCTTCTCTCCACACAACCAGTCTTTATCATCTTTTCTTTTCAGGTCTCAGTCAAAATACCTCCTACGCTAATGTGCACCTTGAAAATTCCTTTTTGCTTGCATATTTTTAGAGAAAAAGCTTTTGGGGCCTATCTTTTACAGAAAAGAAAGCATATCTCTGTGTGACAATTACTCTGAGGATAGCCTTGTTGCCAGGGATATTCAAATTCTGACCATTCCTTTGCACTTGTGCTGGTTCTGTCTCGGGGATAGCAGCGAGGGTGGTCGCTGCACTCACTGGAAAGTGCAGCAGGTATCAAGATTTATACTTTAGATTGTGGAAAACCCTTCTCAGGAAAGTGCTGACCTCTGTGCTGCCTTCCACATTGCTGCAGCCTTATCGAGTCGCTGAAGTTCTGGAGGACGCGGTTCCTGCTGCTGCCCGCCTGCATCAGCGCCACCAAGCGCATCATGGAGGGGGAGGCGCACTGCGACGTGTACGGCGACAAGCCGCGCTCGGACGAGGAGGAGTGGCAGCTCCTCGATGGCTTCATCCGCTTCGTGGAGGGCTTGAACCGCATCCGCCGCCGCCACCGCTCCGATCGCATGATCCGAGTGAGTCCCGCTGGGGCTGGGCGTGCCCTGGGCCGCTGGGGGCCCAGGGAGACCCGAGAGCCCCCCGGGCAGGTGGGGCACGGTGCCCCTGAAGGACACTGCTGAGCCCTGTGCTGTGTCAGCTTTCAGACACTGGGGCTTCATGTGCTCCTTTTGCATCACAGAAGTGATGTTTTGGGAGAGGAAACAGAGCTGGTTCCTTCAACAGCTTGAGGAAATGGCCCTGGGATGAGCATCCTGTGCTGCTGTGGCTGGACCCAGGCTCAGGGCAGTTCTTGCTCAGGGACAAGCCAGGCTCTTCTGCACCATCTTGTCCTGGCACTGCTCTGTTTTACACCGTGGCCAGTCTTTGTTACCCAGGAGCCTGATGCTTCCTCTTTGCAGGTGTGCTCTGCTTTGTGCTGCAGGTGGGCTTAGCCTGGGTGCACCACTCTGCCTTGTGATGCACACAGTTCATCCAAAGGGGCCTGAGGTAGTTGAGCTGGGCACTTCTGGGTTAACCTGGACTGGTTCTGTGCTGCAGATTCAGGAGAAGGATTGGGAAAAGAGAAATATGTGAGTGAATTTTTTGGTAAACAGTAGTTTCAAGAGGCTGAAGAGAAACTGGCTAATGTGTATTAAATCCTGTTCCCATTCTCACAGCAAATGGGGTAATTTATTTTGAAGCAAATTCACCTTTTCCAGAATAACAAACATTTTCTTTTCAGGATAACATCCACAAAAGACACTAGGCTATTCCACTTCTTGGGTACCAGTGGTTTGACTCCCTTTTTGAAGTGGGCTTAATTAAGCCCTGCTGACTTGAGGTGTTGTGTTCTTGCTTACTGGTTAAGCCTAGCTTGACTGAGTCTGTGCCTCCATTTTTTCTTTGTTAGAAAGGGTCTGCCATGAAAGGCTTGCAGATTGCTGGTCCAATTCCCACTCACTCCCTGGAGCAGTCTGGACCTCCCATTGGGAAAAAGGGAACCTCAGCACTCTCAGCTCTGCTGCAGATGGAAGCCAGTCAGAAGTGAGTCTCTACAGGCGGTGTGAGGAGCCAAGAACATCCCTCCTGGGCTGCCTAAAGCACATTTGGGGAACCTTGCCTCATGTTTTGTTAAATACATAAGAGATTAACGTTTTAAATGCTATATTAGTATTACACATGCATCATAAAACTGAGTGCAAGGGTCCATGTTGTTTGTGGGGGTAAAAGGTACTTTTGGAATGTTGGGTCTGTGCCTCAGTGTGTGGGAAAGCAAATATCTGAAAATACAGCAGTACCCCTCTGCAGCAGTTGCCTCTGGGGGGAAGCTGACACCAAAGCTGTTTGAATAAGCTCCATTCCTTCCTTTTCTTTTAGGACCCTGGGGGAACAGCAAGCAGCAATGCTTTCTGGGAAGAGCTCTGGCCAGCCTTCAGAGAGTGGGAGCATTGCTATCACACCCACCTATATGGACAGCCCTCGCAAGGTAAGGACCCCCTGGGCTTTCTTTAGCTGCTCTTTCTACATAAGAATTCCTCAAATAATCAAAGTTTATTTCTCTGAGCACTTGACTACATCATACCACATTTTACTCAAATCCAGCAAGGGCTGCTCCTGTGCAAGGGCAGAGGAATTCAATTCTGTAAGAGTGACAATGGTGTGGAATCCCGGGGACGCTGTCTCAGCATTTTGCTGAGCTAAGTGCTGTTTGCTAGTTAGTGCATTTCCTTTGCTGGTAGCACATTTCATTTCAGTCATGGCTTGACTGTTGGGTGTAGCAGTGCAGTGCTGTGTGCATCTGTGTGCAGGCTGTCTTGGAGAGCAAAATCAACCTCCAGCTTGTGACAGTGTGAACACTGAGTGGGATTTTAACAGCAGGAACTTGAATCTCTTGCCTCTCTTTAGCAGAGGGGGTGTGTTCCTGAGAAGTGATTTAGGTGTCATTCCTTCACTGGCTGGACTCCAGGCTGGAGAAAGTGATCTTCCTGGAGCTCTCTTGAGGCACTTAAAAGACTGTGCTATTCCTCAGCCTTTCTGTCCACTGTCCTGTGAGACCCCAGAGAGCAGCAACTCTGCCTCCAAGTCCAACCAGAAATACTGGATTATTTTTCTGTGTTCTGACATGAAGGTCTTTCAACTGAAGTAACAAGGAACTGAATAAAGGTAGAGGACTTAAATGTGACCTGTCTTTGGGTTTAACAGTTCAAATATTGTAAAGAAAAAGTTCTCAGATTCACCACAATCAACACTTCCTTCGGCATTTTTCTCTAAGCATCTAATGTTTCTACATCCACTGTTTTGTGCCACCACCAGGAACAAGTATTGTGTTATCCTGGAGACCTAGATATTGAAAGTTGAAGTGATAGAGCAACTGTGATCATCTTAGTACTAGACACTTCCTTGTAGTATCAGTGTTTGGAGAGCACAGATGAGAGTCTGGAGCAGGGTGTGCTAGGCCTGCAAACAGCAGGTGCTCAAACTGACTCGAGGTGTGTGTGCAAACCTCCACATCATAATTCAGGCTTTGCATCCTTCTCTTCTACCATTTTGAAAATTCAGCTTCTCTTTTTAAATACAGAAATCTTAAATGTCCCTCTCTGCCAGTAAAACTGGTGGAAATTCCATGTGAGAAACAGGAGAGAAGAATGTTGTGTCCAGTTGTTCTCTGTGGCAGGGGGGGCAAGAGGCCAAGTGGGCTTCCCCAGCAGTGGCACAGGAGTGCTGGGACCAAACCAGCAGACTTTGTGCTACCAGAAAATGCCATTGTGAGGAATGTTAAAAGTCATGTTCAAAAGCCTCTCTGGGAGGCCGACTGGAGACTCTGGAAGAGTGTGCTATCAACTGAAGGCCTTTCATGCTGCAGCAGTAAACACTCCAGTAAATATTTACACACAGGGACTGGGAGATAAGCAATTGCAATCTCCTGATTGATGGCTTATGCCTGTTGGAAAGATGCCAGTGGGCAGGCAGCATTGTGCTCACTTGGGAACAGAGCCAGCGTGTGCCTCGTGTCACAGCCCCTGCAGGGCTCCTCAGCACAGGGAGCTCTGGCTTTCCACACACTTGCAGCCAGAGAATTGACAAATTATCACAGCTGTGAGCTCTGCCAGCAGCCAAGGGAGCAAGTGCTTTTCTAGGATGCCCTTCAGTGCTTGAGTCATTCCAGATGAAAACTGAGCCACTGGCTTTGCATCACTTTGTTTCAGAGTAGAATTGACAAGTCACTTGAGCCAGTTACTGGGCAACACTGTGGTTTTAACCCAGGGAGTTCACTTGATCTGTGCTCTGTTGGGGAAGTCTTTGCCCTTATGGATCCAGGGCACTTGGCTCTGCTTCTGCACAATGTAAATTGCCAGTCAGGTAACCCTGGCACTGATTCTTCCCAGAGGCTGTTTTATATGTATGTACCAAGGTAAGCATCATCTTAACTGCAGGCTAGACAAAAATATTTTGCCAAGGGAACAGAATAAAGAATTGCAAATAGGGAATGAAAATCTAGATGAGTTCCACTACATTGTCTTGTGTGATAAGAGAATCGTGACACATCTTTGAATAGCAGCTGGGGATAAATGCACTGGGGTTTGTCAGTAGGCAGGAGCGTAGCACAGGCAGTGTCTGTTTAATTTTGCAAGAAGTATTAAACACAGTGTGGGAAGGATCTTTGTGATGAGTTTTTCTTCCCTTTCCTTTGCACCATACCAGACCTGCATGTAAGAGGAAGAGGGTGCTTCCTGAAAAGAGCTCCTCTGCCTCTCTTTCTTTATCATTTGAATGTCTAAAGATTAGAATAAAATCCTGTCCTTCTTTGGATATTTGTCATTACACTGTGGTTTCTGTATTTCAGTTTTGTATTTGGGATGGAAGCCCCCATACTTCAGAGCTCAAGGCTTTCTCCTTTGAAGTATGGAGGGAAGGCTGCAGTTTCAATTGGCTTCTGATCAGTGTGGGTTTAAAAATGTTGGGAATGCATCTGTGCCAAGGAAGAGCAATGTCTTGTTACAGAGAGAGAAAGTAAAGATATGTGTGAGTAATTCCTGGTGCTGTGCATTCTGCTGCATCTGACCGTCTGGGTCTGGGATTTACATTCTCCTCATACTTTCTCTCTGTGGTCATTTCATACTCGCACAACCTTGTATTTGCTTTTCTTGAACTCCTTGTTGCTGTTGCTGTTGCCATTAATGGGCCTACTTCCTCTGATGCCTTCAGGATGGGGCCTTCTTTATGGACTTTGTTCGCAGCCCTCGCACAGCTTCAGCCTTCTACTCCCAGGTCAGTTTGCAATGGGTTGTTGTCATCTCTGGATTTGGATTGAGGTGATGGACAGCATTTGTGTCCTGAGCTTAACACGCTGGGAACCTGTGTTGGTTTTCCATTGAGAGTGAGATGTACAGTGCTGGCAGAACAAAGTGGCAGATGCAAGCATTTTTTTCCACCATTCAAAGTCTGTGCTGTGTTTTGGATGTTCATGTGCCCTGTCTCGCTGTCCTTTGCAGTCCTGTCTTGTCAACTACTAAAGCTGCTCCTTTTGTTTTTCAATAAGTGCTTGTTTTCCATCTTCCCTCACTGAACAAAATGGCAACAGCTCACTTGTCTGGTTCTTGGCTAAATTTCCTCTGTGGTGTTTGACAGGTGACTCTGGAGATATCCAAGTCAAATTGTCTCCTTGGATTCCTGAACAACTGAGGCTGAAAATATATAGTACCATCTTGGTTTAAAAGAGTCCTTGTGACTGAAGTAATTTGTCCACTTGACACCAGTTAGGAATTGGCAGTAACACTGTGGCCATGGGAAATGCTGCTGCTTGAAGTGAGCCCTGGGGAGGGAGAGATGCTGTTGCTGGCTGTGGGCACTGAAGAGTTGACCCTGGAGCATCTGCTGGTTTTGGCTGCCCAAAAAGGGACATCTGCCATTAGAGATTTTTGGGGTGTGAGAAATGGCATAAATAAAGGACTTCTGGCAGTCAGACCTAAGTCAAGCTACCAGCTTTGTGATTTTTAGCTGTGTGTGTGCTGTGGATTCAGCACGGCAGAGCAGCCCCCATGTTTACACCAGCTTGAGTTCGAGTTCCTCTGCCGTGCGTGTTCTCTCCCCCACCTCTCCAGCTTTTATATAATGTGCCTTTACTAACCCATACGTGTTAATGACAGATGGCAATTACAGCCTGTACTCAGCTGAATCCTCCAGCATTCATGCTCTTTCTGAAATGATTTTATGGTAATTTTGTGAACTATTCAGTCTACCATTGGAATAGTGCGAGTGTTCCTGCGGGAGGAAAGTGTTCCTGTTGTCTTGGCGACATAGGTGTGGGTGGGTGTCAACCAGCCTTCTCCACTGCCCTGAGAAAGGAGGGAAGATGAGCTGGGTTTTTTTGGAGCATTATGAAACTTGAATTCGTGTGATACATTTGCATATTTTTGAGAGTTAGACTTCAAACTGTATTTGCTAAATGCTTACTACCTTCCCATAGTGATAAAGTGTCCTGTTGTGTGTTGATGATCATAGTTATCTCCTCGGGTTGAAAATGTCAGGGTTGGGCTGGTGTTGCTCTTTTGCCAGTAGTTCTCTCAATGCAATTGTTGCTGGGTTGGTGATCCTCGTCTTTATTTGGGTCTGAATTTGTTGTTTGTCAGGAGCTCTGTAGTGATGACAAAGTAAGGCTGTATTTATCCCTTCTGCATATGCCTGTGCTTCCTTAGAGCATTGCTTGCTGTTGACTAACTTGGGCTGAGGCACAGATGACGTGGGGAGGGGAGAAGATGGGAAATGGATTGCATGGTGAATTTCACAGAGAAATTGAGAAATGTTGCTGTGTTTGCTCCTCCCAGGTCTCTATTGATCAATCAGTTCCTGCAACCTCTGATGGCAGCACCTTGCTACCCACGGGGCAGGTCCCTGACAGGGGCAGCACCCAGGCCCTGGGGAGCACCCAGAATGCTGCAGAGCCAGGATACAGCACAGCTGGTGCTGCAGAGGGCAGGTAGGAGAGGCACAGCAGTGCTGAACTGCAGAGCTGTTCAGTTCCAGCCCCTTGCTGCTGTCAGGGAATGGGCACTTAAGCAGGAGCTGGGAACAGGCTGTGCTGTGCCTGTCAGCACGAGCAGGCACTTGTCACAAGACCTTGCTGCAGCATTTCCACGTGCAGACAGAGTGGTAGTAAAATAAGCCCTGCAACCCAGTTTTCCAGAATTAAATGAACACACAAGGCCTGATTTTTTCCACCCACAAGAAGGGCTTCATTCTTCAAAAAATGAAGAAATTCCATTTCTGAAATCTGCTAGTAGGAAACCAGGCTTTGAATTGACATCTTGTCTGTTTTGGCAAGGGGTGCGGGGTGGGGCTGCAGGTCTAATTGGATCGAGTAGGTTGATGAAATCCAAGAGGTTCTAACCTGGAAGCAAGACACTGGGGAGGAAGCAGTGTTGAAAATAAACTTTATTAGCTCCTGTTTCCTGTGGTTGTATATTACAGTAAAAAAAAATTAGCCTACTTCAAAATGTTTGTTCTCAATTGCTGCTGAGTACAGCTGGATGTGACACATTTGCATTGGGTCCATATAGCAATGTCCTGGTGAGCTCAGGGGGGAAATGCTCATCTGATGCTTTTAGTTGTGCTTGAGATGGAAAAGGAAATAAATGTGGCAAAGTCATTGTTGAGAAGAGAGAGCAATTTTCTTAAATGTACATATTTGAACAAATCTAGCAGCTTCTTTGATTTCTGAAAATGCTTCTGTTTACTGCCCAGCTCTCAGCAGTGTTCAACAAGTGCTCTGACTTCCTCCTCCACTTTGGTAGAGATTCTTGAAGCCATGAAACACCCCACGTAAGTTTTTAATATAAATGTGCTTAACATGTGATGAGATGTTTAATAAGAGGACATGAGAAGTGGAGCCAGCCAAAGGAGAGCCCCATGTCAGCTGTTGAAGAGTTTTAAACTTCATTTTGTTATTCAGTTCCAGACTCTCTCATAAGGAATTTTATAGAAATTGAGATACAAGCAAAGGCTTCAATTATTAGAGTCCCAGAACCTTGTCAAATCAAGAATTTCCAGTAAGTCATTCAAGTGCTGTCAATGACAGCTCTTCATCTTGTTACCAGAAGCCAATGAGACATCACTCCTGGACATTTCCTCTCCTGTATTCTATCCTCCCTCTCCCTTTTTTTCTTTGCCCCAGCAGTGATTTTTGTCTTTGTTACCTAAAAGAGCTCTCAGCCTGTGTTAACACGTGTGACTTGCTGTGCTTCAGCACAGGGATCCAGCTGCTCTCTGAACAGAAGGGGCTCTCCCCCTACTGCTTCATCAGTGCAGAAGTTGTGCACTGGCTGGTGAATAACGTGGAAGGGGTGCACACCCAGGCCATGGCCATTGACATCATGCAGGTAAGGAAACTATCCAGGAGCATGTGGAGGGCCAGAAATGCCTCCCTCTGGGAAGAAAGGAAGGTTTTAGAGCAAAGCATAGCAATAACTTCTGTTACTTATTAAAATCCTCTTATGGATGAGCATTGAAAGCAGTGCTTAACAGAATACGAGGTAATGATGACATTTTTTGGATTCCCTATCACAAAACAGCAGCATATTCTTCACTAGTAATACATATTTTTTTCTACTTATATGATGATGGTTCTGTTGATAACCTCCAATTAGCTGGCACTCACCAAGTGCTCTGCATTGTGTTGGAATTGAGGCACTGGGCTGTGATTTGGTTTTCCTTTCTGATAATTAGTTAATAAAGTTGTAATAAAACCAGCATATGACCTTTCAGATCTGAAGCAGACACACTTTATGCAGGAACACTGCTTGTATTCATCAAGGGATTTTTCTGTATTGAACTGTGTCAGGGGCAGAAGGTTGGAAATGTTCTGGAGTTCATTCCTCTGCTGAGATCCCATATCAATTAACAGAGAGCTTAGAATGCTTCCAAACTCTTACCTTCATTGAATCCATCTATAAAACCAGAGCAGGGTATGAGAGGAAGACAGACATCTGTAGAAAGGTCAAATGTAATTTCTCAGGGAGAAAAGAAACTGCTACATTTATTGAATATGAAGAGATAACTGTGCTGGTATTCTTGTTAGGTACATGTCTGGACAAAAGATGCCAAGGAAAAGAAAATTACTTCCTAATGTTCTCTAGCAACCTTTTTATGTAATTGGACGAGTGATTTCTTTATCATGTTTGCTCTGTTCTTTCTTTTTCTTGTTCAGAAAATGTTAGAAGAGCAGCTTATTGTCCATGCATCTGGAGAAGCTTTACGAACCTTTATTTATGGCTTTTATTTTTACAAGATTGTTGTGGACAAAGAACCAGACCGAGGTCAGCATTGTTATTACAAGACTTTCCTCACTATCCCTTTGCATAATCACTAGGCTCTTCTTGATTCTTAAGGTGCTGCAGCAGGAATGCATCTTGGGAGCAACCAAAACCACTGATCTCAAGAGTCTGTGAAATTTGGCCTTTTTAATTAAGGGAAAAAAAAAAGAATAGCAGAAAACATAAAGTAATTTTTATCCTGCCTTTTTTTCATCAAGAGCTACTTTTCTGTCTGAGCCTTGTCCACTTGTGTGGTGGTGTTCCCAGGGGTCCCAGGACGAGGGAAGAGATGAGAATCTTGACTCCATGTTTCAGAAGGCTGATTTATTATTTTATGATATATATTATATTAAAAGTATAGTATATTTATATATATATAGTATATTACGTATTATAGTATATTAAAACTATACTAAAGAATAGCAGAAAGGTTTTCATCAGAAGGCTAGCAAGCAATAGAAAGGAATGGAATGATAAAATCTTGTGACTGACCAGAGAGTCCGAGCCAGCTGACTGTGATTGGCCATTAATTAAAAACAGCCACATGAGACCAATCACAGATGAACCTGTTGCATTCCACAGCAGCAGAGAATCATTGTTTACATTTTGCTTCTGAGGCCTCTCAGCTTCTCAGGAGAAAAAAATCCTAGCAAAAGGATTTTTCATAAAATATATCCACGACACACTTGTTTCTAACCGAACTTCCCCTCGTGCAGTGGGGCTGCAACAGCCTGCCATGTGGCACACAGCTGCCATGGATGACTTCTCAGCCTTCCAGAGGAAATGGTTTGAGGTGGCCTTTGTGGCAGAAGAGCTGCTGCACTCGGAGATCCCGGCGTTCCTGCTGCCCTGGCTGCCCAGCCGCCCCGCCTCCTATGCAAGTAGGCACAGTTCCTTTAGCCGCAGTTTCGGAGGACGGAGCCAGGCAGCTGCACTCTTAGGTAGATGCACAGCACAGGTGACAGCTGGGGAAGTTCAAGGGGATAGTTTGAAAGGGGAAGAGCAGCCAGCCAAGGGGATGATCTCACGTGGACCAGCAATCAAGCTGCAAATTTCATGCTGGCCTTACAGTGTCTTGCACGTGCACTCGCTCTCATGTGCTGGAGGTGTGTTTCACTGGCTGGGCAGGAAACTTTTACTTCCAAGTACTGGAATACATTAAAAAGTGTTTCTTAAAATATTCCTTCTTCCTGAACCTCTAGAACTTGGGGAGGAAGATACTTTGTCTCCTTGCAAATCCAGAGAGACTGTTCACAACCTGAGAGGAGTATGGAGGGCTAAGTTGTGAGAACAGCAAAGTGACCACACTGTTCTGAAAATTACATATCGAATTGCTTCCTAGGGGCAAGAGCCACAGTGAGCTCCAGATGTGTTAGAAGTTTTCTGTGATGTGCTGGAGGCTTTCTAGCTAATCTGAACCAGACTCCTTGCATTAATGAGTCTGTGCAGCCCAGCTGCACATGGTCCCTGTGGTATGGAAGCAGTAGGAAGGCCTTGCTGCTGGGCAAGGTCCCATTAGTATCTAATGTTCTCTGATGTGTGGAGAGTAACCCTGACTGCTCTAACAGCCCATGAAACACACTGGCTGCGTGACTGACCCCATTGCTTTGTCAGCTTCTTGTTCCATGTCCAGGCCAGCCTGAGTCACTTGCTTTTGTTCTCCTTTCCTCGTTTAAAAGAAAAATCATTGCTATGGAACTGCAGCTTCAGGTTTATTTAGATACATCTGTTAAAGGCCTAGCAATTAAGGATAAAAAGAAAAGTTTTGCTTTTCTCCTGTTGTGTATATTTAACCTTCTGAAGACAAGTGCCTTACTGCAGGTGTAGTATCTCTTAAACCTGAAGTCACAGTAATTCTTGTGTATTTCTGAGAGCCTTCTTTGAAGAGGAACAGCATCAGAAATCCAAAAGCATTAAGGATAGGAAGCCTGAACTAATGGTTAATTCCCTGAAGTCAGCATATGCAGGTTATTTTCCCTGTCACATGATAAATCTGTTGCCTTGGCTGGTATCCAACCTCATTAGCTCGGTGGCTGGCTAGAGCTGAAGCCTGAACTGGCTGGCATGAAAGTATTGTGGAGGCTGGAGGCACTGGGGCCAGATCCTCTTCATGGTTTGGTCTCTTAGTCACTATTTAGCCTGAGAAAACCATTCCCATTCCTCTGTCTGTGCTGTCTTGTGAGCTGAGAAGACTGAGACTCAGCAGGCCTGCCCCCCTGGGGATGAGTAGAAGTGTGCCTCAGTGTCCCCCTGACCTTTCATTTAACACCAGCCAGGAGCAGAGTGTAGCATGTGGCTATTACACACCTGAGTAGCTGTCCTTTTCCTTTCAGTTGGGATTATGTCCATTTCACTATTTAACTAATTTACAGCCCTTGAATGAGTGATAAATGCCTTCAGATTGCTCTCATGCAGTCTGGGTTTTCCAGGAATTATAGTTTCTTGTAGAAAAATTGAGCGTGGAAGTTTTTTCTTCCAAAGGAACTGCTTTAAATGATGCTTCTGTGCTGTCCCTCTTCTAAACAGTATTCCAAAAAAACTTCAGCAGTTCATCTGAGGTAAAGAGCTTTACTAAACCCAGATGACCCCTGGTCCACGTGACTTCATTTGTTCCTCTCTTGGTCTTGATTAGGTTGTGGTTTTTATTTCTTCCCCTCCCCACCTTCCCTAAATGTCAGGCTGTGACATAAAATTGCATGCAAGCATTGGGAGCTCTGGAACAAGCTCCATGTATCTCTCAAATCTTTATCCCTCCCAATTTCCCCATCACCTGCCCAGTGACTGTCCCCTTTCCCTTCCCAGTGGAAGTCTGACCTGTGACACAGCTAATCTTGTCCCTTTGATTTGTAGCAGTGCATGCTCTAGCAACTGTAGTCATGTATGTAGTGGAGTCTGTGACTGGAGAATAACCTGCCTGCTCCTCTCCGATTTGCTTAGTAAATCATTAGTAAAATACTCACTAGTAGAAGACAATTGGGAAGCAGGTGAGTCCTCTTAAAGTCTGACCTATGGAAGCCAGAGTATATTCTAAAAACAAGTTGGTTATAATCAGAAGCTTCTGAATTCAGACACATGGACATTTCTCATCAGTGTTTAATGTATTTTTGATTAGCTCACCTTGTTGGACTGGTTTCCTCTGGCTTTGCCTGTGAGCTGCAGCTGCAGACAAGGGAGAGAGACAGCCCAGCCCTACCAGGGGGTCTACACTCTCTGGGAAAAGCAACAGTGTAAGGGAGCAGGGAGCTCATTCTTCACAGTGTGCTAGCTTGGGCACACTGGGCTGTGCTGTTCTCACTGACCTCTTGGCTAATGACCAGCACCTACCTGACTGAGCTGCTTTGGTTTCACAGCTTCCAGGATGTTGTTTCCCAACACACTTTGTTACAAAGTTGGCACCATAACCTCCTGACCACAAGTATGGTATTCACAATATCCCAAAGGAGGCTGAAAAAGAAACTCTCACAGTGTTGGTCTGACAATACCAGATCAACTCAGAAACTGCAAATGACACATTTCCCAAAGACAAAAATGGGACTTATTTATGAAACAAAACTGCGTGATGCTCTTTTATTTTTTTTGTGTTTTTATTTTTCGTGTTCTACATTGCAGTAATAGCAATGTAAAAGGTTTTCTTATAACCTTGAAAGTGACTCCAGGAACTTTCCATCTACCTTGAGGAAGGATTTCAGGTTGTTTTTTTTTTTTTTAAATAGCATCAAGCCATCAAATTATAAGAATTTAAAAGCTGACCCTATCAAGGGGTGCACATCTACTTCAGGAAGAGATAACACACATCCCTCATGCATGCAATAATAAAAAAGGCAGAAGTTTTCCCATAGGAACCTTGCAGCCCATTGTTTAATATAAATTTTTAACATTACAGAAATGTTAAATTATGTATTTGTCAAAAGAAAAGGTGATGGTGATGGTGTATTTCATAGCAGGACTTTGGTCTCCAAGTCAGGAGATCTGGGTTCTGTCCCCAGCCTTGCAGTCCTGTGTGTGACACCAGCCAGGTCACTTCCACTGCTGTGCTTCTCTCCCTCTGCTGCCTGGTACCTGAGGGTTTCTATCACCTGAGGGATGCTGGGGTGTGGGGCACAAAGGGAGCTGGATCTTGGGCACTGTCCCAGCCCTTACTGCAAAGCACCAGGAGCTGTTGCAGTGGTCAGAATGCTGCTGCATGTCTTGGCTGACTCTTCGTGCTTTTACAGAAAGTGTTGGATGTGCACCTTATGTCAACAGTGTGGTAATGTGGGATATTGATATGGGATTAAAGAAACAAGTTTAACTTCTAATGTCCTTTAGCTGTGGAAAGTCCTGGAATGCTCCTGCCCCATGTAACAGCACCCTGTTGTGGTTTCTGGTGGAGGCATATAGAAATGTTTGCAATGTTTTGAGCATGAAGAAGCTGGTGTTGTCTAGCTATGGCACCAGTTGCCTGTTGATTAACTGCTGGGTTCTCGGTTCTCTCTCCTTACTGCAGCTGAAATGTCTTTTGACTGCTTGGGGAGGTGATTCTGTAGCACATAGCCCTGACATGAGAAATACTTCAGGATTTTTGTCCTTTGTCATCTGGATGAGCCGCATTCTGGGACTTTTCTGCCAGCCCAAAAACACCTGGGGAGGAATGGGAGGACAGATTAATTTCAAGTGACTGATCTTGGTTCTTTTGTTCTCTTCATGCTGTCTGCCACCTTCTCTCTAATGGCCCTTGTGCACTCTGCTGTCCCTTGGCTGCCCAGCTGCCACGGTGCCCGAGCAGCGCACGGTGACGCTGGACGTGGATGTGAACAACCGCACGGACCGGCTGGAGTGGTGCAGCTGTTATTACCACGGCAACTTCTCCCTGAACGCTGCCTTTGAGATCAAGTTACACTGGATGGCAGTGACTGCAGCTGTTCTCTTTGAGATGGTGAGATCCTGCTGCTCTGGACAGCCTGAAGTGCCTGGCTGGCCTCTGTGTCCCTTAGACAAGTGGGGACATTGTGCTAGGAAGTCTCAGGGAGAGAGACAGTGGCTTGCATCTGCCTTTATTTCCATAAGTAATTTCCCTGGTGGTTGTTAGTGTTGCTGCATCTGGTCAGCATTTATCACACCAGCTCTAGGCATTCTGTCTGCCTGAGTGTGTTCTGCTTTCAGTGGGTTTTATGCACAGTATGCAGAGATCAACGCAGGTCAAGGTGATAAATTTAAGTCCCCCTTAGGCAAATTTTAAGCCCTGAGCCAGGTCTTTGGAAAAAAATCTGTTTCACATTACATTCTTTCTATCCCCAAACCTTAAAACTTTAAATCTCAGTGGAATTGCTTTCATAACAGGGCTTTTCCAGGCAATGTGTTTTTCCTGCTCAGGAATGTTTTAGGGTTTTTTTAACTTGCTGAAAACATTTTGAAATGAAAACATGTCACTTTTTAATTTTGAGATGAAATTTTTAGATTTCATTTTTAGATTTCTTTTTTCCCCCTAATGCAGCTTCTGTAAAACTCAAACTGTTTAACACCAGGTTTTACCCCACCCAGCCAGACAGCACTAGGTAGTCGGATTTGCTTTTATTTAAGATCAATTGCACTGTTCCAGTAAAGCTGAAGTGTTTAGCCACTGGTGATAAGTAGGCTGAATCAGTTCCTGAAAAATGTCCTATTTTAAAGTGCTTTCTGATTGATGAGCACT
This sequence comes from Haemorhous mexicanus, assembly GCF_027477595.1. Classification (NCBI taxonomy): domain Eukaryota; kingdom Metazoa; phylum Chordata; class Aves; order Passeriformes; family Fringillidae; genus Haemorhous; species Haemorhous mexicanus. The sequence goes on along the minus strand of NC_082359.1, from coordinate 3,164,469 downwards.
TCAGAAAAAGGAAAGCCTGTTGTCTTGTGCTCGTACTGCTTTGCTTGCAAGGACGTTGGTGTGCCTGCCATGCCGAGCAGGCTGAGCCCGGGGAGAATTGAGCATGTCTGATCTATTCTTGGGGAATGAGTTGCTCTCATGCACATAAGTGCCCTTCGTCAGCTGGCATGTGTGCTGTGATTCATTGTGTGAATTTCTGCTCAGGTTCAGGGCTGGCACAGGAAGGCCACCTCCTGTGGCTTCCTGCTCGTCCCAGTGCTGGAAGGCCCCTTTGCCTTGCCCAGTTACCTGTACGGGGACCCACTGCGAGCCCAGCTCTTCATCCCACTCAACGTGAGCTGCTTGCTGAAGGAGGGCAGTGAGCATTTGTTTGATGGTAAGAAATGCACTTTCTTGTACCCCTCTGGGTACTTTGTGCAAACAGGTCACTGCTGGTGCAGAGGTGACATAAAGCAGCTCCTTTACCAGCCAGCTGGTAAAGGATGAAATTTTTAGATTTCATTTTTAGATATTTTTTTTTTCCCCCTAATGCAGCTTCTGTAAAACTCAAACTGTTTAACACCAGGTTTTACCCCACCAAGCCAGACAGCACTGGTGGCTGAAGGAGCTGTTTTTGCAGGTCAGCAGCCCCTCGGGAAGGAGGTGCTGAAGGAAGCTGGGGTGCTGGCAGGCTGATTGTGGGCAGAGGAAGCACCAACACACAGGAAGGGTGGTCTCCCCAGTGATGCTTGCCCTGTGCCCTTTCAGACCCATATCCAGTAGCTGTTGTGTTTGACAGACTCATGTGTCTGTTTTGCTGGTAGACCCACAGCTGCTCTGCATTTGCATCTTGCATTTGTTTATTCTCCCCCTCCCTAAGATTGGGCTTTCACCACTGCCATCCTTCTTTTGTTGTTGCTATGGTTACTTTAATGGTTACAGTGTTTGCACATGAGATTAAGCAGAGAAACTGCAATCTCCTTTTCTGCAATGTGACCTCGCCCTTTCCAGTGAGCCTGTTGTGGTAAACCTCAGGTGGAACCACAAGATCAGAGACCTGTCCCCATGCAGAGAAGGGCAAAACTGCATCATGAGGAGGGACAATTAGCAAAAGGCTCTGTTTTAACAAAGTAAATGAGATATTTTCATTAACCCTTGACTCAGTGTCCAGGTGTAACTGTACAACGAATGAGGCAAATCCATATGCTGTGAGGTCACCATAGCCTAGCTGACTGAATTAAATATTTTCAGAGCACTCTTGTGATACACAGCAGCCCACTCTTCTTCCTTGCCCCCTCCCACACCCCGCTTTATGTTCCTCTCCTTCATCTCAAGAGACACAAATATTAAATTCAGATATGAGTCTGCTGCTGGAGTGCACAAGACACATCTCTGAGACAGCTGACAAAAAAGTGTGACTGAAAGAGATGGCCTGGGGAAAAAAGGAGTGCACTGAGGCCTTCTGAGGAAAACTGAAGTCTTTAAAAGGAAGAAAATAAAGTAGCTTTACTAGATAATTGTTACTTTTCTGTTTGTTTCAGGCTTTGAACCAGAAACATACTGGGACAGAATGCATCTTCTCCAGGAAGCAATAGCACACAGGTGTGTCTGCAGTGGAGTGGGTGACCAAACAGTTCCTGTCTCCCTGGACAGTGTGGGATGAAGGCCTGTGCTGAACAGTCACTCCTGAGTCACTTGGGTTCTATGCTGTCTGCCTCTCTCAAGTCTGCTTACAGACAGACTAAAATACAGCCTCCAAGCCCCAGGTGGTTCTGTGGGGGCCAGGGGCAGCTTGTGCTGTTTCAGCCTGTCACTCCCTAGGAGCCATGCTCTCCTCCTAGGGAGAGCCCTGCCTTCGCAAAGTGCCTGTTATTTGAAGTTAGAAGCAGAAAGGCTGTGAATAGATTCTTCCTGAGAAGGAGCAGTTATTTCCTTCTTGTGTGTTTAGCACTGTCTTGAGCTGGATGACACCTGATGATTGACAATAGGCAGGAGACTGGGGTGGGAGCTGTGCAGAGGAGGTTGGGCCAAGTTTAAGAAGGAATTGTTGGAAGCTTTGGATACTATCTAGCCTTATCCCTTAGTGTGATTAAGCTGCCAGTTTCTTTCCTGGTGTACATGCTGGGGTGTTTTTCATGACAGAGAAGGCTGCCTTTTGTAATGGATTTTAGCTTGGAAATCAGCTTTCATTATTTAGAAAGCAGGAGAGCAACAGGTATCCTATGAACAGCAGAGAACTGCCAGGTAAGCTGCTTGCAGTTCTGCATGGAACGTTGGCCATAATGAAAATAATAATGCTGCAGCTTGAAACATGCCCAGGGAATTTCTGTCTTGACTATTGCTCTTCCCTCTCTCATGTGCAGCTGCCCTGTTTTGTCAGAGACTGCATGGAGCTGCTGCTCTTTTTCCAGCTCGAGTCAGGACAGGCCTGAGCAGTGTGGGGTGACAGGCCTGAGCAGTGTGGGGTGACAGGCCTGAGCAGTGTGGGGTGACAGGCCTGAGCAGTGTGGGGTGACAGGCTTTCACACTGTGTCTGGCAGGGCCAGAGAATATTTGGAGAGGCTCAGCTCTCATCATCCCTTTTCCTTTTGCCTTCAGGCTGTGAGAAAGGGATAGTGGAAGGATTTCCTCTAGTGCCCCTGCCTTTGGCTGAGGAATTCTACCTGAAGTGGCTCTTTTTATCTTTTTGTTTTCTTTTCTTTTTTAATTCCCCTTGTCTCTATTTCTTCAGATTTGGATTTGTACAAGATAAATATTCAGCCTCTGCATTCAACTTCCCAGCAGAAAACAAGCCCCAGTATATCCATGTCACAGGTGAGCAATATTTGGGAGGCTCTGTGGCAAGGAGGAGGTTATTACAAACAACAGAACCATTTTACATGTGGTTTGTGTTTTGTCAGTGATGTTTGTGCTGTTCTGTCCCTAACCAGATGACAAGTAGGTGTGTCAGAAAACACAAACCAGAAAACTGGAGGGGGCAGTATGAAAAGCACGAAGTGTTGCTGCTAATAAATGGTGTTGGTTTGAAATCCTGCTTTACAGCAGCTCTGAAACTTTTCTTTCCAGAAGATGAGGAAATTTTAAAAAATAAGGCAAAGTTTATTCCAAGGTCAATGTAAATAAATGTGTACCCAGAAGCAAGAAGGAGAGAGGTGTTGGGACAGGTCAGTGCTCTGTTCTTGTGCTTAAGGTCTCTTGTAGATCCATCTCTACCCATAGACACTGTGTGGGAGATAGAGCAAGCTTTTAGGGTCTGCTTGCTGAGATGTGAGAACAATGACAGGAAGGCAGTGTTTGGAAAATTGCAGAAGAGACTGGAAATTGATGGGGAGCTAGCAAGATGGATCAGAGCCTACATCTTTGCTTCATTCTGTGCTTGTAAGAGAAAGGCAGACAAAGTGCACTCCCTCCTGGTGTTGTAACGTACAGGAAGAAGTAGCACCTAAGAACCAAGGGGAAAAGTGTATCCCATTTTCTCTTGTTAAAAGGCAATTAAATGAAACTCAGGCCAGTTTCAGTTTGGAATTTAACCATCAGCTGCCAGTAGCAGGGCCTTAGGTGTGCCTCGGACTGAAGTGCTGCCTGTTTCCTGCAGGGACAGTGTTTTTGCAGCTGCCATATTCCAAGAGGAAGTTTTCCAGCGGGCAGCAGCGGCGCCGGCGCAACTCCACGAGCTCCAGCACGCAGAGCCTGTTCTGTGAGGAGCGCATCGGCTACAACTGGGCCTACAACACCATGCTGACCAAAACCTGGCGCTCCAGTGCCACCGGCGACGAGAAGTTCGCAGACCGGCTGCTGAAAGACTTCACAGACTTCTGCTGGAACAAAGACAGCCGGCTCGTCATGTTCTGGACTGACTGTCTGGACAAGATGCACGCTAGTGCCCCGTGAATGGGGTTCTATCTCTTAGGGAGACAGCTAGAAGCTCTACCTTGTGGCAAGGAAGTAGAAGTGAAGAGTCTCTCTGTTGGATTCATATTGAGGCTCCAAGAGGACCTGAGCAATATTGCTGTTGATATTCAACAGAATTTGATTAAGTGCTTGGAAAAAAAGAATTGGAGCTCTTGGCTTGCCAGTATCTATCACCTGACCGCAGCTTGGTTTCAAGTAGCTGCAGTCCTTGGTTGCCAAAACTTCAGTTAGAGCAGAGGTAAAGAAAGGAGAGTGCAAATGGTTTTCAAGGGCAGTTGGATTCAGCACAGTGTGATGGTATCAGCTTCCAGTCCCTGGAAATGATCGGTGCCAGTTGGTATCTGATGTGCCTGGCAGCAGCCTGTCCCTTCCCCTTCCAAGGTGTACCTGATTGTGTGAATATGTAAGATAAGATGTGAGAGATGCTTGTTAAATTTTCATACATGTAAATAAGTAAAATGCAGAAAATGAAGTGACCTGATGTATTGTTGTAACTCCACAGACAGCAATGCAAAATTGGTGAGTAAAAGAAAACAATTGTCAAAAGAAAATACTGCTTTCTGTGTTCAGCTCAAAATCCTGTACTGGGGCTTTGTCTTGTAATCATGCAGGATTTTCTGTCTTCGTGGCTGGATCTAGAACAGTGTCACACAGCAAGAGCAGGAAGCCAGTTCCTCGTCTTTCAAGGCCAGCACCAAAGCCTAAGGAGAAATCAAGGGCCACTGAGCAGAAGTTGCTGCCGAGGGTTTTGGGCAGGTTTTTACCATGTCCTCATGCCGCAAGAGGAAGCTGCCTGCGCTCAAGCGCGGAGCCTTTGTCTTTGCAGGGCGTTGGCACGACTGGTTACTGGAGTGCAGGTGTGGGTCACAGCCGTGCTGTGCCTGGGGGCTGTTGGCTCCTCGGAAAAGTGGAGTGAGGGGAGGACTGACACCTTCACAGTGGTGTTCAGATCTGATTCAGGGCAAACCCTAGCTGCTTCAGTTTTTTATCCCCTAAACTGAGTCAGGATGATTCATCTGTTTTTAGACGGCACCCACCTATAGAAGGTGGGTTTGAGCTGCGTGCCTCTTCATTCAGTCGCTCTAAGTGTGTCACAATTATCAGTGCTTGTCTGATCCCCATTAGCGACTCAAAAATACTCTCTACTATGGAAAGAACTTGCTGTCATCTATTCTGCCCCGAGGCGGTCCTATGCACTCGGCGGGCTGGGGGGTGGAGTGCAGGGGCAGCCTCGAAGCCCCGCCTGGGCGGTGTCTGGGAAACCGCCGGCGGCTCCGCACCTGATCCCGTGCTGCCCCCGGCGCCGGGAAGCGCTTGGACACTGAGCGAGGCGACGGTGAGGACAGGGACGGGGAGCGGGGAGGAAGCAGAAGGGTTTGCCGCGTGCAGCTCCTGCACTTACAGCTCCTGCGGCTATTGCCCAGCTTCTCCCCGTTTGGCCCAAGGGTGCGGGGAATCGCGCTGCGTCCTTTTCCGAGGAAAACGGGTGAGAGCCAGCCCCGACGAGGGTTTTACATTTTGCATTACCTGCCGTCTGCCCGGGCCCGTCACGTGCAATTTTGGAGAAACTTCCCCCAATTAATTTCACCTGGACTTAATGTTTCCTAAGTTTTAACCTGTAAGCAGTGGATGTAAACCCCAGGGTTAGTCTCTGAGTTTTGGGGAAAGTTTAATGTGTCTTTCTGAGCTCCGTTTTCTCAGCTGCAAATCTGGTGTGTCTTTAGCTTTTCAGGGCTGCTTTAGGCCTAGTTTTATTTTGAGGTCCTTAGGCTGCTTTTAACAGCACAGTGAATTTATTTCCTTTAAAAAAAAAAAAAAAAGAAGAAGAAAAGCATACCATAGAAGCTAAAAATAGGAGATAAAGAGTTTTTATCTAACCACAACTTTGTGCATTGCATAGAAAAAGATTCCAACAGGACATGATGATGAAGCAGTTCATGGCCATGTTAAAGAAGAATGAAAATGAGCATCCCCCACCCACCAAACTGCTGAGTCTAGCAGGACAGCTTTGCCGGGAGCTCCAGAGCTCTTCTCCTAGTCTGGAGAAGCTGGTTGAAGCCATGATGAAATGCGAGAACCAGAGATACTTTCTTACTAACATCCACGTTGTCCGGGCTTGTGTGTCCATTCATATCCAAAAAAGGCAACATGATGCAGCCTGCAGACTCCTGGAGGTAGGAATGTGTTCTTCAGCTCCTCATGGATACAAAAAGCCGTGTTAGAAAAACAGTAGTTGGAGCCCTTAGTGCAGAAGTACCTAAACTGCAGCACGTGGAGCACTTCCAGCGGGTGTGAGGCCCTGGAAGGTGCTAAGTGTGCGTTGCTGCCCTGCCAAAGCCTTTGCTACAGGCACCTAATCAGCCGAGGGGAGAAAGGTAACTGGGTGATTATGCGCTTGGCTGTAGCAGGATTTTTGTTCTGCTGTCGTGGTGCTTGGAGTTTTTCACAGTCTTGGGGCTCGGGACATAAGAGTGTTGGGAAGCCCAAGATTAGGGGGCTTGGCAGGGTGGGAATATATGAGGAAGGCTGGATGGTGCCACTCAAGGAGAGGGATTTTTGGCCTCTAGATCTGGTGATGTAGACCTTTTCACCCGGGGAAAAGAAGGAATTAGGCAGCTCCCTGTGTGCATGAGGGAAGGTACAGTGAGCCATATGCTTAGGTAATGCTACTAGCTCTGTCAAACCAGTAGGAATCCCTGAGTACATTTCTCTTGAGGGTTTTCTCCTTTCTACACAGTCTGAGTGGTTCTCTGAAAAGTTTGCTTATGCACAGTTTTGTTTTAGCATTGCCAGGCAGAAGAGAAGGAAGAGCTGGTGCAACTTTGGCATGAGGTTCACTACCGGAGGGTTATGGAGAAGCAGCAGACAGATGTTCTGACACCACTGCAGAAGTTCCGTTGCAGGAAGAGGTACTGCACAGTGGGGAAACAAAGATTTTTTTTATTTTTCTCTGTAGTTTCCAGAAGCAGAGGCTGCTTTTACACCTCAAGATGCTGCTTCTTGGAGCTTGGTTTTTCTTGGTATTTTGACCACTTTAGCAATGTGAGAAAATTCCCGTGAATGTGAATTATTCCTTTGGGGTCCTTTTTAATCCCATTTTCTCCTGTGTACAGGAATCCTCCACCTATTTCCCTTTGTCCTGAAGGTTTGAAGAATCGAAACTATTCAGAAGAAGTACGCCAGCACCTGTACAGGTTTGCTGCAGAGGTGACAGCAAATCCAGACAAGAAACAGAGGGTAGGGATATGCTAGGGATACTTCCAATCAAGCCTCTTTGTCACAGAAAAGCAGGACACTGCTATCAAGAGTCTATAACTGGTTTAATTTCTAAATCCTTGTTTTCAAAAGGCTTACTGGGGCTAGGATTCCTCATATTTGATCTTTCCCTAAAGGTTTCTTTAAAAAATCATCAGGTTTGTGCTAAGTAATTTCTCTTGATGTGGACAAAAAGTTGAGGGGCAATAAATTCCTCACTGGGTTTTTAACAGTTTTAATTTTGTAGTGATTGAGCATAGGCAGCCAAACAGCCATCACTCAGCAGAGCTCTATTACAGTGATAAATAATTCTGACTTGACTGAGTAACAGCCTATATAAAATTGCACTTGGTTCACCAGAACATATTTTTCAAATGCTGGTAATTTGATGTGATAACACAATAGGCTGTGTTAGTGTATGCATGGATCTACCTTCTTTGGACAGGGACAGATTTGTAATGGAAGAGATGTGTGAATTAAATCAACGAGCAGTGTTGATCACTGCCTTGCCAGGTGAGGGCTTCACACTTCAATGTCTGCCTCTGTGAAGCTGTCATTCTGTGGGAAGAGCATGGCTTGGTGAGGGCATTATCTGGTGAGCAGTACAGAATAGCAGTGGCTTCCTTAGCAAACAAATTGTCTGGGAGTGCAGGGTGGAATTTGTGTGTTCTGTCAGCTCTGAGTTCATAGAATGGTCTCCTCAATCGGATCCACTAGGCCTGTTGGAGACCTAGTGAGTAAATGCCTCTGGCTTTGGAAGGTCTCTTGCTGGACTGCTTTTGGAACTGAAGGGAAATGCTTGATCATTTGGATGTGATTTTTTTCCTTTGATTTCTCCCTGCACCTGGGTTTGCAGGAGGGATTGGCTCGGGCCATGAACCTGCAGCCAACCCAGGTCTATAACTGGTTTGCCAATTATCGACGCCGTCAGAAATCCCGCCTCCTTCATATGGAAGAGCTCAGCAATTCCTGTCCTGAGAGGGCTTTGGCTTCCCACAGAAATGAGCCACAGGATAAAGGATCCAACACTCTACAAACTGCAGGTTTGTCTCTTCCTAATGGGTTCAGAATGTGGTCCAGAGAGGTGAAAATCAATTTTAAATTCCCCTCAGGAAGGGAAGGATATTGCTTGTTCAGAACAGCATTATGTGCTGATGGATCAAGTGGCTGCTTCAGTGGAGTGCCTCCGTGTTTGGCTCCAGGCTGTCACTCCAGAGGAGCAGACACTGCTAATGCCTGTGCAACAACAGGTGCCTGGCTTTAAGGAGGCACCAAATGAAAGCAAATACATGGGAAGCAGCAGGTTTTAGCTCTCAGATTCTGGAATCAGGGCAATGTACTCCAGGAAAACCCAGTATTTCCATGTCCTTCCACAGACACTTAACCAAACTTCAGTCACAAGGAACACAGGGGTCTTGCTGCATTTGGCAGATTGGACTTGTTTTGTTGCCTTTTGGAGTAATCATTAGCATTGTTTTACCTGCCTGGCCTGCACCTTTCAGGTGGATCTTGTGTGGACATCAGCCCTGAGCAAACAGAGAGAACCCACATGCCCTGTGAGCCAAGATGGGAGCAGTCAGCTGCACCTCTGTATAAGCCTCCTGAAGGAACATATTTAAAGATGCTGGAATCCAGGTGATGTATGGCATCTTTACAGTGACAGTTCAGAAACAAAGCAACATTTAAAGGTATTCACAGAACTGCCTTCCATGTCAGTTCCTTGGGGACATCACTTGGGAGCCTTGCCACCACTGATGGAAATGTTCCATGTCCACTCAGAGCAGTTCATCTCCCAGCTGTGGAGGGCAGGATTCAGAGGTTTAGCTGAGGGTCCCCTTTTGGCAAAGCAGTATGTCTGGCTGATTCATTTTCTCCATCATTGCAGCTGTATGCAGAGCCCTGAGCTGTATGAAGCTGGAACAAGCATGGCTTTGTTCACCACTCACAGCTCTGAACAACCTGTACCTTTTGGCACTGAGGCTGTGATGGAACCAGGAACCTGCTTTGGCTCTCCTGTGCTGCTGCCTGGAGAAGCAGTGAGCAGGGCTGCTGCCAACCCCTGGCAGGGGAGCTTTGTCCTGCACTCTTACGAGTCCTTTCCCTCTGTGAATTATTGGCTGCCCATGTGGTGGGCCCCTTACAGCACCGGAGGAGTCTCTGGCTCCATGTGGAGCCCAGGTGTAGAAGGTTAGTAAAACTGCACCCAAATTGTTGGCCTTAAGACTTTCCAAGCTTCTCTTCCCATTGCTGTAAACATTCTTGCTCACTTAAGTGTCCTGATGAAGGAGAGCAGGGCTTATCTGGAGCTTTGGAATTCCTTTTCCATGATGGTTCTGCGAGAAAATCTGTTGATTTAAGGTGTTGAAACAGACATTCTTACCTACTCTTTTCCCTAAACTGCAACCATAAAATAATGGTGGATTCCTTTTAGTGTTTCCATTGAGAGAGTCCCTCCAGGTGATGTCTGCTTATCTTGCCCTTTTGCAAAGTTCTGGATTTTTAATGCCTGTCATTGTTAAGGTATTGCCTGAGAAAAGTCTGGGAACTTATCTGTGACATGGTGCTTGTCTTCAAGCACATGTTTTCACTTTCCTCTCCCTCTTGCTATTTTTTCTCTCTTCCTCTTTGTCTTCTTCCTGTCCAGTCTTGTTCAGCATTCCCACCATCTCTTTTCTTCTCCCTGTTCTTCAGAATAGGCTTGATAGGATGCATAAGTGATGCCCACTGGCTTTTGCCATCAGTCTGTAGAGCAGAAAGGGCTGTAACTGCCATTCACCCAGGCTCTGGTGAATGTGGAGCAAGGAGAGAAGGAATAGCTGGGTCAGAGGTTGGGGCTATGTTATCTGTATCTGTACTTGTGTTTAATTTGAGCATTTACTTCAGCAGGTGTCAGAGTTCCCTTGAGCACAGTCCCTCAAGCTGGCTGTGTTGAAGCCAGTTCAGAAAGAATCATTCAGCAGTCAGATTTACAGGATGAAAGCTTAATCCTTAGAGGAGGACAGCTAGGGACCCTGGACTCTATTCTTCACAGGTAAAAGGAGGGAAAGCACAGGGCTGCCTAAAGGCAGGAAGAAAAATGCTGCAGAGTCCAGCCATGTCTTGATACCCTGTTGAAGAGAGTTGCAGAAATAGTGACACACCTCATTCCAGGGGCTGCTTCTCCTTGTGTCCATCCTTCTTTGCCAGTATTTATATCTGTGCATGGGTAATCTTGTTTAAGTATACAAGTGTGTGTGTGGCACAAAGGAGATTTGGAACCAGCCTAATCAGAGAAAATATGACCCCCTGGTTTTTAGGCAGGTTCAGTTTCTGAACTTTTTGCTTGGTTTTGGCAGAAAAGCATAACCTGTACTGATCCAGTAAGGGCTGGTTCTGTTGGTTCTGTGGGCTGGGTTGGTAGGGTCTGTACTTTATCCTAAAATAGTTTTTGTAGCTTCACAACCTCATGACAAGATTATTCCACAGTGCAAGCTTTCCAAATTGGAAGACAGAAAGACAGGCACTGTTCTCTTTCTGTTTTCCACCTATAACAAAGGTTTCAGATTTCAGATTTTCTCTGGGAATTGAGATGAATTCAGAGAATGCAAAACAACAAAAATTCGTGCCATTTTCCATATGTTATACAACTTCCATAATGTTACATAAAAATAAACACTGCCAGACATTATGGGCCTCCTTTAATTTACTGATCTGCAGGACAGAACAGGAGCAGCAGCCCCATTTTATAACCCTTTTGCTTGACACTGACCAGCGTCTGTGTCAGCATGACACTGTCAGTTTGTCAAAAAGGGAGAGGTAGAAGAAGCTTTATTCCCACTTTAAAAATGAGGAGGCAAAGGCACAGAAGGTTTTGTGGCTCGTTAAACAACAAGTAAATGCAGTGATTCACTGGAGATAAAGATTGGTGAGGCTTTGGCCCCAGTTCCCTGCAGAAAACATTTCTGCCTTTTGCCCCTGTTCCTCACTTGGCCTGGTGCCTTGTTCACATTCATGTCAGACTGCTTGCTCTGAATTGCTGGGGAGAACCCAGGTCAGCCATTGTAAACCTCAGGCTGTGCTTTAGGATTCACAGTTTTAAACAGTGGCTAAAGATCATGAAAGATCAGCAAGGCCTGCTGGCAATATTTTGGCTGGATTTAAAATTGCATGTTCTGACTCTGGAGTGAGCTCATGTTTATTTTTGAGATATGTTCTGCCAGTAGAAGAAATCTGTGGTGAATGTCTCCTTGTTGGGTATGTCAGTGTGCCAGGCATCCACACACCCTTTATCATATTCCTGTGAGGGGCAGGACTTGCTGCCCCTTTGTTGGCACCTTTTGGTGAGGACATAGTTATTTGAACCTTTTTTGTAAACACTGCTTAGTGGCCTGGTCCAGGTCCCCCCAAAACCTTGACCTCCTCAAAATCCCATGAATGCTATGGAACATCAGTCTTTTTCAGAAGTGAGTGATGCTTAGGCTGCAATTTCATTTTGCAGTTTCTCTCTAAGGAGCCAGGAGAGCTGGTGTGGGTAGTCTTGGGTAAGACCACTGCTCAGTCAGTGAGGATCACCTGTATTATAAGGCAGAGCCCTCTGGATTAGAGAAGAGCATTGTTACCAGAGTCCTCTTGAGCAGTCATGGT